>NC_141699.1:408389957-409047957 GCF_964263255.1 Lissotriton vulgaris | reverse complement strand
ACATCACTGATAAATAAGGTTCCATTCCATGTTCCGTTTTCAATAATCTGTAGGACAAGACTGTAGATTTGCGCTTTTCAGTGACAGCCCTGCTTGTGGATGTCCATTCACCAAACAGTTTTTTGACAGTCTTATTCTGGGCATTTAGGGTTTCAGGTGCGGTGTAAAAATTCTTGCAGTCAATTGCCTCCAAGGTGTCTTTTACGTATTTTATCCAGGGGATGTGACTCTCTCTGTCACGATTCAGACAGTCTTTAATAATTTGTCTACTGAGGCCGGCCTCTGGATTAGTCCAGATTTTGATCCAGGCCAGGAGCGGCCTGATCTTAATGCGGCCTTCAATGTAGGGTTCTCCCAGTTCTTCGTGTGTAATGTAAGATGGGGTACTCTGTGGCACTTTCAGTATCCTTTTAAAAAACTTATTTTCCTCCACCTGAATCTGGTGTATGTTTGTGAAGCCCCACACTTCTGACCCATAGGCTGCTTTAGCGCAGCATATCGACCTATTCAAATTTAGTACTTGCTCCGGCGACCATCTGCCCAGTCTTCTCCCATAACCCATTATGGCCCCTGACGACGCCACCAATTTTGCTGTGTGTTTGTCCGTCAGGGATTTAAAATCTAATCGCTCGTCAAATAATACGCCTAGGTAGGAAAAGGACTGGACCAGACCTATTTTATAGGAGCCTATCTTATAGACAAATTTCCTGTTTGTTTTTACCCCAGCTGACATAACATAAGACTTTTCCAGATTAGCTGACAGGTCAAGTGTGGCCATAAAGTTAACAAACCCATCGATCAGCCTCTGCAGCCCCCGCGGTGTTCAGGCTAGCAACACTGCGTCATCCGTGTAAAGCAGGACGGGGACCAGACGATGACCTATTTGGGGGGAATCCACACTCAATTTGGATAGTTCCCTATCCAAATTATTAATGTATAAGGAAAATAAAAATGGCGCTAAAATGCAGCCCTGCCGCACTCCGCTCGTACATAGAAATGGTGCGGTCTTACTTCCGTCTTGATTATAACGGACCGTTGCAGATGTGTTCCAGTGTAGGGCCTTAAGGATGTCAACTAGCTCTTGCTCCACCCCTAGGCTTGTCATCAGTGCCCATAATTTTTCCCTGTTCACGCAGTCGAAGGCCGCGGAAAGGTCCATAAATCCCAAGTGGATAGCCCCCTTACTGGCAATGGTATACTTAGCGATCAGGAGGTATAGGTTCAGGCACTGATCAGTGGTTGACCTTCCCTCCCTAAACCCGTATTGAATATCTGTAATTATGTGGTTATCCTCTGCCCAATCTTGTAGGCAGTTTAAAATGGCACGACCCAGCACCTTCGCCGTGACATCAATTAGAGATATGGGATGGTAACATTGGGGGTCTTCCCGATTCCCTTTTTTAAAGATTGGTACAATGGTCGCCGAAGACCAGGAGCGAGGCAGCCCTGCCACAACTGCCTCATTCAAGACCCTCGTGAGAATGGGAGCCCACAGTTCCATGTTGCTTGGGTAGAGGTCAGGGGGTAGGCCGTCAGCACCAGGTGCTTTATTTTTAGTTAGCCCCAAAATTGCCAATTTCACTTCTGCCATAGAAAACTCTAGCCGTGCAGTCAGTTTTAACCTCTGTCCTTCGTCGTGGTTTATTTTCCCTGTGCGGTTATACGAACTCTGGAAATGGGCATACCACTGTTCTCAATCAATCAATCAATGACATTTATAAAGCGCACTACATACCCGTAGGGTCTCAAGGCGCTGGGGGTGGGGGGGGGTGCCGCTACTGCTCGAACAGCCAGGTCTTCAGCTTCTTCCTGAAGGAGAGGTGGTCTTGGGTCAGGCGCAGGTCGGTCGGGAGGGAGATCCAGGTCTTGGCGGCCAGGTTGGAGAAGGACCTTCCTCCTGTCGTCGCTCTTCGGATGCGGGGGACGGCGGCGAGGGCGTGGTTGGCTGATCGGAGGTGGCGTAGAAGTTGATTCGGCTGTTGAGGTAGCCCGGGCCTTGGTCGTGTAGGGCTTTGTGTGCGTGGGTGAGGAGGCGGAAGGTGATTCTTTTGTTGACGGGGAGCCAGTGAAGGTCTCTCAGGTGTCCGGAGATGTGGCTGGTTCGTGGGATGTCAAGGATGAGTCTGGCTGAGGCGCTCTGGATCCGCTGGAGTCTCTTCTGGAGCTTGGCGGTGGTACCGGCGTAGAGGGCGTTGCCGTAGTCCAGTCGGCTAGTGACGAGGGCCTGGGTGACGGTCTTCCTGGTCTCGGTGGGGATCCACCAGAAGATCTTCCGTAGCATGCGTAGGATGTTGAAGCACGCCGAGGAAACGTTGTTGACTTGCCTGGTCATGGAGAGGGAGGGGTCCAGGATGAAGCCCAGGTTGCGTGCATGGTCTGTCGGTTTGGGTGCGGTGCCCAGGGCGGGGGGCCACCAGGAGTCGTCCCAGGCGGAGGGTGAGGGGCCCAGGATGAGGACCTCCGTCTTGTCCGAGTTCAGTTTCAGGCGGCTGGTCGTCATCCACTCGGCTACCTCTTTCATCCCTTCGTGCAGGTTGGCTCTGGCGGGGTCGTTGGTCAGGGAGAGGATCAGCTGGGTGTCGTCGGCGTAGGAGATTATGTTGAGGTTGTGTTGGCGTGCGATGGCCGCGAGGGGGCTCATGTAGACGTTGAAGAGGGTGGGGCTCAGAGAGGATCCTTGAGGGACGCCGCAGATGACTTCGGTGGCTTCTGACTTGTACGGTGGTAGGCGGACTCTGTGTTCTTCCGTCGAGGAAGGAGATGACCCATTCCAGCGCCTTGTCCTGGATTCCGACGTTGCTGAGGCGCTGTACTAGGGTGCGGTGGCAGACAGTGTCGAATGCCGCGGAGAGGTCTAGGAGGATGAGGGCCTCTGTTTCTCCGTTGTCAATCAGGGCTCGGATGTCATCGGTGGCGGCGATGAGGGCGGTCTCGGTGCTGTGATTGGCTCGGAAGCCGGACTGGGAGGGGTCGAGGGATCCATTCGACTCGAGGAAGGCGGCCATCTGCTTGTTGACGGTCTTCTCGAGGACTTTGGCTGGAAACGGGAGGAGCGAGATGGGGCGGTAATTCTTGAGTTCGGTGGGGTCCGCTGTGGGTTTCTTGAGTAGAGCGCTGAGTTCTGGTAGGATGGTGTTCAAAATTTGTGGTGCGCTTGGGTCCTGGAAGTCGGGCTTATTTATAACTTTCCAGAACCCAGACAGGTCGGTTCTTTCTGCAGCCTCCCTTAGATCCTCCCAGGCTTGTCTTTGAAGGCTATCTTTACGGGATTTCAGGGCCTTTTTATATATCGATCTGCATTGGGCAATTCGTGTGTTGTCCCTGGGGCACTGTTTTAGGCTATATTTAAGATCTTTGTGTGCCTAAGTACACTCTTTGTTGAACCGACGAGATGTAATGGCCGGTTCACTTTCTTTTGGTGGTCTTTAATAGACCGTTGACGAGACGTGCCATCTCTTCGAATGCGGTAACCACTGTTACTCCCTCGTTATTTTGGTCAAGGCATACATTTATAGCGTCTGACCCTGCAGTTACGAAACTCTTATAAAACTTATCTCCATCTATCTTGGACAATCTAAGCCTCCTCCCTTGGTCTACCGCCTTTTCTATCGAGTCTACTCTAGTTGGTGGGTTCTTAAGGTTTAAACATTTTAGTTCCACAACCAATGGGTTATGGTCGCTAAAAATGCTGTTTTTATATTGCCGCGCTGCTAATCCACGTTCTAAGTGTGGGAGAAACCATGATAAAATCTATGTATGAATGAAAGCCTCTACCCTTAAAGGTTGGGTTAAGTTCCCCACTGCTACCTATCTCAATCAGGTCCATCGTATGCACCAAATTGTGCCTTTTCGCCACCTTGTCTATTTCCCACCCCTCTGCGGAGTGTACAAAGTGTGGTCCTTTTAACACTGTACACCGCGACCAGTCCTTGTTCAATGGCCTCAAGCTCCCACAGAGATGACAATTAAGTCCCCTGCGAGGATTACGCACGGGGCAGCTGCTCCATTTGCCACCGATAACTGAGCATCTAAGCGGGAATCTGATTCCTTTGTTACATTTCCTCTACTATTTGTGCCTACAGCGTTATACCAGTTTACCAATAAAATGTTAGTCCCTTTAGAACGGAAGCATATCGCCTGCATGTTTCGTGAGTTCCAATTATGGTTGGACCATACCCCTTGTATGCGAAGGTCTACATAGATTAAAAGCCCTCCAATCGCTCTCCCTGATGAAGACCTTACAGCAGGGACTGGAAAACACTTAAACCCCTCTACGGCATAATGGTTGGAATCAGTCACCCAGGTCTCCTGCAAGCATATAATATGGAAAATGGTGATATATTGTCTCCATTCTTGGCCCTCCTATTTGGCCGCCAAACCTGCTATGTTCCAGGATATGACTCGAAGACCGTCCTGCCCGTCCAACATGTTTGCCCCTTCCCCTGATGGAAGGGTTGTCCTATCCTCGATAGCTATTATTATATCATTTAAGGCGACTACATTGTCTGCATTTGACCCTGCTAGTTTCTCTGAACTAGATGTGACCCACATGTCTTTCCTACATACCTTGTGCTCCATGTACTGTATCCCCCCTTGTTGCTCTAGGACATCCCTCTTACTAGCTTCCTTGCTGCTACTTTCTTCAGGGATGGTGGGTAATATGTTTCCCATCCGTATGGGCCCTTTACCAAGTAATCCCCTTGCAGGTTGAAGTGGGCAAGTTACATCCCAAGAGAGTCAATCCACCTCATCTAATACACAAAACCTATTCCAATGGGCATGCAGTGGGTTAGTAAGATCGTATACAAATGTACCCTCCCCAGATGCTCGCCAATGTATTTTGGGGGCCATAATGATCCTTGCTGACACAGGCCCTGTTTATATACACTGGTCTCTGGGGTGTGGTGGGATAAAAATGACAGGTGCAGTGGGTATATTTGGGTGTTTGAACTACCTGAGGGGGCGTTACAGATATAATCAACAGCAGAAGTGTCCCTAAAATTTATTATTATGTCTCCAGCCACCGTTTTTAGTCCCTTCCCAATACACTCCCCTCTTCTGACAGCAAGTATTTCCCCATAGATGTTTGAGGGTAACGGTCTATTAACATTTAACCATTGCACACACTTGTTTTTTAACTCAGAATGGTTTTCTCTTTTCACTTCCTTTAAGGGTGGGCCACCTGTTAATAATACTACAACAAAGGGCAGGGCTTCCGGGGGGAGGTTTATGGTCAGGAAACGAGCTGGGCCTAGTTTGTTACGTTTTTAGGCAGGGTATTTTGGTCACATTATTGCTCTCCTCCGAATTGGGGCCCATTTTACCATTCGCTGAGGTAGGTTTTCCCACTCCCTGGTGAATATGGTCGTGAGGGGTAGTGGTAGGACAAGGGGGTGAGGGAACTCTGGTATTTTTAGAAGTGGTAGGATGTGTCCCCATCTTTAGATTTGTTGTGGAAGGGTTAACTGCTGGTGCCACCTTATCCCCATGTGTGTTGTTTGATATGTCCCTCTCCTGCTCGGCTGGAGCTAGGATTCCAATGGAAACCGCCGGCTTTGCTGTTCCTACCCCCCTGTTATTTAATATAGAGGCTAGTCTATCAATCTTAGACACCAGGGGTTTGATATGAGTGATAAGTCTGTTCCAGACATGCCTGTAATTTGGCTACCATGTTTGCCACCCAACAAGGGTATGCCTGGTGTGGTATTGGGTGTTGGTGTCACCAGGTTATGGTTGACAGTGTTTCTTTTACCCTTTTTCTTTTTTTTACTGAAGTTTCTTTATTCCTTCTCTGGCCTGTATTACTTATTGTCAACATTTCTGGAACAGGGGGAGTATTTAGATCTATAGGAGTGTCCTCAACCACTATGGGGGTCCCTGTGGGTGCCTGTGCGCAGGGAAGCTCAGCATAAGAAGACGTTAAGTAGGAGCTCGTGTCAGGAACATCTGTTACAACCACTGAACAATCCCCTCTTAAGTCTTGGATGGATACAGTGGGTGTGAGTGATAACCTTCTTTCAGTGTTTACAATTGCCGTAGCTACTGCCCCTATCGTTTGTTGCAACATCTGATCTATTGCTGTTAAGCTAGGTAGGGGCTGCGGTATGGCTGCTTTCATTCTGGTGTTTGAACGTAACGTGGGCATTTTAGCAATTTTTAGTCACCTTCCTCATTCTTTAATAGTCAATGCTTGTCAGATTTGAGAAGTGTCCTCACCAGGTGGAAGGTATCTCTTTCCAACTTTAAAATCCAAAGCCCAGGTGCTTCATATCGAAGTTGACAGTACCTTTAGATGGATATGTTGTCCTCACATCAATCCAATAGCGATGCTAGGGGGGTGGCCCAGCCCAGCCTCCTCCGGCCTCAGAGGGCCCGCCCTTTGCCCGGGCTTAGCCCGGCGCTCCCGCGACGCAGCTGTAGAGCCTGGTTTTTATGCGCCACCTGGCGCGCTAGTTCGGGATACAGCTTCCGGTCCAGGGGCAGGGGCAGCTGGGAAGGGTAGTTTTTTTCTTGAACCTTCTTGCTCTCCCCCACTCAGCGGCTGCTGTCAGGCTGCAGCGGCGGAGAGAGAGCGGAACGCCAGCGAAGGTCCAAAACCGGTAACTTGTGGCAGTGAGCAAGCAAACAGAACAGGTTTAGTATGTCCCCCCGCACCACCGATGTAGAGCCTGGTTTTTATGCGCCACCTGGCGCGCTAGTTGGGGATACAGGTTCAGGTCCAGGGGCAGCTGGGAAGGGTAGTTTTTCTTGAACCCTCTCGCTCTCCCCCACTCATCGGCTGCTGTCAGGCTGCAGCGGGTGAGAGAGAGCGGAACACCAGCGCAGGTCCAAAACCGGTAACTTGTGGCAGTGAGCAAGCAAACAGAACAGGTTGTCCCCCACTTTGTGTCATTTTGTCACAGAGCCTGGCATAAGGATACAAGGTCAAGGGGGAACGCATATACAAATATGTCTTTATTTAGTTGGTATTTTTGCTGTATTGCATTTGGAAATCCGTGCATGTGAGTTTCAGTGTTTGTTGATGCCCGCGGGTTTGCAGTCTTGGCTTTATTTTGTAATGCAACTGGTGTACTAATCAGTTGCTTTGTAAAATGCGGATTTGCAATAGGTCTCTACTGTCTGACTTAATGACTATTATTAATGAGGCTGGAGGCATTTAGCTATTCCCTTCCGCATGCAGGGATAGAACAATGTGAGGGACAGCAGACCTCCATCTGTGGTTCTGCATTCATTTCAAATGAAATTTCTTTTAAAGCATTTTGTGCACCGTGAATGAACGCTGGCTGTTTAACTTATTTTAAAACCTTTTATTTTTTTATTTTTTACTTTTTGTGAATGACTTCATGGGAGGCATTCAGTGCCCCTTTGGACCACTGCCTGCTCCATGCATAGTGTTGAGGCTGTTTGTCATGTAATGTAATGTTTTTCTATAATGTTCGAATGTGAAAGGCAATTTTTGAACACTTACAGGGTACACTCCAATTGCACGTTGCAGCACTAGTAATATTTTTTGTAAGTATAAATGTGATTTCCTTTAAAAGCAATATGTATTGAATATCTTTTTCACTAACTTCTCAATGAATTTTTCATTCATTCAGAGATTATGCACAAGCAATGCATATCTAGGCAGCTTATATAACATTGGATTTTAATTTGCAGGTGGGTTGATTACATCCCAATTGGAATAAGGATGTCGGGCACTCGATTCGTTGCATTTAAAGTTCCTTTGAGTGGAGTAAGTTATTATATTTTTTTTCTTTTGTGAATGTTTTTTTTTACTCTTGTTTTAATTACTCTTGGCGTAATTAACAGCGCATTGCATTTTAGTCTGAAATGTCATTGGACTGCAGTGTTTATAAAGTTTAGTAAGCAAAGAATCCTAAGATTTCTTAAATGGTGAACAGCTGTACATTTTAGCTGCAGCTGTTTTTAGTCTGATATTTTCATACAGGCCATTTGACTTTTTTTGTGTGTGACCTTTCACTTAGTAATTTTTTAGGTCGAAGCCTGTGTTGCAGTGCATGCGCTGTTGCAGGCGAGAGTTCTTGTAAGCAAGAAAGGGCATGAAACCACGCCCCTTCTGCCATTGGCCGGCCTCGCGAAATGGAGGCCTGCCATGGGACAATGCCCCTGTTTGGATGATTTGTCCTCTATACTCCCTCCTTTTGAGGACTCCGTGACCTGACTTCTGGTGTCGCAAGCCGATTTCCTGAAACATTGATATGGCAACCACGAGGCCGGTTTCGGAGTCCTGGAGGGGAGGGACTCAGTAGCTGTTTATGCCTTTTTTTTTTTTTTCCGTGTGGTTTTCTGTTATTGTTACCTTGTTCTCCTTGCTGGAAGGAGGCATTGCAGTGGTTGTATATACATAATTTTCCCCTTAGGAGTTAGAGGATGGACCCGCCTTGTTAAACTTGCAGCGCGAGGCGCGCCCTCTTAAGACTATTTCCTTGTCTAATTTCAACATGGCCATTGCTTGACTGACTGTGCCTGATTACCACAGTATAATATACTCTTTCAACGATTCATCGGCATGACCTTCAGTTTTGTTTTAAGACTTAAGCAGAGCCCACTCAGTGCTACAAAAGGAAGGACTTTATTTGGCCATAATCCCTTTCCCCTCAACACCCTCTCGCCTTCAACATGGTTATCCCTAGCATTCGTTGCAAACGCCAAGAGTACGGGAACTAGCCAAGGACAAACTTCCCGCACACAAAACCTAAGATGGTTAAGACGTTGACAGGCAGAGGAGCAGCAAAGCATGTTTTAAGAGCTCTTCTAATTCCTACCGCTTAATAAAAACACATTCTAGTCGTGGGAACAATAATCGGGGAAAAATACAACACACTAGAGGTTACTGAACATTTAAAACTCCGTTAGCAAACAGATGTTTCGACCAAACTACCCAAAATAAATTGCACTACTGCGTGGGTGAAAGGGGGTGGAGCGTGGAACATTTGCAGGTACGGAATTGCAATTAACGTGCACGTGTTATAAAATAAATACTGGTTTTCGTTTTCGGCGCTGCCCAATTTTTTTTCTACTGCAAGGAAATGACTCATTTATAACTCGCCCTCCCTGCTGCCAGGCAACAACAGGGATAGCCAACAAAACCAGCATTGGCATAGCCAATAGGTCTCGCCTTTGGGACATTATAAGTGTTTAGCCATGCAACAGTTGATGTTGCACCAATGATTTTGTGCTGCATAATTAAATGCTTAGAAGGTCCCAAAGGCGAGACCTATTGGCTATGCCAATGCTTGTTTGAGGGGTTTTGTATGTTCTTTTTTTCATGACCATAAACTTCACACCACCTTTATGATGTAACCTTCATTTTCACAGATCAAAATGCATGATTTCCTTACAGCAA
This sequence comes from Lissotriton vulgaris, assembly GCF_964263255.1. Taxonomy (NCBI): domain Eukaryota; kingdom Metazoa; phylum Chordata; class Amphibia; order Caudata; family Salamandridae; genus Lissotriton; species Lissotriton vulgaris. Next base: position 409,038,587 of record NC_141699.1, on the reverse strand, counting down.
CAGGGTCCAAGAGCAAATATAAAATACGCCCCCAAAAGTTCAAGTAGGATTTTTCCCAAAGCTGGGTGATGTTCCAGAGCCTCAGAATCTACAGTTTTGCCTTCAATGATAGTATCAGTATCAAAATCTTTATTCGGTTATTCAATCAGAAACAACCATAAAAGCACAAGATCATTAATAAATAACACAATAAAACTTGTTGTACAGATATTAAAAGATCAAACCACGTATAAAAAAAATGTTAAAATCAGCAATCACAGTTAGGTGAATGTAATAATAATGACAATACTAAGTAATTAACCCTCCATGCTATTTCTAAATTTTAGGGCAGATTTTAGAAAGCCGATTACAAATAAAGTACTTTCGGGGTTTAACAATTGCAGATAACAGAGTGCTGGTCTAACCTGGGTGAAGTTCAGTTTTTTTTAGAAGGGGCTTTAGGTAAAACCTCCGAGGTAAATAGTATAAGGGGCAGATAAATAAAAAGTGCACCAGGTCCTACGGAGACTCGTTGTCGCAGCCGCAGCGGGGTAGCACTTGACCTCGGTGGGAACCCTTTGGAACGGTTAACATGAGGTGGAAGTAGTCCAGTCGGAACCTAGTTAGCAGGTGTCGATCGAAGCCCGACATCGGCCAAGATAGATCAGGCTCCATGGAAGGTATAGTCTTCAAGATAGCATGTTTCTGGACACTAGGTTTGTTTAGTTCTACCTCTTCGCGATGCATACGTTGTGAAAGGGAAAAACTTTTCCTCACAAACTCTACATCAGCGAGCCTAATAGAATCGTGATTTAAAAAGAGTTCTGAACGCTCCATACCAAAGAAACAATCTTTCAAATATTTTAGCCACGGGATTTTGAGCATATTATCCAGGGATAAAGCCTCTCTCAGGAGTAGGTGGTTTAAAATCAAGTCTTTATTTAGCCAGCATTTTAACCAGCAAATTAGTGGCCGTAGTGCTAATGTATCACTTCTAAATGGAGTGCCAGTTTCTTCATGCACTATCAAGTTGGAAGTCCCCCTCGGGACCCCCAGCAATTGTTTCAAGAAGTTATTCTTTGCCACCACAATGTCGTTAGCTGCCACATACCCCCAGAGTTCGCTACCATAGCTTCCTATTGCCACACTCTTTGCCTGATAGATCTTTAATAGTGCAGCAATAGGGCGTTTGCCCATTTTCCTGGCAAAATTAAAGATCGCAGCGTTAGCCCGGGTTATCTCGCCCCTTTTCCTCTGAAGTGATGGGCCCCATTTTAACTGATCGTCGAACTGGAGGCCCAGATATGAGAAGGTTCTTGTTGTGGGGACCTTCTCATCGTTAACCCGAAATAAAGACTGCTTCTTATTACGCTGCATTACAAAGGATTTGGTGTTAATAGATAAGTCGCGGGCTTTCATAAAGCTGTGAAAAGCATCTTGCGGTCCTAGCCAACAAAACTGCATCGTCCGCATGTAATAGGACAGACAGACCCTTACGACCGACCTAGAGGTAATCAGCACCATTATTTAAAGTCCCTGGACACCCTAAGGTCCTGTGAATACCTCACGTTAGCCCTAGCATCCTGATGCAAATCCACCAGGAGGTTAACCAGATTAGGCGCCACCCCCATGGCCTCCCAGAGCTTTCCCCGATTGACACAGTCGAAAGCTGAAGAGAGGTCCATGAACGCCATATGGATGGTGCCCTGCCGCGCTAGGGTGTATTGACCTAGGACCACGTATAGGTTGAGACACTGCGCTATTGTGGAGTGACCTGGAGATTACCCCGTGTTCTTCCGACCAGGCTGCTAATCTATTCAAAATCACTCCCCCCACTACTTTGACCACAGAGTCCATAAGGATATCGGCCTATAACAGGAAGTGCTGTTTCGGTCCCCTTTCTTAAATATTGGTACTATCGTCGATGTCCCCCAAGATCTGGGACAACCATGTTCTGCAGCTGCGTTAAGCACAGCAGTAAGGACTGGCGCCCAGAGAGATACCCTTGATTTAAATAAGTCAGGGGGCATGCCATCAGGGCCTGGCGCTTCATTGCTTGATAACCCCATGATGCCTTTCTCGACTTCACTATTAGTAAAGAGTGGTGGACTTACTCTTTGTTCTCCTCCATCATATTCTGACTGTGAATTGTTAATGTCAAAAATAAGGCTAAAATGGGATACCCACTCATCTTCAGTGATATTCGTGCCAACTGAGGTATCACCTACCGTATCAAATAGAGGTTTGTTAGAGGTTAGAGGTTTGTTAATAATACCCCAGAATTTTTCACTGTTACTGAGGGTAATGGGGTCTAACGGATCTTGCCAGATGTTATCCCTCACTTCTCCCTTGCGCTTGGCCAAGGCCTTTTTAAAAGACAGTTGTGATGCCATGATCAGTATGGGGTCCCTAGGTTTTAGTTTCAGGGCCGCCTTTAAGTCACGACCTGCCTTTGAGCAAGAGTGATCAAACCATTTGGGATCCCTACAAGCAGGGCCCGATGATGGTACAGTTAGCATTTCGCCTACTTTTAATACAATACCATCGAATGCAAGGAGGATGTATGGGGGGGAAGATACAAAGGACACGCACAGTGATAACTATGTAGCACAGGATTTGTGAATCTTGTGGTAAAGTTGGTTCGAGTTCACCTTGGCCCATTTAAGGCGGCGCCTTCCATCAGTACACTTAAGAACACCACAATTTGGCGTCTTTTCCCGTAGTTTTAGAATGTTGCCACCCAGTGAGATACGGACTGGATTATGATCACTGTGTGCGTTCTCCTAGATATTAAAACCTAATATAGTTGTATAAAGGCCACTAGAGAGTAAGGTATGGTCAATATAAGACACCCCCCCCCCCCCCCCCAGTAGCCCTTGAATGTAGGAATTAATTGATAGCTACAATCATCCACCAATGACATGGCAGAGATTAGGTCAAATTCGTTCATGAGTTCATTCAACCTATTCCCCCCGGCCAGAATGTTCGAAGTGGAGACCCCCCATCATGTGACAGCCAAACGGATCCGGTTACAGTGTTCTTAGGATTCCCACAAGGATGTACATTAAAATCCCCCAAGATAAGCATCTGATGGGAGAGGCTCTCTCAGTGGTGCCCAACAAAGTTGCCCAGATAATCGTTTACTCTCCCCTCTTGGGTTTACGGCATTATAAAAGTTAATCAGGGATACCTTTTCCTTCTCTCTTTTAACCATCACTACTTGAATGTCAGTATTGTAGGTAGGTATTGTTTTGACGGTACAGAACAAGGCTAAGTCAATGTACACAGTCAATCCCCATTTAGCTCTGCCACTTCGTGCCGGCTCTGCCGGTACAAAAAATCATTTTGTAACCTTCTTCTATAAATGCCGCTCTCTACCAGCCAGGTCTCTTCCAAGCAGATCACCGAAAAGGATTTTATAAAGGCTAACCAAGCTGGATCTTCCTCCTTTCCTGCCAATCCAGCAATATTCCAGGAAGCCGAGACCTTATTTTCGGCTGGAAACGGGGTTTGTCTCCCGACTTACTCCCTAAGGGGTCAACATTATTAACTGCAACACTGACCCTCACGGGTGATAGGTGGGCACAGGGTATTTGGCTACTTCGTGCTTTGGTCGCTCCCTCATGTTGTACAATTCTCCTAGTGTCGGATACTCCGGGAGAGTTGTCACCAAGATTAAAGAGTCAGTCGACCATCTCTAGGCCGCTATACCTGTTTTGTGTGGGTGTTTGACTGGAGGGGTATGGTTGCATATGCCTGCCCCGGCCCCCCCCTCACTTTGCCCCGGTGCCTTACTAGAGTCCAGTCCCCCTCCATGTCTAAATGGTGGGGCACGGGATAAAAATGTCAGAGGGAGAGGTTGAATCGTTGACCCATTACTGTGGTATATCCAGTTACAAATGTGTCCCACGGTGTGGGGGTCCCTGAAGTTCACAAGCACACAATCGCCTTGTATATCTTTTGGCCTTTGCCCAACCTAGGGCACCTTACACACCATCAGGATTTCACAGGAAACATTACGGGGAAGTGGTCTGTTTCTATTAAGCCAATCCGCTGCCTTATTTTTCAGTGACATGAATGACTCATTATTCGGATTGCTTAACTCGGGTACCCCAGTTAAAACTACAGTGTACAGGCTTGATTCTGGTGGTAAATCAAGTCTTAGCTTCCTAGAGGGTACTGGATCTGGTACGTCCCAGGGGGGGGTCCAATAGGCTTATCAGCCTCCACCCGTATAGTTGAAGAGACAGGTAATATTGCAGGAGCATGCGGGTTAGCTATAGATACATTTGATGTGGGTGGTGCTAAGATTGGGACAGTAACATGCGACCCCCCCCCCCCCCCCCCCTCCCCCTGTACAAAATTCTGTTGGTCAATACCCAAAGACAACCCAGATAGCTTTATATTGTCCGCAATATTAAGTGTTGCGTCCTCGATCTTGGCTAGCCGAAGCTCAATTTGTAGAAGTCTGTCTTCAAATGATTTAAAGGAGGACATTAGTAAAGAACCAAGTTTGGCGAGATCAAAATCCTCCAATGCCAACTCTGTTCAATCAGGATTAGACACACAGGGAGTGGATACGGGCGGCATTAAAGACCCAGTTGTCTCTGAATGATTCACAGTCACGGTGCCCGGACCGGACTAAGAAGAATTGCTGTTGCAGGCTTGTTTGGCAAGTTTGGGCTTTCTACCTCCAGCAGCATAATTTGCCCCCCGCTTCCTCTTAGGTATCGCTCCCTCGCAACTGCCTGGTGTTTGGTCTCTCAGGTGAACTATAGTTAGACACTATAGACGTGTCTGTAGCCAAGGATATTTGAAGCTGATCAGATATTGAGGTAAATTCATGAACTTGCGGAGGAGGGGGGTTATGTACAGTCACAGGAGCGTCTATGGTGTTTACTTGGGGTAGTGGCTCAGGGGTACGGGCATTAGCAAGGTGTCCCATAGAGGATCTTTTCGCTAGGGCGAGATCTTGGGAAACCCGTTGCTCCATTAAAATAATCCCCTGATCAATAACTGAATTTGCCCGAAAAATTGTCCAGTGTCCCTGTTAAATTCCCACTTGTATTCACCCCCTTACTTCTGCTTTCACGTGCTGACATCTCGCTGTACAGGTGAACAACCAAGCTGGTACTTACAGTTTAACTTGATGTCCTAAATGTACGGGGCGCCGCGTGAAAGAGGGGTGGCCCGGTCCGGTCTCCAACTGTCTCGAACCGGCTAAAGCGGGCCCGGGCTTCGCCCGGCTCGTCCCGCAGTTCTGGTGCTGACTATATGCACCTTTGCTGGGCTGGGCGTTGCGGGAGGGTGTAGCTGTGCCCTGTTGCCTTCTGGGCTATGTGGTCCGCCCTCTGCTCCTTCACTCTGAGTCACACGAATTCCAAAGATGAAACGCAAGAAGTGGTGAGTTTTGCTCTGTGGGGGGTACGTGGTTCACCTCCAGGCCGTGGTCCCCAATACTGCTGCTTCAATTTTTGGGCTCTAATCCAAGTCTCTTCAATGATAGTCATTGGAAGCAGTTGCCTCTACCTCAATCTGTGCCCCTACTTTTGACCCTTGATAGGAAGGATCATTATTCAGTGTATCCATGATTGATATTCCTGTCTTTCCTGTTTTGATATTGCTAAGTAAAAATAAAATGAAACTAGTGGGGTCTTCTATTCTGGTCGATGTCGAAATGCTTGATGATGTTCAGTTGCACAGCACCAGGATACACTGGTGGGTGATAATGCGCCTTACAAATACACATAATACCTTCAATAGGTCTGCGGAGTCTGCATGCGGGACTGACTGAATTAGCACTTTCGATGGCAGTGTTGCAATTGTAGTTAACAGGGTAAAGAAAATGGCACAAGAGTTTGGTTCAAATCGCCACCACTGTTGCCGACATTAGGGATGATGCCTCGCTGCTTCAGTGATTTGCCCATTGTGGGCATGATTCAGATTCAGTTACAGGGACTCAGATGGCATCTACTGTTCACCATTCCACCTGTAAACCACATATTTCCACATGCATGCACAAACGCCCATAACCACCCAGTCCCTTTGAAGCATATTCTTGTTGCGATGCAGACGTGGGATCCCAGTTATGGAGACTAAGAATATCATTTATTTGGGACAGCAGATAGGCAGTAGACCAACATGGATACCCAGAAAAACTGTTATTTAGCCTAAGATGGTAGAGAAACGTGTTTGACAGGATGCAGGCATTGTGTACAAAGAGGTTATAGGGGAAGCACAAAAACGACCTGTTGCCATTGAAGGTTGTGTTTTGTCATTTGGAGAGATGGCTGAGACTTGTCTCTTAGGGGGCTCCTCACAGTGAGATTTGTGGTGGTTATGGAGTACAACGATATCAAGTTGTTGGAGGTGTTGAAAGTGAGATAGGAGACTGCATGTAACTTATGCTTAGGCCAGACTTGGTATATCGAAGTCTACTAGGGTACTCCGTGCAGAAGGCTGTTTTGGATTAGTAGAATCAATTGTACTCTGGTCTAATCCTGAAAACAGTAGTGATTGAAGTGGAAACATGCCATAGGGCTCTGACCTTGGAATGCATTGTACGGCACACATCTATTGAATCAGACTTGCTTATGTTATTGGCTCTGATGTAGCTGTGATCAGATCTGAAGAAAATATTTTTGTTAAATTGTCAGTGTCTGTTGGCTCAAGGGTGTAGTTATTGGTGAGTGGCAAATAGATGTGTTCATTGTAGATGTATGACTATTCTGAGAGCAAGGTGGAATGCATATCTGTGGCTGGTGCATGAAGGAGAGTTGAGCTGGAGGCCTTAAATGTTTTGAATGTTAGTTGAAGGTGGTACATATGTCAGTGTTTGGTGTCCTCTGTGAGGCATGTGAGTATTGGCTGGTTTGAGAGAACTGGAATGTTTGACAGCTGCTGGTAGAGATCTATTTCAAAGTATGTGAATTGGAATGTGGTAATGGTTGCGGGAGCTCTTTTAGACATTGAGTGGTTGAGGGTGTGTCTAATTCTTCTGATGCATAGTTCTAATTGCATATTCCTCATCTTAGAATATTTTCCAGGCACTAGACTGAATCGGGAGATTGTTGTAGCAGCGCTCCTGTGTGCCAGTAGGTGGTGTCATGCAGCTCCATACCATCCCGGAAATGACAGTGGGGCTGTATACAAGCGCCATTCCTGCACACTAACGTTGGTTCCTCCCTTTCCACCCCTTCTGATTTGGATCTGGAGCTCCGCTCCTAAAGTTGTCAGTCTACTGATAATTTCCAACCGTTACTGTATATTGATAATGGCAGGATCTGAGCCATATTGTGACTGCAGGAAATTGATATGTCACGGATCTGCCTGTGGTGTCTTTAGTACCTGGGCTCAGGACCCATATCTAAATCGTGTGATAAGTGCACCATTGTGGACCCAAAACCTCATTGAGAGGGGTGATGAAGGCGTATGTTGCCGAACACAAGTGGAAGTTGTGGCCTTCATGTTTGCTCTCCTGTTCCAAGTCATTGGCCTGGACTGCATCCTTTATACCGCTAAGTCCTGCAGTAAGTCCAAATGCAAGCATACCGAAGAGAAACGGGTTTCGTCCCCTTCCTGACACTCTGACTCCAAGGAGATGGCGTGAGGGTGTCAAGGTTGCAGTTACTGATCAGATTCCTCAACTGATCCCGGCATGCCCCGAGTTTCCCGGGCCGATGCTGACTTTGCAATAAATAGCTGCTTTCAAGGAGACAGTGATGCATTGATTAAATTCTGTGCCCCGCTAAATAAGATGAAAATAGCACCAAAGGGGATGATAGGAGGCCCACAATTGCATACCTTTTCTGAATCTCGGAAGAAGTGTTCTGTATAATAACATGTGCTGTGCGTTTGCGCATCAAATATTATCTTGTCTTCGAGCAGACAGATGAGCCTTTCTGAGGACTGGATGTGCCTTTCCTGTAGTGTTCAACAATGAAAGGTGTTTACACCTACTGTATGACCATCGAAACACACATGGTAGTGGTGGATATAATGTTGCACTTCAAAAAAGTGTTGTCAGATATGGGTGCAGTTTAAATTACTTATTCACAATTCACCAATTCCAGTCGGTGCCACTCAGGGTGAGATACCACACTACCCAGGGTATTGATTAGAACAAGACACAAAATGACTTATTCAGAAATATTCAAAAGACAAGACCCCGGCACTCTAAATGTATCATAAACACGTTTTAGATAAACTTCTATAACACAGAAAGCACCCTAGGATCATGAGAGGGACATCATGTCCCAGAGATTCAGTATACAGAACAGATTTGCATGATTCAACAGTGATTTATTTTCCACAAATACATGAAATTTCAGACAGTTTAAACAATCACATAACGGGAATCTTCTAATTAGAGTTCCAGTTCCTTGTCTATCTCACAAAAACAGCCAACGACCGTGACTTCCTCAAGGGTTGTAGTATAGTAACGGAATGAGCCTGGGACAATATTCCAGTTTGTAGCTCTAGATTCTCAAGATGCTGAAGATCCCTTGTTAACACTAGTAGCAGAGAGACTTATGCTGTAGCGGTAAATAAGCCTAGTAAACGGTCCGCATATGGAGCTCTTGAATTCTCAAAATATTGAGGATCCTTCGTCGAAAGAGGTAGCAGATAGGCTCTAGAGATTGATTCAATCAGTGGTAAGGCCTCTCTTGTCTTGATAAATGTTTTATGAATCGTGAGCGGATGTACAATGGGCAGCAGTTAATAATTTTGCTGCTCGTAATTCTTCCAATTCAGCCCTTTCTTTTGATAGACACTCAGGATATGGATCCATTCATTAGTCAATAAAATGATTTCTCTACTATGGCTGCTGGTTCAGTATTAGAAGTCCTATAAAATAGTACTCCAAAGGCGGTCACTATTCAGCAATTGATAAAGTTCTCTGCGTTAGTTTGTTCTTGATGCAAGATGGGGTCACGTTTTGGGGGTACTGTGATAAGCCCCTTCCCTGAAAATATCGGTGACCCCAGCAGCCCACGTCCGTCAGTATCCAGAATCAGACCGACTTTAAAGTACTATTTCATAGGACTTCTAATACTGAACCAGCAGCCGTATTAGAGAAATCATTTTATTGACTAATGAATTGATCAATATCCTGAGTATCTATTAAAAAGGCCTGAATTGGAAGAATTACGAGCAGGATTCACAGAATATTTATCAATACTAGACAAGATCCTCAATATTTTGAGAATTCAAGAGCTCCATATGTGGACCGTTATTTACCACTACAGCATAAGTCTCTCTGCTACTAGTGTTGACAAGGAATCTTCGGTATCTCGAGAATCTAAAGCTACAAACTGCAATATTGTCCCAGGCTCATTGCGTTACTATACTACAAGCCTTGAAGAAGTCACAGTGGTGACGAAACGCGCGTTGGCTGTTTTCGTGCAATACAGACAAGGAACTGGAACTCTAAATCGGAGATTTCTATTATGTGATTGTTTAAACTGTCTGAAATCTATCCAGTATTTGTGGAAAATAAATCACTCTTGAATCATGCAAATCTGTGCTGTATACTGAATCTCTGTGACATGATATGTCTCATGATCCTAGGGTGCTCTCTGTATTATAGAAATTTATCTAAAACGTGTTTGATACATTTAGAGTGCCGGGGTCTTGTCTTTTGTATACTGTATGACCATAGACTGGAGTTTCTGGATCAAAGTTCCTCCCTATAACACAATCCTTTGGTCCAGTTTATATACACTGCACATGATCAAGCACTTTCTTCCAAGTTATCAATCCTTCACATCTCACTGAGTCGTGGATATTCTTAAAAATTATGCCCCGCCTTTTCTTTCCTCCCTGCCCAATATTACACTCTCACTAGACCGGATTTTAGAAGAACATCTGTTCATCCGGTTACAAGAGGTACACTTCTTGCTCAACTATGGTGCCATAAAGAGCATGTTGAAAAGCAAGGATTGTTCATTTCACTGTTTTCTTGTCCCCTCCTCCCCCACCACCCCACCCCCTCCAAAATGGGGTCCTCTGGCCTATCTTTAGCCACCGTTCCCTCAATGCCTCCTTGGTCCAGATCATCGCTGTGCTGAGCCCACACATATGGATGGTGTACTTGGATCCTGAGCATTTTCAATTTGCTGTACTCCCTTTCAGCCTTACCTTTGCCCATCTGGCATTTACAAAAGTGATGGGGGTGGTTGTTCCCATCTTTGAAGGTTGGGAGTTACCATACCTTGATGGCTGGTTGTTGTTGACGGTAGGCTTGCTTTAGTCAATCATCCACCTTGTCTTTAATATCTTGAGGTTTCACCATAAACTAGTTTATGTCCCTCCCACAGACGTTCATTCACAGGATATGGTGAAGTTCCGCCCCAAAATCCAGGACATGTGGGTTATGATTCTGATGTATCAGGCAAGCTCCTTGAACCAAGTGAGAGGCTTCTTGGACTTTTAGCCATTTTCATCATCCTTGCCCATTACACCAGGTGCCACATGCATGCAAGCTCTGAAGTGGAACTTGAAGCCCAGTGTACTCCGCCCCATAACCACCTTTTCAACACCATCCAAATCTCGAAGGTAACCGGTCAAGAAAATGCAGTGGTGGCTGAAGTACAGCAAGCCATTCTTTCGTCCCTAACCGGAGCTAACTGTGATGACAGACATCATTGCTGGGTTGGGGGAAGGGGAGGGGGGGGGGGTTGGTGGTAAATCACCTGGGGACATGGAGATCAGAGGACTCTGGTCTCCAGTTGAGTGCTGGCTCCACATGTGTATTCTGACACGGCAGGCTGTTTGTTTGACCCTGAATGCCATCCATCAAAGAGAGGCTGGTGCACCTTCTCACAGGCTACACCACTGCCAAGAGTTGGCTTAAGAAACATGGCGTTATTGGGCTCTGGGTCCTGTGGGAGGAGGCTTTGCTTCTCTGGAGCTGGCTGGAGTTCCATGGCTTTTTCTGGTGTGTGACCTCCATAGTGGACAAACTGAGCAGCTGTTGTCTGCTAGACCATCTTCCACCAGTGAAGAGTACCTTAACTAGATCTTTTCACAACAGTCAAACGAAGTGTTGAAGATTTTGTGCATTGGAGTTTCTGTTGGAATACTAGTTAGGAGACTCATTTCAGATTAAATGAACAAGGGACCTCCTGTACACATTTCTGCCGTTACCTCTTTGCCCAAGCCATCCTGTTGGCCTCTGATTCAGCCAGGAGAGAAAGCTACTTGGAACTCCAAAGCATGAGCATCTGTCCACCAATCAAGCTACTACTTTGGCAGGACCGCCTGTCTCAGCAACAGGGCAGGGTCAGCAACCTGAATCTAAGCAAATTTCACCTCCATGCATGGAGATTGAGCAGCCGCAATTGCCTGCGTAAGACTGGACTTCACAGGTGGTTGATGTCCACTAAATTCTGTATACTGATGCAGCACCAAAAATGCAGACCCTATACATGCAGAGGTGTGGGATGGCCTTTTATTTCTGTTTAGTTCAGCAAGGGCTCATAGTGAGCACTGTAAAAGATAAAATTTTTTTTTTTTTGTACCTTCGGCCTTTTTATGGTGATCGGACCAACCTTCCTTGTTCAAATTGCCTGGTGTGATGAGATTTATTCATAATTTGGCACCTGTTCCTCCCAAGGCATTTGTGATGCCGCAGTGGGACTGTTGGTCTTGCCGTTCCTCGCATGTACTCCTTTCGAGCCAAAGCATGGCTATTTGCGGTCAATCCTGACCTTGAGGACTGACTTCCGATTTGCAATTAAGGTAGCTTGTCATGTGAGCGAACTGCAAGCACTCTCCACCGTACACTACCTTTTTATCTGGACAAATTACAGCTGAGGACTAAGGCGGCTTTCTGAAAGAAAGTTGTTACTTCCTTGCATCTTGGGCAATTCATCACTCTGCCAATATTCCTTGCTCCCATTCACCTCTTAAAAGAGGAGAATAGGCTCCATTAGTAGGGCCCCCAAAAAGAGCTTTAAGCTTTTACATTTTATTTTTTATAGTTCATTACATGGATCAGAGAGTAGGTGTTTAACTTTATGTTGAGTTGCCTGGAGCAAAGAAAGGGAAGGCTGCGCAGAGGTGGACCATGTTGAGGTGGATAGTCCACTGTATTAAGATCTGCTGCGCACTGCCAAGAAGCAGCACCCTGGAGACCCGAGAGCCCATTCTACCATAGGCCAAGCATACCACCACCGAATTGGTGCAAGGGTTCCCTGTTCATAACCTCTGCAAGAGCATACAGCGCATATGTTCTTGTAGCACTACTGCCATGACCTCAAAGTCCGGCTTGTCCACTAACCAGACCCTCTACTTTGGGGAGGTACTGCTTTGGTATCTGCTCCAAGGTGAGGGATCTGTGATTAGTAGTATCCATCGGGTGAACAAGAGTGTGTGGTGTGCTTTTTGTTTTGGTTTTTTTTTGTCGCATTTTTTTTCTTTAATAATACATACAAGCAGCGCAGCATGATATCACAAAGTATATTCATATTTGCAATATGTGGTGAGCGCAGAAACTGGAGTCTCAAGTAAAAGCAAGGAGACAGGAGGTGACAGAGCAGACAGAGCAATCAGTAAACGCATATCCATATACTGATGTGTGATGTATGAGGAGTTTGTGTATATAATACTAATTTACTTTCTATTTTGATGACTCACTAGAAGCTAGGAAACTGGTGATTGCATAAGCTCAGGTGTTAGCCTCTGGGAATGTACTCTACTCCCCAGTGATGACCATGTCGCGCAAATACCCCTCCCATCTTCTGTGGATGAATTCGCTCCGCTTCCCAAATTCACCCCGCTTCCATCTAACATGTTTACCAGTCCTCAAAATCCCTTTCTGCGTGATTATCAGTGCATACTTCCCGAAGCCGGCATTCCTTCGTTGCTGCCCATTCCAAGAAATCCGTCTTCCACCTAGTTAGTTGGTGAGGCAGGACTGACTCCGTGAATGGCTACACGTCGTCACGCTAGCACTAAGCCAAATTGGGCATATTTGATCTGCATCTTCCTCCCTTCTTGGATAGAGGTAACCGCCCCAGCGGGCAATGCTGCATGGTGAGTTCCATAGTTATCCCAGTCACCTTGCAAATCTCCCTATGTGCCTTTCTCCAGTACGTGTACAGCCCCATGCAGCATAATCAAACAGAGCAGGAGTCCCCCTGCACGTAGCGTAGTCTGCAGATCATGTCGACTAGGCAAAGCAGAGTTGGAAATGCTTGCTAGACTAAGTAACACTACACCAATTTAAATCTGGCATTACTAGACACTTCACATACCTGCTCTTGGGCTCTACTCCATTCCCCTTCTGTAAGGGGATACTCTAGCTCTCTGTTCCAGGCAAGTCGTTCTAATGCAGTATTAGTCGGTTTATCAGATTTAAGGGCTGCATGCAACTTACCTTTTCAATACCCTTAAAATATGTAAAATCACCTGCAGGACCTGGGACTGCTCCAGCTCTTCAAGGAAGGTGCCCCGAATCTCATGGGCAGTACGCGATCTGCTCGCATACTGCAACAAGCATTGGAAATGCAATAGGTCTCGCATCATCAGTTAGTGCTTTTAGAATTGTTTATGGGTTTTTTTTGTAAATCTTTAGCATTTTTGTTTCCTGTAGCCAATGCTAAAGAATTACAAATAAAAAAAGCCATAAACCTTTCTAAAAGCTATAACTCAAATGCTGCGAGACCTATTGCACTGTCGGCTGGGGTTTTTTGATGGTGCTGTGCTGGGAGAGAGAGTGGGGAGGGGTTGGAGAAGGGAGGGGGCGTAGAGCAGGGGGCGGAGCTATTGTATTAGTGCTCAACCCGTACCTCTGGGTTTTTCAAAAGCATTGTGGGTGAGGGAGTTTAGATTCCATTTCTTTGCGGCGAAGAGATTTCACTTGTGTCATACAGTATCTGCCAAAGCCAGCCCATAAGTGAATGTCCTGATATTCAACAACATAAATTATTAAACAGACTTTTTGATCTTCAAGTACATTAGAAAACAAACTTTTACCACAAATCTATCAAGTTTATAAACAGTACAATTATGACTTGCGTAATCCGCTATTGTGAATTCATCGGATCTAAATGTTTACTTCATTTAGTTGATTACCAGGTCTCCATAATGACATATTCGTATAATTTTCTTCAAAAGCTTTACCCACAGAATTTCCTCTGTCTACCCTTATTGGCCCATCAATACCGCATAAAATACCTCGACCATCTTCCCCGACGCTGACTCTCAGCCCATCGTTTCGTTTGCGCTGGCAAAAATGGAACGTTTGGAGAATGAATTAGACATGCAGGGCAGCCCCAAAGGTGTCTGTTGCGAGGCTAATGAACATGTCTGGAAATGCACAGGCAGAGGGGAGTGTCCGCGGCGGAGCGAGCTCGCTGGCTTTTGTCACAACCACTCTGCAGAGCAGGAGGGGCAGTGTAGATGGAAATGGAGGAGGGCGTGAAGGTGGGGAGTTGGGGGGTTGGGAGGTGGTGTCGCCGTCCCCAGTCTTTTCTGGCTTGCAGAAGGCTACTACCTATGTGAAAGACCACACCAGTGGCAGATGGTGACTTCTTCTGGGGTGGGGCGACTTTGGAAGAGTTCACCTTGGAGATTTGCAAGTAACGCTCTAATCTGCGACTTACTTTGAAAAGTAAACGCTCTGGGGGTCCAAACCTGAGCGGCAAGGTTGTGCTGGGAGAGAGAGTGGGGAGGAGAGTAGGAGGAGGAGGGGGGAGGAGAGTAGGAGGAGAGTAGGGGAGGCACGGCCTAGCGGCCGTGCAACCAAGAAGTGAAGAGACAAGACGGAGGGAAGGCAGAGAAGGGGAGGGGGGAGGAGAAATGCGACACGGCGGGCAGGGGAGGGGGCGGAGCGGGGAGAGGGTGTGAAAGCAGCAGGGGCCTGGAGTGCGGCTGAGGGAACTGAAGAAATGCGACACGGCAGGCAGGGGAGGGGGCGGAGCGGGGGTGTGGGAGGAGTGCGCCTAAGGGAAAATACATGCAAGGCAGGCGGCTGGGGGCATGTGTACGCGCTTTTAAGCTGCATGCGCATTGAGCTTGAATTTCACGGGCACTGCAAGGAATCGCCACGATTCCTTGCAAGTTGGTTAAAGACTGTTTAAGCCCCCATAGTCTTGCAAGCTCGATGCGCATGCGCATCGACAGGCGAGACCTAAAAACTGCCTAGGATCCCCTTCAAAGTGAAACGCTACTTCTCCACTGATCGGCAGTTGTCATTCAGAAACACATCACAATCGTTCAGACAGCTCCCTTCAACCAACCTGTAATGTCCATGGAATCACAAATATGTAAGAACCGGCGCAGCCACCAAAGGAGGAGGTGCAGAGCATCGGGTGCCATCTTTATGACCTTTGTGACAGCCTTTTCCCACACTCATGCCACCCGAGTAACAATAAATGGCGTTCCTAGTGATGTGTAATTTCCACAAATCAGTAGTTTGGAAAGTTCTTGTACCTCTATCGATCATCAGATGAACAAGTGACTTGCCTTTGGTGACACTTTTTTTGGTGCACTCTGATGTACATAGAGCAAGGCCACAAAGCACTTCCAGTTTTTCCCCCTCAATGCATAGTAACTTGTAGAAGCCTCACTTAGTTGACCTCCTACTCTATACTGGTTGCGCCTTTGCTCAGGCCAGCACGCTGTTGGTGTCTGGTCAGAGTGCAGCCTATAACTTGCAAGATTGAATTTTTTTGTATGACACTTGTACCTGTTTTCTGTCGTCACGCACCACTTCAGCAAAGTGGGAGTCTCCTACATTGAAACTGGTTGTTTATGTTCATGTTACATTGAATAATAGTAATTCTGGGTAACTGTCGAACTGGAATTAATTCCTATATAAATACAAGATAATTATCTTTGCATGCATTCTAATTTGTGGGCTTTGACTCTGTTGTCTTCTTAAAACGGCATTGGGCTCTCCAATAGTAGCAATACCCGTTTATTGAAGTGTCTCGTAATACGTGCATGCTTTGTAGCACACATCTGATAGCAAGTGTTATGCACAAGAGTTGTAAAGTTTGTTTCTGCATGATCTTTTCCCAAGACTGCAGAGGGGATTTCTCTGTAGGGCTGCTGGGAATATAGCCGTAAAAATTGGTTCTTAAAGTTCCGAAGTAGGCCCATATAATTAGGGTGACTTTCCCCCATCTAGCTCTGGGATTTCAGCCAACTTCATTTTGTTTAAGGCTCATTGTGGGTTTATATGTACAACTGGAAACGTAAAATTCAACTCCCTGCATGCTTACTATTGTCCTGAAGTGCAGGACTGATTGATGGTCACCCATGTGAAGTATGGTTAGTTAACAGTAATGTAAACTGCACCAGGTGAAGGGAAGCCATGCATGATTTAGTCCTAGAGTCTTAAAAAATTACACCAGAAAAGGTGCTTTTGAAAGGCTGGTCGTATGGCAACAATACAAATTCTTGCATTCTGGGGGGGGGGGGGGGGGGGGGGGGGGGGGGGGGGAGGAATGTTTTTTCCAGATAAGGGAATGCTAAGACAAGTGAATGTAATTAACCTATTTTGATATATATATTTTTAAACCAGGTTTTTGATTCAAAGCTGACTCCAAAGCAGCGCTTTTCTCCTCTGGATCTAATAAGAAAGATTAAGGAGCAGAATGAAGAGCTTGGGATGATAATTGATTTAACTTGCACGAAACGCTACTACAATCCTGTGGTAAGTGTCATTTTGGGAGGAATAGTGGCTTGACTCGCCCACACCGCCCGCTCCCCAAAAACTGTTACATGGCTGCTTCTTCGGTTGGTTCCTTTCAGTTGCAATGTTCTGTTCGTGCCCCCCTAGTTTAAGAAATGGAATCCAAAGTGAACATATTTGAATCTCAATCCCTCTTCTTTGCCTGGGTGTGTGTAGGAATAGAAATTCAGCTGATACCAGTTTGCCTATCAAGCCAACACAGGTCTTTTAAAAGCTCCATTTGAAATTATAGTTCATTGCTTAAAGAGAATCCTTACTGAACCAGAGCATTATAAAACTGGAAAACCTAGTTGAAACTGCCTAAGCCATCTGCCTATCTATTCCTTTTTGATAATGTCACTTAGCCCGAACTGCAGCAAAATTGGCATTCCAATGTCAATTCATACTGTTACTTTCTCAATGTATTCGTCTTCTCTAAAAACTACACACCATTCACTTGACATGCTTTCTCACATTTATTCAGTCCTTTTCTCATCTCATATCAACCTCTGCCCATCCAAGACAATACATCATTCGACATGTACCAACATGCCAGCTCAAGCGGGTGGAGTATTATTTAGGTGGCGGCAGCCAGGTCTGTGCATAATTTCAGTCATCATGATGTCTATTTTTGCATTAAGAAGCGAAGCCCTTTGATATGTAAATATTTCCCATTGTTTGGTCTGATACCTGTTCGTGTTGTCAAGTCATATCCGTTTCTGTGTTGTCAAGTCTGTTAAAACCAATACAGTTCAACTTCTTTAAACCTAACTTGTGGGTTGAGCACGTTATGGACCTGATTGTACAGCGTTTGCACTTTTGACATACATATGAATTTACTGCACTCACTAGGCAACCCACCACTACGTATTTTGCTGAGTTTTAAGAAATGTGACTACGTCGAGCAGATCAAACCTTTTTAAGTTATGGTAAATGTTGTGCAAAGCAGTTCTGGACACTTAACAAAGTAATTTTCATGTAATGATTCCTTGTGTCAGTTCTGCCCCTGTGCTGTAAGCAAGCAATACAGGGGATTGATTCTATTAAAGTAATCGGAGGCTGGAATCAAGGTAAATTATATCAAATACGAATTGCCTCTGACACCATAAATATCACACATTTGTGTACAATGTCCTATTTATTGACATTGTCTGCATTTATAATTGTGCATTTTCTTCAAAGCTATTAAATGGTACACAATTGGGTGTTAGCACATTATTTGTAATCATCTCCTTTGGTAAAACACATTCAACATATATCAAAGAAAATTACTTCCTTACATAAACATTTATCTACACAAAACTTCACAATACTGTACAAAAGTGCAAAACAAAGAAACTAGTTATTTAGCTCCTATACAAACATCTCCTTCAAAGTTGCTACACTTTCAAGTTCGCAAGAGAAGAGAGGGGTCCTACTTAGAATCAAAGGGAATTTTATAAATAACTTTGGGGTGTAAATACTTTTCCCTCAAAGAGTCAATGATTAAAGTCCTGTATGAGGTCGGAGAGTTCCTTTTTAAAGTTTTTGCCGTAGTGTGAGATCCGTCTCTCACTATATGTCCTGTTGCTTCACTAGGTCATATGGCATACAATTCTCCTGGCCTGGGTAGTGAGCCTACGCGTTTCGACCTTCTGTGTAATGACAGGAAAGGATTTAAGGGAAGGTCTTCATCAGGGCTCGCTGTTGTTGCTGTAGGACATCATGCTACACCTATAGGGGTGTAAGGGGCATATTTTAGTTCTGTATTGGGGAGTCTCATGAACAATAACTAAGCTTGTTCTTAGTGCTGTTAAAGTCATAATAATTTGTGTTAGGGTCACGTACCCATGAGTAGAAATAGAGGTTCTTCTTATCTTCAAATTAATCACATGGCTCGGCGTGGTGGCGTTGGTTTAGTTTGTCTGACGCGATGGAGTCTTATCATCAATCAGTCCAGGGTACACTGTGGGGAAGGAGACGGAAAAAGTTAGGGGGATGTTCAATTGTCTTTATCCTTCTTATGCGCCATATTTTGTCTAGTGTCTTAAAAGTGGCGTAGTGGGTAAATAGTGCACTGTACTCGGGTTACCCGAGTTGCGCCTTATCGTGTTTAGTGCTGGGGTGCTACATTGTAATGGTTTGTTTAGACTAGGTCCCCCATGTGGAGGCCTCCTCAGCTGGTACAGGCCGGCCGTGGTAATGTCCTACCTGTAAGTTTGCTAGGAGCAGTTTTGCAGCTTTTCCTTGCTCACTCGGAACGGCGTCTCCTCGCTGGACTGTGTCTCCTCGGTGCCGAGCTCAGCTGTAACTCGGTCAAAGCAACAGTGGTCAGTCATTGGTTCTTTCACATCGCGTGTGTATATGAGCGGCGTCCTTATTGGTTAAACGCCTTCTCGATGTAGAAGCTGACTCCTGATTGGTCGGTGGGTCGGGATGCCGGCGCATGTGGTCACGTTGCTAGGATATGTGACGCTTTCCTCGATCTTAGTTTGTTATGACTGAGGTGTTCCATATCGGACCTTTGGGATGTCATTTGATATTACGATATGGTTCCGTGCACGGTGCTGGCTTGAGGTTGCATTTTGTTAAACTCAAAAAAAAACTCAAAACAACTCAAGGTGGCATATGGGTTGGCTCGTTCAGGATTGCAGTTACGTGGTGGTTGCTAATTTTTTTATTTGCAGGGTGTCGCAAAATAATAACCTGCTTCTGAATTATTTATGAAGTGTGTTATTTTTGACCTTCCATGGTTGGCTCCCAGTGAAAGGATGGAGACCTGAACGTGGCAAGACGACCTCGGATCCTGCTTTCCCAAATGTTTTTTTTTTCTCTCCGGATAAACCGCGCAACAGTAACTGTTCAATGGTACACCACCGCAGTTGGAGTTGGTGACTGTTAATACTTTCCTTTCTGAGTCCCAAAATGTGTATATTACGCTTTTTTGGTTTCGCCTGGGGCCGGAGCACTAGCTCTGCCCAGGAGAAATCTTATGTTACTCCAGTATTGGAACTTTCATAGATTCCCATTGCTTGTATCATTCCCCGTCGTCGGAATGGGAGCCTCGGTAATAATATATATATATATATATATACCTAGGTAAATACACCCTAATAGGTGTAAAAAAAGGTAAAAAATTAGGCCTAGGCCTCATTATCTTTTGCAGCCTATTGCTGTCATTATGTAAAAGGACCCAAAGTCCCCTTAGCAACCAATCAGATCAGCCTCACCCTGTAGAACCTTCCTGAGAAAGCTCAGAGCCTCAGATTTTCTACCGCTTCGTTGGTGACAGGGAGTCTCCTTAGAGCTCTGCTCTAACTTCAACTTGAGGTACTGTTTAAACAGTTTTTCTTTGAGGATTTCTTTCAGCTTTGTCATGGCTGATAAGGAAAAGAAGAGCCTTTTCAGGTCTTGTGCCACTTGTGGCAAAAAACGACTTTATACAGAGGATCAACATCAAGACTGTATTTACTGTCTATACCCAGACCATAAGGTTGATAAGTGTAGTATATGCAGGAGAATGTCTGTTAAAACCCTCCGTGATCGTGAAGGACGGCTGCTTCTGTGGCTCAGGAAGTTGGAAAGGAGGGATGAAGTAATTTCTGGTGATGAGGAAGATGCCAGATCAACATCTTCGAAAACTTCATTGAAGAGGGGCGGATCGTCTGTGGACACTTCAACTGAACCCCCCTTAAAGGCTGTGCGTGTGACCTCTGATAGGTCTGGCAAGCCAGGGCCTATCGAATCTCCTCACGTGAGTGTAAAGGAGAGGGAAAGGCAGGCACTGCAGGTGCAAAAGGCTAAACTGGATGAGAGCTCGGCTGGGCCTTCCCACCAGGTTAAAGTAGCCAAGTCCGTCAAAAAACCGACTGTAGAGGCCTCTACAGGGGTCAAAAAGGACTCTAAAACATCTGAGGTGATTTTGTCTCCTCAGTCGTCGACGAGCCACCCAGCGAGGACGACGACGAGAGCGTCGACGAGGACCTCGATGTCGATTCCGTCGACGAAGACCGGATCGACGACGGCGTCGTCGACGATGACCACGTCGACGGTTACCACCACGTCGACGAAGACCATCCCGTCGACGATGACTATTCCGTCGACGGTGGCAATCTCGATGACGACGATCCCGTCGACGAGGACGACGAGCCCGTCGACGATGAACCCGTCGACGGTGCCGTCGACGATGCCGTCGACGGTGGACCCGGCGACGATGATGGTTCCGTCGACGATGCCGTCGACGGTGAAGGGACTCTCGTCGACGGTCCCGTCGACGACGATTCAGAACAAGGAAACGGTGGATTTGTTTTCAACGCCGTTGACGACAGGAGCGCCAGAAAACAGCAGAAGGAGGAGGATAACCCCAGATATGACTTCTCCAAGGAAAGTACCATCATTACCTCCACCCCTTTTGTTGGATGAAGATGACTACTCAGAAGAGGAAAATGAGATGTATGGAGATGCTTACAGTCCATCTCAATTGAATCTGAAATACCATGATTCGGATTTGGATGAGGAATATTATTATCAGAAGGAACAGCGGCCAGAAAGACAGGTTGCATACCAAGATACCCAACCACAGCAGGGCATGGTGACGATGCCTATGAGTCTTTTAACAGACTTAAGGGCGATGCTGGAGGAGTATAGGAGCAAGAAAGGGTCGCAACCTGTGGAAGGTCAAGCACAGGTTCAACCGCAGGTGGTGGCAGCACAGTCAGTACGGCCTGCACAGGAAGAGCATGAGAGGGCATATCCTCCGCAAGTCCAAGTGGATACCTCGGATGAGGATGAAACGGGGCAAAACCAAGATCAAGACCAGGAGAGTGAATGGAACCAGTATATAGCTCCGGATCTGGCTTCACCAGTGCCAGACCCGGTCGACTCGCCTCCGGCTGATGTAGGAGGTTTCTTCAGCCTGATGGAAAGAGCCACAGCGCGTTTTAAGTTAGCGATGCCTACAACATCTACGGATTGTTTTTTATACGATTTCAAGGAGGCATACCGTAAGGCCGTGCGCTCGATTCCCATTGTGGAGCACATATGGGAGGAAGGGAAGAAAGTGATGCAGACCCCAGCGACGGTCATTCCAACTCTTCCGCGCTTGGAGAAAAAGTACAAAGCTCCGGATGACAGTCCCGCCTGTTTGATTGGACAACCTAGACCTGACTCGGTCATATCGCAGGCGGCACAGAAGAAATCGCGGAATCCTTCGGCCACCCTCACGACTCCGCCGGATAAGGAGGGTAGAAGGTTGGACAACGCTGGGAAGCGTTTTTCGTCAATGGCTAGCTTGCTGGTCAGAGCGGCGAATGCCTTGGCGATCCTAGCAAGGTACGACCGCCAGATGTGGAGTGATGTGGCACACTATGTGAATCTGCTAGCGGATGACCAGAAGGCGGAAGCACAGAAACTTCTGGAAGAGGGACAACGTTCCTCTTCAGAGATGATTGATTGCGCGATGGACATCGCCACCATCTCTTTCCGTGCCCTAGGCAGTGCAGCGGTTCTTCGGCGACAAGGATGGCTGAGAGCTACATACTTCCGACCAGAGGTCCAGAATAGGATTTTGGATTTGCCCTTCGACGGGGACATGTTGTTTGGGAAACATGTCGACGAGACCCTACAGGGTATAAAGAAGGACACGGAGACCGCAAGGGCTCTGGGG
The DNA here is from genome assembly GCF_964263255.1 of Lissotriton vulgaris. NCBI lineage: Eukaryota > Metazoa > Chordata > Amphibia > Caudata > Salamandridae > Lissotriton > Lissotriton vulgaris. The sequence continues at coordinate 409,016,280 of NC_141699.1, read as the reverse complement.
AACCTGCAATATAGAAAGACACCCTTCCGTGGAGCACGAGGAAGAGGTTTCTCTTCACCTAGAGGAGGTTATCAGCAACAGCGATATTCACAGCAGTCGCAGTCTTACAGGCCACAGTACGGCAATCAATACTATCAGCGGCAGTCGCAATCCCAGTCTTTCTCTCGCCAGAACGCTCGTGGACGACAGGGGCGTCAGGGCAAGGACGCTGGCAAGCGTCAATAGCGGCCTCCCGACTCTGCCAACTGTTCCTCCGCTTCTGGGATCTCCAGTGGGCGGCAGGATATCACAACATCTGAGCAGCTGGGAAGAGATTACATCGGATCAGTGGGTATTAAATATCATCCGGAATGGGCATACTCTAGAATTCCAGGACTTTCCACCTACAAGAGCTCCCCATGCCACTACTTCCAACCATCTGAACCTTCTTCAAGAGGAAGCTCAACAAATGCTTCAAAAAGGGGTGATCCAGCGTGTTCCCCTATCACAAAGGGGAGAAGGTTTCTATTCCAGATTTTTTCTGATCCGAAAAACAAAACAAAAGTGGCGTCCTATCCTGGACTTGAGGGAGCTCAACACCTATCTCACGAAACTATCGTTTCGGATGATTTCACTCCAGGACATATTGCGCCTCTTGAACCCAGGCGACTACATGGCAACATTAGACCTGGAAGATGCCTATTTTCATATCCCGATCCATCCAGCTCACAGACGTTTCCTTCGCTTTACAGTAGGCAAGAGTCACTTCCAGTTCATGGTGCTCCCATTTGGATTAAAGTCCGCTCCTCGGATATTCACAAAGGTGCTGGCACCGGTAGCAGCATTTCTGAGGAGACAGTCGCTGGAAGTATTCCCGTACTTAGACGACTGGCTGCTGAAGGCCCCAAGCTTGCAAGAGGCATCAAAGGCAGTGGACACGTGCTTGAACCTCTTTATTCACCTGGGTTTACAACTCAACAAGGAAAAGTCAGTTCTTCAACCTGCAAGTACGGTGAAGTTCTTGGGAGCGATACTCAATACTCAGGAGTGCAAAGCCTTCCCATCTGAAGAGAGACAGATGAAACTCATATCGTCAGCCACCCGTTGCCAAAGGAGAAGTTGGATGACGGTCAGGATGTACAAATCTCATCTAGGGTCGATTTCATCCTGTATTCAATTGATTCCGCATTGCAGGCTGCGAATGCGCCCCCTGCAGGAGGAGCTGGACCTTCAGTGGAGACAAGTGGAAGGTTCGTTCGACGACAGGGTGACGATAACCCAGCGGATGAAACGGTCGGTTTCATGGTGGATGAAAAGATCTCACCTCACTGTGGGACTCAGTTTCAAGGCTGCAAGGGCTCCTCAGGTCATTACCACGGACGCTTCTCTTCAAGGTTGGGGAGCTGTCATGCAAGACCTCCAGGTCAGTGGTCACTGGACTCCGGAAGAACGTCGTCTACATATCAACGTTCTGGAGCTAAGAGCTATTCGACTGGCAATGTTGGCTTTCCTCCCAAGGATTACAGATTCAGCAATCCTGGTGCGGACGGACAACACCACCGCAATGCATTACGTCAACAAGCAGGGAGGCACAAGATCGCCACTGCTTTCACAGGAAGCCCAAATACTGTGGGAATGGGCGATAGCGCAGAACATCACACTCGTAGCAGAACACCTTCCAGGAGTATGCAACACGAAGGCAGATACGCTAAGCCGCCTGAGAGCAGTCTCGCCCGAGTGGGAATTGGAGGACGTAGTGATCAAGGACATCTTCTCCCGTTGGGGGACCCCAGCGATCGACCTGTTTGCAACACCGGGGAACAAGAAATGCCGATGTTACGCAAGCAGGGAACACCATCGAGGGTCACTGGGGAATGCCCTTTCGATGTCCTGGTCAGGCGCGTTTGTTTACGCCTTTCCGCCATTTCCCCTAATTCCTCGAGTCCTCAAACTCAAGATGGACAGGTGCAGGAGGATACTAATAGCGCCTGCCTGGGCTCGCCAATTTTGGTACACGGAGCTGCTTCTTCTATCAGACACCGCCCATTCATCTGCAACCCAAACTGACACTGCTCTCTATGTACAACGGCCAAGTTCTTCACCCGAACCCGAGCTCGCTTCAGTTGGCGGCTTGACTCCTGAATACAGAGAGTTTAAGGATTTAAACATCCCAGAAGAATGCAGGACCATCTTGGCACAGGCACGAGCCCCTAGCACTAATAAGACATATAGAGCGAAATGGAAGAGGTTCCATTTGTGGTGTCAGAGGGAGAAAGTACATCCTTTCTCGTCAGCTCCGCATCAACTTTTACCTTATATTCTTTCATTGGCACAAGCAGGTCTGGCTCATGCTTCTATCAAGGTCCACTTGGCAGCTATTTCCAGGTATAGGAGAACAAGATCGGGTCCCTCTCTATTATCAGCGAGAGTAATCAAACAATTCTTGAAAGGACTGTTTAGAGTTTTCCCGCCAGTTAGGCCCCCACCTCCGGTGTGGCACTTGAATGTGGTCCTGGCCCAGCTAATGAGACCGCCATTTGAGCCAGTACATAAAGCGGACCTGAAGTTCCTATCATGGAAAGTGGCGCTTCTTTTGGCACTCACCTCTGCAAGGAGAGTAGGTGAGCTTCAGGCTTTAACCATCAAAGAACCCTTCTTACAGTTCAAGAATGATACAGTTATCCTACGGATGAACCCCAAGTTCATTCCGAAGGTACCGACGGACTTTCATCTTAACGAGCCAGTGATTTTGAAATCTTTTTTTCCTCGGCCTTCAACCCAGGCTGAGAGGACACTTCATTCTCTGGACGTTCAGAGATGTTTGAAATTCTATCTACAACGCACAGCTGGATTTCGAAAGACACCCCAACTGTTTGTGGCTTTCGGAGCCCCAAGGAAAGGATTTCCTTTGTCAAAACAAGGGATATCTAGATGGATAACTAGTGCGATCCGGTTCTGCCACCAGGCGGCAGGCAAACCTTTACAAGGACAGGTGAAGGCACATTCCACAAGGTCAGTCTCAGCATCAGCGGCGCTGTTTGCTGGAGTATCCATAAAGGACATTTGCAGAGCAGCCACCTGGAGCAGTACGCACTCCTTCACAAGACATTACTGCCTGGAGGCGGCTGCAAAGGAGGATTCGGCTGTAGGACAGGCAGTCCTGAGAAATCTCTTCCAATAAGAGGTGAGCTTTCCTCTCTTCCCTCCTCCTGTTTTTTCAAACATTTCGTTTATTATGCTTTGTTACTGCTTTATGGTTGTTATAATCTGTGATGTCATTAGTTTATAATGATTCTGTAACTGTGCACGAAATGTTTGAGGTATGCTAACTGCTATCTACTCTGATACAAGCAATGGGAATCTATGAGTTCCAATACTGGAGTAAGAAACAAGTTACTTACCTGTAACTTTAGTTCTCCAGTATTGGTAACTTTCATAGATTCCCATGCGCCCACCCGCCTCCCCTGGGAAAGCTCACTTTAGGGCTAGGTGATTATGTGGCAAAGCAACGGCTACGAAAATCTGAGGCTCTGAGCTTTCTCAGGAAGGTTCTACAGGGTGAGGCTGATCTGATTGGTTGCTAAGGGGACTTTGGGTCCTTTTACATAATGACAGCAATAGGCTGCAAAAGATAATGAGGCCTAGGCCTAATTTTTTACCTTTTTTTACACCTATTAGGGTGTATTTACCTAGGTGTGTGTATATATATATATATATATATATATATATATATATATATATATATATATATATTATTACCGAGGCTCCCATTCCGACGACGGGGAATGATACAAGCAATGGGAATCTATGAAAGTTACCAATACTGGAGAACTAAAGTTACAGGTAAGTAACTTGTTTCTTTCCTACAGTTTGGGCTTAGTCCCTCCTTTCATTGGCTAGCTCCATAAATGGAGGCTAGCCATTGGAAGACAGAGGCGTCCGTCATTCACCGAGGCGATTAGTGGGAATTCCTGGGATGTTTTTCTCATCCAGCCCCTTTTAGGATGTCAGTGCGACGGTGGGCGGGGTTTATTTTTTGGGTCGTCGAGGTTTCTTTTCGTCATTCCACGGCTGACCGCCGCCGGAAGAAATCCAGGTCCAGGTGAGTGCTTTCCGTGTGCCCGTTCATTCCCGCACCCCCCTACCGCTGTCCGTTCCTGCCCCCCCTCCTGCTGTTCGTGTCCCCGTTCCCCTCCCGCTGTCCGTGTGCCTCCCGCTGTCCGTGTGCCGTGATGCTTATTTTCGAAGTTTTATTTTTAAAGCGTAGAGGGCTTCAAATAAGTCCAAGTGCAGATTTCAGTGTTCTCGTGGCAACTGCATTCCAGCTAGTGCACCTACCTGGCTTTCAAAATAAAATGTTATGACCTTTCAAAGATGTCCACGGTAAATAGCCCTTTGTAGGAAGGCTGCTTGCGATACCATTTTCAGTGATTCTAAAGATGGCACTAAGAGTAAGGTGACGTTTTAGTAACAAGCATTCTGAGTTAGAAGAAACCACATCATGGCTTCTGATGTCTCATATCATACATATTAAGAGACATCTCAATGTGTTTCTCTCACCAACCTGGCCGCGCGCCTGAGCCTTTCCTAGTTACGTAAGCAGGGAGGCCCCTGTCTGGAAGAGCAGTGTTTCTCAGAATGGATTTTAGCATGCGCGAGTGCACCTGCGCTGTTGCCGGCGGTGGCCTGGTAGTGTGGCAAGTGGGGCTAAGGCGGTGTGAGGGGCCCGCGTACACTTACCACTTACTCTCTTAGCGGCGTTATCTGGGGCACGGGCTGGGCAGAGTTTACGCACCCGAAGCCCGCCCGCTTCCCCTTTCCCGAGTGAAGCATGACCGAGCCTCAGTCAGCTCTGCTTCTGCGGAGGCAGTTGGCAGGTAAGGGGTGAGAATGAAAGGGAGCAGTGACAGTCGTGGTGACTGCAAAGTGGCAGGTATAAAAGTGAGGTCTGCGACCCGCTTCCTCCGGAACACTCTTTGTTTCACCTCCTTAGAACACTTAACATACTTTAGCCTGTCATCCTGTGACCTGACAAGTCTGGAAAGGGAGAAATATTGTTGTCTTCTATCCAGACGTTGGTAAATGTGGCCACCAGCGTCTCCTTCCCTGGCAGGACTGTTGCATATGGTTCCTGGTGTCTTCTTTCCATACAGGGCTGTTACAGGCCGCACCCGGCGCACTTTTATATGATAAGACTAATAAATGATCTCGGACCTAAGAGTTGTTGGCTTGACACAATTTACTGTGCCTTCAAGACTGTAGTTAATGTAACCCCCATTGCCTTACACACTACTAGCCGTCTAAACATGACATCTGAAATTTCGGTACAGGCAGAGGGTTAATTGTGATGCATTGTGAGTGTCATATGTCCTGGCTAGGGTTGCGTGACTGTGCCTATTGTCACACGTTTCTCAAACATTGAGTATATGCGCAGATTCGCGCCAGTGGCGACACAGGTTGAGCTTTCTTTGCCATGCACACATGTGGCAAAAACACCACACAAGCTAAGTCTGCTCGTATAGGCTATCTTTCTCACTAACTGTCCCCATCAATAGTCCTTTTAAAATACATATCCCTACCCCCACACCTCTGTTGCAGCTTCTCTCCTAGGTGCAGCAACAGTCCACTACTCTGGTCGTCAAGCACGACATTAAACAGGAGCCACGTAGATATGTGACAGCCAGTAAGTATCCTTTTCTCTGACATAGACGCTTCTTTAAACACGATACCCAGTATAGATTGTCCTGGCCAAGTTTCAAACGTGAAGTCGCCTTTATCATATGTAACAACGTGTCAATGCAGACACTCCACTGCCTTAGTAATGGTCTCTGTAAACCTCGTATTCTATAGCCAAACAGGTGTGTTCCTTGAAGGTGACAACCAATGGGTGGATTTTTACATCTTGGCACCCTGCAGCATGTGTCCTGAAACTCAGCAGTGTTTATAAAATCAACTCAGTCTGACGTGAATACCACTATTCTCCTCCAGCTGTGTTGCCTTTCCATTTTGGGCCCTACAGGAATCGGTACAATTATTTTTTTGCTCTTTATCTGCTATCCTTGCTTGAATTGATTGTCTCTGGCACATTGTTGTACATTTACACTAAAAGGATGTAAATCGTTTTTAAGCTGAAGCTACAGTCACTGAAGTGAAGATAATGTCCCCAACTGGAATAAAGAAATTTTATAGGAAGGCAGCAAAGAAGCTCAAGCTGACTGGAACAAAACTGGTGATCATGTCTATGGAAACAGCATGGGGACAACGTGTCTTGGCATACAGAGGGGCTTGATCCATGTTCAAGCCTTTTACTTTTAGTGAGGCATCTAGTAGTTTAAGTAGATCCCCATGTTTTTGATGCCACTTGAATAAATAATACAGCTGCAATTGGCTTCTTTTTAAAATTGTTTTAAATGAGTTGCTTCCCTTCCATAAAGTTTTTGCATTTCGTGACCTCATGGCTAGATTATGTAATGTTTACCTGGATATCATACACTCTTCTGGATACACTGCAGCAGATACAATACACTTCTGCTATTTCCATTTTTGACCTATGGCTTGGGGACCATGTCTCCTCTGTAGTTAAAGGAATCCATCCTACCTGTTTTCAATCAAAATTGAAGCTATATACTCCACACTATCTTTTATAGCCTGTCTTTGTTGTGTTGCCGCAGAGCCATACGTTTTGTAAACGGAGATATGCAGATCACTCTTTAGGCTGTTTAGGACCACCACCACCTCCTTAGAAGAAAGTTTCATAGGGCTCCATGGATGATATCCATTCCCATCTCACACAAATAAGAGAGGTGGCATTCCAAGTGCCAACACTCATTGTGTGTGTTCCCCATAAGTAGTGTTTTATCACTCTTTTAACTAGTAACAACCCCTTTACACCCAGTGTTCGATGCCCAATGGACACCCAGTATCTAATACCTTCCCATGGCAGACCTGAATTGATTCCTCTCTACCCTTGCATGTTGCTGTCTTTCGTTGATTAATTATGACAGAAGGGTTACATTAACCCTTTCGATGCTGATGACGAGCTCAGCTCGTCATGATGCACGGTTGAGCTGTGCTGATGACGAGCTGAGCTCGTCATGAACAATGGGAATAAGCATCCTGCAGCACAGGAGGGGAAAACACCTAGCAGCCAAGGTGTTAAATGGAAATTCATCTTAAAACCATACAATTCTGTCTTGTTCTTAAGTTAGTTAAGGTTGTTGCTCTTAGAAGTGTTTATTGTTTGCAGCACTTTAATACTCCCATGGCTGCCAAACAAATTTCTTAGTGTTCTGAGCAGAGATGTCAGTAAATAAAGGCACTCTAGATTTATTAAACATAAGACTGTAAGGTTTTGGATTCCTTTGTGTCCTTGTTGTCATCTTGGATCTTGCCGGCCTAATGTGTGATGTAATTAACAAGAAGGTGTTTATTAAATATACCTCTAATAATTAAATACCATGTTGCAGACCTGCTTCCCTCACTTATGCACTCTATACCTCCTCCTAGGCGGCATTTCGTTTTGTGGATCTTGTTTTAAACTTTGCCTTTACCTGATGCGGAAAAACCCATATAACAATGTTTGTATTTTGTATATAAAACTTATTTTTTTAAAAATTCGGGATGTGTTGCTGCGCCAAATTCGGTAGCGCTGCGCTCTGACATTGTCAAAACACAGGGATGTACCGTATTCACAAGAATACGGTGCACCCTTGTGTTTCCCTTAGCGCCAAAAAACTGGCTAGTGTCAGCGCAGGCACCGTGCCGCCATGTTTCAAGTGTGCCTGCGCTGTAGAGACGATTGGTTATGTACAGGAAGGGACTCCTTGTCTCCCTGCTTCCCTGCCCCCTGGCTGTGCTTGCTTCCCTGCCCCCTGGCTGTGCTTGCTTCCCTGCCCCCTGGCTGTGCTTGCTTCCCTGCCCCCTGGCTGTGCTTGCTTCCCCGCCCCCTGGTTTCCCCCCCCTGGCTGTGCTTGTTCCCCTGCCCCCTGGTTCCCCCCTGGCTGTGCTTGCTCCCCTGGCTGTGCTTGCTCCCCTGCCCCCTGGTTACCCCCCTGGCTGTGCTTGCTCCCCTGCCCCCTGGTTACCCCCCTGGCTGTACTTGCTCCCCTGCCCCCTGGTTACCCCCCTGGCTGTGCTTGCTCCCCTGCCCCCTGGTTCCTCCCCTGGCTGTGCTTGCTCCCCTGGCTGTGCTTGCTCCCCTGCCCCCTGGCTGTGCTTGCTCCCCTGCCCCCTGGCTGTGCTTGCTCCCCTGCCCCCTGGCTGTGCTTGCTCCCCTGCCCCCTGGCTGTGCTTGCTCCCCTGCCCCCTGGCTGTGCTTGCTCCCCTGCCCCCTGGCTGTGCTTGCTCCCCTGCCCCCTGGTTGTGCTTGCTCCCCTGCCCCCTGGTTGTGCTTGCTCCCCTGCCCCCTGGTTGTGCTTGCTCCCCTGCCCCCTGGTTGTGCTTGCTCCCCTGCCCCCTGGTTGTGCTTGCTCCCCTGCCCCCTGGTTGTGCTTGCTCCCCTGGCTGTGCTTGCTCCCCTGCCCCCTGGCTGTGCTTGCTCCCCTGGCTGTGCTTGCTCCCCTGGCTGTGCTTGCTCCCCTGGCTGTGCTTGCTCCCCTGGCTGTGCTAGCTCCCCTGCCCCCTGGGTGGGTGGGTGGGTGTGGCTCTGGGTGGGTGGGTGTGGGTGGGTGTGTGGGTGTGGGTGGCTCTGGGTAGGTGTGTGTGTGTGGGTGGCTCTGGGTGGGTGGGTGGGGGTGTGTGGGTGGGGGTGTGTGGATGGCTCTGGGTAGGTGTGTGTGGATGGCTCTGGGTAGGTGTGTGTGGATGGCTCTGGGTAGGTGTGTGTGGATGGCTCTGGGTAGGTGTGTGTGGATGGCTCTGGGTAGGTGTGTGTGGATGGCTCTGGGTAGGTGTGTGTGGAGATGGCTCTGGGTAGGTGTGTGTGGAGATGGCTCTGGGTAGGTGTGTGTGGGGATGGCTCTGGGTAGGTGTGTGTGTGGATGGCTGTGGGTGTGGGTGTGTGTGGCTGTGGGTGTGGCTGTGGGTGTGTGTGTGGCGGTGGGTGGGTGTGTGTGTGTGTGTGTGTGGCTCTGGGTGGGTGGGTGTGGCTCTGGGTGGGTGTGGCTCTGGGTGGGTGTGGCTGTGTGGCTCTGGGTGGGTGTGGCTCTGGGTGGCTCTGGGTGGGTGTGTGTGGGGGTGTGTTTTTGTGTGGCATTTGCCAGAGATTAAACTATTGGCATTGTAAATGACAATGCCATTTATTTATTTTCAAAAATAACACATAAATACAAATGTCATTTACAATGCCAATAGCTCAAATTTATCGAAAGGCGAAATCATTGCATTGTAAATGCTTGTTCATATTTCCGAATCCGAGAGGATCGCTAAAGCTCCATTACAACTGGTACAAGTGCTTTTGTAATCCTGCAGCTGCCTTTTTCAGTTGCAAATCTCTAGCTTTGCTCCTACAAAAAGAGCTATGTGCATCTGGCCCAGAGTGAGCTCATCCTTCGTTTTTAAAAGGATATAAAGAGATGTGCTAAATTCAAAGTTTGCAGTCATCAAATTGTGACCATTTGGATAGTGTAAAGAGCATACCAGATTTTTAGTATATACACTGACTGTGTGACTTTTCTGCAAATACAGTGTGTACATCTATATCTATCTTCTATGTGGATATCCTCAATACCTGGTGAATAGTGGCACCGATGTTCAACCGCCCTGCTCTACAGCATCACTTACTTTTGTGCAACCCCCTTTTGAATTAGCCAGCACTCATCCAATGGTTTGAAAAATAATAGTGGTTACTAACTCTGTCAATCACTTGGTGGTGAAAATACAAAGTGGTATTACTCTACTCTATTGTACACATTTTTATTGTTCTTTGGACATCAAACGGCTTTCTTGGACCTACCTTACCTTCGCAGCATTCACTCAACCAATTGAACTGCTGTTCTGGTTTAGTTGTAATCCATTCCAAATATCAAAACAGTAATTCTCAGATGTAGGTTTATGAATGTTAGAATTGTATGGCAAAGGGCCTATTTGTTACAAAATTTGCACATACATAAGTAGATTGACAATCCCTAGCTATAACTATGGAGTGATTCCATTCTGAAGTAAACCTAATTATACTTGGCCTTCATTTAAACCGTTGTTACTGTGCACAAGGTAATTGTACATGTTGCATTGTAAAAAGTAGTTTTACAACGTCTTCAAAACAGTACATTTGATTTATGCAGCACAGTCTCTTTGCTAAACCTAAAGTCTCAAGCCGTAGGATAGTAGTTTCAACTGATGTGTTTATGGTGATGTGTGACTGACCAATGGATGGTTACCTTTTTGTACAATAGGCACTGCCAACAACCCTGGCTTACTCAAAGATTTATACAGCTGGTCACGCAATCCCAGATGCCCCAACTATTCAACAGTTCAAAAGTATTGTGACACAGTTTCTGAGTGAAAATTCAGACAATGGTGAGTAATTTTGTGGGTACCATTGATTTTTATTTTGTGTAGATTGTCCCAATGTACCTCACTGTGTTTTATCTCGTTTTGACTGGCTGAGTAAATGCTTGACAGCCTTTGCAATATCATTCATGCTATTTTGTATTCCCTGTAACCACTTGCTCCATCTACATTGCCTCTACCTGACACGTTTTTTGCTTTGTAATTCATGTTCTGCACAGCAGTCAGGGAGGTTCGAATGTAACTCTGCCATGAGTCGATCACATTCCACACACACAAAGACTGATTTCGAACACCAGTTGAGGCACTGAAGCCAATGATTGTAGAACCAGCTTTTATAAATTCTTTTGAACACGTGCACAAAATCACTCTGAGAACAGCAGTAGTTCATCAGAACTAAAACACGAACCTGGGATAATAAACCACGTTCAGTAAGCACTTGGCACATGAGCAAATCAGAAAACTGTTAAAGAATTAACATTAGTACAGCAGGTTACTCTCGCACCATCTTGTTTGTACACTCACTCGCTCCATGTCTCCACAGAAAGGAATGCAGAAGCAGGCAATCCTTTAGCAAAATCATAATTTAGAGAAACACTGGAAGTTCTAAGGAAGGCCGAAGAATCTGAGAAATGAAACGGAGCCAACATCCCTACGTTTTAAGTCTTAATTATAGTACTATATTGACAGTGCATTATTGCAGATCATTCAGTATGCCCATAGAGGAGGACGGGTTACCTCAGAAAGGCAATAGAATCGATGTGTATAGCCAGTAACAAAACTAACATTTGTACCCCATGCTCATTACCCAAGCACAGGGTTCCTTCTGGCATAGTAAAGGGTAGAAGATCTAGACCAGCAAGTAAACTAGCTTTGATGTGGAACACTCACATTATGGTTGATTTGCAGCATCAGGGAGGGGACAGATGTGTCCATTGATTGTTATACATTACTTAAGTGGATTGGAATACAGAGAGTCCAGCTGAGTCTGAGAAGTGTAGTTAAACTTTCATTGGTAAAACATGTTTGGTATATAAGCTAGTACCTTCTGGCATGGAGCGAAAACAGATCTCGCAAATAAATCAAACTATACTATTGCAGCATGCTTAGTCCACATTCACGGACTTCATAAATACATAGTTAATTTGAACTAGAATCCGAGGTATAAAACGTCACCTTTCTTAAAGCCCAGTATGGATAGAATTTTTAGATCTTCATATCGGTGTTAATAATATGGTTAACACAATGTTTTACCCAAGAGACTTCAGCAGCCCTATTCTTCATGCACATAGCTGCCAACAAGACAGACCATTGACTGTATCCTTATGCAGAATTTCTATGTAATGAAAGCTGCATCATCAATAATGATTATGCCAAGATTGCTAAGGGTATGACACTGAATTTTGATCAAAGGGCTATTAACCCCTTCGACGCTCATGACGAGCTAAGCTCGTCATGAGCTACGCCTGTCGTACGCTCATGACGAGCTGAGCTCGCCATGTAACGCAGGTTTTTTTAAACTCAGCGCACAACGGGAAAACGGCCCGCACGTTAAGCAGAAAACATTTGGCAGGTGGCAAACCAGTGGATGCAGAGAACAGTATCCTGTTCAATAATACTTTTACTAATGAAACTAACCTCGTCCTATCCAAGAAGAGTAATTTTAGTTGTTTGACACAATATGGTAATCAACATAGCAAGTTGATATAATAAAAATCAGCATATTCTAAATATTGATGGATTTTTTTTAATTTTAAGAATTTTATATAGCGCAAACTAGACCAGGGACTTCGGGTATCAGAGCACTTTACATGTACACCAGTTTCGTTGCATGAGGACACATTCATTTTTTTAGGCACGGGGAGATTAAGTGATTTGCCCAGAATCACAGGATGTTGAGCGGCGTTGCTGAGATTGAACCCGGTTCCTCCGCTTCGAGGTCGACCGCTCTAGTCGTAAGGCTACATCTTTCTCTCTACAGACAGAACATGCAGCAGAATGGTCTCACTTTGCACGAGCACCTAATAGAAGATTCAACTAGCCACATATTTTAGCCAATTAACAAGAAGAATTGATATTTGCTACTTATAAATGTAGTATGCGCTACATCTGCTATTTTTAGTTAAAAATAAGGAAATGTTGGAGCGATTAGGTGTAAATTGTAACATCGATTATTCATCAACCTTAGAGGTACGTTGGTTGTGTGTCACTTTAACCTCTTAAATATTGGCAGTTTGATTCACTAACGGAGGATAGGAAAAAACATGCATGCTATTCGAATAATAGAAATGAAATATCCTGTTTCCATTGGTTTCTAGGGCATGAATGTCAGGACGTTACATTGCACAAACCTGTTGGCATATTGTGGCAATCATGTACAGAAAGGGAATCTTTAACTGATCTGTGCTACCTGTAGACTGGTATTAAGACCATGACCACAGTTCACCGAATTGGATTGAATATTTGAGAAATGTAATCTGTTTTGCAAACATTTCACCTAGTTACATGTCTGCTGCTTATACAAAGATGTAACTGTATTTTTTTCTTACATTCGTTTCACTTTTATTTGTTGTTGTAGTGGGAAGGTAATATTTACCTTGTAAACGTGGTATTTTGGATCACAGCTTGTGATCAGCAGCACTTTGCCTGTGTTCTCCACATAGGGGCGGCAGACTGAGAACTGACATACCTAGAATTAGTGAAGGGCAGTGATCAAACAAAAGGCAACTGATAGAGACAGAGGTGAAGGCACTCCGAGCATGACTGATAGTACGTAGTCCTTGGGCTTTGTACTTGGATGACACTGAATCTTCTCATCTCTTTAAAATTTGGCACTTATGGTTTGCAGATAAACTCATCGGTGTCCACTGTACCCATGGCTTAAACAGGACTGGCTACCTTGTATGCAGGTAAGATACCTAGGGCTGAGCTGCTTGATAAGGGGTGCCATATCTCGATGTTTTCTGTTGTGGGATTGCCACACTGCATGTTAACTGGATGTATGCGAGCACTGGCTGATGTCACCCTGTTTATTTAGTGTGATCATCTATACTGGCTTTCTACTTTCCGAGGTGCAAGTTATTCCTTCCAGTGTTTTTACACTCTTAATGCACTTTAATTCCCCCCCCCCAGACCTATTTGTACATTCTTTCAGCAAGAAACCATTCTGTAAATTGTGCCCTTTTGTATAGAAAACCTCGTACAAAAGGGGCCTCTTTGATTATGAATGTCTCAGCTGTGGCACATACGATCTCTCAGTCATATAAAATGGCAGATCTCTGCCATGGTTGCCCTGGTTTATATCCAAACCTCCGCCTCTGACATCCTCTATTTGGTTCTCACAAGGTTTATTCCATCTAGTAATATATTTTGACTGAAATCTGGCCATCACTGCTACACTAATCTATTCTACCCCAGCCCCCCCCGTGATCTACTCCAATACTCTATAGAAGTCTTCACCACTAGCCTGCATGTCTATGCAACTGACACCTCCTCATGGGCAATTCCAATTAAGAAGAAAAAAAGTTGATATAAAATAATTAAACTCCAGATCAAGTTAATACGAAGGATTGAAAACCTAGATGCTTGTTACTTTTCATTAAAAATTGGTCGAAAAGGTCCTATTAAACTTATGTAATGTGTAGAAACTAGAGATCAAACCACAAACTTGTTTATTTGTCAAAAACGTGACAGCACAATATAAAATTGGCATACAAGGAAGCGATATGACATCTGTATTTTAATTGTAAAATGAAAAAATGGACCCATCATTCAATATGAGGGTGCTACCCTTTACACTACCCCCTTCCATAAACTTGGTGCTTTTGCTATGTAGATAAGTAGTGAAAATATCAAACTGACAATATTCCACAAAAATCTAGGACTCCAACCAAGCACACCCCTAACTAAGGATGGTCTTAATCCCACACAGTAATGTTTATTAGCTCTTGTATCTTCCCATAAATCTGCCCACTATGGTCCTGTAGTGGGAGTTCGTATTCTAAGCTGCTCAAATTCTTCTGATGAAGAGCGTTTGGAATTATTTGATTCAACTTTGTTCTTGCTCAATAAATACAGATTAAAAGTACGCCTGCAGTAGAGCAGGTTCCAGATTCCTTAACTCTCTGCCGCTTTGATATTTGCAGGTATCTCATTGATATTGAAGGGATGGATCCTAATGCAGCAATAGAATGTAAGTCTTTATAATTTCTTATTATTTTCCCTTTTTAATTCTCTCTGTCACAAGGTTTACTTTTTGCTTGCAGTATCATAAGATGGGATCTGTGGGACGGGACAGATCCTTATGATGATTTAGAAAGTTTAACATACAGCACAGATTTAAAGGCTGATTTTGAGGCAGGCAATTATTTTCATGAGGATGTAGCAGAGGGCAAGAAGATTAGCAAGATTTTCTGAGGAAAACTATGATGATTTGCTTCCCCAAAATCTAAACCTTTTGCTTTTGTCATAAAGCATTTGATTTGTGAAGCCAAATACAGTTTCTTTATGAACACACTCTGCTACCACCTATGGAAAAAACAGACTTGATTTGTCCTCTTGTAGATTGCATTATTCCTTGCTGTTAATGTAGTGAGCTTAGTACATGCATGCCATGTTGGATATCTCACCAGAGCGCTGTCTTGAGGATGGTGTACGGCCTCCAGCCAAACTTCACAGCAAAGCAGACTACCACATAGTTTCCTTGGACCGGTTCCTCAACACGTGAAACAGGTTGTTAGGGAGACTCTAGAGCCGGGATTTGATATTCCGATGTTTGCTTTAAAGAACTGCAGTAGTATTGTACACTTGTGCATAAGAGCAGGTACTGACCAGTGCAGCTAGGCTTGAAGGAAACTGGTGATCTTAATGGAATGAATGACAGTCTGCCTCTTTACGGCTTTAAACTAGAAGGTTTTCATGACTCACTGGCCCAAAGTCACGAGTCAGTCGTCCTTAGAGATATTAGGTTAAAAAAACAAATGCCCTAGCCTTGTGTGTGTGGTTTTTTTTTTGGGGGGGGGGGTGGGGGGGGGGGGAGTTAGGATGGTACCAACTTTTATTGTGGTCATCTTGCAGCACCTCTCTGTCTTGCTGCCCAACACCCTTCCCCCACCGTCCCCACTAGTTTATAAATTCGTCTTCTTTCAGCGTTTTATTTAAACTGTTTTGCTCATATGTTTGATACCCACGTAGTGTTTCCTAATGTGTTGTCACCACATCTTTCTGGAACGTATGCCTTCATTTCCTCTCCCTACAAAACTCCCTCCCGCCTCCATGTTCTAGGTCGCCAAAAAGCCTTGTATACGTTGTGAGGAGAGTTCTCAATTCTACTTTACTTAATGGTGAGATTAATCAGCCCGGCATGCTTTGTATTGCATTCCCTGCCCCTGCTCCAACCTAGTCGGTCATTTCCCAGGTAATAGGCGGTTTTTGATGGGTCCGGGCGGAACTTATTGCTAAGTGAATGTTCAGCTTTGCTAGCGCTGTCACCACTTAAGCATCCACAATTAAGGGTATTGGCACAATATTTACTGCCCTCCTTTTTACAAGTCTTCATACCATACAGTTCCACAACTATCCATTTCAATCCAATCCACATAATTCCACTCCACACCACTTACATCCACTCCAAACAAATACCCACGAGTAAAAGAGCTTTTCATTTACAACTCAAATAATTCGCAAATGTGAGACCAAATGGCCTTGCCAACGTTGGTTACATCTTAGAAATATTGCGTATAGGCCATTTGGACATCATTAATATTTTTTATTCTACAGCAGGAAATTTCGAATACAGAAGCAGCTAATGTATTTGCTAGCCATAAGAGGAAGAGTATGAATACCATGTGAGGGTGCCAGGATGCTGCCCTTCTACCTCACTTTAATAGTGTTGTATTAAATGCTGTTGGTACTAGAATGATTGGGGAGGCTAGCAGCTGTGTTAAATGATGCGCCAAATATGATGTGCAGTATGCTGCTAGTATCTACAATTGTCCACTGTAATCGGGTTTTCTAAGTTCTCTAGATGTGCACTTTTCTGGATGTGCATCTTGTTTCTTTATGTGATAATATGCCAAAATGCAATAAATTCACACCATAAAGATAATGGGGGACAGGGGAGGGGGTGCGGCAAATAACTTGGCTGTCAGCGTGCCTAGGTTTCTATTGATATTTTACGTTTCATGAGGATCAGTCATGGGGGGCACAGTGTTTTTTGTTTTTGTTTTTACAGAGGTCAGTGTTCATATGTTGGCAACTTTGGCAGTGTTTAATGAATCTGAATACTAGTTTTCAGGTTCTTAAGTTAATCTCAGTTTAGGGGTTTCAGTGAGATCCAATGCGAAGGAAGGTTGCGAAGTAGAAAGCGGTGTCAAAAACCCTTTGATTTGCTAAATGTTTTAGTGGCATGTCCGAGACCTGCATAGAATTTGGCAGACACTTGACATGTGTAACATAATTGTAATATGCTGAGTAGCATACATCTCCATTGGGGGAAGTGGGCGGTGAATTTACACCTCCACGTTTCAAATTACAATACTTAAATAAATGGATCCAACTATATCCATAATGGTATTATTCATAATGTCTCTTGAGGTAATTTGTGAAGTCATTAGAAACTTCAAAGGTGAGGTCATGGCATTTAATTTTGTTTTACATGGCAGGTGTGCAAGCTATGGTTTGTGGAGCTAACCGTAACTTGGGATTTCAAGAGTTCCCAGGTTTTCTTTCTAGTCATAACTAAATGTTATCTTTTTTAAGTGTATGTATAGTATATATGCAGATGTGCAGTGATATATCCTATTTGTTCCCCTTGGCGAGTGTGTGGAGTAGCAATGCATTGCAAGTAGGGTGACCCAATGTTATGAATTGTCCCGGACAGTACTTTTTTTTTTTTTTTTTTTTTTTTTTTCTTCCCCCTCCTAGAACTGTTGTAGCATCCTTACACATTTGAATAATTTAAAAACCTGTCCTGGATTTGACTTTGGATTGAGTAAGCATGCTTGTTAAACTGTTGTGTGCGTTCATTTTACCACCAATTGCTGCTTATTCACTGGAGGGAGATAACTGCTGATGCTTTGCATCGCCTAGTTATGCAGCACAACAAATATAGAATGGTGAAGATACTCTGTGAAACGCATTACTTTCTGTGGTCTTCAACACCGCATGTATGATGTAAGTGTTATTAATTAAAAATTGTTTTTTTGTGTTTTCAGCTAACAGAAAAGGGACTCTTTCATGCCTTGGGGAATGCTCATAAATCCAAAATGGGGAATTAGTCCTATCTTTGTCACGCTCACCCCACAGAAACACACAAACTTGTCCTCTCCAGATTTATTTGCTTTCTCGTATGTGTGGCTGTTTTTTATATGATAAATAAGACTGTGCCAGGATGAAAAATAAATCAAGAGTATAAGCTTTCTTCCTGTCGCATGGGGCTACATGCAGCATTCTATATCTTTTCTAGACAAAATGTTCTAAAATGGACTTAACCGCATAGGTTCTGACACTAGTCCTTCTATCTAGCGTGTTTCATAAATATTGGATGTGCCATGTAGTCCTTCTCTTTCCTTGGGTGCTCTCACTGACCTGATCTTTCATGTTTGGTGGCCATATATAGTCCCACTTATGTCTTTGGCCTCTCCTGGTTATTGGTTTTGAAAATCTGGTCACCCTTCTAATTATGCACCTCCTCTCCCTCAACAATGGTAATAGAGCGTGATCTGCACTGTCCATATACATTTATGTTCATACCATAGCAATTGTTCATCTGCATTTCTTTTCAGAAAGGCATTTAACCAAAACCAGAATGTAAGGGTTTAAATTTGGGCATCAAGGTAAAATCACACTGTAGAGCTATTGGGACTATTAGGGTTGTTTCCTACACAAAGTAATAAGTTGTGTTTTGAGGCACTAAAGATTTACTCAAGTTTGCTGTACTGTAGAAATAAGCTTAGATTTAACCTATGCAGTACGGCAGTAAATATGGGATTGCGGTTATATTAGCACAGTTCTAGTAAGTGGCTATCGGGCCACATTTGTTTTCACTACACGGACCCCATCCCCCCCCCCCTCCCCCCTCCCCCCCCACCTTGTTAAGCTTATTTGGTTTGCTGTACAGTTATGGAAGAAAACTGCTTTTCCTACAGCTAACCATATGTAGAGCACGTTTTCATACCATTGGTGTTTGATAAATGTACCCACAATAAAATAAACATTATTCACTTTTGTTTTATCGTTTGTCAGAGGAATATCAAAGCTTGTTGTCTTTATTTTAAATCCATATAGAATTTTTGGGATCAGCAGTGGAAAATTGCAGGATGGAATGAGGTCAAATTTATAATGAACACAGTCTGCTTCTTTCTCTATTGCATTGAACTTTATATAGGTGTATATATCCCAGCAGCAGTCTCTACAGGGTAGTTCTAGTTAGGTCACATGTTCCATAAGAAACACATTTTTTGTGTTGCTAATAACTTAGGCCCTGTTTGATGAATCTCCACGAAGCTTCCCAAAAAGGTGCTACTTTCGACTAGTTTGTGCATGGAAAGTTTTGGGGTGATCCGTCAAGCAGGGTCGGAATCCCAAAACTCACTCCCCCATGCATTTTCCATACACTTCTTTAGGCAGGGCTGCAGCAAAAACTGCTGAACGAAATTACACCAAATTTAGCAGGAAGCTAGATCTTGGTCCGCAGATTGTGATTTGGTGTAAAACTATTCAGTATTTATTTTAATTAAGTGTCAAACATATGTGGACGGTTGGGTCAGCGCGATGTTAGAAAGACTCGTGGGACCGCCAATTAAAGAAATAGACCGTTGTTATTGGTCATGGGACGGTTATTTCATGTGGGCCAATTGGATCCAATGGGAGTCAGGCTCCTGTGAGCGCTCTGATTGGGTGCCAGCAAAATAAGAAAGATTTTGCTTACAGCCATGACCGTACTTGTGGCCTTAGTCCCTTGTCCTGAAGTTTGAGGGGAAAGAATTATAAGGGGGGGGGGGGCGGTTAGAGGGAACCCTCTGGAGCCAACATTGAGAGAGAGAAAGGCAATAGGACCCCCCCCCCCCACCCCCCACCCCCAAAATGAAAAAATATTGTCGCCTGTTGAAAAGTGATCTGAAGTCCATGATGGAGGTAAATGCATCGTTGATTTATTGATCTCTACCGTAGTGCCTGTCCCAGACAAATGGGTTCTTTCTTGTCGTCTCTTGGTCTGAGGGCAGAGTCCACGGTTCTCTTTTAATTGCTGCTGAGTATGCAAAGGTGCCAAATCAGCTACACGCTCTGCCAGTATGTCATTGCCCTTTCTACGCTAGTCGTAAGCAACTGTGCTTGCTCTTGGTGGGTTGGCCAGGCCCTGTTGCAGACTCCTTGCTGTGCAAATGCCAGGCGCAGTGTGGGATTGGCTGCCGTGTGCGAGTTGGCTGCCGTGTGCGATTTGGCTGCCGTGTGCGATTTGGCTATAGATCTATATTATTCACTGAAAAGAAAACTTTTAAAGTAACAGTTGTGATTAAGATCTGTTTTGGCTAAAAAGTTTAAAAAATACAAATTTAAAAACCTTGGAAATTTACTGAAAAAACACATAGGTTAAAGTAACGTTATAGTTATGTGAATATACCCATGACAACATTGGCAAATTCACCAGTTATATTTAGCAGAGCTAACTATAAATTGCGCCCCAACCATGCTCTGCCTATGACTTCACTCAGGACCTGTTCTATGACCATATTTATGACATCACTGACATCTCAAATTACATTACTAATCTCATCCAATGAGTTTCTTTTATAGTTTACATAGTGGGGGGTAAATGCCATATTACTTCTCTACCTTATTTTGTGCAGCCTGTGTCCTGCTAATGGGTGTAAGTATTTATAAAACATGTGTGCCCAATGCATCGTATGTGTAGAGGTTTTGAACACCATAGCAATCTAACTCTGTATGCACATGACTACTTGTGTCCAGTATATTCCACACACGTGTTTTGGTCCTTGAGGGAAAAGTTTCTAACAGGGCAAGGATTCTACATAGTAGATACTAAGTATTGCAAGTAGCCTAGATTTTTTGAAAAGGGTCGTCATAGCATGTCCATTTCAACATAACATACAGTGTGCTCCAGTTGCAAACCCCTGTACACGTGCTTGTTTTAGCTTTAAAATGTGGGCTATCTGGCAAGCTTTCACCATAGTATAAAGCCTACACTTACTATGACCTTTACCATCTCCACTCCGTGGTTATTTAAAAAAAAAGTCTTTGAACAAGTTTGACATAACCAGAGCACTGTTCTGAATAGATATTTTTTAATACTTTGCAGTGTATTTCTCGGAGTTTCACTGCAACACTGTGGTATAGAGTAAACTGTTTACAGTATCTACTTTTCTCACTGTGCACAGTGACTGTGAAGGGTTTGATAGAGGTAATGGCTGTCGGAGAATTAGTTGTGAAACAGAAGTTGCATATCTGAGAAACTTGGTTTTCTCTGAACAGTTGTATACAGATTGAACACAGAGTGCGGAGGGGTCTATCTGTGGTTGATTATTAATGTAAACTTAGCTACCCATGAAGGGTATGGTATAGGGTCTATGTTGCTCTAACGAACTTGCTACACCAAAGCGATTTGTTTGTGTGATGGCATTACTGATGCTTCATAATATTCTGAGGTATTTTGAAACTTCCTCTACAGGTTCTGTCCAGCCAGTCGCCACGTTCCTGCTGGTGCCCCCATTTTAACTGCAAAACCGCTGTGAAATATCCCCTCCCCCCCCCCACCCCCCCCCCCCCCAAGGTTCAGTCGCTGAGAAACAGAAGGGAGAAACGAACATAAACTGACATATCAAAGTCACCAATAAGAGTAAAAATATAAATCTGAAGAGGGCATCTACGTCGAAGAGATTCTGGTGGGTACATCAGACGTCAGCCTAAGAAACTAACCATTTTGTTATCACAGCACTCATGTTTTTAGGTCTCGCGCCTAGCGTTGCAGTGTATAGCACGAGACGTCTTGTATGGGGTTCTGAAAGCTGACCACACTCTTGTGCATGTGGTTTTGCTTTCGTAGGCTGCCATTGGCTTTAGCGTTTAAAAATAAATAAGGCACGCGATTAAAAAGGCGGGCGCATGTCCCGCCTTTGCTCCGCCCATTCTCATCAGTGTCCAGGACGCGTATCAGCGCGGCACAGACTACCGGCTCCCTCGCTCCTCTGTGGTGGGTGCGCACCACTGGTTTCAATTTCGTGCTTTTTTTTTTTTTTTCTCATCTTATCAACACTACTTTTTCTAAACACTCTTCAGAAATGCGGGAGTTTGGGGCTCTCCAGGGGAGTTGGCCTTGCCTGTCCTCAAGGTCATGAGGGTCACATCATGGGGACATGACAGGGGTGTGCCCCTTACTTGCAGCATCACTCACGCCACTTACTGTTGTCATACTGTAGCTGTAGGCTAAATATTGTTGAACACGCACCTCCCAACACCACTCTGGGAACACAATCTCCCCATTTCTAGGTATCACGATTGTGGGCATTTTTGCACAAATTTCGCAGATTAGGAATCCACATCCAGATTTCACGTGCACATTTGCCACTTTTGTTCTGTGATTATTGATCTCACGCGCTGCAAACATTTAGTAAACGGCTCCAGTGTGATCACGAGGAGCGCCTCGACACCCCTTGTGCTTCTGATTTTGGGGGCATTTAAAAATGGCGGCCTCTGGTGACCACCTCGCGCCGGTGATGTCAAATCTGCTATTTATATTCGGTTACTTACAGCCTCCCTCTCGGCTCACTGTCCCACTGGGCAGCTTGTGATCTCACTCAGGTCCTTCAAGTGCCTCATGTGGTAAAGTAGCGCTATCCTGACTGCCTGGCGGAGGTCCACTGGGGACTCTGGGCAGTCACGTGTCCGATGAGCCTTACTCCACCTCAGACCCACATTCTTGGAGGCCAGCCTGCGAGGATCCGCTCCGTGGGGGAGGATGTGTAAAACACCACTATGAAACCGCCCGAATGCTACGACACCCAGCAGTAAAATCTGACTCCATGTGACTGGTGTGTTTCTGGAGTGGGAACGGGTGGTAGTAACTAATTGGCCGAGAGCGTCCTCGTGGAAAGTTTAGTACAATTTAAACAAGAGCTGACTGACACCTGTGACACAATGAAGAGTTCATGTCAGAGCGCAACGTGTCTGTGATTGTCGAACATTGTTGAGGGAAACTAAGATACTCATGTTAACTTCTGCCAAGCTCAACCAGTGTCTAGTAAGTACACAGATACTGAACACCATCTGCCACGCTTTACAAGAGACCAGCTCATTGCTTAATTGGAGCTGGTGGTTTCCGGTGCTCGGCACCAGCACTTAATTGTCAACCCAAGTGCTTGTGACGGCCTTGCCACAAGGTGGTGCTGTCGGGCTAAGTTAGAGAGGACCCCAACAACAGGTAATGAATGCAATATACATTAAAAGTTACTAGTACCTGCCGTCATAGCCATTCTTATGGTTTTGATGTCTGAAATGGTGCAAATTGTCACACAGGAGGTACTTGCATTGTTACTACATTGGCAGCGCTGGCAGGAGCAATGTGTGATGCAAGCTGCAGTGGCCTACTGAGATCCCTGGCATTTATGTATCCTTATTTTTTTCAAAATTAAGGATTGCCGCCTGCTGTTAAAATGAAACACAGGGGTGACTGACAGGAGCATTTATGAGTATACAAAGGAATTCGGTGGGGGGTGGAGGGGGCGGGGGGGGGAGATGTGTAACGGCCAGAGCTGCCCACCTTGTTTAGCAAGTGCCGGCTGGAGCCGTAATAATACAGTGCTCTTTTTAAGCAAGTTAATGATGGCATGGAGTCCTCTGACATTTTTACATTACTGAGTTCAGTGCTTCTCGTCTACTCCCCCCCCCCCCCCCCCCCCCCCCCCCCCCCCCCCCCCCCAGAGCGCAAGTCCCCCCACACCTTTAAACTGTGTAAAAGTTCACAACTATAATTAGATCTTTCTGGAACGCCCACTCTTTCTTCTCTTTCCAGTCTCCTCTTGAGTCATGACTCTCCGTTGCCTCTACTTTTTCCTTCCTTTCCGTTTCATGTGAGGGAGGGTGTCTGGAATACATTCATGTTCGAGGCATGTGGGCTGCTGAATTCATATCTGTGCATAGATCGCCGCCTAGTGTTGGGTCCGGATGATTGCACATTGTTGTCCTGGAAGAGTCTTCGAAGTATCACGAGATAGGTGGCTCCTCCCCTGGACTACAGTGCGCATGGGCATCGCCTCCATCCCCAGATTGTTTTTTTCCGCCATTGGGTTCGGATGTGTGTCGGTTCCCTCTGTCGGAACCGATAGTTGTTTACTCACTTAACTCGAGACCAAAAGGTCTTTAGGCTTGGCGCCGGTATCGTTTTCGTTCGGGTTTACTGTTTTCTCCAACTCCGAACTCTCGCTGCCCTTCCGCGTGCTCTCGGCGCGGACGGGCCCACACGACGCTCCGGCCATGGAACAGACTCCGTTTAAACGGTGCCCGGTCTGCAACGCAAAGTACTCGCACCTCGACGTGCACCCAGTGTGCAACACCTGTCTGTCGCCGGACCACAACGAGGCCAGGTGCATGGCCTGCTCGAAGTTCCGGTGCAAGAAGACCTTCAAGATTCGTCGGGCTGCGAGACTCCAGGCCAAACTGTCTGCGCCCCCGCCGGACAACATCTTCGAGGAAGACGTCGGAGGCGACGATGTCCAGCAGGTTTCGGACTCTAGCCCTGCGTCCGAGGGGGAGGCCTACGACGCAGGGGACGAGGAGTTTAACGAAGCCGACGACGAGGTAGGGGACGACGATACGGCCATTGCCACCGTGGGGGATAGCTCTGAGGACGAGCACCCCCGGACTGACTTAGGGGTAAACCCCCTTCCTGCGGCCCAGGTCGAGGGATCGCCTTCGGGCCTTACCCAAGACCCTGTTCTAAGTCCAGCAGCCCCGCCTACGAGCCCGGCCACGGACATTTTGGAGGTGCCACTCACTTTTTCAAAAACGAAAGTGAAGCCTTCGGGTTCAACAGCTCCGGCTTCGAAACCGAAAGTGAAAGCCGTACAGAAGGCTCTGGAGGCGTCAAAACCTAAGAAATCCAAAATGGCCGACATGGACAGTCCAGCCAAGATGGCCGACCCGAAGGCATCTGGGTCGGTGCCGAAAGCAAAGTCGTCCGACGCGGCTGCGTCGGCGCCGAAGATGGTCGCGGCCGACGACCCGAAGAAGGCTTCAAAGAAGCGTCAAGGCGATCCCAAAGCTCAGGCTTCCCCGGCCGCCGGAGCCAAGGAGGGAACCGCGTCGACTCCGAAGACACTGCCTCTCGCCGACACAACTCCCAAATCAGGGAAATCAAGCGATACGGTCGCTCCCTCTCCAGCCCTCTCGAAGAAGGTCCAGGATTCCCTGCAACGGATTCGAAAGGCCGCGGAGCTTCCAGACCCAGAGGCTGGAGTGTCGAAGCCCGCGCAGAAGCCGTCCAAGGCGCACACGCCTATCCGCTTCACCCTACCGCCGAAGTCGACGCCGAAGGCCTTCGCTCCGAAGCAGGTGGCTGGGGTGCCCACGAAGGAGGTGTCGACGCCCAGAGCGTCTCCGGTGGTGGCTAAACCTCGGCTCCAACCACTCGCGGAGGAAGAACGTCGTGAAGTCATCATCGACGCCAATACTGGGAAACTGTCCCTCCTCAAGAGAAAAATCACCACGGAGCCGGTGCTGGAACACTTTCGCATTCCTCTGAAAAACAAAAGGGACTCTGCGGGTACTTCAGCGCCTCCGGCGCCGGCATCCCCAAGTGACCTGCCGCGTTCCCCAACTCGCTCTACCGCGGGGGATGACGACGAGGAAGAGGTCGAGTACAACTATCCGGCGTACTCGGATCCGGAGGAGGAACATGAACCTTGGTCTGCCGGAGGCGACCCCGAGGACCCGCAGTCGGGTCAGGAACCACATCTCTTTGCGCCAAAAACTTTGCCAACGGAGGACTCTGCTGCCTTCAACGCGCTAATCGAGAGAGCTGCAGCTAACCACGATGTCGAGCTGCACTCCGATCCTGTGGATGTAGACTTTTTGTTTGATACTTTCTTTGTGGCCGAAAAGTCAATCAAAACTTTGCCAATGCTCAAGGGAGTACTCAAGCACGCGCAGGAGGTCTTCAAGGAGCCCACTCGGGCACGTGTTATCAATCCACGCATTGATAAAAAATATAAGGCAGCGCCCTCGGATCCAACATATATCAAGGGACACTTGCCACTAGACTCTTTGGTCGTTTCCAACGCTCGCAAGAGGGCGAACTCACAGACAACTGGTGACGCTCCTCCCCCAGACAGAGTCGAAAATATTTGAGGCCTCAGGGAAGCGGATTGCTGCACAGGCAGCTAACATTTGGCGCATCTCGAACACTCAGGCCCTACTCGCACGCTACGATAGGGCTCATTATGACACCCTTGAGGCACTGCTCCAGCACTTGCCTGACCAGTACAAGGAAGGGGCGGAAATGTTAATTCAAGAGGGAAAGCTCATCACAAACGCTTCCATCAAATGTGCGCTAGATGTGGCTGATACAGCCTCCAGGGCAATCAACACTAGTGTGTTGCTCAGAAGGCATGCATGGCTTAGGATTTCAGGGTTTAAACCTGATCTACAAACAACCATCTTAAACCAGACGGTTAATCCTGACCATTTGTTTGGCCCTGAGGTGGATGCGACGCTCGAGGATGAAAAAAGATACAGACACTGCTAAGTCTATGGGGGCCCTTCAATCTCAGCAGTTTCGGGGTGGCTCCTTTCGCCGCTCCAATACTAGAGGCACCTCAAGGGGTCAGGCATCGCAATCTACTCAGTACTACAAAGGCAATACCCAAACATCATACACCAATAAGGGTAGAGGTTGCTACAGAGGCAACAACATCAAAGGCAGGGGACGTGGAAACAACAGCTCCAGGTCCACCGCCGCCAACAAGCAGTGACGCCTTGTCACTACCCCCCGACCACACAACACCGGTTGGGGGGAGACTCCAGCAGTTCCTGCCCGCGTGGAGATCCATCACCACGGACAGGTGGGTCAAGTCTCTTATCCAGTACGGTTACTTTCTGGAACTTACCTCCACTCCACCGAACATACCTCCTAGAAGCCGTCCTATGTCCGGCGAGCACTTGCTCTTGTTGCAGCAGGAAGTTCAGGTCATGCTGCAAAAAGGCGCAATAGAGCTTGTCCCACTGCAGGAAAGGGGTACAGAAGTTTACTCTCTGTACTTTCTAATCCCCAAAAAGGACGGTTCCCTGCGGCCCATCCTGGACCTCAGGCCCCTCAACTGGTACATTCTCTCGGAGCATTTCCATATGCTCACGTTGCAGCAAGTGCTCCCTCTGCTTCAACAGGGGGACTTCCTGGCTACGTTGGATCTGAAAGACGCATACTTTCATATCCCCCTGCATCCTTCCCACAGGAAGTATCTCAGATTCACGATCCAAGACCAGCACTACCAGTTCAGGGTTCTGCCGTTCGGAGTCACCACAGCGCCAAGGGTTTTTACGAAGTGCCTGGCGACTGTGGCGGCGCATCTGCGACGCCAGAACGTCCACGTCTACCCTTACCTGGACGACTGGCTCATTCAAGCAAAAACAGAACAACAGTGCGCCGACCACGTGTCCCGCACCATTCATCTCCTGCACGATCTGGGATTCTCTCTGAACTACCCGAAATCCCATCTCCAGCCCGCCCATGTACGACAGTATCTGGGCGCGACAATAAACACTCTGGCAGCCACTGCGCAGCCAAATTCAGTGAGAATCGCCAGTATCCAAACGCTGATCCAACGATTCAGACCTCAACACTCGCTTCCAGCGAAGGTGTTCATGCAGTTGATAGGCATGATGGCCTCCTGCATCTCCATTGTCCCGCACGCGAGGCTACATATGCGTCCGCTTCAGGAGTGCCTGGCACGTCAGTGGACTCAGGCTCATGGGCAACTGACAGACCTAGTGTTGGTGAGCGGTCCGGCATACAACTCTCTGCATTGGTGGAATCCACAAAACCTTTGCAAGGGCCGACCATTCCAAGAGCCTGTGCTGCAGATTATCCGGACGACGGACGCTTCTCTCCAGGGATGGGGAGCGCATGTACTCCACTACACGGTGCAGGGACTATGGACACAACAGCAAAGGAAGATGCACATCAATGTGTTGGAACTGATGGCAATCTTCATGGCCTTAAAGTCGTTCAAAGTACATCTGTGCAACAAGGTCGTGTTGATCCGGACGGACAACATGACAGCCATGTACTACATTCAGAAGCAGGGAGGCACACACTCTCGGCAGTTGTCTCATCTGGCTCAGAGCATGTGGAAGTGGGCCATTCAGAGGAACATCTTCCTCATGGCGGAGCATCTCCCGGGCAAGGACAACCAGATGGCGGACCTGCTCAGCAGGCACAGCCATCAAATGCACGAGTGGGAGATACATCCATCAGTACTCCAACCGTACTTCCAAAGGTGGGGTCATCCAGAGATAGACCTGTTCGCCACAAAGGAGAACGCAAAATGCCAAAGCTTCGCCGCCAGATTCCCACACCCGCAATCACAGGGCAATGCGATGTGGATGAACTGGTCGGGCAGATTTGCGTACGCTTTTCCCCCAGCACCGCTGATACCGCTGGTGGCACGCAAGCTCAGGCAGCACTCGGTGACTCTCATCCTGGTTGCTCCTACGTGGGCTCGCCAACCATGGTACACCACGTTTCTAGAACTGTCCGTGGTACCGCATCAAAGGCTTCACCTCACTCCCAGCCTTCTGACGCAGAGCCATGGCGACATTCAGCACCCAGATCCGCAACAGCTCAACCTGGCGATCTGGCTCCTGAAGTCCTAGAGTTTGGCTACCTCAATCTTCCTCCCGATTGCATGAACATCATTCGGGAGGCAAGGAAGCCCACTACTAGAGCTTGTTATGCGGCTAAATGGAAGAGGTTTGTCATTTACTGTGTTAACCACAATATTGATCCGCTAGATGCTTCCATTCAAAACATCATTTGTTACCTGTTCCACCTGTATCAATGCAATTTGGCGTACTCTTCCATCCGCATTCACCTGTCTGCTATGGCAGCATACCTTCAAAACAGGCAACACCTGTCGCTTTTTAGGGTTCCTGCTATCAAGGCTTTTCTGGAAGGACTCAAGAGTCATTCCGCCAAGGACCCCACCAGCTCCAGAGTGGAACCTCAATGTGGTTCTTACGAGACTGATGGGTCCTCCCTTCGAGCCACTGCACTCTTGTGAGCTACAGTTTCTGACTTGGAAGGTTGCTTTCTTAGTAGCAATTACATCGCTGCGGAGGGTTAGCGAGCTGCAGGCGCTCACCATCCAAGAACCTTTCTTCCAGGTACATGCTAACAGGGTGGTGCTCCGCACTAACCCTAAATTCTTACCCAAGGTTGTGTCTCAATTCCATATGAACCAGACAATTGAGTTGCCGGTGTTTTTCCAAAACCCAGATACGCTGGCGGAGCGGATGCTCTACACCCTTGACGTTAAAAGAGCCTTGATGTACTATGTGGACAGGACAAAAGATTTTCGCAAAACAAAGCAGCTTTTCGTTGCTTTTGCCTCACACCACAAGGGAAACGCTATCTCCAAAGCTGGGATCGCTAGGTGGATTGTGAAATGCATTCAAATCTGTTACGCTAAAGCTAAACGCACTCTCACTATCCCACCAAGAGCCCACTCCACCAGGAAGTTAGGGGCCTCTATGGCTTTCCTAGGTAACATTCCCTTAAAAGATATTGTAGAGCAGCCACATGGTCTACCACACGTACTTTCACTAAACATTACTGTGTAGACGTGCACTCCAAACAGCAGGCAGCTGTTGGTCAGGCTGTTCTCAAGACACTTTTTCAGACTGCTGCAGCTGGCACGGGCGGCCGCCGTTAATGGAGGGACTGCTATGTATTCTATGCACAGATATGAATTCAGCAGCCCACATGCCTCGAACTGCAAATGCTACTTACCAGTATGCATCTGTTCTTGGCATGTAGGGCTGCTGACATTCATATCGCCCACCCTCCTCCCCGGCGCCTGTAGCAGCTGCAGTCTTCATATATATATATATATATGCTCAATAGCATGGTCATCACTCACATACTGCACTCCATCTCTGCCAATGGCTAAAAACAATCTGGGGATGGAGGCGATGCCCCTGCGCACTGTAGTCCAGGGGAGGAGCCACCTATCTCGTGATACTTCGAAGACTCTTCCAGGACAACAATGTGCAATCATCCGGACCCAACACTAGGCGGCGATCTATGCACAGATATGAATGTCAGCAGCCCTACATGCCAAGAACAGATGCATACTGGTAAGTAGCATTTGCAATTATGTCCACATTTGGCAGCATTCCTGCCAGACCGGGCCCAAACCTCAACCTCATGCTTCTATTATTTTTGGCAAGATATGGACAGTTTCCAAACTAGGACACCACGCCAGGACTATGTGTTCATGAACTTACACAACGAGGCCAGCAGAGGGTGTTCTCGTCATACTCCCCTCCCAAGGCGCTTGAAGGGAGCGCAGGCCCGGGGTGGGCCTGCAGGGGAGGAAGCTTTCCGTTTTGGCACAGGGTGCTCCACAGCTAGACACGTGTATCCCCCATGGCACTCTTACATCAACATCCTGCACAGAAATCTCCAAGATATACCGAGTTAATGTACCTCCCCTCAGGGCTCTCCAGCTCGACCTCCTCTCGTAGTCTGTGTGTCTGCCATGCTCCTATGCAGGGAGCCTGAACAGTGCTTATGCTTAAGCTTCAGGGGGCATGAGTCCTGCTCTTGTTGCCCCTCTAGAGAGTGCACACAGAATGCTGATGGTCTCTCCATAGAGATAATGACAGCACTCTATAGGGTAGTGAGTAGTGCTGATATTGGGGCCAGAAGTGTAACTAAAAAAATGCATTTGTAAAGCAATAGGTCTCGCATTTGTGAGTTTAAGCTATTGGCATTGTAAATGACAATGTCTTTTATCTAACTGTTTTCAAAACCAACAACTCAATAAAAGGCATTGTCATTTACAATGCCAATAGCACAAACTCTCATAAATGCGAGACCTATTGCATTGCAAATGCTTGTTTCTACTTATTTCTGTACGACCTTTAATCTAAGTGTTTCTGTGTATGGAGTGTGCAGCTATTCGATGTGCCCCACTGATCACTGGGTACGTACTATTGTTTTGTTAGAAGTACCGCCTATTTGTTCTTGGTGTGGGGGCAGGGGGAGTGGGGTGCCCTTCTGCACTCCTGTAGATATGACTTACAATGAACCTCATTATTTGTCCTGGCTTTAAATCATGTTATTACTAGTTTTAGAAGAACACTTTAGCATCCTCACGACAGGTTCGTGATATAAAAGCTTTATCAGTTGTGCAGCCTTACTACTGCTTATTTCTTCTGTTAACTTTAAGACCTAGTCCCAAGTTTATTCAGTAAGTTCCTATTTCGCCTCTATAAACTGATAGTCTGTCCAGCATTCTTTCCAAACCTTAATTGAACTGAGAATAATGTTACATTTTGATCAGCCTTAAAATTTTATGCGAAAAACTTTCACAACCCACCTAGCTTTAATGAACATGATACAGGGACTTATTAACATAATAGCAATTTTTTTGACCATGTCTTTAGTTATCAGACTGTAGCCAAATATTGATCTGCCATTAAACACTTTTCAGAGTGGGGTGGTGGCTTCTGTCATCTGTTCTCTGAAAATAACAAGGTCAGAATAATTTTTTAGGTGATTTGCTCAGAATCAAAGTATGTTGAGAAAACGCCTGGACTCTAACCTGATTTCCCATATCCAAAGTTGGCAACTGTGGCTTTTAGGGCACATCGTTATTTCTTAATTTCTGCAAAAGTCATACAAAAGTGTTATGGTTGTGTATGATCACTTATATTGAACATATTCTGTTGAAATGGCTTTATGAAGTTAAAATAAACTACAGTAACAAGTACTAGAATGTTCACCTGGAGTCTTATTTTGGAATATTGCAAGGGTTTATTTTAACCCCTTCCATGCTGATGACGGAATCGCTCCGTCATCAGCTACAGTTGAGCTGTGCTGATGACGGAGCGGTTCCGTCATGGCCCGGCCGCCGCGCCTGCGCGGCGCTGATTTCGCGCCTGCGCGGGCGTTCTAAAGAGCGGGGCGGGTCATGACGGAACCGCTCCGTCACCAGCACAGCTCAACTGTAGCTGGTGACGGAGCGGTTCTGTCACCAGCATGCGGCGGCCGCGCGGCCGCCCCGCCCCTTTAGCGCTGCGGCGGAATAGCCGCCGCAGCGAAGGGGTTAAAACTAGAATTGTGGACATTATTAAGCAACCTAACACTGGTGCACAAAGAGCGCTAATAATGGTAAATATTATTTATATATAAACCAGGACTTTCACAATCTACTCTTAATCGGCCTTTGATCTACCAGTGGGTCCCAACCCACAATTTGGGAAATGCTTATCTAATCTTTCAGAAGAATTGATAACATTTTTGTGCTTGCCAACAAAGGTTGACCTTTAACACAAAGCATAGTTACAAGAATTGCATCCTGTAATATGCTTTGCTACAACAAAGCAAAACGGCTGCTTGGGTAATCGGTATCTGCTCATTCAGCAAAGTCAGACAGTAGTGGCATTACTTTGTAAGAGTGTCCCAAATTTGTAGAGCACTGGAATTTAGTTTGCAGCCTTGGTACTTGAGATCATATGCTTTGCACTCTCCTGCCATATAGTGTTGAGATTCGGAGCTTTACAAAGTGTTTAGCTTTGAAGAAGCACCTTTGGTGTTGTTGTGACCCCTGCACCAAGTTAGAGACACCACCATAGATTGTGTTTTTTTGCCATCAGGTTCAGCTATGTTTAAGTGCTCCATTCTACTCTGTGCTGAAGTCTGCATTTCAATGCTGGCGTACCTGGACCGTATCATTGCAAGAGCCTTTGCTCATTTGCAGGGGTTCATTATCGTAGTAGAGTAATGTGTTGACTGCTGTGCAACAAATAAAACCTCATAAGTAACCGGTCCAGCTATGTCAGTCAGTGCTTCCTGTACTTGTGCTTTAAGTCCTCCTGTGTTTAATAGATCAGTGGTTCAAATATTTTACAGAAATTTGAATAACTGACCCATATTTTCGAGAGGAATCATGAGTGTTTATGTTCCTCTTGGGTTTGGATTGGTGCACAAAATATTGGTAACACTGCTTGTGTTTTTACTTTGCTTTCAGTATTCAACAAAAGCCGAGGACATTCGATTGAAAGGCAAAACTATATACTTGACCTTCAGGGCAAACCAGCTTCGAAGTAAGTCCATTGTTCTGAAGCTCAATAGTGCACAATTATTTTCCCCTATTTCTTGAAAGGGATGCACGTGCACAAACTGCCATGGTGTTGTGTGTGCCTTTTGGGGGGTGGGGGTGGGGGGGGGGGGGGGGGGGTTCAGTGGAAGCTTGTGCATCAGTGCAATGTTTTAGCCATCCTATTATGAGGTAACTGTGCTGTAAGCCTTAAGTTTATCCCATCACTGGAACCGCATCATATTTCTCCGTATGTCTTATCTGCTTGACTTTGTTTACTAATGGTGCGTTTTAGGCATTGACAATCGCCAGATCTGCTGTGCTATATCTTGCTTTGTCAGTCTGTGGTCACTCTGCTTTTCGTTTTCTTTGCATTTGGACGTGATTGCACTAGTAGGCAGCTCCCACATCTGTTCTATCAACTTCTCAGTACCAGTCATTACTTTACTTTTGTATGTACTGATGCAATATGTGGTAATTTCCACTCTTGCACAGTGCCATTTAAGCCTTTCACCCATATGAATGTGATTGGTCGGGGCAAGTGGGACTAGTACCTATGTACTCCTTTCCCAGTACATCACAGCCCTACTTGTAATACAGTATTAATGCACATTGTTTCCACATCATGTGTTGCCCACGACTAGCTGTGTTTTTATATCCTTTTGGGTGTGGGGAAAATCACTATCCAGACTTCTTTAACAGTGCCTTGTCAAGAATTCTGTGCCATTCCATCATGTAAATAATCCCTGAATCCTGCAACCAGTGACACTAATGATTATGAAGATCCCTTTTTAGGTCTCGCCCTGGAATTCGCATCCGAAGGATGCGTCCAGGGCGGAGACTTATAGCTATCCGATGCCGGGGAATGAGGGACAAGAAACTGTCACGAGCTTTAGCAGGCGGATTTGGCTGCGCGAACGCGCACGTTCCGTCCTGCGCCGCGCTGTGCACTTCCCTCCCATACTCCCAGCAAGTCAGCCTAACGCGCATGCATGCACACGCATTTACACTTACACGGACACGCAGGCACCCAGACAGGCAACCCCCCCACAGTCTCACACACACACACACATGCATACACACAGACTCCAAGACACATACACACACACACACACGCACGCTCACACACATACACAGCCCGCCGCACGCGCGCGCACATGCCCCCCCACGCGCCCCCGCCACCCAGCAACAAGGCGAAGCCCCACTCACCGGCTTCCTCGGCTCTCACCGGCAGCAGGACTCTTCCTTCCTTCTTCGGCACCGGGGCGCAGGGTAGGCTCCTGCCTGCTCCGGTGCTCAAAACAATCGCGGCTCTTCCGTGGGAGGCGGGGTAGGCTCCCGCCCTCCTACTTCCTGTTTCCGGTTGTCCCGCCCGGCCTGCCTGACTTCCTGGTCGCAGGCCGGCGGCGGACTGCAGCACGCGCCATGCTTGTTTCTATCCGGTTTCGGTCATGTAAAACACCAGCATAAATAAAAGCACGGACAGATTTATTAAGTTAATAACGTTGTTCCTGTAACCGACCTGACAATTATTATGTTTTACAGTTAAGTGTGGAGTTTATTCATTCACAAAGATTTATCCTTTCTGCGTGTACAATTCTAAACTCGGGGGCATCGTCATAAATAGAACTGGTGTAATGACAAGCTACTGCGCTAGTAGTTCTTAATCGGTGCCAGCCACATGTCAGGTATTCATTTAATCGTACTTCAGTGCTGCGGATTTGAGGAAGACGTTCTTATGGCGAACATATGGCAGAAAACGTATTTTTTTTTGCTTTCACTCGTGTGGGTTAAACGACCAAACAATTAAATTAAGTTAATCTTGCTATGTCAACACCTATTTTTTTTTGGTATGTGTATAGGCAGACAGGCAAAATTCCTAATGAATATAGCATGAACAGCAGGAAACTACATTGATAACTTAAAGGTTATGTATACTATCCTCTAACTCCTCCACCCCTTGTTCATGCCTTACTCGATACATATTCCCGACCTCATTTCCGATCATTTGCCTCACCTGCCTGCAATCACTGTGGCTTGGTTTGACCATACCGCTATGCCTTATTGAACCGGTGACTCGACTCACCCTCCAACCGCTACATCCCGCCAAAGAATGGGAAGCTTGGTAGAAGGGACGGTGTGGCCTTGATACGCCATCATCCATTCTCTGGCCATTGGTCTGATCTATCGAGCACATCAAGCCCCTGTTGTTCACGGTGGGCCCTAGTGGACCCACATCTCCTATGTGTTCGGCGATCACAGTCCCCTTAACAAAAGTCTCTCTACTTTTCTTTAGAACGTCGCTGGTGATACCCAACATACATGTTTCCCTTACATTTAAGCCTGACTCCGAGTTCTCTGAGGAGGCTATTCAATTCAAAGTGAGAAACATATTGGCAGGTGACAACTGTGGCAGGGCACCTTGGCAATACAGAGTGAGCCAGAAGTGTATCTGTAGTCGGAGATATTAGGAAACACTGGCGAATGTTTCTTAAAGATGGGAATGATGCTCTCATGCTTGGTATATGGAGGTATTGATTAATCTGGCGATAGGTGGCAGAAGTGAAGAACTCAAGCCAACAACTTTAGCCTTGCAAACATTCCAGGTTGAGCAGCATTTTTGAAGGGGACCATGATTTTCTTAATGTTACCCCTGCTGCTCGTGTGAAAGCAGGACCATGTTGGATAGGACGGTGCTGGTGGCGTCTTCATGTCCTGGTGCACACACTCCTTCACCCTCACACACCCCCTCACCCTCACACACACACACCCTCACTCACTCTCACCCCCTCTCAACACCTCTCACCCACCCTCACACCCCCTCACACCCTCTCACCCTCACATACCCTCTCACCCAAACACATCCTCACCCCGCATCACTCATTCGCCACCACAACATCAATCTGTGCAACCATTCAACAACTAATTCAAATATGTTCTCTCAATGTTTCAAGCTTTATTACAAATGTAACAAAAACATGTTAATATTTCACTTCTGTTTTAGGACTTTTGTAACAATAAAACACACAGAACATAATCTTCACAAGTTATTTACAAAAGTTTAAGCTATTGCCATTATAAATTACAATACCTTTTATTTAAGTATTAATTATGTAAAAAAAAATTAAAAGCCATTGTTATTTGTAATATCAATACATGTAAGTCATGTAAATACAACACATATTGCATTACAGGTGCTATATGTCACATTTGCGAAAATTATAACTATTGGCATTGTAAATGACAAAACTATTAATTTTGCTATTTTCAAAAACAAAACCTAACTAAAAAATTTGTCATTTACAATTCCAATAGCTCAAACTTTCCTAATGCGAGACCTATTGCATTGCAAATGCTTGTTAAATTATTCTCAGTTACAAATTGGGGTCACTGGGGTCAATTTTAGCTTCTTGGCTGTTGCTTTCATGGTTATTGTGCAAGATAAATCCTCTTTAGGAAACTTTTTATTTGTAGAGGTAAGTTAATCTCTAACTTCCTGTTTTGTTAGTCCATAGAAGAAATGTGTTTTGCAAAAGTAACCTTTTTTTTTTCTTCTTAAATTTCTAGTGATCCAGCCCAGAAAATACCAAGAGCGTCTATGCACAGTGGACAGGAGTGTGTTGCAAATGGCAATCTTTCCAGCAGATCCAGCCACTTTCCATATCCTCATTACCAAGCTCCATGGTACACTTTTTCTTTTGACTGTGTTTTCAAGAAACCGTTGCATACTGTTAAACTATTGATGTCCCCCAGAACAGAATGTTCGTGAGTAAACTGTATCAGACTGAGCTGGCTGAGCATAACTCCTTTACTGCAGAGCTTGTAAAATACAAAACCTTGCCTGCTGATTATGTGGAAATTCACCAAGTTGTAATTTTGTACTTAGCACAAAGTACACCAAGAGTAGTGAATGAAGAAATAAAAGAGGTCATAGGAGTAGCATGGCTATAGGGCTTTGCCATTCCTTTACTGGTGAACTTGACACATTATCTGTGCCTCCGCTTTATGTGAACTGACTGAGAAATCTTCATTGCCCCCATAATAATTGTTCCTCCTTTCCTTTAGGTCTTCATCTTGGCAACATCATGGGCCTCAAAGGTAAGGAAACCTAACCATGCACAATTGAGTACATCTCTTCCTGACATAGAGCCAGGCCTGGTATGGGAACCACTGTTTCCGAGCACTGGCAACACCTGTTGGAACTGTTACTGTAATAATCGGGTGAAGTAGATGGTCAGGTCTTGTAGGCCTTCCCACAACTACAATAGCACATGGTTCATTCCTGCCTTGGGTTCTCACATACTCCTATTGTACTGCACCTGTGCTCTGTTGGTGAAGTTTGCTATGTGTAAAACAACAAATATAAACTACTGAATTGGTATTTAAGCACCTAGATTAAGCAGTAAATTAGCTTGTTAGTTTGCAATGTATAGTCCTATCAATGCTCCCTTCCCTGTACCGGGGCTGCAGAGGCTGTCGTTTGATACTGCCAACAAAGTTGTCAACCCTTTCAGTGTTTAGCCCATAGCCTCAGTAGTCAAAACAGTGATCTAATAGGAGGCAGACAAGAGTGAGCGGAGAACTGAGACAATCTGTTTCTGGGACTAACCCTTCCAATAAACTATCTTCTTCCTTCCCCTCCAGTCATCCACTCTGGTAAGCAAAGCAGTTATAACAACATCTTGCATGATGGCTAAAGATCACCAAGGCCAAATCGGTTGTGAATTGTGTGCAAAATGGGCATGCCTTTTGTTTTAAGGTTATGAACAATTGTTCTGTTATTGGGTAATTAATCTTCAACTGTAAAAAATATTCAATCACTTACTACAAAAGCAAGGCATGAAGCTGGTTCCTTTGTTTACAAATGGAAACCGGTTACTCTAGATAATTATGTTATGGAAGAAAGATTTAAACCAGGGATTCAGATATATGCTCTATCTCAAGTCAGCAAGCACATTTATTGATGGAAAGATATTCAGAATGTTGGTAATTCATCAGATCTTTCTCCAAGTCTAATGACGTGATTTGGTTTCACTCCATTCGTCTTCATTGCACACGTTTCAGGTCATTTCCATAGGAAAAAACCTTGAAAGTGGATCTTCATTGTGGCAGGGACTATGCATTATCACTACATTGTACTGGTGTTTCTAGCATTAAATCAGACCCACAATCCTTTTCAAGGTAAATCCCTGCTTGAATGATGGGTTGATAAAGATTTTAGCTTACATGGTCAGGGTGTGCGTATTGGCTGTCACTTAAAGGCACATAGTCTGTGAAATTGGCAACTTATCACTTCTGTAAGTTAGGGCTGTGTCATAACTCTGAAATTATTTCCGTTGTTCTCAAAATAGGATTCTATTACAGAGGGTACAAACTGCAACACAATTGTAATACCTGAACCATGCTTCATCTAAAGAAGCTGGTGAAGGTGAGGTGAAATCATTGCTCAAAGCAACATGCTTCTGGTATTGACTGTTGGCCAGAAGTCTGACAATTGTAACATAACACGTCTATTATGGCCTGTCATCAGTGATACGGTTATGTTTAGAGTAAAAGTTTGATTGTGGACTGATGCGTATCTCCCGATGTCTAAACTCAATTATGCCCTTCTAAGGGTGGAAGTTACAGCGTTACTAGGTTGTGGACATGTCTAATGCTTTAAAGGACTCCAGAAGGAGGTCCCAGCTCATGGCAATGGGCTTTTTCTGCAGTCACAATACTCTTCCCTACGTAAGGCTACACTTCCGCCAACCCCCACCGCTCCACTTCTTCCTGGTGAATAGGGTAGGTGGAGTCACCGATTTTAATCGACTAGTGATTAGGTGTTTCGGAAGTACAAGCCTGCAAATTTGGCTTGAACTTTATAACCTTTCAGGCATGGATAAAGACCTAGGAGACTGCTCTCTGACAAGTGTGCCCGAAACCCACCTCCCACCTCCTGCAGTCCTGCAGCAATCTGTGTCCAGTATGTGGGGAGAGCAGGGCAAGCCCATGGAATGCGCAGTATATCTGCATCTTGCTCAGGACATCGTCAAATAGTCGCTGCAGCCTAGTGGAATATGTGGCGTGAGGTATGCTTGTTGCAGTATCACATATTGGACAAATTTTAATTGTGAATTGCGAGATGTGTTTTGGGTATTCAAGGAGGGAACTCCATTCTTTGAGAAAATTAGTTTCCATTTAGTCCGTAATGGCGGCAGAGGCGATGGCAAGTGTGCTTGTATGCTTCAGTAAAACCATTGTATTGGGTGTCTGTCCCTGTTCATTAAATATATGAAGTGCACCAGTTCATGTGTTGCTGGTGGGGGCCCAATGCTGCTTAATGTAGCGCACTAGGCTTGCGTGCAGTAGAAACAGAACATCTGTGAGCCCCTGTTACTTCATGAAATCCACATGATTGGGCAATGTCCCATCCTCAAACAGAGCGCCTATAGTGGTTACTCCTGCCTGTTCGCACGTGGATAGTCTGTGTTGGGTTAAGGTCCCTATGGAGGTGGGAGACCCAGAAGTGGATATTTGGGGATATATTCTGAGCAGTGTATTTCAAGTCTGAGCTTCAGTATGTAAGCGCAACCTTTAGCAGCAGTGCAGCCGTGGCTGGGGTTCGTACCTTGGGTCACAGTAGTGCAGGTAACATTCCCTGTGCTATCATACTGGGTGTACTCACTATTTAGTGCATATTGCGGCCTGCCAGCCAATAAAAGTAATTTCGGTTGGCTTGCCATGCAGTAATCCCTGAAGTCCAGACACCATTCCCCCAGCATCTGACTCTAATTGCAATTTTGTCAGGCTGACACGTCACAGACTTTACCCCATATTAAATATATTCATGTTCAGAAGCTTGAAGAACTTCGTACAGGATTACTTGCGAGTAGGTTGGTGAAAAAATATAATGCATGGGAGCCTGACCATTTTAGATACGATGAGGCGCCCTGCTACGGAAAGTGAGAGTGAAGTCTAGAAGATGTATTGGGAGCATAAAGAGGTGATTGCCCTTTAAAAGTTTCCTTCAAAGAGATCCTGCTGGTTCCTGTATACTTGGATTCCCAAATATTTGAGTATACTGTAATCTCTGCCGTTCCAAAGTGATCGCGGGCAGCTGGAAACACTCACTGCATGCAGATTCATTTAATATATCAAAGTCAATGGCTAGCCCCAAGATCTATTCTAATTGTGAAGAAATGTGGGCCACAGTACGTGAATTCTACTGGAGATCCCTGATGTATAGTATGTAATCTCCTTATAGAGACAGTGCATGTTTTGTTTCCAATGAGGACACCCCAGTTCCCGGCACCCTGACGTAACGTGCATGCCAATGGCTCGAACGCCAGCACAAAGTATGGGGGAAGGTGGGCACCATTTCCTTGTGCCCAGCTGTATGTTGTAGAGGCCTGAGATATGGGCTCCAGAACAAGCCTGCGCCGTTGGAAACTTGTATAGTAGTGTGATCCATTGAAGAAATGCCTGGAGAACACCATATCGCTAAAGAGCGGCTAACATGTATTCCCAGCTCAAGGTGTCAAAGGTCTGGCGGAAATTAAGTGAGACACCTCACTCTGGGGGGGGTTTCAGGGGATGCATTATCACTTGGTGGAGTCTGTGTATATTCAGAGATGTATCTGCGAGGTACAAAGCCACGTTATTCCACATATACGAGTCTCGGGAGGAGAGGGAGCAGAGGGCAAGCTAGTAACTGGTTTAGTATTTTGTATTTAATAGCGACAAGGGGCTGTATGCTGTGTTGTCCGTACAGTCTCTGCCAGTCTTCGGCAGTGAGGTCACCAGGACTTGTGCTGTAGTTGAGCGGAGTGTAACGTTCCCTCTTCCAGAGAGGCGCAGTACAGTTGTTCCAATGGGTCACCAACTGTGTGGCAAAGGTAGCGTGGAACTCCACTGATAGGCCATCAAGCCCTTGGGTTATGTCACGGGAGAGGTCTTTAATGGCCTCTCTGATATCTTTCATGGTGAATGGTGCCACCAGTGTCGGCTTGTCTGCTGCCATTACCTGCGGCAGGCGGACCGCATCCAAGAAGTCTTTGATCGCTTGAGGCTCTTCCACGTGAGGTGCCGCATAGAGGGATTCGTAATACTCGTAGAAGGCTTTGTTCACGCCTTTTTGCGGGTCTAGGCGGGCATGTGGTGGGGTGGTAATTTCAAGTATGGGTATTGGAGTGGCGCGTTTTTTATCATTTGGGCGATCATGGAGTGTATGAGCGGTAGACCAAGTCAAGAATTTGTATAGCGCACTACTCACCCAGAGGGTCTCAAGGCGCTTGGGGGAGAGGGGATCGCTACTTATCGAACAGCCAAGTTTTGAGTTGTTTTCTGAAGGAGAGGTGGTTCTGTGTAAGACTGAGGTGGGTGGGGAGGGAGTTCCAGGTTTTGGCCACTAGGTAGGAGAAAGATCTTCCTCCCATGGTGGTTCTTCGGATGTGTGGAATCGTGGCGAGGGCTTGGTTGGACGATCGTGGGTGGGGGTGTAAAAGGTCAGGCGAGTGTTGAGATATTTGGGTCCTAGGTCGTTGAGGGCCTTGTGTGCGTGAGTGAGGAGACGGAACGTGATTCTCTTGTTGACGGGGAGCCAGTGAAGGTCTCAGGTGGCCGGATATGTGATTGTGGCGGTGTATGTCTAGGATGAGTCGAGCGGAGGCGTTTTGAATGCGTTGAAGTCTTTTCTGCAATTTGGCTGTGGTTCAATTTGGCAGTGGTTCCGGCGTAGAGGGTGTTTCCGTAGTCCAGTCTGCTTGTGACAAGTGCTTGAGTGACAGTCTTCCTTGTTTCGGTTGGGATCCAACGGAAGATTTTTCGGAGCATACGTAGGATGTTTAAGCATGACGATGAGACGGCGTTGATCTGTCTGGTCATCGAGAGGGAGGAGTCTAGAATGAATCCCAGGTTGCGAGCATGGTCCGTTAGTTTGGGTGCT
The DNA here is from genome assembly GCF_964263255.1 of Lissotriton vulgaris. NCBI lineage: Eukaryota > Metazoa > Chordata > Amphibia > Caudata > Salamandridae > Lissotriton > Lissotriton vulgaris. The sequence continues at coordinate 408,974,595 of NC_141699.1, read as the reverse complement.
AGGGCCGGTGGCCACCAGGAGTCGTTCCATGCAGAGGGGGATGATCCTAGGATGAGGACTTCCGTCTTGTCTGAATTCAGTTGCAGTCGGCTGTTCATCTACTCGGCTACGTCTTTCATTCCTTCGTGTAAGTTGGTTTTGGCGGTGTTTGGGTCTTTGGTGAGGGAGAGGATCAGCTGTGTGTGGTCAGCGTAAGAGATGATATTGAGGTTGTGTTGACGTGCGATGGATGCGAGGGGACTCATGTAGACGTTGAAGAGGGTGGGGCTAAGCGATGATCCTTGTGGTACGCCGCAGATGACTTCGGTGGCCTCTGATCTGAAAGGGGGGAGGCGGACTCTTTGGGTTCTTCCGGCGAGGAACGAGATGATCCAATCCAAGGCCTTATCTTGTACCCCGACGTCCCTAAGGCGTTGTACAGGGGTGCGGTGGCAGACAGTGTCGAATGCTGCGGAGAGGTCCAGGAGGATGAGGGCCACTGTTTCCCCGTTATCGAGTAGTGTTCGGATGTTGTCTGTGGCTGCGATGAGGGTGGTCTCTGTGCTGTGGTTGGCTCGGAAGCCGGACTGTGAGGGGTCGAGGGAGCCGTTAGACTCAAGGAAGGCGGCGAGCTGACTGTTGACGGTCTTCTCTATGACTTTGGCGGGGAATGGGAGGAGTGAGATGGGGCGGTAGTTTTTAAGTTCGGTGGGGTCTGAAGTAGGTTTCTTCAGGAGGGCGCGGAGTTCGGCGTGTTTCCAGCTTTCCGGAAAGGTAGCGGTATTGAGGGAGCAGTTGATGATGTTCCGGGGTTTGGGTGCGATGATGGAGTCGGCCTTGTTGAAGATGTGGTGGGGGCATGGGTCGGTTGGAGATCCGGAGTGGATGGAGTTAATCAAGCGGATGGTGTCTTCGGTGCTAATCGGGGTCCAGGCGCGAAGGGTGGTGGAGGGGGGCTTCAGTTCGGTGGTGGAGGGAGTGGACTGGTCGCCAAAGCTGTTATGTATGTCCGCGATCTTGCTGTGGAAGAATGAGGCTAGAGAGTCGCAGAGGTCTTGAGGGGAGTGAGGTAGTTGTTGCCAGCGCTGGGATTGGTGAGCTCTTTGACAATGCTAAAGAGTTCCTTGCTGTTGTGTGCGTTGTTGTCTAGTCGATCCTTGAATGCTGATCAGTTGGTGGTGTTTGCGGGTGGCATCCTTGAGGGCGGTCAGGTTATCTGTGGTTGGGTTTCTTCGCCAGACTTTCTCGAGGGCACGGCAGTTCTTTTTGGAGTTCTTGAGGTCGTCGTTGAACCAGGTGGCTTTTTTGTTTCCTGGCTTGTTGTGATGGTTTTACAAGGGTGCTATTTCGTCAGCGCAGTGGGTGATCCACTGTGCGAGATTGATGGCTGCTTTATTTGGGTCTGTTGATATGGCGGGAAGGTTTTGGTTCAGAGATGTGGTGAGCTGGTCGGTGGTAACTTTGTTCCAGTTTCTGCGGGGAACTTGTTGCGGGTGGTGGGTCGTGGTCTTTTCGAAGCTGAAGTGGACGCAGCTGTGATCTGTCCAGTGGAGTCTTGTGACGTGATTTAAGGAGATGTGCTTGCTGGAGGAGAAGATTGGGTCGAGCGTGTGTCCGGCGTAGTGATGTGGGTACTCACCAGTTGTTTGATTCCGAGATTGGCGAGGTTGTCCAGCAGGGTGGTGGTGGTGGTGGTGTTGTCGTTGTTATTCTCTAGGTGGAAGTTGAGGTCCCCTAGGAGAATGTAGTTGTCAGAGGGGAGGGCGTGTGGATTGATAAAGTCAGCGATGTCTTCACTGAATTGTGTGCGGGGTCCTGGGGGGTCTGTAAATGAGGGTGCCTCTGAGTGTGGTCTTGGGGTCGGTGTGTATCTGGAAGTCGAGGTGTTCGGTGGCTATGAGGGTGTCTTCGGAGCTGGTCGAGATGCGAATGGTGTTCTTGTGGACGATGGCGATTCCTCCTCCTGTTTGGTTGATGCGGTCTCTTCGGATGATCTTGTAACCGTCCGGGATGGCTATGGCGATGTCGGGCGCTGATGAGGCGTTCATCCAGGTTTCCATAAGAAAGGCGACGTCCGGCAATGTGGTGTCGAGTAAGTTCCATAGTTCAATGGTGTGTTCGTGGACCGAGCGGGTGTTGAGTAGGATGCACTTCAGGTGGTTATTGTCGGATCTCTGTTTGGCGTTTGTGGGTGTGGTGTGGGACTTGATGCAGGAGAACTTGCAGGATTGGCAGGTGAAGGGTCCATGGGTACGTCCTGGGGCGGCTAGGTTGCAGTCGGGGAGTCGGCCGGTGTTGAGCGTAGTGAGGGTGGCGGTGTCTTACGTTAGGCGGGTGGGATGGCCTCTGCGGGGGTCTGGCGCTGAATGCGGTCCAGGCGCGGACAGGCGTACACGGGCTTACCTTTGGCGCGCATTCGGCGCGCATGGGGTGCACCCGCTGCGTGTGAACGCTGCGCGTTTGCCATTCTAACATAAGTGGAGGGGGGGGGCGGAGCGAGGGAGGAGCAGCTGGGAGGCGGGAGCGGGGTGGCGAGTGGGGAGGGGAATGTTTGGAAATGCTGTAGGGAGCGGGGGTGGGGCCGCGGGGGTGCAGCGGCAGGGAGCGGGGAGGAGAGACTGGCTGGGACAACCAAATGGCACCAACAATAACAATGCCGGGCGAGATCTGGGGCATAGTCTGGCACAGGTACTACTCGAAATTAAAGCACAATGCACAAATACGATACCACGCGATGCAGCAGGCACGATGGAGGCAAGGTCACAGTCTGGCACAGAGAGGACGACCAGGAGCGGGTGGAGCGACCGGTTCTGACTCGTACTCAATACGCGCAGACTACAGTTCAGCTCGTTTCTCCCCACCAGATACTGTATCCCTTTCCAGTTTGCTCATGCTCTCGCCCACCCGCTTCATGCCTCAGTTTATGGTTTGCCACACTCACAACAGAGCGAATGGCCGCCCACCTCGTTACGACCTTGAAGGCCTCCCATTCTGTTAAGGGTGAGTATGCTGTATTTGTTTCTAGTGTGAAATGTGTCGATCGTGGTGGCCGTATGGGTGCGCAAAAGTCCATCTTCTAGTAATCATGAGTTCAGCTTTCAAGTCTGGACCGGCGTGGGCACGTCCCCCAAGTAATGATAAGTTCCAGGTAGGTGTAGTCTGAGAGTCTTTCCGAGATATGTAGTGTTGGTAATGTGGTTAGCAATGTGGGGGAGCATAGGATATGACCTTTTCGTGTATGTAATGTATGTGTTGGGAAGTAAAATTAATATATTCCCACATTCCTCTGTTATTCGCCATGTATATGCCAGTGACCATCCGTGGGCCCAAGATCGAAGGGCTTTGGCTTGCTGAATTATTGCTGCGCCTGGCAAATGGAGTGAACGTGCAGTCCAAGTTTATGTCCAGTACTGAATTAAAGTCACTGCCAATTAACCATGGGTACATGGTCCAGTCTCCCGGCGCTGGAAGGTATCCTAGTCTGTGTTCAGCACGTAGTGTCTGCCAATCAACACTGGCACTCCATCTAGATTCTCTGATCAGTGTGTACCTGCCATTGATGTCTATCTGCCTATCCAGGACCTCAAAGGGTACCCCTGCCATGATACACACTGCACCCCCCCCCCCCTCTCAAACGCAGAGTAAGTGGTGTGAAATAACTGCCCTTACCATTTTTTCCGGAGTTGATGGACCTCCGAGGACGTCAGATGTGCCTACACATTAAGCGTAAATTCCATGACGTTTGTGGATTGAGCCCATCCCTCTATTATTCCAATTTATTTAATTATAGTGGTGCGTTGTGGCCATATGAACATTTCAAAATGTGTGTAAAGCCAGAGTGCATGCCTCCCCGGGGCATATAATATGCGTGGAAGTGTTTCCAGAAGGCCCACCCGTCTTGTGTCCCCCACCTTTAACCATTAGAATCCCCAGTACACAGTCCAATTGGAAAACTTTGTTCTGCCAAACATAAACCCTGTAACATAGCAACTATATTGATGCAGTAGCCAACAGCAACTTTGTGTGTGGCCTTTTATCCTATGTAGAGGCATTAACATTCACCGGGGCCCAAGCCAACCCCCTCCCCCAGCCCACCACCAAAAAACTGGAGATGTATGTATCATAGAAGGGGACATCGTGATTGTTTGGTGTCTCAGTCCCCCGGGCAGAAAGGATCCAGTGCAGCTCAAAAAATCATCTGGCAGGTCTTCTAAAAAATGAGATGGGCATAGGTTAGGGTTTGTTACCACTCCGCATGGGCAGCACAACAGCGTCCCCTTCAGCCTAGTATAGTTCATTGACTGTTTGTGGAGTTATGGTCGGGAATAGTGCCAGGCTGTTTTCAGAGTCTTAGTGTATTGTGCCATCTGAAATCTCTTCCTCTATCTGCATCTCCATCCCTCGTAGCTTAGCTGAAGACTGGAGCCCTGCCCGTAATCCCTCCAGCATCTGCTACTGGGTGGGCATCAATTCCTAATCTCTGCAGCCCTGTGTTGTGCGTCGCTTTTTAGCGCGTCTCCGCCTTGTGGTCTGCAGGGATGGGTGCCTATGCTGATCAAGAATGGTTAGGTCCGGAAAGGTGCTCTCAATTGAGGCCCAGGCTAAGGATTGTTAACAAAATTGCTTTTATGTTCGTAAATCATTTTGAGTCCGGCAGGGTACAGGAGGATGTATTTAAGATTCAGATGTTAGAGGTGCTTTTTGACTCCCTTATAAGATGCTCGCTGACGCTGGACATTAAAAGTATAGTCCAGGAACAGGTGCACAGTATACGGGCCACTATTGGCCGTGGCGGCTGTCCCGCCTCTTGTGGGGACCCTGTCCGCACTCTCCACACTAAACAACTAGGTGAGGGCTTCTGGGGCTACCACTTTTTGCAGTCTCTTTGAATTGAGTGGAATTGTTATCGTCACAGTTTCTGGGCAGGCCGATTCTCACATTATTTCAACGCGAGCGTCCTTCCGTGTCTTCGATTCTGTAGCACTGTGACTTGGTGGTGAAGCCGTGCCTCAGCTTCCGTTTGCTCTTTCTGCCAATGGGCAATTTCAGATGGAGACGCAGTGTTAGCTGTTAAGGAGGCGACCCAGAAGGGCTCCCAGGTCGTCTGCCTCTTTTCTTCGCACCGACCAGTAAGAAAGCCAGGTGAGATAGATCTGTGTTATACCTTCAGGGATTTATACTTGCAGGAACCAGGGACTGGGCGACACCAGTCTCCAAGCGGTTGCTGTCCTCCACAAGCCCCTTTGTACTACCCACCTCCAGTTCCTGCAGCAGTAGGGGCCCGATGGCCTAGTCTCCCATTGAGGCCCCTCTGTAGGCAGCTCTCACCTCTGTAGCGCTCGTTTCCGACAACTCAGCGCACTCTTTTCCCCACACTTTCCCAAATACAAGATTGGAGTTGTTCAGGCCTGCCTAGCCCAGCAGAGTCGCCGCTGCGGTCTGAGGCCCTCTGAGGCAGCGCTGGTTGTGCATAAGGAGCAGGCATCCCCCCCTAATTGCTATCTCTGTGCAGTCTTCTAGCAGTTTGTCAGGCCTTTGAGACCAGCATGTCCTTCCGTCTTGGAGGGAAGGGTATGCACTAACCTGTATGTACTCCGGTCAGTCCGTGCGCATGGTCTTCTCCCTATCCGGATCTTCAGGCAGCGATCAGGTGGGCTGGACTGGCAAGGCAGGGTCCCTCTTCTTCAGGGATGAGTCCTAGTCTTCGGCGTGGGGGTGCCGCTCATTGGTGGAGGGGGTAGCACTTATCGATTACTGCTGGTTCCCGTGTGTGCATGTGCTGTGCTCGCTGTCCACTGGCTTCAGGGCCTCTGGCATCCCCAGGGCCCCCGGCGAGCGCCCATAGGTAAACCAGATCTCTGCGTGCCACGCCCTCTAGAAGACACAGCCCATGTCCAGGCCAGCAGGCGTACTTGCATCTCGCTACTGCCGGTATATACCTCTGCATTCTCACAGCCCCAGTCCTCCAGGTAGGTGCGAGCCGGCACAGTTTGGAGATTGGGTGCCCCTTTTAGTCGAGGTCCTGCAGGGTGGTGTCTCCTCTCCCTGATGGCTCCGGTGGTCATCCAGGCTCACGGCTGGCGTGCTCATGATTGTAGGGGTGCACAGGCCGCCTCCGGCTTCCTATCTCACTAGCTCTAGGGGACAGCCTTCCCCTGCCCCATGCAAGCGGCCTGCTCCATATAGTGGAATCACCTTCCGGCCGAACCGACCAGGCGATCCCCTCCCCCCAAAGATCCCAAGCTCACCAGGTGTTGGCGCTCAGAGTGTCCATCAGCAGCAGTCGGCGCTCAGTGTCCATCAGCAGCAGTCAGCCGCAGTAGTTATAATCAGGCTTGCCAGGGGGGGTCGTACTCCTGTGAGACCGCCGTCGGTCTGTCTCTTTAGGAGGAGTATAGCTATGCCGTAGCCAGTGCACAAGTGTCGGGTCAGAGGTTCTCCCGTGTAGGGGGCCAGCAACAGCCAACTGCTTTTTTTTTTTTTTTTTTTTTGACAAATGGCCCGGTAGTACCAGTGATTCAGCAAGATCGGCGGGCCCGGGAGCTCTTACTTTGTGCGTTGGCCACGCCCCCCACAATAATTCTATTTTGTGTGATTAGTGATATGTAATGCACGTGACTAAAGCCTGAATTATTTATTATGGTTTTGCATAGGCTACCTGTAAATGCAGTGCTTTCTTATTTTTTTTATTATTTTTTATATTCAGCCAGATCAGTGGGCATTGAGCACTTGAATTGGGAACCAGACTCATTTGAGTAAAAGTTGAGTAAAAGCAGGAGTGTGATAATCATCGGAGTTGCCTGGTCCGACTCCGGTTGTGGCTGCCACACCACATGCACCGTCATTGTCTGCACAGGAGAACTAGCCTAGAATTATATGATGGGTAGTCATTCACCATGAGTGTCCTGGGTTCACATATTTGTAGATTGGAGCCGTAGTCCATGGGAAGAATATTGAAACAGTGTACTTGGTGATTTAACCTAGAGCAGGCATTCAAAAATGGTACCAGTAGTTATCGTTGTGATTGTGAGTTTCTTTAGCAGCAGTTCTATATAATGTGGGTGGGCATGTGAGACTGATAGTCATCAGTAGCGTCGAAATGCCAAGAGAATAATGCGAATTTGCCTAGCCTTGGTGCTGGTAAGTTCCAATTCTATTAAGGACTCTGAGGCGAGGATTATGCCATTCTTTCATCGCTTTATTCTCTACAGCAGCAAGAAAAAATAACACAACTACTTTTCCCATGAACATTTGGGGGAAAGAATAAAGTCAAACATGAGTCCTATTAGTGTCCGTACAGGTGTCTCCCATCATGCTCCACTGTACTTGTCGTCTCCTCTTTCTTCGCGCGAAGCCAGAACATCCGTCCACTCACGCATCTTGTTTAGAATTATCTGCTCCTGCAAAAGAACACACCATCAGATCCATCCTATATCAATAGAACGTCAGCTGTAAAACAGGAAGAGCAGTACACCGCGGAGCCATAAGCTTCCATGAAGTCACTGGGGGGGATAATCCTCTCCTCCGAGTCCTTAATAGAATTGGAACTTACCAGCACCAAGGCTAGGCAAATTCGCATTCTATGTCAGGACCGGAGGCTTTGGATTATGCCAGTTCAAAGCTTATCGACCACCAATCTGGCCACATCAATAACTGGCTTGAAATAGAACCTCTTGAACGTGGAGTCCGAGGACCAATCGGCCGCTCTCATCAGATCCTCCAACTGAGCCCCAAGGGCAAAAGCTTTAGACGCCATGGCACCTCGCGTAGAGTGAGCCCCAAACTGTTTAGTATCAATCCCCACCTCCTGCATGATCCAACGCACCCAACGGGCGATCGTCGGTGAAGTAACTGCCTTATACGGTTTACGCAGGGCAATAAGCAGCTGTCGCTCACCCGGAGGGCGATTATCTTCTGTCATATCCTCATAAGCACGGAGGCACTGCACTACGCACAGCTTAGGGGAGTCCTGAAAAGCCGGGTACGAAATGACCCTAGTATGCGTTTTGGTCCGTCTGCTGACGGTAAAGGAAACTCCTTCAGGAGAAAAAACTCTGGCCGTTATATCCAACGCTCGCACGTCCGAGACACGCCTACAGGACACCAGGCACAACAACATGGCCAACTTAGCCGTCAAATCCTTGCGCGTTAAAAACCTGTTCGGTTGCCAGGAAAGGAACAAATTCAGCACTCTGTTCACATCCCACAGGGCGGAATACCGATGCTCCGGCGGCAAGGCAAGCCGTATACCCCGTAAGAGCCTACAGACTAAGGGGTGTTCGCCAACCGGGGACCATTGAACCAGGTCGTGCCCCGCAGACACCGCCGACCAGAACGTATTGATCGATCGATAGGCCAGGCCCTGATCAGACAGTTCCGCCAGGAAATTCAAGACACGCACTACAGGTGCCCCCACGGGATCCAAACCCCGTCGCACACACCAACGGCTCCACCGGAGCCAAGCCGATCTGTAGCATTTGGTCGTGCTGTCGGCCCAAGCCTTGGAGAACAAGTCCTCTGCCGTTCTCGAAAGGCCAGGCAATGTCCAGCGTCGCCGGAGAGCTTCCACGCCATCAGGCGCAACGAGCCCTCCAGGACTAACCTGTGGGGTGCTCCCTCCGGATTCAGTAGAATGTGGGGAGACTGGGGGAGTAGGATCGGAAAATCCCAAGAAAGTTCCAGAAGAACCGGAAACCAAACTTGCGACCTCCACCACGGAGTGATCATCACTACCTGTGCCGACTGGCGGCGTAACAACGCTGACACCCGCGTTATCATTGAGAACGGTGGAAACGCATAGCCCTGTATTCCCGACCAGTCTTGGAGGAACGCATCCGTCGCCTCCGCCAGAGGGTCGGGCGCCAGCTGAAATACCGCGGGAGCTGGTGGTCCAAGCAGGACGCGAATAGGTCCACCGAAAACGGGCCCCAAAGGTCAGAGCTCCGCAAACCGGGTAGGGTCCAGCTTCCAAACGCTGGCGTCCAGGATATTCCTCGAGTGCCAATCGGCCACCTCGTTCTGACGACCCGGCAAATATTCCGCCGTAACCGACACCTGGCGGTCCAGACAAAAGTGCCAGAAATCCCTGGCCAGGTCCGCTAACATCTTGGACCTGGTACCGCCCAGGTGGTTGATGTAACGGACCGCCAACACGTTGTCCATCCTCAGAAGGACGCAGGATTGCACTCTGTCCTTGGTCCAACATTGCACTGCGAAGGAGCCCGCTAGCAACTCCAAGCAGTTGATATGCAAGGACTGTTCGAGAGCAGACCAGGCGCCGCCCGTGGAGAAATCTCTGCACCTCGCCCCCCCAGCCGGAACGGCTGGCGTCCGACTCTATCACGATATCTGGGGCGGAACCGAAAATCGCACGGCCATTCCAGGCTTCCACGTGTGTAAGCCACCACTGCATTTCGTCCCTCACGTCCTCTGACAAAGGAATCAGTTGAGAGTACGTCCAGGCCCCTCCGCAGGTGGTACGCCTTCAAGCGCTGCATGGCGCGGTAATGAAGGGGTCCCGGGAAGATAGCCTGGATCGAAGAGGACAACAGGCACACTAGCCTCGCCAGGTGGCGCAAGGAAATCATCCGCTTTGCTAGGGTTTGCCGCAACTCGTGTCTGATCCGCGCCATCTTCCTGGCCGGCAGGCTCAAGGTGGCCGCCACAGAGTCTATGGTGAAACCGAGGAACGTAGCGCACTGCATGGGAACCAAGAGAGACTTCTTCTCGTTGATCACGAACCCTAGGCCTTGCAAAAGGTTGACCGCAGACTGCAACTGTGACCGCAGTCTCTCGGGGCACTGGTCCATGAGCAGCAGGTTGTCTAGGTAGACTATCATCCTGACCCCCTGAGCCCGCAAGGCCTCCACCACCGGCCGCAACACCTTTGTGAAGCACCACGGTGCTGAGGAGAGTCCGAAAGGAAGAGTGGTAAACTCGTACACCTGGCCGTCCCACCTGAACTGGAGGAAACGCCGATGAGGGGGAAAAATGGGAATCGTTAGGTAAGCGTCTTTCAAGTCCAGCCTGACCATCCAGTCGGACTGTCGCAAGACGTCGCGCAGGAGATGTATCCCTTCCATTTTGAAATGCCGATACACCAACCACTCGTTGAACTCCTTCAAATTTATCACGGGGCGACTGCCCCCATCGACCTTGTCTACCAAAAAAAGATTGCTTATAAAACTTGAGGGGTGTTCGCACGCGCAACAAATCGCCCCTTTTTGGAGGAGGGCAGCGACCTCTTCGCTCACCAAAGCCGCATCACGCTGGGAAAAGGTAATGGGGCGAGGACGCTGTAGCTGACACGGACGGCCATGGAACTCCATTTGGAAGCCCTGAACCATCTGCAGCACCCAAGCATCGCCGGTAAGGGAGCCCATGCAGGAATAAACTGCGCCAAGCGCCCCCCCCCCTCTCAAACTCGCGGAAGGCAGTACACTCACCTCGGCCACCGCCTTGCTGTTGGCCACGTTGACCTCCACGACCTCCGAACTTCTGCCCTCTCGTGGGGTAGAAATTACTGAACCTGGCCTTGTCCTGGTACTGGCCAAGTCCGGAGCCTTTACCTCGATCCGAGCTGGGGCCCCGGCCGAACGAGCGGCCCCTGCTTCGTCCGGCCTTGTCGAAAACCCGGGGCGCGAAGACCTTTTTAATATTGGACTGGGCACGATCCAGGGACGTGAAGGTGGCCACAAACTTGCCCAGTTCTTTGATGAACGGGTCACCAAACAAGCCCCCCTGGGCTACAGCACCCGCCTCCGACGAGGCGAGGTCGCCCAGCTTGGGATCCACCTTGATAAGCAGGGAGCGCCTCCGCTCCGTAGAGAGGGCGCAGTTGGCGTTGCCAAGGAAAATAATTGCCCTCTGGGCCCAGTTGGAAAGAACCTCCGGGGAAATCGCGTCGCCCGACACCTCGGCCTCCTCCGCCATATCCAGGATCTTGGTAAGGGGCCCGACACCATACAGAAGCTTGTCTTGGCAAGTGCGCCAGGACATGTCGATACCCTTCCGCGGGTCCTTGACAAATTTCTGCAGGAAGGTCGCCATCTTCGGATCGATGTCCGGGGTCATGGCCACCTTGCCTTCCAACGACGGCCGGGGACACTCCGCGCGCAGGCGGCTCCTAGCATCTTTGTCCACCGGCTTCCTCAGCCTATTAGCGACGTACTGGGCCACCTTGTCACACGGGACCCACTCTGATGAACGGGGGTGGACGATATCGTCCGGGTCCAGCATATCCGACGGACCTGCGGAGGATGAGGGCTGAGAGGGTAGCCACGACCTGGAATAACAGGCCTCCTCCTCCGAGTCCGGAGAGTCGTCGTCGTCGCGCTGCGGGTCCGGAGACATCGCAGGTGGAGAAAGCGGTGGAGCCTCCGAGGGAAGAGGAGCGGGAGGCTGTGCGTCCTCCAGGGCCTTGAAGGCACTCTTCACCCTGGCGAAAGCCGCCGAATCAACCCCCTCAGTGCAAGGCTTCTGGGAGGAGGCGGGGTAGGGGACGAATCTGGCCCGGAGGCCGGGACTGGCGCCGGAAGCAAGGCGGCAAACTTGGCATAGGCCTCGTCCAGGCGCGCCGAAAGACGTTGTTCCAGGGGACCATAGCCTGGTCGACCGCGCGGTAGATGGAGTCGTCGACCGCCTGGTAAAAGTCATCGTCCAACGGGACATAGTTCAGGGGGTCCTCCTCCGGATAGTTGTCCGCGTTCCCCTGCATAGCGAGTTAAATTAGGCTCTAGCAACAGGAATGGCAGACAAGACCAATGACCCTCCTCAGGGCGCTCTATAGTCTGGGGAGTCCCAGCGATATGGGTGGCCAGAGGCACACAATGAACGGGCAAGGCCCTGGAAACGCTGCAGCCCACAGAGTCTCGGGGCGCCTCCCTGCAAAGCGTTCCCACAGCACAATTACGACCCCGTAGGGTGTTCGTCACAAGTACAACCCAAAGGGCGTCCAGAAGCAAAGGGGAAACCTAATTGCAACCCCGCAGGGTGTCAGAGCCGGGAGGCACGGGTCCGCTGGTGACAGGAGCGCGCCAGAACACTCTAGAAGCTTCTGGGAGCGTCCCTTCAGCAAACGAGACACCGGCCCCTGGTGGCCGTGCCACCACACCGCACACTACCGGGCAAAGATCGCGTAAGGAGCGCACTAGGCGTCCCGCGACCAATCAAGGGAATCTGTGGAGAAAGAACAGAAACCCGACACCCAGGCCAAAGGCACCACACAGAAACCCAAAACCCAGGAGAGAAGGAAAAAACCAACTTAACTTGCTGCGAGCAGCGAAGAAAGAGGAGACAAGTACAGTGGAGCATGATGGGAGACACCTGTACATGGACACTGTAATATGACTCATGCTTGACTTTATTCTTTCCCCCAAATGTTCATGGGAAAAGTAGTTGTTATTTTTTCTTGCTGCTGTAGAGAATAAAGCGATGAAAGAATGGCATAATCCGAAGCCTCCGGTCCTGACATAGAATCCTAGTTCTGTCACGTTTTAGAAAATGAAGTATTTTGTTGCTATAGTGTGAAGTAGCTCGATTAATGTTTAAAAAATAACTAAACAAGGCTGAGAAGATATTTTAATTAACAAACCACCTAGACCACGCCAAATGGATCTTGCCAGTGGCTATTTGCTTCAGTGTCAAAAAATTGGAAAAGAAAACTGCACTTTAGACCGTTGAGGAGAACCGCTAACGATGTGTGACTGAGTTCCAGTTAGATGTCTTTGTGCTGCTGCGCGTCGTCTAAAGGCTGCACAATTTCTTGTGCGCTAATTTCAATTGAGTAAAAGTGTCTATCTCCTGTTTTAAAGCACAATATAGTCGCACAAAGCTGTGGTGGGCTCATTTTGGTAGTACCCGTACCCTTTGTGGCTTGTATGCTGTGAAGGAACAATACCAATATGGAGCATTTACAATGGGTTCCATTATCTAATGATGGAATAAATAAAAGAAAATTCAGTGACGTAAAAGCAACAAAAGGGCAACATGGTATAGCTGTTCCAGGGCTGTATGTTCAACCATGTGATGTACTCTGATTTGTATGTTCTTTATGTTAAGGAGATGGTTGTGCCAGTTAGGGTGCCTATGTTCTGTATCCTGCCCTGTCTGTACTAGCAGTAGCTTGTCGCCTAACTAGATGCGGCAGGGCTATTTTGCTATTGTTTTCGCTGTGCTTTGTGCCTACCATGCTCGTCATCATATGAAGTTAATTGTATAGGGCCAATGTGAGCTTCACCTGCATAATGCTTTAACGGTTTAAGTTCAAACACATCCTGGTTAACCATGGCTGATAAACTCCTCCCTATTGTTTGCCAGAGCAGTGTGTCCCAGTGCTTATTGTCCTCTCCCCATAACGGAGTTCATGTGTCCTCTTCTCTTTTTTTTTTAACCTCATCGCTGCGGCGGTAATTTTCGCGCTACGCGGCTTTTTTCAAAAAGCCGCGTTAGATGACGAGCTCAGCTCGTCATCCACACACGCCCCCCGTGGCTGATGACGAGCTCAGCTCGTCATCAGCATCGAAGGGGTTAACATGTTTTTTGCCAAATCTAGATAGGCTTACTGCTTCTAGAGAGGGTTGGCACTGTCCATGTACTGACATCCTTTAATACTCCATGCTGGAATATCTGTCCCAATTTTACCATCTCACCAGGTATAGTGCCCTTAAACGTTGGAAGCAGGTGTTCCAATGATAATTCACCACTCTTAAATGAAGCCTAGTAGCAATAGAGTCCAGTAGTTACCATTCCAGCGTCCTGGATTTTGCTTGAACAGTGTTTGCTGAGGAAATCCCAAATTATCAGTGATCTGCATATCTTTTACTCCTTTCAGTTGTCGAGTGCACAAGGTTTACTAAAGGACTGAAAGCTGTGGGGGGCGGGGGGGAAGTGACTAATGGCAATCTGTTTTTCCTTTCCCGTATGAAATCCTGACAGATTATTTGGGGCTCAGTTTTAGAAACTAAAATGAACTGCTTCATTGCCTTTGTAATTTTGTCCATGCCTTAGTTTTAGGTCGGTTTCATCTCTGCAACATCAGGCACCTTGGAGGTAAGGATGGCTGTGAGCACACAATTGAATGCACCACTGGTGAAGTTGAGGCACACATGCCTTAAACTAATCTACCCTATATATAACAGCACTCACACAGGCTCTCCTTGGGTTACTGCAGTGGGTACAAAAAGGTGGTAATGGTCAGGTTTTCTGTTTAAGAGCACTTATTATTATTATTATTACATTTTTTCTTTAGAATTAGTTGGTTTTGCTTTATTTGAATAATTTTATATTTTTCCTTTCCACATGGCTGCTTGGTTTGAATTCTATAAATCCTAATTTGCACAAATTTAGCACAGTAAATGTCAAGGAAATAAATGCGTGAAGCTTCCATTTGTGTGGGTGGGAGTTTTGCACTGATGTGAGATAATAAAATAAAAATGGATGTGATTTGAGAAATTACCCCTACTTTGAGTTATAGGAAGCTTGCACTGAGAATTGGGCACAGTTATGGCATGTAGGATGCTGGATTGTGACCATGGTGTTTACGGGCAGTCTCTCACCCCATTATCCATGAATTTCAGGAGAAAGTTTGTTCCTCTTCCCAAGAGCAGTGCCTTCTGTCCTAAGCTCTTACAATCTTCCTCAGCATATGCTTCTTTGCCCCAGACTTGAATGTGCTTCAATCAATCTGTATTTGTAAAACGCAACTTTCACCCCTGGGGGTGTCTGGGCGCGGTCTCCGTCGAACAGCCAGGTCTTGAGACTCCTTTCTGAAGTCTGCCAGTGAGTGAGCTATGTGGAGCTGGAGGTTGGTCCAGGTCTTGGCTGCGATGTAGGAGGAGTGGCAGCCGGTGCGGCTGATGCTGATGCAGGACGGTGTGTGAGGGCGAGTGAAGAGGAGCGTATGTATCTAGCGGTTTGGTGGAAGTTCAGTCAATGGTTGAGGTAGACAGGTCCTAGGTCTTGGATGGCTTTGTAGATGTGCGGAAGGATTGCTTGCTAGTATGGCTTGCCTTCATTCAGATTAATCTTGCCCCCATGCCTGTTTCGTGCTAGTCATGCCCAGTCTTCTGCTCTACTTCAGACTCTTATGTTTTATCTCCAGGTGTGCAATTTATCGCTCACCTCTTACAGAGTTGATGTTTTAACATTACTTATGTGAAGACCGACATCCTCATTTTGTGTTGAGGCACAAACCATTAAACACACAAAATATTCCTAAAATGCATACATTAGTCAGGCTATACAGCAGACCGGGCAGTAAATGAACAAGCTTATCTTCCCTATGTACAGACTTTAGCCCTGAAGACACTCCACAAGCAGGCAATGGAGGACTTGGACATCCCAATATCCATCGAGGTAATGCAGTACACATTACACCAGCTCCCTGGAGCTAAGTTCCCGGGTGGTGACTACTTTCCCACCAGAGTTTTATTGGTCCTTGCGGGAACGTTGTCTTAAGCCCTCCTGCAGGTGTATGAGGAGGCCTTTGAGAAGGGTATCCTCCTGACACAGAGCGAAATATGCATGCACAGTGGAGCACCTTCAGCATACCGCCCAGTCACCAGATAAATACGGACACCAAAATACTGTGTAAAATGTTAGCTTCCCACCTGGGTCCATACATGCCACACTTGGTACATGAAGACCAATGCAGCTTTAAACCGGGACGTAACACAGCAATGTACCTATATCTGCTGAGCCACATTATGCATGAAACCAGAGACCGAGAGGAAGAGTTGGTACTCTTGTCTGTAGACCTGGTTAAGGCCTTTAACACGGTAGACTGGGAATACCAGGGGAGGGGGAGGGGTCCCCACCTCCCCTCGTCCCAACTCTGGGAGTTGGGACGAGGCACCCGGCAGGGATATCTGCTCTCACTCCTTTTATTCACCTTTCCCATTGAACTGCTGGCGGTACGAGTGAGAGCAGAGCTAGACCAAAGGGGTGTCTGGGTTCGGGATTCGAATCCGATCTCCCTATATGCTGATGATGCACTTTTTTTTTTTCCTTGACATTCCCCCGGGCAGCCATCCCCGAGCTGCTGCGCCAATTGGACAGGGTTGGGGAGGTCTCCGGACTAAGGCTCAACCTTAACAATTCACTGCTTTTCTAGTTGGTGGGCATGGCAGCAGTGCCTCTTGGGGACCTGCCAGACTTGGGGCTTAGATGGGAACGTGCAAGCTTTAGGTATCTAGGGGTCCAGATAGCGCTGACTGATGCGCATGCACTTAACCTGAACTTGGACAGGATACTGGTGACGCTACAGAGTTCAGTGAAGTTTTTGAACACCCTTCCCTTGTCCTTAATTGGCAGGCTAGCTATTTCAACGGTGGTAATGCATCCTAGGTGTCTGTATGTGCTCCAGAATTAGCTCATCCCGATACTGGCCTGAGTATTTAAACAATTGAATACGATTCTGATTTTACTACTGTGGGCAGGGAAGAGGAGCCGAGTAGTCCTGAACACTTTAACAAGTAGATATGAGGGCAGGGGACTGGAGGCCCTACAATTTGAGTTCTACTACTATGCCGCCCACACGCAGCACGCGGCCCAGTGACTCACGGAGGGGGAGAACTGGTAAAAGCAGCTGCTGGCAGGTAGCACGGATCTGGTGTATCTCCTGACCGCTCTGAGCGGTAGAGGAAGAACTTCCTATCTCGTCCGACACACACGGCGATCAGTGGTTTGTGGATTAAGGTGCTACGTAGAGCGCCATTTTATAGAGAGCTGCCGATCTGGATCGTTGCCCCATCAGAGAGATGGGATCGCACATGTCATTTGAGGCCTGGCGGGATGGCGAATGTGAGGTCCTAGCAGACCTATTTTCAAATGAGACTTTCATAACATATGAGCAGGCATGGAAGGGTTTTGACCTTGGGCGTGTTCACTATTACAATATAGGGGACTCCAAGAAGTAGCCAAGGTTACTTGGCCTTCATATCCGGACATCCCACAATTGACCAACACTTTGGATATACTGCTTACATGCGGCACTGGCCACAGGTTGGTATCCCTGCTTTACGCCATGAAGCAGGACTCCACTGCACCGACAACAGCGGCCTGGCAGAGAGACCTCAACACACAACTAGATCAGAGGACATGTGTGACCACTAGCGATCTTTCCCACTCAGTCTCATGCAACGCTAGGTTTAAACTGGCACATGACTACTTTCTCCACCACATTTACCTTACACCAGTGGGATGGTAAATTTCCGAGGTGCGCCATGGAGGGCGCAGACTTTCTCCATCTGGCGTGGGTGTGTCCGGTGGTCCGACAGTTCTGGACAGGGGTGACTGATTGGACATGCACAGTCACAGGGCTTCAGATACGAGAGTAACCACTGCCTACTGGCCCATATTCGCAGGCTCAAAAACCAGAAACTCCCTTATAAATTATTGCAATTGATGTTGGTTTTAGCCAGGCGGAGGGTGGCCATAACGTGGATGGGCCAGCGAGACCCAGAGGTAACTGTATGGCTCAGAGATGTAAGGAGTGTGCGATAGCTGAGGGAACTCACATGAAACTCGCACGTAAGGATGAAGACCTACAGGCAGACCTAACGGATTGGAGAGAATTATGCAGTGCAGGTCTATCAGCATGTGAGGCAGTCAGAGTAAAATGCATCCAAGGGTGAGGGGAGGGACTCTGACAGGGAGGATCACCAGGAGAGTAAGGGGTGTAGGAGACTAGCCTCTCTGGTACAAACCCAAGACGAAATAACTTAAAATGTTGACCTACCTGACACGCTGTTGTATATCGGCTCCTTTGTGGAACCCAAGAGACGCTGTGTGGCTTAAAACATTACATCTCCATTTTCATTGGGCCTACATTGTGCTGTATGCTGTGATGATATTTTAATGTCATGAAAAAATGGTAAAGTAAAAAAAATAAAATACATTAACCTTAATTTCAAGTAAAAAATTAACAGAAAGATAAACCTGTTTTATATGGGTCTCATAGCTGTCCACCTTTGTGAACAGGGGTTTCAAAATGCTATATTTGCTGTAAAATAAAAAATGTTTTCTGCTACTGTGACATAACCGCGACCAATTTAAAAGCTTGCTTCTGTCAGTCTGTTTAACAGCAATTTGCAAATTCTCTACTCTATAGTGGGCAGGTTAGGGGCCCATATTTAAGAAAAACTTTATACATGGTAACTGACTAAAGGGGATGTTTTTTTTACCTCGTGGTTCTGACTGGTGTTGCAGAGTCGAGCCTCACTCATGTTGTGTATTTCATGTAAATTCGATTTCACTGGTAAAAATCTATCGTTAGCTGGCACTCCCCTTCGATTTTAATTTTAATTTTTTGGTGTGTGCATTTTGGCAGGGTTACAAACAATAATTTGTCTCTAGTCTTCCTGGCCGGCATTGTAGTCCCCAGATGTAGTTCACTATAAATGAGAAATGTTCAGGCTTCATTCAGTGTAGCTTATACCCTAGTGTTCACAGCCATTCACCAGCAAGCACCACCCACAAGGGGGAAGCTCGCTGCTAGAAGTGAGCGCTAGCTGTACTACAAATGGCGCTTTCTGCAATTAGAAGTTCTTTGCCCATTGAAGGAGTCTTGTCTCCTTCAGAATCCCTTACTTTTCCACCTCTAAAGGAACCTTCTTGCGCCCACTGTGGACCAGTTAAGCTGTGACTCGAAGGACATTGGGTATGTCTCCTCTGTGGCTCCATGTCTACGTTCTTGTGCTTCCCAGGGTCTTACTCGTTCACTAAATGAGAATCCAGGATTGCCATCACCAACCCAGACCGTGTGTACATTCTCCACAGAGCAAAGATATTTCAGACTGCCTGCAGGCTCACCATTGCTTCCTCAGCCTGCAATCTGCTGTAGGAGCTTTGGGCCACCACAAGTTACCTTGGCGAAAGAGGGAATGGAGACGTTTTGAGCAGGTCGGATGTTATGCAGCCATCTTGGCCCCAGGCTGGCTGCTCTTGCCAAATATATTTTATTGTATAAATCTGTCCTTTTTCTTGATCCACTTATTCATTCCGACCTGCTGCAATCACATTGACCATGCCACATCCTTCCATTGCTTGAAAAACTAACCTGTGCATGTACACCCTTGGCAAATGCCACCAGTCAGCCGGCCACTGGATACTGCTGAATGACCTAAAGATAAACTCCTGTAAGACTGAATTTCTCACCTGTTGCCTTGGTCTGGTTATGACCACATATAAACTCAAGACCTTGCTTCAACACCAACCCTCTTGGCCTAAGTGAAAATTCTGGCAGTATGATGGCACAGATTAAATAAGTGATGAAAGGCAATGTCTCTTCTAAGAGAACATTATACAGCATCTGTCCTTTCCTGTAATTATTTTGAGGTACAGGCTACAATTTCCCTAGTGTTGTCAACCCTAGCCTATACCAGTGGCCTCTACTCTGGGGTTCCTTGTCACCTGCTTCAGACTACAGTTAGTCAAAACGCTGTGGTATGACAACTTCTACACTTGCTTGTCCATCACCTCTACCTACAAATTCTTCTTTGACCTGTTTTAAGATATGTTTCACTGCTCTTTACTAAACTCCCTGAACTTTCTTGAGCTAAAGATCTGCCATCCGAGAACTAACATCTGATCAGCATTTGACCCCTCTTGGTCATTCATTCGTTATGCAAATCTTGCATTGACAGGAGATTTTTTCCATACAGATATCTCAGCATGGGAACTCTCATGCTATTTATATTTCTTTAGAAATTTTGGAAAGCGATCAAGAACTGGCTGTTTCCCACCATATAATCCTTAAGACTGGTGCAAGATGAAATAGTACATAATAATCTACTACCATATATTACACTCTTATTACTCATCACTTCAGGCATATTTATGCTGCAACCCAACTGTGAAACATTTTGAACACATCACAAACCTCCTGTGAGACTACACCTGGACTGCACTGTAAACACATGCTTGTTCCACCATGCACACCAAACGCAGTAGCTACTTGCTTGACCATCTATAAAGCACTCTGGGTGTCTCTGTAGGTATGAAGGCATACACATGTTTACAGTATAATGCTGTTTAGTGGCCACCTTTCATCTCGAGTAAACACACGCACTATCTATCCTTTTTTGGCTTATTTTAGGTAGAGCAAGACCAGTGCCATCTTGGCCTTGTGTTTGCTTTTCCCTTTTCAGACAACCATTTCACCTTCAGGTGAAAGAACGGGACCAGTACGAGTACGAGCTTCATATGCATACTGCTTTGCCACATGGTGTTGTGTTATAGACAAATGATTAATTATTCTTGTACATCTATGGGGCACTCTATCACAGTTCACCTTCTCATGTTCTGTTAGATAATGCAGACGTTCTCATTTCTTCTGCCTTCTTGAGATTGTGTAGCTGTTACTGGCAAAGTGTTTACCACGTATCCAGCCTGTGTCTCTCTGCCTATTTACCATGTGCTTCTCAAGTGTTTAACTCTAGATACTACATACTTGTTCAGAAGCATCACAACTGTAAAGATAAGTATTGGTAAATATTAATCAATCGAAAAAATACACTTTGCAAAACTAAAACTTTCCAGTGATCCATTGGAGAAAGGGACTAGACCTGCAATTCAGAGTAGCCAAGAGTGCACTACAAATGGCAATCATTCCAACAGAACCGACCATGGCCAGTATCGCCACTTTCCGGCACCATGGTACGGTTTATTCATGAAAGCACTATATTTGTATTCCCATGAGGGATTACCAGCCCCTACATTCATCTGCGCTATTTCAGGCCACCCTCCAGTGGGAAATGTTTATGGGGAAAATTAGATTCAGTTGAGATATATGAACCTTTCGGGTGCAGTTTATACAACAGAAATATATGGCTTGCAGAATGCAGTCAGGCAAAGAGCTATATACTGGTGTTATTTGTAGCAGAGATTACACCTTGAGAACTGAATAAGGCACTGACCATGTTCGAGGGATGTCATGGTAGAAGTCTTTCACATTTCTTTACCAGTCACAAACCTCATTGGGGGCTCCGTATCATCTGAAATCTTCATTGTCATTTTTCCCTGCCTCTGATATAGGTCTGCACCGGTTTTGCAACATCCGGCGTCTCAAAGGTAAGGGAGGATTGGGCAAATAACTAATTAAATCACTGCTTAGGTCAGTGCCAGTCCTGCCATTGAAACCATTGTTTTACAGCTACTGGTGTCTCTTGCCCAAACTGGGGTATTTCAGTAGGTATAAAGATGTGAAGGCCATGTCTTGCCCGCCGTTCTTCATAACTGGGTTCACCTCCTGCAAGTACCATTTCATTAGGTAATGATGTAAAGCAGTTGGGTGCCTAGAGACCGTTCTGTTACTAGGCTGTATCTTTTAAATAGGCAATCGATTTGCTCCTTATGTGCTGTCTGTGAGATGGTCTTTCTTTCAAATGCTGTGAATCTTCTCTCATATATTTCTTACCAGAAGACCATCATAATTTCCACAAAATTGACCCAAAGGTCATAATTCAATGGGCATGGACTTGGCACTGACATGAAGTATGACAACTTGGCACAGGTGAGGTTTTTGGATGAAGTATTACTGTAGGATTTGGTATGCAGGCACTGGGTTTAGATGTGACACATTGAAACTGGTATACGAATTGAAATGGTAGCACTTTTTTGGGTGCGAATACCTTGTATTGTAGTGCGGTGTGAACAGTTGGATTGTGTGGACACTTTGGGTCAGTAAATGTTTAGCTGTTCATCTTGGCCCAAGATCCAATGTCATGTCACTCTACCAAAGCATGTGCCTCTAAAATCAAACCAGAGTATCTGCCTGATCCTATGTTTTCTCACCTTTGCACAAATATATGGTGCCCTTGCACATAGGTCGCTAGCCAAAGATTGGGGTCTCTTGGTCAAGTATCAAAGCTTCTCTTTCACAGGTCAATATCACTATTCACCCAGACCTGCAGCCCCCCCCCTCCCCCTCCTCTGAGTGGCTTAATTCACAGGCCATGTTTTGATTGGGGGAGGGTCTATTAATTTTTCTGGATGTGGCCCTTTCGATCTCCTTGAACCTGAAGGGTTCTCAAGATGGACAAACTCTGTAAAACCAGGCTCCCCTCTGGAACCAGCTCCGCCCCATATAATCACCAAGGAGGAATCAGCGATTCAATCTGTTTACACAGAGCATTTTAACGTCTCTCAATTTCATGGCAAAGGTGACACGTGCATAGTGTGTGTGTGTGTGTGTATACTTGTAAAGCGCACTATCACCTAGAAGGTATCTTGGCGCTGTATACCGCTGTGGAACCCTTCCTGGCTTCCTTGTGAGATGCCCCTTACTGGGCACCTCCAAGGTGAGGCCAGGCATCCTAGCGCTTTCGGTGCCGTTGTGGAGATTAAGCAAGCTATTGCCCAGAGTTGCAAAGTGGGACCCATGATTAGAGTAGGCAACTAGGCGAGAATTATCGAGTCCGTGGACATTGAGCCCAAGACCCTGCCGCTTCGGGAATTGAACCCTGGTCCCGGGCCAGACCTCTGCCTCAGGGTCTGCCGCTCTAATCGGTGAGCCACACTTCTCCTAGTGTAGTGGGCCATCTGTTGGAAAAAGCCTGCCATAGACCTCACCAAACTAGAATACTACTGCCCAGTATCGCTGCTGCCCTGTCCAGGCAAAATACTAGAAAACATTATCGCCAACTCTCTTCAAGCTTATTCATCCATTAAATCCTACTTTCTCCTCCACAAAACAGGAGCAGCTCTATTAGACTTTTTGGTTTCTGAGGATCTTAAGTGGTTTCTCGACGAAGGGGGCACGGCTGCTGTAGTTGTACTCTACCTCAGTGCAGCTTTTGATAAAGTGTTCCACAATTTGATTCTCCACTGTCTACTGGGCTCTGGGGTATATAACTGAGTCTTAAAGTGGCTTGCCTCTTTTCTGAAAGACAGTTTTCAGATGTTAGCAAAACCCTTTCTTTCATCTACCCTGCCAAATTTGTGTTGAGTCCCACATGGGTCTTCCCTCAGACTCTTATTAATTTCAACATGAGCCCCCTTGCAGACATTGTTCTCTCCTTTGGTCTATCCCTGGTAATGTTTGTGGACGACACTCAGCTTGTCATCTTGCTGTACCCTGACGAGGGCAAGGGTGTGGGCAAATTGAAAAGCTGCTTATCCACAGTAGCTAATTGGGTGAGCCTTCACTGCCTAAAATTGAATGTCACTATTATTGATATGATTGTGGGGAAGCAAGCCCCGACTCAAGTCTCAGGTTTGGTGGCTACTAAGTTTGGCCTACTCCCCATCCCTAAACCTATATTCAGAAACCATGGGGTCTGGCCTGATGAAAGACTGACAATGGAACACCAAGTTGGTAAATTGTCAGCCTGTTTCAGCTTTTTTAGAAACCTAAAATAAAACTGTGATCCAGGCTATTCTCTTCTCCCACTAGCCAAAACATGTACCCGTTCCAGACTTGTATCCACTGTTAAAGGGTATTATCGGAAGGAGACCCCAGGCCTTGGAGATATCCTTCATAGGATTATGGAGCCCTCTCACACTGAAGTGTCAGGATTTATCATCCAGCTTGCTCCTCGTCGAGCAGGCGCTGTTATGCCCGACAGGCATCCACAAGGGGGCGTTTTATCTGATATCTTTATCCTAAGAGAGGCTGCTGAGTTGTCTAATCCTATAGTGAAAGGCAGTGGTGGGTGATGTGGTGCAGGGTGTGGTGAAACAATATGAATTGCAATATGCTTTAATTCCCTGGACACCTTTAATCTGATTCAAAGAAGGTAGGTCTGATTAAAAAAACAAGTGCAAACTAAGTAAGACCTAATATGTCAGAAGTGTGCTACACCAAGGGAAGGTCGACATGTATCATGCTGATACCAAAAGGATTACCAGCCTCTTGGTGACTTTGGAGGTCGAGGCACTGTACACCACATGCATTCCCCAGGTGGCTACCCTTGATGCTGTTGAACGCCAATTAAGACTCGGACTGGGATAGTATTACTACTATCATCTTCAGTATGGACTGTGCAACATTGGGCATGACAAACTATTTTGAGAGAGGATACTGTCTATGAGTAGATCCAGGGTACCTTTATGAGTAGTACTTCTGCTCCTAGTCTAGCTTGCATCTCTGTGCATGACATCAACATCAAATATATTCTAACAGACAGCAATCTCTACTCCAATTTCCTGATGGTTTGTAAAGGATACATCGATGACCTTCTCATTATGTGGGAGGGGGACCATTCTCCGCGTGAGAATTTAGTTGCATGTCGACATTCCCTTGATATAGCACACATTATGTCTTATTTAGTGAGCAATAAGGATCAAATTCTCTGCCACGCTGGCTGTGCTCATGTCCATATGAGTCGGCTTTCAAGAAACATCTTAAAATCTGGCTTATTTTTTTTTTTTTTAAACTCCATCTTGGTTCAACTATGAAATTAAGGATGTTCATTTAGCACTGTGATGCTCAAGTTGGGAAGCCTTGCGCTTTGTAAAATCAAATCAAAGCTGGTCTTGCAAGTCCGTATTAAAACAGAGGATGAGTGGTGGTGGGACTTGAATTAATGGATACCAAATTATAAGGCCCCCTCTTCTTGCATTGTGCACATCTCCGGGTCGGAGATATTGGTATGTGTTAGAGAGTATTATATAATACATATTTTTATAAATACCTTGTGTGGTTATTTTTCACTTAATCTATACTATAAGATTGCATTTTGGTAAAACGAGCTGCTTTACCATCCTTCTGGACGAAGCCTGAAGGCTGATTG
Source organism: Lissotriton vulgaris (assembly GCF_964263255.1). NCBI lineage: Eukaryota > Metazoa > Chordata > Amphibia > Caudata > Salamandridae > Lissotriton > Lissotriton vulgaris. The sequence goes on along the minus strand of NC_141699.1, from coordinate 408,949,885 downwards.
CAACGGCTACCGCTTAGAGAGCTTTCTAAGGTTGTCTAAGGCCTCTTAAATCACCATAAGGGTTGTCTGGACTGGTGCAAGCTGTCCACTTACGTAAGTGTACATTATATACCAGGCCAGCTTCTCACATTCTTCATATTCGTGTTATCCACATAATTATGTGAACACTTTATCTTTGTCCTTAGGAGCATAAAAGAAATAATACCCTTTAATACAGGTGACATTTTCTCCGAGGTTTAGACTGAATACATTTTCAAAACTTTTTTTTTATTTTTATTAATTGCATTGCAGAATTTGAAGTGAAACTACAAAATTCTCTCTAACGTAGAGGGAAAAAGTGCTGCCTTTGTAGGTTTGTAGTATCCTGCAAAATCTGTAATTTTCTCTACTTTTGAAGTAATCCAGTCCAAAATATGATGGGAACTTCTGTGAAGAGTCAAGGATTTCCTCCCATATAGCAATCTTTTCAACCGAGGCGGTTTCACCACTTCCAGACAGCATGTTACAGTTGCTCTACGAAAAGTATAATTCTGCTTGTGTTGTCACTATGGGTTTGAGTAAAAATCAGTTTGAGGCATATGAGCTGCAGATCTTACACTGTGCATTAGATCCCCACCTGGTGTTGGGCTCGGATGATTGCATGTTGTCGTCTTGGAAGAAGTCTTTGTAGTCACGACATAGGTGACTCCTCCCTTGGGCGATAGTGCACATGGGCATCAGCTATATCCTTGGATTGTTTTTCTCCACCACTGGGTTCGGATGCAACTTTTCCGCTCTGGTTCGAAAATCCACTTTTCGAAGACTTCGACGTGTAAAACTTTCTAAAAACAAACTTTAACTTCAATATACATACACTCGACGTCATCACTTTGATTCTGGTCGTCGACGGGAGCCGTCGGGCCTACCCATGCGGTGAGGCCTACACCTCATGGAAAGGACACCATTCAAAAAAATGCCCTGGGTGTGGAGCAAAATTTCCACACAGCGACCATCAGGAGGTGTGTAACCTGTGTTTATCACCTGAACACGATGAGTCTAGCAGCACAGCTTGTGCGTCCCTTTCGATCCAAGAAAACCATTTGAGATCGGAGGGCCCGTCGACGCGACATGCAGAGATCAGCTCCGGAACCGGTGGATATCTTTGAAGGTCCGTGTGTCCCCGAGGAAGATTCTGATTATCTCCAGATCTTATCTGAGGCAGACGACTCAGATGACTCCATACCATCAGGTCAACGCGTGAGTACGACTGCCCCTACCCCAGCCACCAAAACCAAAGGCCTTCGGGCCCAGTCGAGACCGAGACATTGCTTCGAAAGCCGCGCCATCGAGCCAGGCTCCGAAGAAAATATTAAAGCCTTCCGGTAGCTCCTTACAGAGCAAACCGCACGTGCTGATTAGACCAGCTCCCTCAGCACAGAAACAGAAAGAAGTCCCGGTTCCGAAAAAGACCCAGAAACCATTGGCTCCTAAAGACAATACGGTACAGAAACCAATGAAACCTGCATTCACCCCAAATTCTTCGGTGCCGAAACACACAAAACCTGCTTCCGATAGCTCCAAACCCTCGAACCAGGCCTCGACTCCGAAGAAGATACCTTTGGTGCCGAAAAGTACGCCACAGGACTATACAACAACTCCTAAGGGTAAAAACACACAGAAACCAGGCCCAGAGCCGAAAAAATCTGCGCCGAAAGCATTTTCTGAAAGAGCTTTTCAGACCTGATCCTCTGGAAAAGAGTATATGCATAGACCCTGAAACAGGACATGTTTCCACCACACCACATAGGAAGAGGCAGTTAGATACAGCACCTACACCTCCAGTGCCTGTCAAGAAGGACTCTGCCACATCTCCTATGCACCCTTCTTCTCCTGTATCTCCCTCTCCTGCTCTCCCTTTAAACATTTCACCTCAAAATTCTCCTCTTCATTCTCCACAACCTACACCTCATCAAGATGCTGATGATGATCTGTATAGCATGGGGGAGGGAAAGACCCAGATGGCCCTTTTCCCTACCCAACAGGTTCACCAGACTGGGAGTATCCAAACCCACAGGATATACCAGATATTCCTGACCCACATATATATATCCATCTAAACCTTCTCCCCCAGAAGACAATATTGGGTTTGTACACTTAATTCATAGGGCTGCCATTTATCCCAATGTCGCCATGCATTCAGATGAGGCGGAAGAGGATTTTTTACTAGACACTTTTGAACATTCCCAAAAATCTGTGCAGATCCTACCAATGATTAACGGAGTTATTAAACATGCCCCAGAAGTGTTTTAAAGATCCTGTAGGGGCTAGAATCATAAACCTAAGGATAGAAAAAACTACAGAGCAGATCCTGGGGATCCTGCTTACATTAATGGACAGCTACCCTTAGACTCCCTAGTAGTTTCAAATGCTAGGAAAAGGGCAAACTCTCAAACATCAGGAGAAGCACCACCTCCTGATAAAGAGTCCAAAATCATAGATGTTTCAGGGAAAAGAATAGCTGCCCAAGCTAGTAATGCATGGCGCATTGCTAACACACAGGCCCTTCTAGCAAGATATGACAGGGCTCAATATGATCAGCTAGAAAAGCTCTTACAACATCTACCAGATCAATATAAGGCACAAGCAGATGACCTCATACAAGAGGGTAAGCTTATATCTAATGCCTCCATTAAATGTGCACTAGATGTAGCAGACTTTGCATCCAGGGCAATAAACACCAGTGTCCTCCTTAGACGTCATGCGGGGCTACGCATTTCAGGTTTAAGCAAGAGGTGCAGACTACTATCTTAAATCAACCATTCAACCAACAACAGTTGTTTGGTCCAGAAGTAGACACAGCTCTGGAAAAAATGAAAAAGACACTGACACAGCCAAGTCTATGGGAGCTTTGCAGTCCACCCAAGCAAGAGGCTCTTTCCGTCGCTCCTTTTACAGAAGAGGCTCCAAACAAGCTGGAGCAGACAATTAAGCTTCCTTTAAAACTAATACACAAGCATCCTCTAATAAAGGATACTATAGAGGAGGCTACAGAGGCAATAACAATAAGGGAAGAGGTCGAGGTAACAACAACAATAGATCCTCTTCCACCACTAAACAGTGACTTACTTCAGCTCCCCCAACAGCATACCACTCCTGTAGGGGGTAGATTAACACAGTTCCTACCTGTCTGGAATTCCATCACAACAGACAAGTGGGTAAGACAGATTATACAGTATGGTTACTGCCTAGAGCTTACAGCTACCCCTCCAAATATACCACCCAGACAGCGTCCAATGTCCACAGAACATCTAACTCTGCTCCAACAAGAGGTTCTCTCATTGATACAAAAAGATGCAATAGAGCTAGCTCCATTGCAACATCAAGTAACAGGGGTCTACTCGCTCTACTTCCTAATACACAAAAAGGATAAGACACTAAGACCAATTCTAGGTTTGAGGCCTCTCAATCTCTATGTACACTCAGATCATTTTGACATGATCACTTTACAACAAGTGCTCCCATTATTGCGACAAGGCTATTTCCTCACTACACTAGACCTCAAAGACGCCTACTTTCACAATTCCATACATCCTTCTCACAGGAAGTATCTCCGGTTTGTGCTGGAAGGACAACACTATCAATTCAAAGTCCTTCCATCCGGGGTAACAACAGCACCCAGAGTGTTCACAAAGTGCTTAGCAGTAGTAGCAGCACATCTCAGAAGACAACAGATCCATGTCTTCCCATACTTAGACGATTGTATCATAAAGGCCAAGTCATTCAACCAGTGTGTTCAACACACATCTCACACACTGCACAACTTGGGGTTTACAATAAACTACACCAAGTCACATCTACAGCCCTCTCATGTACATCAATACCTAGGCAAGGCAGCAACATGGTCTACAACACGCACCTTCACTAAACACTATTGTGTTGATGTGCAAGCTAAGCAGCAAGCTGCAGAAGGCCAAGCTGTCCTCAAAACCCTTTTTCAAACTACTACAACAGATACAGGTGACCACCGCAGGGGAGACACTGCTGTACAATCGATGCACAGAGTAAGATCTGCAGCTCATATGCCTCTAACGGAAAATGCTACTCACCAGTATGCATCAGTTCTTGGCATGTAGAGCTGCAGATTCTTACAAGCCCTCCCGCCTCCCTGGGGCCTGAATCTGTTCCAGTTCGATCTTAATTAGATATACACGCATGGACATCCTTTCTTCTTTCTACAAACTCCATTTCCCATCATAGCGAAAAACAATCTAAGGATGGAGCCGATACCCATGCGCACTATCGTCCAAGGGAGGAGTCCCCTATCTCGTGACTACAAAGACTTAGACGACGACCACATGCAATCATCCGAGCCCAACACCAGGTGGCGATCTAATGCACAGTGTAAGAATCTGCAGCTCTACAAAGTGTACAGTGATCTGTAGATAGTGTAAGTTCAAAGTGTGTCCTGGACGGAGGCTGTCCTGGGCCTTTTGCTTGCAATCTTTTTGAAACGTTTGCCTGTGAGGCGTGATTTTTTTTTTTTTTTTTTTTTTTACTGATACTCCAGGCTTTGATATAATTTTTTGTCTGCATCTGATATAGGACTGCACAAATTTTGCAACCTGCACCTCTGAGGTAAGGGAGACTATGGTGACACGTTTTTCTTCATCACTGCTGGAGGGGGTGGAGTTTGGGGGGGGGCGAGGAAGTTTGGCCATATGAACCAGTGCATTCCAGCAGTCGAATCTCACTTTTAGAAATTTGGTTTATTGCAGCAGATCCAAAAGGAAGTGAAGGCCATGTCTTTCCCATCTTCCGTTGTAAAACCTTGCAACCCTACACGTACCACTGAATACCAGTAACTATTGCTTGAAAAAGGAATGTTTCAATCTTTAGAATGAATTGTTTAAATAGACAATGTATTGCATTTTTCCCAGCCCCTGCTGCATAGTGTCATTCAAACACTGAATTTAGTCACAATTTGCTGAAAATTGACATGAAGAGGCAAAGAATTAAATGGGTGTGCAAGTGGTGTGGGGTGTGAAAATTGGGACACCTGTTTGGTACACATATAATGCTGCTGGACTTGCAAAGTGCTTGATGGATATCTGAAGCTGGTACAGATGTTGGATGTGATAATGTGATTCTAACTGATCTGAGATGCCAGGAGGTGAGAAACTTGAGCTTTATGATATGCTTTCTAGCGAGACTCTTGTATAGAGGGTTAGAGCATTTAAAACACATATCTGTGGCTTTGCAGTATATTCAGGTCAGTACTTTCTGCCATTTGGGTTCGGATGTATTTAGAGGGCCCCATCACCAGTATTGCATTAACAGATTTTCGACATTTGAACTACTAGGGAGGCAAAAATATGCAGGCTGTGGCTTAAAGCACAGTTACTGACACAGAAGTAATTTCTAGGTTATATAATAGTGCCTCCTGTGGGGGGCTGGGGAGGTTAAGAAAATACTCCTTTTACATTTTGCACCACTTGCAATAGCAAGTTCTCATGAGCAGACCAACACAGTCTGCATCCTCTGCCTACAGACGGTACCACAACAAGTGTCTAGTCAGTGTGCAGCGCAATTCATTGCCAAAAGCCCATTCAGCACTGAAAAGATCAGAGCTGGGTGCATTACTGCAACAAGATTTTACTGAGTCCCCAAACAGGAGTGCTTGTCTAAGACATCAAAGGATTCGAGGGTGATGATAATTTGGGTATCCTCTGGTACCCTTGATGCTGAGCAGGAAGGAAATACAATAATGTCTCAAGCACAATCTGCCTATGGCAACCTAGGTTCTCCAGCAGCCCCAGCTAAGCTTGCACTGTTGACTTAGACCATTCTGTATATATTTCAGGCATCAACACCAAAGACTGGTCTAACGACTTCAGCACAGAAATGACACACTCCGCATGCCTAGCCAGGGCAAACTCGTCCAGGGTATCTGCCTCCAAAAGAAATATGGAACAGCAACCAAACAAAAAACTATTCTTCGATCAAGGAAATGCTGTGCAATAAAGCTTGACTTACACTTAGCGATGCTAGAGTACGGTTTGATGTCTCTCTGCACTGAAAACAACCCTTGACTTGAGAGGGTCAGTGCCATGACGACCTGACCGGTCCCTTGGCTCCAAAGTCGACCTGGAAGCTTGTAAGCCCCTCGAATCTTAAGTGCAGATAATCCGCCCATGGATGAGCTGTAAGGGAGAGTTATTTCGTACACCAAGTACCCTTTTAATGGACCTTGACACAATCCATATTGTTTCGTGACTGGAACAACATATGCTGCTGCTACACAAAAAACACATACCCAGATTTCTTCAGAGATGGCCTCTTCAAAGGTGAGGCTTTCAGTCCCTAAAAGAAAGAAGGAAACCACTATTGACATGCCACCACCAACTCATTATTTACATTCCGATTCTGATGCAGATATTTCTGTGGGACCCATGCTTCTATTCAAAGTGCCAGGGATGGACCGGATATCAGGAACAGTACAGGTGTCATGATTATAGAATAGTGGTAGAGGATGCCGAATTACTAAAACAATACCCAGTGTAGGATTCCCAGGCAGATGAGTTCGTCATACTCCTGCAGTAGTAGAAATGGCAGCACAGCAACTAAATATTACAATGTATTTAACGGAGGAAGACTTCCTCATTGAGTCACTTTCAAAACTGAGGGATCTTATTGTTTGCCAATGCTCAGGACAATGTTTCACCAGTAAAAGCAGTAACTGTATAAAAGCAAAGGTAGGTACACGACAGGTAGGCAAAGTATAAACCTGTGCCACTGGATCCTATGCTCTTCCTGGCAAAAGTTCCTTCGCCTCACCTTTGATACACACAGCCATAAAAGAAGTGTTTATGTAAGCCACAGGTGATGCCCTGCCTCTAAAGAGGGGAGCAAGAAAATAGATGCCTTAGGCAATGAACTCACAGTTGGGGCAGCAACAGAATGGCCTATTGCTAATGCAGTATCATTGTTTGCCTGCAATGACGGACATCGATGGGGGAGATGGACGTCCTCTTACATCTGCTTGACGACCATTGTAGGACAGGAAGGGAAATTCATATTGAATGCAGCCTTTAGAGGAGCATTGGATGCAGCAGGCACTGCCTCTGGGCAAGTAAATACCAGCTTACTCCTACGTCGACATGCATTGCGATAATTTTCAAGCTTTTGCCCAGAGGTCTAGCAGCCTCTCATTGCCTTACCATTCAAAGGCCAGCATCTGTTTGTACTCAAAGTAGATTAAATGATGGAAAATATTAGACACATAATACAAAAAGATGTTAGCTTTTATGCATCATCCGCTCAAGTACTCTTCCTGCCCCGCTATATTTTATTGAATTTTATTATAACCCCAAATATAAGCCTCTAAGCAGGGAAACAAAGCTTCCATTCATATTGCACAGCTTCACATGGCAGCACTTCTCCCCATCCCCCTTTCCAGTGAAATATTGCCCCAATAGTTTTTATCCAAAGATAATTACTTAAGACAGGTAGCTTCTCTGTTCTTAGGGTATCCATAGATCACTTTGTAATTTTCAGATAGATATAGGCACTGTAGTGATCTTGGGCAAGTTTGAATGGGTGATCCTTCCATTAGGTAGTCCATGAGTGCTTCTCACTGAGTCTTGGATTTGATACTTTTGCTCTGAGTCCCCTGTCAGGCATTCCATCTCTAAAACTGACCATAGTCTTTCAGTCCATTCTTGAATGATAGGCGTGACAGTTCTAATAAGTCTCCAGTCCTTTCTTGGTAGTCCATTCATATTGAGTGGCTTTAAACTTAAAATAGTCAGTGCAGGGTTCTCAGGAATCTGATATCCCAAGGTCCACCTAAAATGACCTGGTACTCCTTTTCAAAATATTTGAATGATCGGACTACACCATATATACTAAACCTTTTTCTGTGCTCCACATCCCTTCCAACTTGCATTCATGAATATGGGTTTAATTTTGTCTGGAGTTAGGCAGTAGAGAAACATCAATGTATACATAGTTTCTCTATTCTGGACTCCTTGTGTTATGTATCCACACTGGCTCCATTTCATCATATCTGCCCATTCTTTCCACTTGAAATAGGGAAGAATATATATTGAAAATCAAACCCTTGTATCTACAAAAATGGCAAAGTATTTCAAAGAATGAGGCCCCGAATTCCTGTTTTGGTATTGTATATGTGCCTAATGAAACAACTAAAAGTAGTCTTGCCAGTTCGTCTACCAAGATGTTTCTTTTAGAATCCTTAAATCGGTTTATCTCCCCTTCAGCAGATGGAGGGAGGAAGATTCTAGAATGGTAATGGATCTCTTTGCTAAATTGTTCATCAATGCCTGGTATGATCTCTCTAATTCTCCATTGGTCACTTCTGAAACCTACCCCATTTGTGGACTAGATCTTTCAGGTAGCCAAATTATGTCCCATGGAGCGCGTGTCCCATGGAGCGCGTTCTATGAAGACTGCCTTCATGTAGATCCAGTGTTAATCTTGTTTCACATACTGACCATTCAAGTGCTTCTCATCATAACTTTATTCTGATGCACATGGTATCCATAAAAGAAAAATGCTACTCCTAATTGGGCTGCATGATGGTATCAAAGTATTACTGGTAAATCCACCTCATCTGATTTCCTGTGAGCCGAATAAACTGATTTGGATACTCTCTGGGTTTACTGCATCCCACTAAAGGTGTCACATGCTGACTGTAATGATTCACCTCCTTGATAGAAAGCATAACCAAGAGAGCTTGAAAGAAGTATAGGAGAAGGAGCTTCATTTATTTTTAGCAAACTACTCTTCGTACCCAGGATATAAAAAAGGTGGCCTAGTTGTAGGTCTTTTTGCATTACCGGAAATAGTCTACGGTTATTTGCCTGGTAAAGGTAGTTCAATGTGGAAGTGATGTATATTCCTACGTATTTTAGTTTTATCGTTTGCCTACCCAAAGCTTTCTTCTACTTACTGCCTTATCTATTTGACCGACCCACCCTATACATTTGGATTTATGTATATTGACCTTAATTTCTGAAACCTGGCTATATTGCTTGAAAAAAAGTCAGGATTTTTGGTGCGGACACTTCCAACTGTCACCAAAATATTGTGGACGGAAAGGTGAAATTTAAATAGTCCCCAAATGTCATTCCGCCCCCTGCCCCCCGCCCCCCACACTCTCCTTTAATCTTTGCTATTACAAGCTGCAACATGAGAGCAAATAATAACCTGGCCAATGGGTACCCTTGTCTGTTTCCTCTACCAAAACCTTCCATATGGATTTTATCCTTTGCTCTTGGGATGATATAATTGTCTTCTTTAAAGAGCCTTGTCTTTGACACAGACTGATATTGTTTGATTTTCCTAAGGAAATCCCAGTCTATTCTGTCACATGCATTTTGAACATGTATAGACAGTGTGGGCATTGGTACTTCTCTTTGTTTACTTTTCTCGACAGGCGAAACACTCTTCTTATGTTGTCAGAGGTAAAAATCCTTGTTGGTCAAGGTGGATAAGCATTTGCTTGTGTTATATCAATCTTTTGGCATCGGTCTACTGGCTAAAATTTTCATATATATCTTGTTGACCACGGTCGACTCAGCACTGTCCCTGTGGGAGGCATATAAGGTAGTATTGCGGGGTGCGGTCCACTCTTTGATTGCCGGGAAAAAGAAGATACACCAAGCTGAGGTGGTCAAAGTGCAGGCGGAGGTAGTAGATTTGGAGAAAAGGGTGGCGGACACTGCGATTCAGGCAGACATAAGTTTGTTGAAATTGAAACTAGATGAATATAAGGGTCTCTCGAGGGAACGGCCAATCACACACCATAATGATGTGCAAAGCCGAGTGTATGAACATGGGGATAAGGCCGGGAAATTAATTGCTTGGCTGGACTGTGGAGAGGGGGTTTCTCGTGTGGTGCCAGGGCTCGAGGGGTTGGGACCTGAAAAAGTTACAGACCCACAGGCAGTGGCAGACACCTTCTCGGAGTATTATAAAGAAGTGTACATCTCAGCGAATGGTTTTACCTAGACGGAGAAATGATTAGAGATATAGCCATGCCTAGCCAATCAGAAGAAAATAGGGCATACCTAGACTCACCTATTACAGACGACGAAATTGCACAAGCAATTAGAGGTATCCAGTCTGGGAAGGCGACTGGTCCTAATGAATTGCCTATAGAATTATATAAACTGAATGCCAATAAAATCGCTCCCCATATCCGTGCCATGTTCCTGGAAAGCAGAGACCTGGGACAATTGCCATATGATCAACGGGTGGCAAATATTGTGATCATTTATAAAGCAGGCAAGGCTAAGACGTCCCCTTCCTCATACCGGCCTATCTCGCTTCTCAATGCTGAACCCAAGATACTGGCAAAGTTGCTCACCACTAGGTTGGTCAAGATCATCCCGACTCTGGTGCATCCCGACCAGTCTGGCTTCTTGCTGCGTCGGAACACAGCCCTGAACTTGTGGAGACTTCATGGGAACTTGGGCGGCGCTTCGAGGATACTGGAACAGTCAGCCTTGGTGTCTCTAGATGCCACCATGGCCTTTGATCGAGTTGAATGGGCCTACTTCTTTGCGGTTCCAACTAAATTGGGCTTTGGCCCGGAATTGTTGTATGCCATTCCTTTGGCCAGAGTGATTGTAAATAACTAAATCAGCCGACTGCGCCCTTGGAAGGGGCACGAGGCAGGGATGTCAGTTGTCCCCACTTCTTTTTGCACTAGCGTTGGAGATGCTGGTGGCATGGGTCTGGTGGGACCGGTCGAATGTTGACTGCGGTGGACGCCAGACTGGGTAGATAAAATCTCGCTTTACGCAGATAATATCTTGCTATATCTCACAAAACCTAGAGTATCCCCGAGTAATTTCCTAGATGTACTGACGGTATTTGGCAGATATTCCGGGTTCGCAATAAATTGGACGAAGTCAGTGTTATTTGGCATATCCGGTGATCCGCCTGTGATCCCACAGGCGTGCCCTATAAAGATCGAACTAGTGGGATTTAAATACCTAGGTGTGTGTGTGTGTGTATGTGTATATATATATATATATATATATATATATATATATATATAATCATTGGATCCAAAAATGAGATATACTAATGATTTAGAACCTCCCTCCCCCCCCCCCCCCCCCCCCCCCCTTACGCCGGCTTAGAGAGGATGTGGAATGATGGAGAGCTCTCACCTTATCATTGCTTGGAAGGGCAGTTCTGTTCAAAATGATGGCCTTGCCCCGATTTTTGTACATACTCCAAAATTCCATGGATCCAGTGCCTACTACTTATTTTAGGGAGATTGAGGCGCTCCAGCGGCAGCTTCTATGGGATGGCAGAGCTCGTATATCTTTTGTCAAACTTACTCTTCCTTGGTATGATGGTGGAATTGGACTGCTGGACTTGAAGTATTATTGGGCTGCCCATCTTGCGGCAGTGAATCACATGATCTAGGGCCCTCCTGGAGACCCTGGCTTTGCCATGGACCGTGGGCTGGCCCCAGGTGGAGACCTAGTCAGAGCACTATATGCCATACCTGGGAGATTTTCTCTGTCTGGTCCAACGGCACATGCTGTACTCGTCTGGCATGCGGCTACCAGAGGTTTGGGATGGGATGGGAGGCTGACGATGGCTACCCTACTGTTTAGTTCGGAGAGGCTTGGGAGCCTGTGGCTGACCAAAGGGTTTGACAATGGGACCTCATTTTAATTAGTCAGATCAAAGATGTGTGGGGGAAGGGCTGTGTGCTCTCCAAAAACAACACAACCTGCATGACAATGAACACTTCCGATATCGACAGGTTAGACATGCCCTTACCACCCACGTTTCGGTGGGCACGGAACCTCCGGACGCTTCCCCCCCCACCCTTGAAGTCTGAGTACTTGATGGGTACCTCCCTGAAAAGACTGTTTCGCTGATCTATAGGAAAATAGTCAATAACCTGGAGAACCCACTTGGTAGTATTAGAGCTGCGTGGAGTGCAGATGGGTTGGAATTGGACGATGAAGATTGGGTAGAAGCGGTCTCCTCCCCAAGAGTAGTAGCGGTTCAGATGAGGCTTAGATTGGTGCAACTTAAAATCCTACATAGATCATACGTTACAGGGCCACAGTTGGTTAAAATGGGGAGAGTGACTAGAGGAGACTAGGAAGGGATTTGGTGAAGTGGGCACATTCATACATATTTTATGTCACTGTGATGAGATACAGACGTATTGGATGAAAGTACATGAAGTTATGGGAGAAGTGCTGAGGGAGGTGATACGACCGGAGCCCCGTAGAGCTATATTGAATATGTGGGAACCCACAGATTTAAATGGCTATCAGAAACATTGGGTGACGTTGGCGTGTATGGTGGTGAAGCGTAACATTGCTCAGTTGTGGGGAGCCAGACAATCACCCCAGCCTGCCAAGTGGGCTCAGGATCTAGACTGGTGCATGTTTCGGGGGAGGGCGGTTTACGTAGCTAGGGGCTGTCCTCTGAAATGGGGGAAGATTTGGGGGGCTTGGAATAGCCACCGAGGCAGTATATGTACACCCCCAAAGTCGCTGAGAGAAGATGTAGCACTGGAATCCCCGTGATCCCAAATACTCTATATACTGTAATTCCAATTTTGCAGGATTGACAGTATTAAGTCTGCCACGTTATCATGATTCGCTCGCCTGATGCTTTTATTTTGTTATGTTGGTTTGTTTAATAAAAAGATATTTAAAAAAATAATATATATGGCTAAGGATGTAACGCGTCTTGTTTGTATTTTTTTGCGCAAATAAATCAAAGTGAGGTTTAATCTAACAAGAGTGCTGGTCCGGTCATTTGTTTGACATTGGAGTGGAATATATCATATATATATATATATATATATATATATATATAATCATATTATTATTTTTTTTACTATGTACTACTGTAATTTCCCTACAGTAGGCACAGTTTTCTGCTGGACACCCAGACTTATGGATCCATGAAATCGTGATGTCTGCCATTAAGTGGATGACTTATTAGATTAATTTAAATTACTTTACTAATCTTGATTTTAGATTTATTTTGAAATATTTATAGAAAGTATTTGTCAGGCCATTAGAGCCTGGATCTTTATTAGGTTCTTGCTATGCTATAACCTTAGTCACTTCCTGTATAGCAATGGGGACTAGCTATCTAATCCCCCTTATAAAGCATTTGATATTACATCTTTTTTTTTTTCTTCCTTCAAACTTATCCATGTAGGATGTATGGCGGAACCATGCATTCTGGTGTAATGCATGTTTATGCAACGCTGGCGTAAATGCCATTACTATGCATTATCTTTACCACGCATGTTTTTTTTACATAGCATATGACTTTACAGTGCATGCCTCTACAACAGATTTAGTTGTAAAATCCTAAATAGTAAAGGCATATGTGTGGTAAAGGTTTTACCAGTGAATAGAAGTATTTTATTGGTAAGTTTAAACCATCTGTTTAAGCAATGTGATCACGGTTGTGACAAAGGTGTGGCAGGAGGGAGGGAGAGAGAGAGAATGAATATATGTATATGTGTGTATGTATGTATATATATATATATATATATATATATATATATATATAGTGGAGATGTATAGATGATGATTTTATTATTTGGAAGGGGACTCAAGATGAAGCAAAGAGATTTGTAGATCTGATCAATGTGAATGAACTTAATTTAAAATTTACATCACATTGACCCCCTAACCACCAACTTCCTCAATATCAAGGTCACAGTTCATAACAAGGGAGTTGAAACTTGTCTATATAGGAAGCCAACGGCAGGAAATACACTTCTGCATGCCTCTAGTTTCCACCCACATCACACTATTGCCAGTTTACCTTATGGAGAGTTTCTGAGAATTCGCAGAGCTTGCAGCTCAGAGACTGCACTGAAGGAGGCACAAGAAACAGCCAAACTTAGACTTTTAGTGCGTGGCTGTGATTTACGCATATTAGATCTGGCAATAAAACCAATAAAAAAGAGGTCAGAACTAAGGTCACCGCTAACACCTCCTTAGCTACTGTCACTGCAAAAAACCACGAGAGACCAACTGTGGGTTCTTGCAGATTTATATCCACATACAGTAGAATTTCACGTATCGTTAAGCGCATTCTATGCGAAGTGATCACAAGCCCTGAACCTTGCAATAAAAGCAATTGGTTTTCCCCCAAGAGAGGCTTTTTTAAGTGCAGTACATTTTGGGGTGAATACCAACTCCTATTTCAATGCTTTTTCTGATGTCCCTATTAAAATTGGTGGGCATTTTACTTGCTGAACAGACCACGCTGTTTATGTCCTTAAATGCATCTGTGGACTACAGTACGTGGGGAGCACAAAGCTCCAGGTTCATGCTCGAATCCTACAACATCTGAGAGCCACGGTTAACTCGGATCCATCTTATCCTGTTGCCAGACATGTCCAAACAGAACACAATAACAATCTCAATGTCCTACAATATTATGTTATGGACAGTGTCCCACAAAACAAAAGGGAAGGTAATAGGGAAAGAATCCTCAAGCCCCTGATAAAAAAAAAAGCCGGGGGCCGACACGGCCTGTTTGAAAAACTATAGGCCAATATCCCAGCTGCCTTTTCTGTCCAAGATCCTGGAACAACATGTGCTAAAATCCCTGTCTTCATTCCTGGAGTCACATCATCTACTCCAGGAGCGTCAAGCGGGGTTCCGTGCACATCATAGCACCGAGTTAGTAATGCTCTCTGTACTGGATGAGCTTAGATGCATGGCTGACAGTACAAAACCAAGTGCCCTGATACTTTTAGATCTTTCAGCGGCGTTTGATACTGTCAGCCATGCCTTGCTCCTGGACAGACTGGCTGCGTTTGGGATAAAGGACCTAGCCTTTCAATGGCTAAAATCCTTCTTGTCAGGGAGGACCCAGAGGATTCAACTAGCGGATTGTATATCTGAGGTGGGTGTTCTTGAGTGTGGAGTCCCACAGGGGTCTGCACTGTCACCACTTTTATTTAACCTCTATCTACAACCACTGATAGACTCCCTGGCAAATATGGGCTGCAGAATTTTTAACTATGCTGGTGATACTCAGCTGTTGCTGAGTATCGACAACACGACATCGGCTCAGACCCAGGCCCAGAACATACTCAGGTTCACGGTGAGCTGGATGACGGCAAATGTGCTGAAAATAAATCCCGATAAAACTGAGGTCCCGGTGGTTTCAACTGCAACGTCCTGGAGTGATTTGTTCTGGCCCCAAGAGCTTGTCCCCACCCCAAAACCATGCCCCAACGTAAAAAGCCTTGGTATCAAGATCGACCATGAGCTGACAATGACTAGCCAAGTATCCTCCGTTGTCGGAACCTGTACCAACCTGATTAGGCAGTTGCGCAAGCTAGTTCCCCTTCTTTCCCTAAATATGCTCCGAACTATTGTTTCGGCAACAATATTCTCAAGGATTGATTATGGGAACGCACTCTATCTAGGTTTGCCAAAAAATCTGATCCACCGCCTGCAGGTTATTCTGGACGATGCAGCACGGTTAATCTTTAGATCACCCAGACAGACCCATGCCTCCCCATTATTTCACAGGCTACATTGGCTCCCTATAAAGCAAAGGGTGGAATTCAAAAGCCTATGCATCGCCCATAAGGCAATCTATGGGCATGCGCCTGCCTATATAAAAGAACGGCTTGAGGTCTATAATCCCAAGCGAGCGCTGAGATCCTCCAACTCCCAATTGTTGTCATGTCCGCGTTTCAAAAGGGCAACTAAGGGCGGGAGATCCTTTTCTGTCCAAGTCCCACAGATGTGGAACAAATTACCGGAGCCCCTCCGCAAAGAAACTAACCTTCTCCCCTTCAGGAAGTCATTGAAAACGCTCTTGTTTAGGGAAGCCTTCTGTTCCATTTGAGCAAGGTTGTTACATCTGTAACCCCTGCTCACCTATCCAACTGCCGTTATTGCATTTGTCAGAAGCGCCTAGAGACCTGGCGGTGATTCGGCTCTATACAAAACTCCGGTAACAATAACAACTTAAAACCAAATACATTATTGAGCTCGATACGAAGAATCTGAGAGGGCTCAATATTTGTGAAGATTTGCACTATTTTCTCTAGACCTTTTTGTTAAAAAATGTTTTCAAGAAAGAGAATCGGTTTACAGTACATATGCACTTTGGTTATATATGATCTTTTATCTTCATCAAATCATGCTTTTAGTTTTTTTTATACGGAATGTTTTTAGATCTTTGTTGTGTGATCAATTGATGTGTTTTACCATTTATTTATATCTTTTATGAATGGGTGGTTTTATACTGTTTATTGGCGCATTTGCACAGATTTATAAACCATATGAACTAATTTGATACTGTAGTATGACTAAACTGAAGAGCATGGCTCGTTATGAGATTCCACTTCATGAGTGTCTGTATACCTATGATTTTGGACATACAATGGATTCCCTTTTATTGTATTGTTACATTTTGTATTTAGTATATAAATCATGAAGACTGTTACAGTGTACGTTTTTGATTAGACTTGCATTCAGGTGAAATTTTAACAATAGAAACTTTTCCTAGCTCTTCTTTCCCCCCCCCCCCCCCCCCCCCCCCCGCCCAACATCTATATTAACATACATAGTTCCCGGATGATACTTTTTGGATAACTAAACATTTTAAAAAATGTTTTATAATTTGTTTTGTAATGTTGTTATGCACCTTAGCACTTGCACTTTTTGGTTGTCATCTAATTTGTAGGGCGTTGTTTAGCATATGATGTATCACAGAACGATGGTGGTCAATTCACATAGAATAGCAAATTCAATTACAATGTGAATGGATAATCCTTACATAAATGTAATCTTAAGGATGGGAAGTAACTATGCGTTATGCTTTGATATTTACTCTTGTTGGCACAGTCTTTTAATTGGGAATAATTTTGTATGAAAATATTTAAATGAAATATTGCAAATGTATTTGTACAGTTATCTATTGTCTAAATGTGTCACTGATCCATCTTTATCATTCTCAATAATACTGATTTATGTGAAATTTTATGCAGTGGCCAGTGCCTAAGGTAGAACAAGTTTGATGTTCAAAGTCTGTTTACCATATCATCTACCTGTCGGGTGACACATGAGCACATGATTGGTTTAGTGGTGTTTCAAATATAGTTGGGTTTGAATGCACTGACGTTTAGTGAACAAGGCGACTGAGCTCGCCGAAACGCGTCTTTGTCTTTTTGCACATGCAGTTCACTTGAAAATGCGAAAATAAAAATACCTGCAGCTTGAAACCAAGGAAGTGTCTGTTTCTCCGTTCGTGCCGGAAAGCAGTTGGGAGTTTAATGCGATTTATATTTTTATATATATGTATGTATGTGTGTGTGTGTGTGTATATATATATATATATATATATATATATATATACACACACACACACACACACCCCCCCCCCCTTTCCATCCCAAACCTTAAAATTACCCTTGCCACCCCAAAACTCATACCGACCCTAAACCCTTTAAAATTAACCTTTCCCTAATGTGTGTTCATGTGTACCCACCCCTCCCCATCAATTTCATTTTTATTTGGCTGGGATGCAGCCATAAAAGTACAGAATAAAACGTTAAGAAACAAATAACATTTACTCAATACAGTCTCACTTGTTATAAAGTGCAATGGTCTGCAGAGCATTTAAACATGTGCGTTGATCTAAGCTTTCTCCCTGGCCAGATTAATAACAGCAACATTAAAAGTATTTCTCTACTTGATCAGACAGCTTAATGAGAATACATTGACCATTTAGAGCATAGAGTGGTCCTAAAAAATAAAGTAACCTGTTTCAGTGTATATGTGTGTGTGTGTGTATATATATATATATATATATACACACATACATATACATACATGAATGTACCTTGAATAGAGCCTTTCCTTTATTTTATTTTTTACTATTTTCCACAGTTTTAATCTCGTATTTAAATTTTCTTATTATTTATTATGGTTCAATTTTTGCTTATTTTCTGCTCTTGCTCCTGTGCCTTTACCTCTTATGATGGCCTTAAAGCCACCCCACAATGTTCTCTTGCACAAGTCATTGAGCTTGAAATAGCCTGATAATTACAAGGCACAACCACTACTACAGATGTATGTCTTATGCAAATCTATCTTTTTATAAGGATGCATTAAAACGCCAAGAGTTTTTGTTCGCCTCTGAGACCCACGTTTAGATCCTAAATTACCATTGTGTGTTTGGGCACTAGAGAGTCAAAGAGTACGCTGCACTCCATGGTGTATTCGAGATCGGTATCTGAAGGTAAAATCAAAATTTCATAAGGGTAAGGGTGCTCAAGGTGGTCACCTCCTGTCCTAGAGGTGCTGGAAGACAAGAAAAAGAGAATACCTTACAGGTGTAAGATGGAGCTCTTGAGCACACCTGTATGCATATAGGTTTTGTAATGATTAGTCCAACAATGTAATCTCGGTGAAAAAATCAAAGTTTTATTCACTTTGTATTCTTCCTGGTTTAAAGCTTCATTGGTGTAAAGTAATACAATCCAAAGCAATGGTCTTTGTGTTCCAGAACATTAATTCCACAAAGCGTATGTGTTCAACATTGATGTCAGTGTCCTAATAGCCCCGATGCATTTCGAGCCGGCATCAGCTCTTGTTCAGGGGGTCTCAAGTCTAAAAAGAAAATAAACGGAAAACATTGTCTAATGTCCAGGGCCCGAGGATAAAACCTACCTAAAGATTCGGTAAAAGAACAGGAATAGGTTGAAAAGCTGGGAAGCATGCTTTTAAAGAAACTAGAGTGAGATGGTGCATAGGAGAACGACTAGTGGTACCCGCGGGTGCTCGTGAATGGTGTGGACTATGCTTTAACTGTTTAAGTGAAAAATCAAGTGGGGTAAATGACAGAACGGTCAATGTGCTCCGTGATAGCCCATTAAGAACCCTCATATATGCAGGAAAGACGCGTTACGCTTACTGTAGTGTTCCGCGTTTAACCAAAGTAGTGCTTAGTTAAGGCGTGTCGAAACCGCCTGGGAAACGTGCAGAATAGTGCGCAATAGACTGGCGCTTTAGTCAGTGCAGTTTGAAGGAAGGCTTGCCAATGTGCTTGGGGAATCCAGGGAAACGCCGTGTTCGGTGTTTTCATTCTCCAAATGCGGAAGTAAACGCGGTGCAGAGACGAGCAAGCGTATAAAAGTGAAAGCCGTGAACATAGAAACAGGACTAGGGGGCTGCCCGAACTGACAGTGCGCGGGCTGGTAACATAGTCTGTAAGGTGCCTAATGAAACGAAATAAGCGGATCATGGGGAAAAGCCAATTTAAACGATAATAAAGTAAGTGGAGAAAAGGAAAACAGCGAAAATGTCTGACAGGAAAATAAAGTATAATAATGTGTAAGGGGAAAATGAAGAAATTCAGAGTGTGGCTTAAACAAGTACGACAACGATAAACAACTGTATGCAGGGGCGTCAAGACCAGGGTGGCTGACGCTGGGTGTAGAAAAGATCAAATGCGAAAGCTGAAAGAGGAAACAGGACTAGTGAGGTACCCCACGTCTAACTTAATGTGTACACCTTTGTGGCTCTATTACCTGGCATCTTTCTACCGGCCCCTTGACTTCCCTACATGTTCCTTATTTCACACCTACCGTTTGTACTCCTTCACCTTCCTTTTCCTCACATTGTGTTCATTCATCTTGTCTAACCTTCAGCTTTTTTGCTCACTAGTCCTGTTTCCTCTTTCAGCTTTCGCATTTGATCTTTTCAGCAGTCAATGTAAATCTCTAAGCACTGGAGAAAGGTGGTCATATTTCCTTGCACCTCTAATCACCTGGTTGCTGAAAGAAGAACATCTTTAATAGGGGTGAGTGATGAGGCTGGTGTACCCAAGAATATTTCCATAGTCCTTTCTGGAGACTGCCAAACCTGGACCATGCAGTGTAAGTCCTCTAAGAAGAACAGCCCCATAAATGTTTAAGATGTCTAGCAGCTACTTTTGCAGTTGAATACAGGTGTACCCATATCTAGGCGATTGGCTGTTTAAAGAGGACAAATTAATTTTAATGCCTTGCTCAGATACAGCAGGCAGTCCATCTCCAATTATTGGGCATCACCGCCTATGTCAAAAAATCTTGCTTGTGTCCCAAATGTTCCTGGGGGGCATTCTCAATTTAGGGACAGACATGTTCCAAATATAGCCTTTGAGAGTAAGATTGAAAATTAAACTGTTAGAGATCATGGCATTTTGTGTTGCTCCTAAATTCAGTTACATGTTCTTCTGTTTCCACAAATTGCCCAAAAGTTGTTAGGGGACCTGTATTGTCTTAGAGGTTGTGGAGAGGAGGGCACCTTCCTACATACAATTTGGGAGTGCCCAAATATTGCGAACTATTGGCGACAAGTGACGCGCACCATCTCTCAAACTCTAGAAACAGCACTATTACCTGACCCCCGTATATGCTTATTAAACGTATGGGGCCCCAACGACCTGACAAATCGGGGTCAACTAGGGGCCATAGTGGGTTGCATGGTCGCCAAACGTGATATAGCGCAAAAGTGGGGGGCGGTGGACACGCCAACTCTGGCCCAGTGGTGTAGGAATATGGACACGCTTATGGTGACTGAAAGGGCGGTATATGAAATGAGAGCTAACCCCCGCAAATGGAATAAGGTGTGGTCGCCCTGGAAAAGATACCGGGGAGACCTGTGTGAACCCCTGTCCGAGGAAGACTTGGAAAGCTCAGACGATTAAGAGGAGGAGGGTTGAGGAGCCCTGAGTACAATTCAATAGCAATGTAAGACCGGGTAGCCAGAAGCCAATGCAATAACCAGACTAACACACGAGGGACACTCGTGATAGGGAGGAGCAACGTAGGTACCCAAAATGGACACAAGTAGGGAAGAACACATAGCTAGGTGCGACACAACAAGAAGTCTACAACACTACTGAGTCAAAAGTTTGGTTATGTTTGAAAAGAAAATGTAAAAGTAAGAGAAAATTTGAGTGTAATGATGAGAGATAATGTTATCTTAATGCCATCATGGTTAAACTTGCTGCCGGACCAAAGGTTGTCGGCTGAATAGCTGTGTATCATATGCCCAATGATGAGATCTAAGAATAGCAGCCGGCCTCAGGGTTGTAGGCATAATGCTGTATGTAATTGGCAACTATCAATAAAACTCTTACGAACCAAAAAAAAAAAAGTTGTATGGGGGAGCTTAGTGGCTCACCAACCATCCGGCTCTATTTCAGCATGCCTCTTCCCTCAGGTGTAATTATCTCCGTGCCGACGCATTTCAGGGCTGCTTTCCCCTTCTTAAAAGGCTGATCAGTTTGCACCATGAAAGATTATTCCACTGCGTTTCAGCATTTTTTCTATTGATTTCCGGCCCGTTGCGGGCTGCGCTCAGTGCGCGATTACTCAAATTTGCAAACTGAGCAACCTTTGAAGAAGGGGAATGCAGCCCTGAAACGCGTCGGCACTGAGATAATTACACCTGAGGGAAGAGGCATGCTGAAATATAGAGCTGGATGGTTGGTGAGCCACTGAGTTCCCCCTTACAACTTTTGGGCAACTTGTGGAAATAAATCAATAAAAATATATATATAATATATATCTCCTCCAGCAATCTGAGGCTGCACTCCATTGAAGGTAAGAATCATCTTTATTTGCTTTAAACCAGACAGCTTCCCCTCCCTTGCTTATGTCTCTGGCCTGACTCATTTCAATGGATTCTTCCATCTTCTTCAGAGGCTTCTGTGAGCAGGAAAACTGACGTGCATGACCCGCAGCCCCCGCATGCTCTTTTAAGTACAAGTACCTTTGATTTTGGCCTCCGGTGTGCCAGTTGTTCACATTTTCGTTGCATGCTGGGCGACGTAATCCTTTAAACAACAATTAAACCCTCCAGTGGGTTACATGCTCACTGTTTTTTTTTTTTTTTAGGACGGCGGGGGGCAGTTTCTGCAGCCCATATTGAGCCTCTGGAGGAATGTCTGTTTAAATATGTACACCTCCAAACGCCCAATTCAAGGAGGAGTTCCTCCTCGAGCGGTCCTGGTATCTTTTCCCCGGGCGGTGCTTCAACCCCACGGCCTGAGGCATGCCACTCGCCAATGTGTTTCGTCCTCATTCAGACTTCTTCAGGGCTCCAATATATTTTAAGATCTTTATTTGGTTTAAAGGATTCTTATATGCGATCCATTTGAGTTTTAAAACCAGACAATATGCGAAGAAAACACAAATAAGTGTATTCGTGTTCCTCCTCTGGATCCTAGCCCCCTATTGTAAAAAGATTTCTAAAGGGCATTACTCCTCTCTTTCCTCCTCCTTTATTCATAATGCCTATGTGGGGCTTGAAACTTGTTTTGAAGTATCTCATTTATGCTCCCTTCGAGTCTCTTCATAACTGGTCTATCAGACTCCTTACTCTGAAGACTGCCTTCCTTGTTACCATCTCCTCTGCTCGCAGAGTGAGTGAGCTTTAAGCTCTATCCTCCAAACTTCCTTGTCTAGCTGTTTATCTAGACAAAGTGGTCCTCTCTCAAGGCCCTCTTTTCTTCCCAAAGTGGTTACCTCTTTCCATATAGGACAGACCATCACTTTGCCCACCTTCTTCCCACCTCTGCACCCTTCCAAGGAGGAGGATAGACTCCACTGGCTGGTCCAAAACGTGTGCGGTCTTTCTATCTCGACCGCACAAAGGATTTCCGGGTGAATGATCAACTCTTTGTTGGCAATGTGTGCACCAAGAAAAGTCGGGCTCTGCAAAAACGTACCTTCTCTCAGCGGGTGGTTCTATGTATTAAAATCTGCTATTCGCTAGCATAAAGGGAATCTCCAGTGGGACTGCGTGCCCACTCCACCAGGGCTACGGCCGCTACTACTGCCTTGGGGCTTGGAGTACCCACTCGTTGACATCTGTCAGGCGACCACTTGGTCATCAATGCACACGTTTACTAAACATTATTGCCTGACAGCCAAGTCCGGAGATATGGCTGTTTTGGCTGTTCTGTTAATCAGGATTTTCTGGTGTGAACTCAGTTTGCATACCCACCTCCGTGGTTGGCATTGCTGGGTATTTTTGTAAGGTAAATAATCCATAACTAACAGTGTTTTGCAGATGAACAAGTTACTTACCTTGGGTAACGATTTATCTGTAAGAGACATGTTAGTTATAGATTCCTTACTGCCCCACCCATCCTCCCTGTTCTGCGGACTGACTTCTAGGGATAGGGACTCCCTTCAGTCCAGTGTCTTGCATGGCTCTGCGCTTCTGGCGTGGAAAGTCGTGTAAGAACTGTCGCCCGCGTGCAGGGGTGGCGTCTAAATAGACATTGCAACATCATCCTGTCGCCCATGACACAGATGCAGAGTCAACCGACGCCACCTACTGATGTGCAGGGTGCTGCTAAGAGAAAAATTCTCTGGATCCAGTCTGCCGCCTAGGGGTAATTCTAAGGTAAGGAATCTATAACTAACCTATGTCTCTTACAGGTACATCGATACCGAAGGTAAGTAACTTGTTCTTTTGTCTTGGTGTCCATTAATAAACAAACAAGTAATGCAGTAGGTTTTGCATTACTGAAAGTTTCAGCTATTGGCGTTGCAAATAATAATGCTTGTTAGATTTATCTTTTTTTTTGTTTGTTTTATTTATTTATTTATTTATTTATATATATATATATATATATATATATATCCCAGCAGTAACATAAGGGTGCAGCACCTTATGTGGTTAATAGTTGTCCTTTTTCAACTCCTCAGCGACACCTAGTAACAGCCTGTGGTACTGCACCCTTCTCTTGCTTCGTGGATTTTATTACCTATGCTATTGCTGGGATATTTAATTAAAAAAAAATCATTTACAATGCCAATAGCTCAAACTTCTAGTAAAGTGAGACCTATTGCATTGCAAATGCTTGTTAAGAGGGTGGCACGCTAAGAGCTGGATGCCTGTCTCCCTAGCTGTGGTGTTGCTGTCCTCTGTGTGGTGGAATGCTTTGCCATACAGCTCAACAAGAAGCTTTTACAACCCAACATGAAAGGGTACCAACGTAACGATGAACAAAATGCCTCCACCCCCCTCCCTTGTGGTAGTCTGGAGCAGTGTTATGGGAGGGGTGAGGGGTAGTCATGGGGAGATTAAGGATAGGCGACGGACCGGAAGCGAGGGAAATTTCATTGCACAAGTAAACAGAACACTTCAGGAGCAAAGAGGCAGCCTAACTAAAACTAGAGTTCTCTCACAGTATAAATAACCTGAACAGTAAAAACGCTTGTAGAGGGCCAGTCCTCATGGGAGGATACAAAATGCCAAAAGGAGGGACTACTAAGTGTATTCACCAATGAAAAGCCAGCATTTGTAAAGGACAGCAACAGGCACCAATGAAAAAGATAGGCATGTTTTCAAGCACATATCCAAGATACAGCATGTCTCAGAGACGGCGCAAACACTGCCTAGGCATGACCTAAAAAGGGAAGCTAAGATACTGCAAGTATGGACCGTGGCTGAAGGCTAGTCCTTGTCCCCATAGGGCTTGGTTGACTGCCATGTTCTGCAGGTAATGCAGGAGGAGGCACTTGACAAATAGCTTGTGCACATTATGTGCCTTGTTCAGACACTGACCCACTCTGATGACATTGCAACCTATTGGAATGGGCCTTAGAAGCTTTTTTTCATAGTCAGTGAGTCTTTCCGAAGTCATCTTATGCATTTGTTTCCTTCAGTCTAGTGCCCTTTGGTCCAAAATTGATCCAGACCATTGAGTTGCTGGCTGTTGAGAATCAGAAAGAGGAAGGTTAAAGTTCCCATTATTCTTGCCGAGGATTGGGTGCAAAAAGTTTAGGGACAAAGAAGTCCAAAGCATACATAGATTGCCTCCTTTTTGTGAAGAAGAAGAAGGGAAATGCAAGGACGTTTATGTGCAGGGTTGTACCATATGATGTTCAGTGCTGGTGTGCACAAGCTCTGAAAAGCAGCAAAGAGACGGTTGGAGATCCCAGCACTGGGTAAATGTAAATGTATAGGCATTTATATAGCGCACTACTTACCCGTAGGGTCCCAAGGCGCTTTGACCGCTGCGAAACCCTTCCTGGCTTCCCTGAGAGATGGTCCCTTAATGGGTATCTCCAGGGTGAGACCAGGCATCCCCAGCGGTCTGGTGGGGCCGTTAGTGAAGATGAGGCAAGCTAATGCCCAGAGTTG
Organism: Lissotriton vulgaris; assembly: GCF_964263255.1. Classification (NCBI taxonomy): domain Eukaryota; kingdom Metazoa; phylum Chordata; class Amphibia; order Caudata; family Salamandridae; genus Lissotriton; species Lissotriton vulgaris. Next base: position 408,924,695 of record NC_141699.1, on the reverse strand, counting down.
CCGAGTGTGATCGCTGATCAGAGTGGGCACCGAGGCGAGAGAATTATAGAGTCCGCTGACCCTGGTCCAGAAACCTGCCGCGCCGGGAATCGAACCCTGGTCCCGGGCCGTCCTCTGCTCTCGGGTCTGCCGCCTCTAACCAGTGAGCCACACTACTTCACTGCAAGTCTGTTGGTAATAGTTATGTAGTAAACCACTCTTAGTCAGGGATGAGTTCTGTAGAGATTTATTGTAGGTAAACTACACAGCAGACAGGATAGCGTAGTGAAGACACATCGAGCCCCAACAGCTCTCAGTCCAGTTTGAATCCCCAGAACCCAGCAACAGTGCAGCCAGGCATCCCATCAACATTCTACAAGGTGAAGCCCAAGCTGGATCATGGCATATAACACTTAAGCAATGAAGTCCTGAGAATACAACAAGTTAATGTTGTATTTTATAGACTAGTCCTATTGTTCTTTGGTGCTGGAATGTCGAATGTGATGATGTGAAACTTAGCAGCCCTGTTCAGCCAGTTGAACTGAGATGTTTGCTCTGGTTCCTTGTAGATTGTGTACTCGAATAAATCCTCTTTCTTCAACACCTCATGAGCTATATTGTCCCTCATCACACAACTTTTCAGTGGCGACGAGTCGCAGCTAAACCTGGATCAGCCCAATTTCAAGTATTCATTGGGAAAGGAATCTGATTCCGATGACGCTGTTGAAGTACTTGTGTTATACGAGAGATGCATCCAACATCAGAAAATATTCTGTGATTGAGTCATTTCAACTGCCAAAGTGTTAAATGAGTGGTGGACTAAACTGGAAACTGATGTGGAGCTAGAAGGGTATTGCAGGGAGAACTTACCTATAATGTGATTTTTCCAAACTTTGATATCTTTTAAGAATAAATGCGCCACCGGAAGAATTTATGTAGTAGAAAAAAGAAGAGCCTTATTAGGATGGAGAGCCCAACAAGCATAGGGAATTGTATTGGATCTCAACAAAAAGGAGCAATACAATACCTCAAGTTAAAATACATAAATGGTTACTGGAGTTTCCTAACATATTTGGAGAAGGTTTGGAGTGTTTTAAAATATTTACCCATAAGATAATTCTTAATGAGGGGACCACACTGACCATACACAAGGTACATAGATGTCAGATGGCCTTAGGAGGTCTTTTGAAAGAAGATTTCAACGGATTGTGTGAGAACAATATTATAGAGCCATCAGGGGCCAGGGTGCGCCTTATAGTCCTAGCTCGCAAGGTCTATGGTAAGATCAGAAAGTGCCTTGATCTTGGAGATCCCAACAACATAGGGGTTTATCACCAACCCTTACCAGATATAAATGATTTGTTAGCTAGTTAGAAGGGAGGACACATAATTCAACCTAAGATTAGTTAAGCGCATACCATCAAATATTATGTCATCCTGATTAATTGCCATTTGGATTAGCTACAGCTTTTTTTTGCAACATGCTATGCAAAAAATGAGACTTACCAGGAGTAAGAATCTTCCTGGATGTTGTCCTAGTTTGGGGATGAGATGGAGAAAGCGATGATGAGTTATTGAGAAAATTACTCAAATATTGGATATAACTATGGAGGAAGTCGAAAAATAAAAATTTGCAGTCTGGCAGGTGGGGTATTTCGGACATGCTTTGTCTGCAGAAGGTATTGGGCCCGTATTGATAGATCCTATTGAGAATACTCTGCGTCCTCAGGACAAAGATCTGCTTCAATCCTTTGTAGGTTTGGCGTAGTATTATGCTAAACTTGTAGATCATTGTTCAGCTAAAGCTCAACCTATATGAGTATTAATGAAAATAGGCAAAATTTCAAGCAGTCACTGGAGTGTCAAAAACGCTTTTGAAGACATAAAAAGGTGCATCGTGAATGCAGTTGACCTGAACCCTTTTTATCCCAGAGATCATCTGTGTTTGATACTAGTATGCATGGCTTAGGTGCTGTGCTAATACAAATCATTCAGGGGTATGGAAAGAGTGGTAGCTTCCAGGACGATGAGAGTTGCTGAAGCAAGTTATTTCACCATTAAAAAGGAGACTTTAGTCTGTTGTGAGGATACTAACTCTTTAAGAATTATATATGGGGTACGGAGTTAGAGTTGAGGACCGATCATAAGCTCTTGGTAAATTTGTCCACCATGAGAGGAACTGGCCAACCTACACCCAGAATAGCCAACTGGATCTATAGGTTGTAGGAATGTTTGTCACCAAGTATGTCTCTGGCACCAGAAGTGTGAATGCTGATTGTCTTTCTTGATTATTAATACTTGAGGAAAAAAGTAAAGATGATTGGTTGGTGACCTAGGTAGAGCAAATCTGTTTAAACACAGTATCGGAAGATGAGTGGAAAGAAACTCTGGTAAGGTGTGAAGTACTTTTGCGGATGATGGATTTGTTACCAAGGAGCTGGTCAACAAGTTTTGATGAGATACTGATTTGACTGATTACAAGTTAGTATGGTCTGAGTTGTTGTGCTTGAATGACATACTGAGACTAGGGAACATGTAAGTGGTGTACAGAGAAGTGCGTAAAAGGTTGTTCACTGAACTACATAAAAGACATGGCGGAATGTCTTCTTTGAAAGGAAAAGTGTGGGTGGATCTTTCGCAGATAGGTATGGATCGGGATGTAAATCGGTTTGTGAGAGGATGCCTGGCTTGTGTTTGTAGTGGGCCTGGTGAGTGAAGTGAAATCTAAGGTAGTTCGGAGTTCTGTGAGGAAGGATACACAAAAGAGATAATGATTGATAATGGTCTGCAGTTTGTACCAGAGGAGTTTGAAGGGTACCTAGTGCATGGTGGGGTGAAACATTGAATGACAGCGATTGGTCATCTACATGAACATGTTTTAGTAAAAAGATTTAGTTGAGTCTTGGGTAAAAATGTACAGCTGCCTATTGAAAGTGAGCTAAATTGCAAAGAAGATGGTATTGAGTTACAGAAGAATGCTGCACTCACTCAACTGCAGGAGTGTCACAATGTTTGTATTGAAGGGTTGAGTACCATATACCGGAGCTGTTCCTGGCAGGATGAAGAAAGGGAATGGGCAACGACTGAACAAGGCTAAATTGTGCAATAATGATTGTGAAACTCCGATGAAGTACAGAAAGGGTTTGGATGGTGAGTTAGGGACAAGAGGGTGTGAGTGGAAGCTGGGTGTATTTGTGCATTTTAGTGTCGACAGGTGTGAAAATAGGTGCATCCAAATGTCCGCGCCTAAAAGAGTGCAGAAAGTTTACGGTGTTATTAGATGATAGTAACAGCTGAAATGTGAGAAATGTTAAAAGGCATGAGGATGTAGAGCAGAAGGAATGGCAAAGAAAAATAATCAGGTACCTGGTACAGAACGGATGCCTCATAGAAGAAGTATGCCCCAAATAACTCCTCCTTAGAAATTGAAGAATTATGTATGATATTTTTGCATTGCCCTAAATGTTTGTGGGGTCAATTAGTTTGTGTGTTTGTTGTCTTGTGGTGTTATCCCTTGGTATTCTAGTTAATTATTATTGGGGTGAGGGAGGGGGGTATTTTATAGCGTAGTAGTATTGTTATTTTGGTGCTAGAATGTAAGATGTGCTTGTAGAATGTGAAGTCACTAAACTTTTTAACCCTATCCGGTCAGCTTTACTGAGATGCTGCCCTGACTGGTCATATATCTTGTACTCCAATAAATCCTCTTACTCTTCATGAGCCGCGTTGTCCCTCATCACACAACTTCTCATTTAGGATCCGATAGACTAAGAACTGAGTCCGTATAACAATTTCCATTAACTGTTAAAATCGTATAAACTAAAACATTTTAACCGTTAGTTCTGTCCCTGGGGGGTTGTTTTCCTCCGGGTTCTTGCACAGTCTAGCAGGAGTATTCCCCGTAAACATTGCCCAATAGGTCAAAATGTTCGATTCCAAGCAAAAAGTAATTACCAAATTTTCGTCGGATATATTTAAGCATGTTGTTAAATGACTTGTTGCCTTTCAGCCACTTTAGAAAAAAAATATATGCATCTGGAGAGCAGATGTAAAATTACCTAACTGACTGTGGTTTCTGTGGCCTTATTTCCATGCTTGGTTTCTGGAGGTCATAGTCGTTGTCTTGTTAAGTGGCATAGTTTGCAGGAGCGTTGTAAAGTTTGAGAATTTCACATCAGCCTGTTTAACTCGAAGTGAAAAAGAATGTGTAGGTTTGTATTTGCTGATTTACAACTCTATTTCTTACATTGTTGTCTCTGCTTGATGTAAACAGTGGAATTGCACTAGGCCTTCGGTGGGTGGGTAGTTGTGGTAAAGAATTTGGAATTTAACTGACTTTCAGTTTACAGGCAAAGGACGTGTGTGTGTATATAGCAAGACCTTCATTTTAGTATGAATAAATCGTAAGATGTAGTGAGCGAAGACTTTGCCAAAGTGCGAAAGATTGACTTTCTTTAGTCTGTCGTCATTTTGATCATTAACATGCTGTTCTCTCTCTTCCCCCCCCCAGGGTGCCTTCTCAATACAGCAGGTACGAAAGGCAGAACGAGCGTGACTATCCACCCTATCAGCGCCATCACAGGCCCTGGCATGACGATGGCTGGAGGCGACCACAGAAGTGGGAACAGACTGCACCCGCTCCCAAGCACACCAAATTCTCAAATATGGATTATGAAGAGCCAAGGTTTCCTCCGCCGCCAGCCCTCCCTTCTCCCGTGAAGCAGCAACCGGGGGCAACAGGACGGCGGTCCCATGATTCTGGCAGAAAAAGTATGCCTTATAAAAGCCAAAAACACAAAGAAACATGAGGCTAAAGCATGAGCGGAACTTGCATCACAGATACTCCAGCGCTGCCCTTTCCATGCAGATAACTTAAAAAAACATACGCACTAATTGGCCAAACGTCATATTAGTTTAACAGGATCTTAACCACAAGTCGAATCTTTTTCAGAGGTTATGTTCCAGACTCCCTTTGAACTTCGAAATAATTATGCAGAAGGAAGAACCTTGAAACTACGCAAGCGTCTTGGAGAAGCTAGCATATTTTTTGTTAATAAAAAGGTTTTTAAAATGTCAAACCTTGCTGCCGAAGTTTGAAGTTGCATGGACTCTATTTTGCACTTCATTGCAGATGAATAACTTCACTGGTTTGCAAGATCGACTGTTTTACTAGGGCAACCATCAGAGGTCATCATTTCTTTTAAGGAATTATTCAGTGCCTCGTTTTTTTGTTTCTTTTTGCTCGAGAATTTTTGGGGAAAGGGGCGGGGGGGTTTACATTTTCTTTTCTGTTTGTGATGTTGATACTCACGTAGATCTTTACGCTTAATGTCAAGGATCAGGCAAATTCTTGCTAATTTTTGTTCATCTGTTTGTTTAGAGTGGATTAGACGCCAGGGAACGAAACCTCAGCTTAAAACCCTGTCCTCCAGAAACTAGTGCAATGAACTATTAGACTCAATAGCATTTAGATATGGGCTTTTTTTTAATATTAATGAATTATGCACCTATATTTACTCCTGTTGCAATTGCAGCTGAAAGTCTAGCACAAGGTACCATATTGGTTTACGTGTAAACAGTCTGTTACCTAGGCTGTGCTCAGCAGGCAAGTGCATTTTATTAAAGTAGTTCTAAACTTTACCATTTCATGTGGATAGGGCTTGCACAGTCCCAACATACTCACATAATAATGCTTGGTGTATATAATCACCAGTCATCAGAATACATGTAAAATGTGTGTTTTCTTCCATTGACCGCATGGGGCTGGACATTGTAATCATGGATTATTATATTAGAAACTCGTGAATTATCGGTATATCTTCTTATTTGTATTTCTTTTCTCTTTGTTTACCACTTTCTTACAAGCCTTTTATAGCCATGGACATTTTTTCTTTATTTTAGCTTTTTGGATGGTTTCCACTGCCTTGTTTAATTTAGCTGTTACGTGAATGGCATGTATTTTTCTTTATTTAAAGGGTTTTTATTTTTGGTATATGCAACCCTAATTTTTTTCCCTTCAAACCTTTGAGAGCTGTCTAGTTCATAGATTCTTCATTAAATGTGATCTTACTTACAATGATAAAATGGTGCTTACAGATGGGCACAGTACCTGCCCTTTTTGGCCACCAAACCTCTGTCTTAGGAGTGTGAACAACTAAAATACATAAAGTCTAAGAATTTGAGGTGCAAGGGAATTTGATGTTTGGTTATGAAGCACATTTTACTGCAGGATTGCTGTTTCATTCTGTTACGTAGCAGGTTTTGCTATTACTCAACTTAATTTTCCTCTTCTTATCAGCTGTGGAAGAATAGCATGATGAGTCTGACCTGCTTGGATTTCGATTTTTGGTTTGCAGATGACACATTTCAGCAAGAGTCTACTTACTGGACCATTACTTTGGAGGTGAAATGTGCTGAAAAAGCATCCAGTTCATGGGTCTGTCCCTTGTGGAGTTTTATACTGAAAGGTCATCTTAGCGATGTCTGTTGGACAACATAACATGTATTTGTAAACAGCTCGTTCATGCAAAAGGGTAACTTGGTGCTGAATAATTGATGTTTAATGTCACTTACTCATGGTTACTGTTGGCATTTAAACTTCTGATCATGAGATCAAACACAGATTAATCTGTTGGTAAGTAAGTATAAAGCTTTATTCGATTTTAGAACTGGATAAAATCATAAAAGCAATCAACATGTTATACAGTTTCATCATACTTAACATAAAAACAAGCTAAAATTGATATTAAACAGTTGAGTTAAGATTACCGAATAGAGTCTATTATAACCACAGATAAAGACTTAAAACGTTTGGGTACCGCCGGTTAATGGTATATTTTCAACACCAGAAGCAATTAGACCGTTCAAGACTCCAGGGAAAAATATTATAATATAACATTGAGACTATGGTTGGTCATAAGTACATCGTATTTTAAAACAATTTTTAAGAAACATAGCAATACTTTTGCCATTTGATGCAGTTTCTAGATGTTGTAAGACCAGTAACGCGGGTCTGCATCTCCTTAGACCCTGAGTCGGCAATATTGGCAGTAACCAGCGTTTGCGTGGTAAATCATGGAACTTACAGAACAGTACTACATGGATGTTAGATTGTTCCGAGATACCATCGCATGGACACCTAGTAATTGAGGAAGACCAATCTTGTCTCCTCGGAAATGTAAGCAGGCGAAAAAAAGTATTACATCTAAACCGTGTCAATATATATTTTTCATAGTTGGTCAAATTATACGTTAGATACGGTTGAATACCCTGGTTACATTGAATGCTTAACAAGTGTCGATTTGAAGCTTTATTAGATTCTTGGGCTAAGCGTAGCTCTCTTAAGTGTGACAGACATGTTATTTTCAGGGTCTTTCTTGTGATTTCAGATAAAAGTAACGGTTCGTTAAAATATATAGAAAGATTCAAATCCCTGAAGATATCATGTACAAAAGACAGCCACGGAATGTTTGACCAGTTATGTAAGCCCAAGCAGTCTAGAATTAGAGCACGAGTTAAGCAACACTGTTCTATTGTCCAAATGCGGTGCCACAATAGTATTGGCTGAAGTTTTATATAATCAGCTATATAGTCCATTCCCAGTTCAATATGGCAAGCGTATGTTGGAGAACGCTGTGAAACGGCCAACAAATAACAGATCAAGGTATTCTCCACCCTCTGCAAAATATCGACAGGTACATAGCCCCATACCCCAGCACCACAGACAACTACGCTATGGCACTTTGCATAGTATATTTTGTAAAAGTTCTTTTGGGGGCGGGGGGGGGGGGGCTTCCCTAGTTTGCGTGCAAACATGTTGGTTCTAGAGCAACTGTTCGAGGGCTTAACATGTATTGTCTTGATCACATCATTATCAACTTGTGATTTTGGAAGTTTTGCAGTTGGGCTAGATTGATTGTTTTCTGATTAAGCCCTGTGTTGCCTTTTGGGAAGAACAGCATAAAGACCTGAATGTGCAACCTACCTACCCAATGTTACACGACAACAGTGGGAATTATGGCTAATATATTAAATTAAGATTTTGTCAAAATGTGTTATAACACTGTCAGGTATTATTCCTTTACATGAAGTCAATATCTGGATTGGAAAAAAAACAGTGCTAACATATCACAAGCTAAAATTAAACAGGTCCTTTAGAGGGAATACTTTAGCAAGCAGGTTCAGTTAAGAAATGAAGGTTGTGAAGAAAGTTATTAGTCTTGAGAAAGAGCATGGCACAAGAGCTAATCTGTCAGTAGCATAGAAACCTGGCAAGGCATTACGCAATTCTAAAAAGAAAATCAACGAAGTAAAATCCTCTTATTATGCCAACAGGATAACCAAGGCAAAAAATGAAACCGATGAGGTTTTGAATATAGTAAAGGAGTTTTCAGACCCTGCATGGCTCAAGGCAACACCGGCTAGGCTGGGAATGTGTAGTGCACTGGCCCTGCGATTTATTAGTGACCTCAGGAATATCTACGACAATTCTGCACAAGACAGCTGATATGCGGAATTGACTACATAAGGATGTTCGTAGTCTCCCAAGTATGTAATTGAAGCTTCAGCACTTCCAGAAAGTATCTCTAAAGGAAGTGGTGGAGATCGGAAATTCAGTTAGATCAGGATCACCCATAGATCCATGACCAGCCTATTCTTTGAACCCCTATGAAATCACTACTGGAATCAGGGACCCAGGCCTAAAGCATTTCTAGACTCTAATCAAAACACAGGGACCAGTGTACATTAAGTTTATATATAACACACACTGACGAAGGCAGCACGCCGAAACGCGTCTGTGTGAGCCCCTTCCGCAAAAATAAAATCAGCGTGACTGGCACAATTACCTTTCTGAGTGCTGTTTGTCTTCTTGTGTATATCAGGAGGAATGGAGCGCAATATATATATATATATAGATATATAGATATATAGATATATTTGTCTGAACCTTTGCAGACTCCTGACAGTCCACGGACCACAGCTTAAGGACCGCAGATATAGGCATTGAGAATAAGGCCTTGAAGTGGATTGAGACCTATTGAAAGGAATGGAGTCAGCAAAAAAATGCAGCAGCCATTTATGTCCAGCATCACTAAGTCTCATTGTGGCGTTCTATAAGGGTTTTCGCTGAGCCTGACATTATTTACTTTCTACTTGCCCTCTGTCCTATCTGATCTTTCTGAATAGACCATGAGATACACGGATGACACTCCGATTATTTTTGATAAGAGTGGTTACTCTGGAAAGTCCGGAACTAACTTAAACTTGTATGGAAGACGTAGTAGGATGGATGAAGCCTAATTTTTGTAATTTAAGCTCCATACAGAAATCTTGATCTGTGTTGATGACCAGTCAGGACCGAAGATTGTTTTCCTGAAGCTCTTGGATATTGCCCCAACACTTGTGAATCTGGTTAGAAATCTTAGGTTGTACCTTGATGATACGTTGGGTTGTAGGTCACAAATTGGTAAGCTGTCCTTTTCTTGTTTTGGTTATCAGAGGGTATTGAGGAAAATACTCCCTACGTTGCCATTTGTAGGCTTCAAATGATTCACAAGATAGTGTAAGATGCGTGCTTTTATCTACTGTGTTCTCTCGGTTTCCCATCATCCCTCACAACATCTTTAGCTGTAAACTGAAATTAGATCAGTTTTAAGGCATTGTGCATGTGTCAGAAAACTATTTAAGGGAAAGTTCATACTTTTATTGTTGATTTGATTACCAGGCATGTACAAACTTGTAATCTGCACCCACTCCAGCTTGTCTGCTAGCTATAACAAGAATAAAAACATCCAGGGTGGGAGGTCATTCCTTTTTACTTTCTAATGGCTCCTGTGTGGAATAAGTTATCATTAGACCTCCCCAACATTAAGAATTGCTTGATTTTTAGAAGGAAGCTTCAAACCTACCTATTTCCAAAGTGATTAGCAGAGGTTGATGAGGCGATCTAGTGCCAGGACGCCATTATTTAATATTTTTAGGTATTTGCATGCTTTATAAATAACATAACATATTGCTGCGCTTGGTGGATTAGTTGAATGAAGTGCAACACCCAGTACTTTTGTGAGACAGTGGCCTAATTTTCCTCCACCACTGGGTTGCCTGATAAATGGAGGCTACGCTCCCAGTTCATCCGGCAGCTCAGTTTTAGCCTATGTGTCAAGGTTTAGATTATGTGAATATGGTCTACTGTGCACATCAGGACTGAGGATACCATTGGTCCTTAAGGTTTCTCAAATCCGAGATCTTCTGTCTTGAAGACCAATCTTGTTGCCATGGTAATCTCTGCTGTTTCACCATGTGATATGTGAATGACGTGTACGGCTTGCTTCTTACTTTTTAAACTCTGCCTCTTCTATTTTACCCGTCTGTCCCCTATTATTAATTTTTATCTTATGGATACTACTGCAACTCTGCTATGGTCCATTTCACTGGACTTGTAGGTGTTCCATTACCTTGGGTTAGCTTCCAACATTTGGGAATTTTCTTGTGATTTCAGTAGCCTATTTCTGGATCCTCTCTTATCAGTCTTCCAAGCTGGTCTCTTGGGCTTCTCCCATCAAAGAGCATGTGACCAGTATCTCCTGGACGTAAGAGTACAGCTGCCCAAAGTAAAGGTTTGCTTAGGAGCCTGCTGTCGAGTGCTAGCTTTACCAAGGCTGCTTAGTTTGAGTCCAAGTCATGAATCTTTCTTCCTTCACCATCCACTTCATGGCTTTATCTTGCTCTGGCAGTTTCTATTTAATTCCTCATTTCTCCCTTCTCATTGTTTTCTTGTCTTTCTCTTTTATCCTTTTTTCCCTTTTCAGTTTTTATTTTTTTGCTCTTAGTCAGAGTCTGAAGATGAAAATTAAGTGATGGGCTGCATCATGAGTAGGAATATCCACAGGCACACACTCCGTTCTTAATGCCTGGTATACATAATTAATTGGGTACCAATTTACAGAAACTTGCACTGTCGTCATTATCGCCTTTCTTTTTAAATAGTTTTAAGTTTAGTTGGCAGTAGAGTCTGATTTCCTAGTCCCTTTGCTCCAAAAAGGTGATGAAACCCTTTCCAAATCTTCTTACTTTCAGGTGTGCTTTTCTTTTCTCACTTGCGCCCAGTTCCCCTGTTCTGGTATCAATGATAGTTGGCTGCACCATTCCTTACATCTGCCAATATTTGCTTACTACTAAGGAAGTGTTTAGAGCACTGTTGCCGTGGTGGCTAAGCGTATAGACGTGGCTAAGGGTATAGACATGGCTTCCACTCAGCCGTTGGGTTTGTTCCTGGTCTCTCAGAGAGAAGGACAGTCCCCGCCGAGTCTTCCCAAACTCTTTTGACATTAATGCCAAGGAATATTGATCTTGTTTCCTTAATTTCTCTTTCTCCGAACTGGGCAGTGAGATCTATGGGAGGTGTCTTCTTGGTTCCATTTTGCTGTTGTAGTTGCTTGTCAATGTGTGTGCCTGATGTCTGACCACCTCCTCTAATGTGAGAGCTTCTCACCTCCGAGTATTCAGAATAAGGATTAAATGAGCAAGCGATCTGCTTCCTTTCACTTAACTCTACCATGTAATAAATGGCATGGGGTGGCCCTCTCTGCACTCCCCACACAAGGGTTTCAATTATTTGCGTAGGGTTTTTGCTCAAGATTGTATAGAGTACTTTTAGTGAAGGTGTGTACAGTGAACCTTGAGCTGGCTCCTCTCCAGATTTCTATTTTTCCTTTCTTTTACAAAGTGAATCCCACCCATATTATTGGAGTCCTCCCATGAAATTTAGTTCAAGCTGAAAGGCCAATTTGTGTGTCCCAAAAAATTAGAGATCAGCCATTTACAGTTAATTCTGATAAAAAATTGTAAGAGATCTTTGGGTTGAGCCCATCTGTTACAATCCTCTGTAAAGGACTCCAGATTTTCCCTCAGTATTCCTAGTTATTGCTTATTGTTTCGTGTAGCATTCTTACGCATTGAGTCCAAAACCTTTCTTTGTCTGGGAAGGTTTTATTCTTCACCTCAAATTATTTTTGTTTTAACAGTTGTTGACCCCTTGTGGACCTTGTTATTAGAAATTCACTTTTTTCCTGTTCTCCCTCGTTCTTAACTCTTATAGTTCCTTTCACGGATGTCCTTCTAGTGTTTGGTGTCGCATTTGTGCTTTGACCCACTGAAGTATAAAAAGAAAAGTGATCAATGGAATGCTTGAATTAATCAGCCACCGGGTAATTACTCTGAGCCACATCCTAGCCCATCAACGTGCCACCTCTGGACCCAGCCATATGCAAACCAGCCTTGACACTGCGCCAATGGGAGCATTCCAGCCTGAACTGCCAGGCCACGCCTATCATGAACCAGAACACAAGTAATCTAGAACTGTTTTTGTCCTGATTAGTGCTCGTAAGGCAACCCAGTGTGCATGGGACCCACATCTGGATATACCGGTCCCAATCAGGGTGACACTGAAGTACACAAACCGTAATGGATGAAATGTTTGTCTTGGCTGATGAGCCCTAACTAGGGGGACACCGATCTTGGTTTGCTTGTGTTCTAGTTCAAGGAGAACATGGCCTGGCAGTTCGAGCTGGACTGTTACCATTGGAGCAGTGTCCAGACTGGTTTGCTTATGTTAGGTCCAAACTGATGAGGGATGGTGTGCAAATTTAAGATGGACTGGAATGTGGCCCAGATGATTACCAGTAGCTGAGATTAATTCAAGCATTCCATCCATTACTCTTTTGTATACTTTAGTGCTTTGACCAGTACAGGCTTTTCACTAGATCTCAAGGTTTGTCATCTGTCTTCCTCTGTGTAGTAGGCCAAACTGTCCTGTTTGAATAAATCCTGCATAGCTTTGCAGAGTTTATTATGGTCAGTCACCCAAATGGAGTTGAAACATACACGCTTAAAAAGTGAAGGTTTATTATTACCTGAGGAAGAATACGGCACCACGAGGACTTGTTGTCACAAATGAACCCAGGCTGTCCTTGAACAATAAAGAGTTCAGGATAAATTGGTCCAGCATAGCCTGGAAATGCACCAAGGACTGGCTGGTGCTCATCATCAGCACAGCCAGACAGCTAGCGGATGCTCTGCTTATCGAGATACAACAAAGCAAGAGTAAACTCAAGACGTCAGTCCATTTGACCGTCTACAAGAAAAAACTGGAGGAGATAAACAATGATCAATCGGCATATAGGGAATACCTCACACAATCAAAGATAACAAAATTACAAAAAGATGTGCAAAAATATAAATGTGTAACAGTGTACCCTTACACGACTGATGAGTACTATGACAAACAGCAACCACAACCGGCACCCAGACGCCAACTGCGCTTCAGATCCACACCTCAGAACTGGACCTACAGTTCAGGAGAAGAAACAAGTGACAGCAGCAGCGATGAGAATGCTGGTGGACAACAGACAAGACGATACCCAAACGCCAATCAACCTATGTTTGTACCACCGATGCACCCGTTTGGATTTTGACTACAACAATTCTACCAACCTGGCTTTGGGCCCCAACAAGGACAGCAGCCTTTTTAATTCCGAGGCCAAGGAAGAGGCAGGAAGAAACCAAGAACAACAACCAGGGTCCAGTGGGACGACGAGCCATCGACCAGCGGGGCAGTAACACGGAGCAGGGGCAGAGGCACCCTGCTACCAATGAACAAGGAATGACGAGCGTCGTTAACCTGAGTAATCATACACTCAACGAGATGGAGGGAGCAGTTCTGGCCAAGGGCTTGGGTTTTGTCCCTACCCCTAACCACTATCCTTTTCTCCTGAACACGGTTTTAGCTCAATTCTTTAAAAAGATTAAGCTAAAAGACTTCATTGGAGAGACAGATGATTCTAACCACAATCAGACCAACACTGGTCTACGAAAAAAATCCACTTTCTTCCCCCCAACCCAGAACATCTCTTGCAACGTTCTGGCCTTTGAACAAGCAGTCCTCACTGAAATGGAAAAATGGACTTCAACAACACCAGGGGTTTTCAGAATATGACCCGAGAGGAGAGGACAGCCCTTAACCAATTGAAGAACAACCGCGAGCTGGTCATCAAGCTGGCAGACAAGGGGGGTGCCATAGTCCTGATGGACTACACCATGTACAAAGAGGAATGCTTACGCCTCTTGGCAGATGCCACAAGCTACGAGATTCACCGAGTGGACCCGACTCCACAGTTAAAGATAAAAACAAGCATTTACAATGCAATAGTCTCTGCATTATTAAAGGTAGAGCTAATGGCATTGCTCATGACATTTTTTTTCCTTTTTTTTTAAAAAAACATTAAATAAATGGTATTGTCATTTACAATGGCAATAGGTGAGCATTAGAGAGTAGTAGAGAGTATTCGCGGACACAGAGCCACACACACAGAGAGCCCCCCACACACACAGAGAGCCCCCCACACACACACACACAGCCAGCCCCACACACACACACACACACAGCCCCACACACACACAGCCAGCCCCCACACTCACACAGCCAGCCCCCACACTCACACACACAGCGAGCCCCCCACACACACACACAGCGAGCCCCCCACACACACACAGCGAGCCACACACACACAGCGCCCCCCCCACACACACACAGCGCCCCACACACACACACAGCGCCCCACACACACACAGAGCCACCCACACACACACACAGAGCCACCCACACAGAGTCATTCACATAGAGCCACCCTCGACCTAAAAAGGGGTACAAGTATTAGACCTAAAACCCCTGAAATTAAGATTACTTCTGGAATCAAGAGGAATCCCTGCCTAGGAAGGAGAGCTGAAGAGCGGTGCTGTACATTTCCTGGGGCAGTACCGGCACTTCACAGCAAGGATGCTGTACATTTAATGGGGCAGTACCGGCACTTCACAGCAGGGATGTTGTACATTTCCTGGGGCAATACCGGCACTTCACAGCAGGGATGATGTACAGCATCCCTGCTGTGAAGAGCTGGTACTGCCCCATTAAATGTACATCTCCTGGGGCAGAACCAGCACTTTACAGCAGGGAAGATGTACATTTAATGGGGCAGTACCGGCACTTTACAGCGGGTATGCACTAAATGTAATGGGGCAGTACCAGCACTTCACAGCAGGGATGCTGTACATTTAATAGGGCAGTACGGGCACTTCGCAGCAGGGATGCTGTACATTTAATAGGGCAGTACCGGCACTTCACAGCAGAGATGCTGTACATTTCCTGGGGCAGTACCAGCACTTCCCACAGTGTGTGAAACTTGACCATGTCAGATTTCACACCTTTGATGTGCGCGGGACTTTTCTAGGACGGCAAGCACAGTGAGTTCATGCAGGGGGCAGGCGAGCAAGCACAGCCAGGGGGCAGGGGAGCAAGCACAGCCAGGGGGCAGGGGAGCAAGCACAGCCAGGGGGCAGGAGAGCAAGCACAGCCAGGGCTCTTACCTCAATAGAACTGACGGGCGTGGAGTACAGGGGCTGCAGGTATTCGGGGTGCAGGATGTGTCCGCTCCGGGCCATCAGCATTTTCAGCACCTTGATGGGGAGCCGCTAACCATTCCCCACGTAGGATCAGAGCACATACAACACACTGCCAACCATGCATTCCCCCTGTGGAGTGCTACCCTTCCCGAAATGCACTCTAGCGCCTCATCACGGAGTTAAGCACTATATATGGATCATTTGAACGATTTCCTTTTTAACACCACCAAAGAAATTGCTGCATACGTACAATGTTAGCATTACAAGCGTACTGGCGTATCTTGTGAATACAACCACAAAAACGTTAGTTACCACGAATCCCACACACAGCCTTCATTGAAATCTAAAAAAGCATACTGACCGCGTCTGTGGTATGAGTTTGCTTTAAGCAAGAAGAGGAAAACATAATGAAACAAATTACAACGAAAACAAACAACTGAAGTTCAAATGCAGTGAGCCACATCTTCCCCTGCTTTGCAAGATGTAAACCTCCATGAGTTGCCAGTGTGGACATAAGCCTAAAGTGCTAATAACTTAGACCGCTGTGACAAATTCGTCCTCTTTTGCATACTTTTATATGTTTACTTCAAACACTTCTTCTCTGAGACATCCCAGTCCCATGACCTCATCTATACCTGGGCTCCTAGCAGGGTGGGCGGAACCAATACGCTTCTGAATGCTGAAATTGTACTAGCAAGCGCCAAGTGAGAGACCACTCATGGCTACACCTATGAAAGAAACCTTGAGCACTAGGCCTGTACTAACGCACTACCTTTGACCTTCTTCTGGACATGCTCTCCCCACAATCTCCCCTCTTCCATTGCAGTGACTCTTTTACATCACAGTGGCAACCCACTATACTCAAGACACCTCACAGAGACCATCAGATGTAGGGTACTTCCTTGCAAGTAAACTCACCTTGTGTGACCTTGCCCTTGTGTCTCCCCTTGCATTGGGGCTTTTCTCTCTGGGACAGGTAAGCTCCCTGCAGTGATGTTTCTTTTATAATGGAATTATTATTGCTGTGAGTATGCTACTCAGTCTGACCTTCCTTATGAAAGGGTCCTGTCGCTAAAATTAAATACTCTTCTGTAAGGCAGCCCGCCATTGCAGTACCGCCAAAAACCTGCAGAGGCCATGTCTTGCAGTGGTATGTCTTTCACTAAACATACTTCAGTTTGAGGTGCGCCAGTTCATGCATTCATTGACCCTTACATGGCCATTTGTGCGTAGTGGCTATGCCCTGCAGTAGTATCTTTTTTCAGTGAATGTAAACTTTCCTTATAGAGAGACCCATTCCAGCAGGGCCTTTCAGGCGGGCATTTCATGCTGTGGAGTGAAATATGTTATATATTTGTTATATGTAATATGTTATATTTCACGTAGGAGGCAAGTTTCCTATCTCTTTCTGTGTCTTGGTTACCTGATTTGAGACTATGACCCTCCTTTACACCGACACCCCTTGGTTCTGCTATGTAGTGAGGCCGCCCCTGCGGTGACCACGTCCTTCAGTCCTCCACCCTGCAGCAGTCACATCCCCTGCAGCGCCCCTCCCCCAGTTGTGACCTTGACTTTTCCCCACAACCTTTCATAACGGGAAGAGGCAGCGCCTTCGCCACTATCACGAGCTCTGCCTCGTCTGGCCCTATATGTCGACGCCCCATCTCTTGCGCCTGCGACTTCAGGCCGACCCGTCTCCTTGTTCCTTACTCCAAAGGAAGAGGGTGATAACACGCACGTGCCCTGCGGTCACTCGGAGGGGTCGGGAGGGTCGAACAGACGAGCTCTGCGACCCTGGGCGCTGAGAGAGAGAAACTGAGCAGGGTCGGGCGGACAACAATGTTAGCAAATGAAGGAAACTATTTGTGGTGAGATAGACGGGGAGGGGGGCAAGGAGAGACAGAGAAAAGCGACAACTGGAGGGACTGATAACGAGGACGGGTCTGTGTGGGATCGGTAAAAGTGCCACGTAGCTAGGTGACGCAGCACAACAAACTGCTGAACGGGGGTGGGGCAATGAGGATTGGACGCTGTCTAATGGTCCTGGCATCTCACAGGACCCAATAAAACGAGTATGACTTCGTTTTGTTAAAACAGTTTTGCTAAAACTAAATTTTTGTCAATTAAAAAACACTCCGGAGCGTCACTAGAGCACTGATGAAGTGGACAAAAATGTTAGCAAATGAAAGAAACCATTTGTGGTGGGATAGACGGGGGAGGGGGGCAAGGAGAGCCGGAGGAA
The DNA here is from genome assembly GCF_964263255.1 of Lissotriton vulgaris. Lineage (NCBI taxonomy): Eukaryota > Metazoa > Chordata > Amphibia > Caudata > Salamandridae > Lissotriton > Lissotriton vulgaris. The sequence goes on along the minus strand of NC_141699.1, from coordinate 408,907,018 downwards.
AGCGATAATTGGAGGGACTGATAACGAGGACGGGTCTGTGTGGGATCGGTAAAAGTGTCACGTAGCTAGGTGACGCAGCACAACAAACTGCTGAGCTGGGGGCGGAGGGGAGCAATGAGGATTGGACGCTGTCTAATGGTCCCGGCATCTCACAGGACCCAATAAAACGAGTATTACTTCGTTTTGTTAAAACAGTTTTGCTAAAACTAAATTCTTGTCAATTAAAAAACACTCCGGAGCCTCACTAGAGCACTGTAGAAGCGGACAACAATGTTAGCAAATGAAGGAAGCCATTTGTGGTGGGATAGACGGGGGAGGGGGCAAGGAGAGACCGAGGAAAGCGACAATTGGAGGGACTGATAACGAGGACGGGTCTGTGTGGGATCGGTAAAAGTGTCACGTAGCTAGAGCTCCTTCCTGCCAATGAAAGCACGAGGGAACAGGGGGCAGAAGAAAACTTACCTGGAGTAGCAGCGAGGCTGTTCCTACAGGCTGCCAACAACAACAACAAAAATGGCGGCCGCAAACGTCTGAAATTTTCGGAATCGGGGCGGGTTTTTTGCGTTCTGAGTGACGGATGACGTCACAGGTAGGTACAAAGAACGCAAAAAACACGCCCCCGAATCCGAAAGAGACGGGGCTTGAACGGAGTGATGCCCCTCTCCTCCAATGGCTGGCCTCCGTTTAGGAAGCCAGCCAATGGAGGAGAGAGGCGGGTTCAAGCCCCCATACCTAAAAACATTAAATCTCTCACTGAAGACTGCACAAGCGCAGCCTTACAGTCCTCGACCTAACAATGGTCACCGAAGCAGAGACCCATGACTGGATACCCAAACATGAGGCTGATTTCCTCGTGAACACAGACCCAAGGACACCCAGCTTCTACACACTCACCAAAATTCACAAAAACAGAATACCACCACCAGGGAGACCGATAGTTTCGGGGATAGGATCGGCATTGGAACCCCTCTCTCAGTTCTGCGACTGGTTCTTGAAACCAATTGTACAAAGATCACAGTCATACCTGAGAAATACTAAAGACGTACTGTGTCACCTCAGAGACATGGAAACAAACATCAACACAGACATGTTCATAACTATGGACATCAAAGCGCTCTACACGAGCATCCCTCAAAGACGCACCCTGGAGGTAATGGAACGTATCCTACAAGAACAGGACTGGACATACATTACACCCATCCACTTCATTATGGAGTGCGCTGAAATAGCGCTTACAGAGAACTTCTTTGAGTTTCAGGACACTTTATACCATCAAGTGAGGGGTACATCCATGGGCAGCACTTTTGCGCAGAGCATAGCATGCCTATATGTTCATCAATTTGAGGAAGATTACATCTTCAACCACTTCATGCCTCAGATGAAGACCTGGAAACGATACATAGATGACATTCTCGTGGTCTGGGAGGGGAGTGAGGAGGATGCAACATGATTTGTGGAATGGGTCAACAGCAAAGACCCCCACCACTGTTTTACACATACCATTGATAAAAACCATGCGGTTTTTCTGGATCTTGACATCACCCTATCAACAGAAGGGCTCTCCACCAACGTCCATGTTAAACCAACAGACAGGAATCAAGAGCTACCATCTGAGGTCTCTTCGAGTAAATCTACTGTGGGACAATTCCTTAGAATACGAAGGAATTGTTCTGAGCTCGCCAACTTCCAAGTACAAGTGGAACAACTGGAGAATAAACTCCTTAAGAGACATTACCCCAAGAAAATGGTCAGAAGAGCAAAAAAGAGGCCAAGGAACAATGACAGGGATGCGCTCCTTGAAACAACACTGAAGGAACAGAGTCACCGCATAGTGTGTGTGTGAGAACATACACACCTGTGTCTAACAAAATCCAAAACATCATCAGGAAAAAATGGTCAATCCTCAATAGCGGAAATCGGAAGTGGGAGCCCCCTTTTTCGCATACAAACGTAGCAGGAACCTTAGGGACAACTTGGTTCACTCTAAAGTTAATCAAGAACCTACTGAAAGTCAAATGACCCTGTGGAGCCAACCTAAACCAGTTGGTCACTACCCATGTGGGAATTGTGTGTGCTGCCCACTTACCACTACCATGAAGGAAGTCGATATTGGCACGGGCAACCCTTGGAAATTAAAAAACTGCAACACGGAGTGCGTGGTGTATCGACTGACATGCCTGTGCAACTTACAATATGTCTGCATGACCACCAGGAAAGTGAAGGTGCGTGTGAGTGAACACCACAGCACAATACGGTGCAGGAAGACAAACGCAAGGCTCACAACACATTTTACTGACAAAGGTCACAATGACAAGGACCTTAAATGGGTTGTACTGGAGGTTATGAACAGACAGAGGACCGACACCGCCAGACAGTTACACATCCGAGAACAGTGGTGGGTGTACAGACTTCGCAGCTGGGAGAAGGGCCTGAACGATGAGATCCCTTGGCTGCAAATGGCTACCTGAACAGCATAACATCATACCAAGGAGTGCTAAGTTGCCCATATACCCCTTATACCTGACCACTTTTGGAAGAAAGACACATACTTACACAACCCCCCCCCCCCCCCCCCCCCCTCCCCCACCAAAACCGAGCTGGGCCCCTAAGAATAACATGAATTAATGGCACATTTTGAAATGTCCACACTAAACTCCGATAGTTCTCCAGATCTCCGATATTCTGGGAGAAATTGCTGCAACTACACCCCTCGAATGTCCTTGTCCACCTGACCATACTGCCCTGCCGGATATTATACCGTTAGTTGAGTTCTCCCCAATTTCAAAACAGGAACTATTTACGATCACGGACCGAGTCAAATCTGGTTCCCTGGTGGATCCATGCCCTCCTGATGTGTTCAAGTTGGCATTGCCAGGCATTGAGGAAGAAGTTTTGCATCTGCTGAACACTTCCCTTCACACAGGACAGGTCCCTCTAGCTTTTAAAGAGGCTCGCCTGATTCCTCTACTAAAAAAACCCGGATCGGACACGAAGTGTTTGAAGAACTTCCGACCCATCTCCCAGTTGCCTTTTCTGGCTAAGGTGATTAAGCAGCATGTGTTGGCATTGCTCTCAGGACATCTAGAGAGCAACAACCTGCTGGAGTCCAATCAGGCAGGGTTCCGCGCTAACCATAGCACGGAATTAGTCATGCTATGAATTGAGTCGGGCTGATATAAAAACACCGAGCGCCCTGGTACTACTGGATCTCTCCGCGGCCTTTGATACCGTGTGTCATGAACAACTTTTGTCGCGGTTGAGGTCTTTCGGTATCCGGGGTACAGCACATGCATGGCTTACATCATTCCTGCAGGGCAGGACACAAAGAGTACAGTTGGGGGATTTACTTTCCACCTCTGCTCCCATCACTTGCGGGGTTCCACAGGGCTCTGCCCTGTCACCCCTACTCTTTAATATTTACTTGCAGCCATTAATTGCACTCCTGAATAGGATGGACTGCCTAGTATACAACTACGCCGATGACACCCAGATAATCATCCGGCTGGATGATGGCCCGGGAGCGTCTACCAGGTTGCAGGACATACTCAAAGCCACGGTTAATTGGATGTCCGAGAACTCCTTAAAAATCAACCCGGACAAGACGGAAGTGTTGCCCATTTCCATCACGGGCAACCCCTGGAGCGAGAAATTCTGGCCTGTGGAGCTGGGTGTGCCACCGAAACCGGCGACCGCAGTCAAAAGTCTGGGCCTGTATGTGGACGATAAACTCTCCATGAAAAAACAAGTCACTACGGTAGTGGGTACCTGTATAGGCCTGATGCGACAACTGAGGAAGATCTCTGCATTACTCTCATTTTCCACCTTGATACACGTGGTCTCAGCCACAATCCTGGCTAGGCTGGACTACGGAAACTCCCTGTATATAGGTCTACCCCAGTGGTTGCTGGATAAGCTACAGGGGGTTATGAATGATACAGCCAGGCTGATCTATAAGAAACCCAGGACTGCCCACTCTTCCCCTCTGATGCAGGAGCTACATTGGCTCCCGATTCGGCAGAGGGTTGTATTTAAAGGATTGTGTATCGTACATAAGGCGCTGTATGGTAATGCACCAAGATATTTGAAATCCCGCCTATCCCCATATACACCAAGCAGGACTTTGCGCTCGTCGGACGCTACCCTCTTGTCCCAATCCCGTTTCAAACTGGCCACGGTGGGGGGACGTGCTTTTTCCAACACACTCCCAGCGTTGTGGAACAAACTGGCCCCAGAACTAAGGAAGGAATGCAATCTGTTATCCTTTAGAAAAAAGTTAAAAACTGTATTGTTCAAGCAAGCATGGAGCAGCCTCTAGGCGCACTGCTAAGATCAAGTAAATGCCAAACCCCACTACATAATCTGGACAAACAGCGCTTAGAGACCCCGGTGGTTATAACGCGCTATACAAGTTAAATAAATAAATAAATAAACTCCTCATAGCGTAATACCACAATGTACAACATGGTATAATAATCCGTCAAACCTAGCTAATTACTTGGGTGCTCAAGCATATATGATACTTTGTCATAACATCACTAATACCTAGAGGTTTTTTTCCATCTGAAAAAAAAATTAATTAATTTGTTGAATCCGAGCACTTCCTTGCTCAGTTTTACAGTGTGATAGGTCAAGTCTGCCAGTTTTCACACAGTGTTCCTGCGCTAACATCCTGTCAGGCTACCGATCCCCGCACACATCAGCGGGCATGCGCAAAGCTACCACACTTCTCGCTCGCGAGATGATGTCCCATATATGTACGAGCACAATAACTGTACTGAATGTTCTTTGGCCCGCACCAGCAGATAAGGTCAGTGTGTTTCCCATACTTCTGAACTCTTTTAAAAGACGAAGAAGTTTAGGCCGAGCATAATACAGACCGCACATGCGCAGAACAGAGCCTTTACCCCTCTTTTGCACACAGACCAATGAAAACACAGCCATCAGGATACGCCCTCCCTCAGGCGGCCAGGCACCTTCTAGGAGGACACAGGAAACGCACCTGTGCTCTCCAATAACCACTCATTACCTCTTTTGCACACAGACCAATGAAAACGCAGTCATCAGGATACGCCCTCCCCCAGGCGGCCAGGCACCTTCTAGGAGGACACAGGAAACACAACTGTGCTCTACAATTACCGCTCATTACCTGAACCAATTGAGCTCAGTATATATACCCTCAGACTTCCTATCAGTTTCCATTGACGGGGAGACCGAGAGGACGCCTAGGGGAAAGCTGCTGGAAGCACTGAAGATGGACAATAAGAGTATGCATGATGCTGTATGTGCCATATGTGTGTATGGGTGCTTCACTCTGCTGGGAGGCCACAATATTTGTAGTTCTACTTTGTGAGTCATTTTTAACAAACAAACCGGTTTTAAATCAGGATGTTGGAATCTTTACCACACATGATTGTGTTTTTACTTCTTGTTTTCAGAAAGTCTCAGTAGGTCCTTCCACCTCTGCCCTCCCATGGAGCAAGTAGGCTAGATTATAGGGTAAGGTAAAAAAATTGTGTTTTCTTTGGTTTGCAAGGATACACGTGTACATGTCACGTGTCTCATATAGAGCGAACCACGTGCACAATGGATGCTACCGTGTACTTGTTGTATTCATACTCACACTTTGGTGTGTATGCTTCTTTTCTTTTTTGTTTCCTTTTTCTACAGAGTCACTCATAAGGTTACTACACCAAGAGGGGTACTTGTAATTCAAAGCCCCTTCACACATTAGTAGCAGGTCCATTTTTCTGACACTAGGTGCCGGGAAGTGGACCTCTAGGTAATAACCTCCCCTTTGGTCCTGAAGAATGCTGCGTACCCTTCGGGGACACCTTAGAAGAAACATGTCGACCCTTTATAACACTGTGAAGGGAGATTAATGTCGCAATATTACCGACCACTTCTTTTAACTACCATACCTTTGATCCCTGAATAAACAGGATATGGACAAGGGTAATGGTTTTTAATACATTTTTTCACTCCCCCCACGGCCATCACTTAAATTTAGAAGTGCATCCCTGTCTCCAGCTGTATGCCCACACTCTATCAAACCATGTTTTTAGAGGGCGAGGACAGCCGATGATGAAGTATGACACCGGGCGGTGTGTGAGGTCAATCCGTAACTTTTTATGAGATGCCCCCATTGGCAACGCATCTCCCCCTAACTCTGTAGATACCTTTAGGAATACAATCTAGGGGCCGTCTTCTTTTGTGGATTCAAGGTTTTATTATTACCACATGATATTTTCCGTTTCTTCGCCCTACAGGGAGACAAAGCTTAAAACAAGCTAATTGTATATACTAAGTTGCTCGTTACCATTGTTGATCTCCTTGATACGAATGCCAAAAAAGTCTTACATTTTGCACTCCTCACCATTTGAGGTCCAAGTCAATGCCCAAAAATATTAATCAGATGATTTTCCAAGGCCATCCCCTAGCCCAGAGCTTTCCAAACTGTGTGTCCCGACACAATACTGTGTCGCCTGCAAATGGTGGGTGTGTCGCGTGATGACACTAGTATTAAGGGCACTTAGCAATTAACTACTGCTAATTAAGAGGCATTCCTTTGAAAGAGAGTCTTGGAGTCCACCGCAGCAACGCGGACTCTGAGACACTCAGCTTCATGGGGGCCGGGCGATTCCCAACAAAGCCTCTTTAACAATTAAATGGTCTTTTAAAGACCTGCAAAGTACTAGAGTGCGGCTGAGTGTGTGCCCGAGAAGCTGGGGTGAGGTGACAAAGGGTGACAGGTAGAGGGTGACAGGCAGAGGGAGGGAGATCGAGGGAGGAAGATATAGATAGACGGAGACAGAGAGAGGGAGACAGAGAGGGACGGAAACAGAGGGAGAAAGACAGTGAGACAGAGAGAGACCGACAAAGGGAGGGAGACAGACAAGAGGGAAGGAGAGGGGGGGGGGACAGAGGTCGAGAGAGAGAGGGGAGGGGAACAAAGAGAGAGAGAAAGGGAGACAGACAGAGTGAGTGAGACAGAGAGAGACCGAGGGAGACAGCGAGAGAGAAAGTGGGATAGAGGGAGACAGAGAGAGAGAGGGAGACCGAGAGAGAGGGAGGGAGACCGAGAGAGAGGGAGGGAGACAGAGAGAGGGACAGAGACAGAGATAGAGACAGACAGAGACAGGAACAGACAGAGACAAATAGAGACAAGGGCAGACAAACAGACCGAGACGGAGAGGGAGACAGAGGGAGGGAGACAAGGACAGACAGAGACAGGGCAGACAGATAGATAGAGGTAGAGACCGGGGCAGGGACAGACAGAGACTGAGACAGGCAGAGAGGGAGAGAGAGAGAGAGAGGGAGACAGAGGGAGGGAGGGAGAGAGAGAGGGAGACAGAGAGGGACGGAGACAGGGAGAAAGAAAGTGAGACAGAGGGAGGGAAGGAGACAGACAGAGGGAGGGAGACAGACAAGATGGAGGAAGAGAGCGAGGGGGGAGGGGAACAGAGAAAGGGAGACAGACAGAGTGAGTGAGACAGAAGGAGACAGCGAGAGAGAAAGAGGGAGAGGGAGACCGAGGGAGACAGAGAGAGGGACAGAGACAGACTGAGATAGAGACAGGAACAGACAGAGACAAATAGAGACAGGGGCAGACAGGCAGAGACAGACCGAGACAGGCAGAGACAGACCGAGACGGAGAGGGAGACAAGGACAGACAGGGACAGACAGACAGAGGTAGAGACGGGCAGGGACAGAGAGAGACTGAGACAGACAGAGAGGGAGAGAGATAGAGGGTGACAGAGGGAGGGAGAGAGAAAGAGAGGGAGACAGAGAGGGAGACAGACAGAGGGAGAGAGAGAGGGAGATGGACGGAAAGAGAGGTAGACTGAGAGTGGGCGACAGAGGGAGGAGGGTGACAGACAGAGGGAGACGGAGGGAGCAAGTCAGACAGAGAGAGACAGAGGGAGGTAGACAGACAGAAGGAGACAGACCAAGGGAGAGAGAGGGAGGGAGACAGAGAGAGGGAGACAGTTAGAGAGAGAGAGTGATAGGGAGACAGACAGAATGATTGCGAAGCCGCCTTAGGTGGTTCGGGCTCGCTCGCTACACTGACTTACTGTCTCCCAAAATGATGTATCTCCAAAAAGTGTGTCACCAACATGAAAAGTTTGGAAAGCTGTGCCCTGGATCAGAGCTTTCCAAATTGTGTGTCCCGACACAGTACTGTGTCGCCTACAAATGGTGGGTGTGTCGCGGGATGACACTAGTATTAAGGGCACTTAGCACATAACTGCTGCTAATTAAGAGGCATTCCTTTGAAAGAGTGTCTTGGCGTCCGCCGCAGCATCGCGGACTCTGAGACACTCAGCTCTATGGGGGCCGGGCGATTCACAACAAAGCCTCTTTAACAATTAAATGGTCTTTTAAAGACCTGCGAAGTACTCAGTGCGGCTGAGTGTGTGCCTGAGAAGCTGGGGTGAGGTGACAAAGGGTGACAGGCAGAGGGAGGGAGAGAGAGGGAGGAACACGGAGAGAGAGGGAAACAGAGAGGGACGAAGACAATGGGAGAAAGAAAGTGAGACAGAGGGAGACAGACAGAGGGAGGAGGGTGACAGGGATGGAGATAGAGAGGGAGAGAGACAGATGGAGGGAGACAGAGGGAGGGAGCCAGACAAGAGGGAGAGGGACAGAGGGCGAGAGAGAGGGAGGGGAGGGTAACAGAGAGAGAGAGAGAATGGGAGACAGACAGAGTGAGTGAGACAGAGGGAGACAGCAAGAGAGAGAGAGGGAAACTTAGAGAGGGATGGAGACAAAGACAGATAGAGACAGACAGAGACAAATAGAGACAGGGGCAGACAGACAGAGGCAGAGACAGACGGAGAGGGAGACAGAGGAAGGGAGACAAGAACAGACAGACAGATAGAGGCAGAGACAGGGGCAGGGACAGACAGACTGCGACAGACAGAGAGGGAGAGAGAGAGAGGGAGACAGAGGGTGACAGAGGGAGAGAGAGAGGGAGACAGAGGGACGGAGACAGAGGAGAAAGAAAGTGAGACAGACGGAGGGAGGGAGACAGACAGAGGGAGGGATACAGACAGAGGGAGGGAGACAGGCAGAGTGAGCGAGACAGACAGAGGGAGGAGGGTGACAGGGATAGAGATAGAGAGGGAGGGAGACAGACAAGAGGGAGACAGACAAGAGGGAGGGAAAGAGAGGGAGGGGAACAGAGGGTGAGAAGGGGAAGGGAACAGAGAGAGAGAGAAGGGTCGACAGACAGAGGGAGGAAGACCGCGAGAGAAAGAGTGGGAGAGAGAGAGGGAGACAGAGAGAGAGAAGGAGACCGAGAGAGAGGGAGGGAGACAGAGAGAGGGATGGACACAGAGACAGACAGAGATAGAGACAGACACAGACAGGAACAGACAGAGACAAATAGAGACAGGGGCAGACAGGCAGAGGCAGAGACAAACGGAGAGGGAGACAGAGGGTGACAAGGACAGACAGACAGATATAGGTAGAGACAGGGACAGGGACAGACAGACTGAGACAGACAGACAGAGAGAGAGAGGGTGACAGAGAGATAGGGAGGGAGGCAGAGGGAGACAGTCAGGAGGAGACAGAGGGAAGGAGAGGGAGACAGAGAGGGAGACCGACAGAGGGAGACAGACCGAGGTAGAGGGAGAGGGAGGGAGACAGAGGGACAGAAACAGAGGTAGACAGAAAGTGGGAGACAGAGGGCGACAGACAGAGGGAGACAGGCAGACGGAGGAGGGTGACAGACAGAGGGAGACGGAGGGAGCGAGACAGACAGAGAGAGACATAGGGAGGTAGACAGACAGAGGGAGAGAGAGGGAGGGAGACAGTTAGAGAGAGAGAGGGATAGGGAGACAGACAAAATGAGTGAGAAGCCACCTTAGGTGGTTCGGGCCCGCTCGCTACACTAACTTACTGTGTCCCAAAATGATGCATCTCCAAAAAGTATGTCACCCACATGAAAAGTTTGGAAAGCTGTGCCCTAGATGGCAGAAGAACACAGAGATGTAAACGTGTAGGATAGCCTCATTATGAACAAACATTTGCAATGCAATAGGTCCCGTATTTGCAAAATTTTAAGCTGTTGGCTTTGTACATGAGAATGCCTTTTATTTATATGTTTTCAAAACCAACACAGAGAGAAAAGGTGTGTCATTTACATTGCCAGTAGCTCAAAGTCTCGCAAATGCAAGACCTGTTGCATTGCAAATGCTTTTTTCCTCAGACATTAAAACAAACATTGACTGCAGCAAGCACAAATGCACGCAGTTGCTAATTTCTTGCAGAACACATATACAGCGTGCCTTTACAAGTTGAATACTGCCTTGATTTGGAAATGTGGGCAACTTTTGTTTTGGTCCGTGTGCCTATTTCTGTCCAAGTCCGACCCTGTACTAAACCGCTGAAACAAAAATACAGAGCTCTCAAGTTTTCTAGGTCCATCTGTGACAAACTCAAAGTTGAACTTTTTTCTTCGACTTATGGTACATGTTGGTTTATAAGACCGGTTCAACAAGACGGAAAATATCAGAAAGTAATGGGGAAAAATCTGGACTAGGTGACCTTTCAGATGGAACTGAGAAACCTGACAGCTCCGAAGAGGCCAACCAGGTGTTTATACATCCAAGAGCCCTTAACCATAGTCAGACACCGAAGTTTAGCCCCAGCGCAAGTAGTGCTTAATTTGTGGGGGTGGCTGCAGGTGATGGGAACCGAAACTAATTTTTAGGACCAGTAATTATTTTTCTTTATATTCGGACGCAGACAGGGGCGTAACACACACCCCTGCAGTGCAGACTGAACCAGGGCTAGGCACAAAAAAAAAAAAAAAAAAAAAAGAGAGAAAGGTAAGAAAACCGTGACACGTTGAAAAAGCATGGTTGAAAATAAATCCCAAGGCTGAGATAAATAGATGGAGAAGTGTAGGGTGCGGGAATAAAGAAGAATACGGTATTGTGAAGGCTAGTCAGCCATGATATTGGGCAATCACGCAATTTGGCCGCGACTTCGGCAAACTTCAAAGAAAATATTTGGGTCCAAGGCCTTATTATTTTATTATTATTATTATTTTAACAAATTAAGCTTGGGGAGCAGGTGGTAGAAAAGGGAATTAACCAGGGGATAGGTACAGCTCATGAGTTAGTCAACAAAAGTCTGGGTACAGCCCGCGGCACTCCGGCAATGAGCAGCACTTACACCAACTCAGTTAATCGCTGAAGGCACAACTGTGAAAGCACCCAACACTTTATGCTTCTGAAGTATTCTCAATAATTCCAGGAGAGAATAAGGTTTCTTAAAGTGAAGTTTAATCCAAGAATAGAGGATCCCATCCACATACAAAGCCAGCAGGAATCAACTGCTATCAATTAGAACATTTCTATGACACGTGCATTACATGGCTCGTGATGTACTTAAGATTCTATTAAAGCTGCAGTGCTAAATATCACACATCTTCCTCCCTCAAAACAAAACAGAATATAAAAATAAATGAATAAATAAGATATACTAAATACACAATACTAACAAGATGTACATATCATACAAAATCAGTAAGATAACTAGGCCTTCTAGACACACGTGTAGAAGACCTAATATTACCAGAAACATTTCCTCTACTTTCCTCCAAGTCCTTTTTTTTTTAATCAAAAGTCAATCCATCTTGCAATTTCCTTCTAACGATAACAACTCTATTTAGGTTCCAAATACGATGATCTTGAGTTTGCACTGCATTATTGAAAGTTTTAATTACTTTGATAGGCTTCATAAACTTTGTTTCAGAAGAACCCACCATGCCAGGTCGTCTCACCATAACCATGTCTCCAACACAAACAACAGTTTTTTTGACATTTTTTTTAACATCAAAATACGCTTTTCTACGTTCCGCCTTATCCTTCTCATTTTCAACAATTTCATCATTGTTGCACACACATTCTTTACCCTTGGACACTTCATACTTGTTAACCCAGAAAGGTTCAACCTGTGTGTTCGGAATTCTCCCACGAAACAACAAAAATGGAGTCTTACCAGTTGTGGCATGAGGAGTATAACGGTATTCCTCTATTTTTTCCAAAACACATTTCTTCCAGTCAGATGACAAGTTTTTGGCTAAACTAATAGTGTCCTTGATTACTTTATTAAATCTCTCAACCATACCGTTGGCCTCGGGGTGGTAAAGAGAACAGGTCTTGTGTGTAATACCCTTAGAAGATAAATAATGTTCCATTTCTTTGGAAACAAATTGAACACCATTATCTGACAAAATGGTTGCCGGAAGACCTTCTCTACAGAATAACTCACTCAAACATTGAATAATTTTACTTGAATCGATTCCTGACAAAAAGAACACCTCTGGCCATCTTGAGTACATGTCTATAACCACTAGAATAAAAACCTGAGAATCTCTATGTTGTACGGGACCCACAAGATCTAGAGCTATGTCCTGCCAAGGACCATTTGGTCTTCTTCTTAAGAACATAGGTTGTGTGTGTGCACTGTAAGACTTGTCACTGACATTACAATGAATACAATCCCTAATTGTCCTTTCAACCATTTTGTCCATTCCCGGCCACCAATAAGACATGCGAAGCCTCTCCTTACTTTTGGATAAACCTGAATGAGCAACATGGACCAAATCTATCAAGTCCTTTCTGAGACTAGATGGAGGGATCAACCTCGTCCCACGAAACAGTAGATCATTATCAACTGATAATTCACCGCGTACCGTCCAAAAAGGCTTAGTCAGAGCAGAACCCACTTTGCAGCTGACCCAACCAGTTCTCAATAAAGATATAATCTCACATAGAGTAACATCCTTTGCTAACTCTTCAGACCATTTTTTCTCAGATAGAAATTCATAATCCACAGCACACACCAATTCATCATCTAAATCCAAACAATCGTCTTCCAACTCTCCACTAGGAACCAAACGAGAGAGAACATCCGCTATTCCATTGTCAACACCTGGAATGTATTGAATACCAAAACTATACTCCTGTAGGCCAATAACCCACTTTGATATCCTCCCAGATACTAGATCCAGACCTTTCTTGCTAAAAATTTCCACTAAGGGTTTATGATCAGTATAAACATCGAAGACCAAACCCCAAAGAAATTTCTTCAGCTTCCTTATTGCCCAAAACACAGCCAATGCTTCCCTCTCTACAACAGAATAACGAGTCTCAGCATCCCTTAAACTCCTAGACAGAAACATTATGGTTTGCATGCCTTCTGGACCATTCTGCTTCAACACGGCACCCAACCCTTTCTCACTCGCATCGGTGACTAGAATAGACTTGAACTTAGGGTTAAAGCTTTTTAACGCAGGGGCACAGTTTAATCTTTGTTTGATTTTAACAAACTCGTTCTCACATTCCTCAGACCACTCAAATTCCACACCTTTCCTCAACAAACTCCTCATGTTTACTGTTAATTCAGCAAAGCCTTTGACAAATTTCGCATAATATTCTATCATGCCTAACAGCTTCATGAGTTCAGATTTGTTTTCCGGTGCCACCATCTTGTTTATGGTGTCTACCAATTCGGATTTAGGTTTTACACCATCACGTGAAATATTATGTCCTAAGTAATTAATAGAATCAGATCTAAATCTACATTTACTTGCTTTTACAGTGAGATTATGTTTGCTGAATCTTTCTAATACCATATTCAATGTTGCATCATGATCAGAAATTTTATCTGCAAAGATTAACACATCATCTTGATATATACAAACCCCAGTAACATCTTTTAACACTTTTTCCATAACCCGCTGAAACACAGAAGAAGCAGAAACTAAGCCGAATGGCATCCTTTTGAATCTATAGGTGCCAAAAGGCGTAATGAAAGAAGTAAGATCCCTGCAAGACTCCTCCAATTCAATTTGGTGATAAGCAGAGGTAAGATCTATTGTACTAAAGACTTTGGCATTTCCTAATAAAACTAATAGCTCTGCAATATTAGGTAAAGGATATCTATCAACAATTACACATTTGTTTAATTGCCTGAGATCAATGCATAAACGCAAATCTCCATTCGGTTTTCGCGCTGCGACTACTGGAGCCATCCATTCACAGCCCTCTATTTCTTCAATTATGCCATTTTCAATGAGTTTCCCAATTTCTACTTTCATATCTTCCTTTACAGCTAACGGTACACTCCGGACCTTACAGCTTACAGGAACAGAGTCATCTCTAACCCTTATCTTATGTTGATAACCTTTAAGACAACCTAAAGTTTCTTTGAAAACATTGGGAAATTCCTTTTTTAACTCACATGTGAATTTATCTTCTAATGACTTCCCTACAATTGATTTCTTGTCTTCAATTAGTTTTTCTTCATCATTTGTAACATGTTTATCATTTGATAGCTTCTCCTCAATTGATTTCTTGTCTTCAATCAGCTTTTCTTCTTCATTTGTAACATTAAGAACCCTGTCTCTTAATTGTATGCAAGGAGTGGCATTGGGATCTAAATATACACCCATATCACCTAAATGAAACCAGCTGATCAAACTGTCACCTTTTTTTGAGACATACACCTTACCAGCTACATATCTAGACTTATACTCTATGAGACCCATAAAATAACCATGTAGTCTTATTGGTTTTTTGTCATATCCCAATGGAATGATGTCAGGTTTCATAAGAGAAACTTTACCTTTTAATTTCTTGGTGAAAAATTCATCAGAAACGATGGTAATTTTTGCACCAGAATCAAACAAAACTTTAGTTTTTTCACCCTCAACTAATATTTCATCAATAGGATCAGGTTTTTTACGTGAGACCCCACCATCACCAATGGCTTGAACCACTTCGATATCACAATCAGATCCTGAAGAAGTTCTTTCAAAAATATCTACCTCCTTTACCTTGGATCTAACTTTAGTTTTGCACAAGGAAGAAACATGACCTTTTAATTTACATTTGGAACATGTTTGCTTTAGAGCAGGACATTTTTTGTCATTTGCTAGATGACCTGGTTTGCCGCATCTGAAACATTTGAGTTCAGAACCAGATCTTTTGAACTCTGGTCTAGTGACATCTTTAACATATTTATCATTTTTAGATCTTACCACTTGGACTTTATTTTCTTTTTCAGCATTCTTTTTGATTATAGCCACACATTTAAGAGAATGTTCAATACGCTTGGCAATGCCTAATACCTCATCAAGGGAAGGTTCATCCTTTAGCCATAACTCATCTCGAACTTTTTCTATCCCACAACCAAACATAAATTGATCACGAATACGTTCATCAATTAATGCTCCAAATTTGCATGAGGATGCAAGCTTTCTTAAACGGGTTACATAGGATTCAATGGTTTCTTCATCATTTTGCATACATTTAGTGAATTGATATCTTTCAAGAATAGTACTAACTTTGGGCAAAAAGTGTATATCTAATTTCTTTATGCTAATCTCATATTCATTTAAATTATTTGCGTCTGCGGGAGAAAGGTCAGGCAAGTCATCAAAAATATCTTGGCCTTCAGATCCCAGACAATGAAGCAATAAAGAACATTTTCTCTCAGCACTGAGAGAAGTCCCGCAGACTTTGGCATAACGTTCAAAGACCACTTTCCATTTTTTCCATCTAATTGGAGGTTCACCAGGACTAGACAAAGAGAATGGTGCAGCTGTAACATTTTGCATTTTGTTAAATTCAGTAAAGAAGAATAAAAAATAAATAAAATATTATGACTTGTTTTTGCAAACTATTGCCCTTGTTTAACAAAATATACAGGAAGTACGACACCCAATCAAAATGCACAAACCAAAAATGTATGAGCCAATCAAAAACTTCGTTTTGAAATTTTTCCAAAATAGGTGGAGATGGCTGAAAATACCAAAGAAGAGAAGGTAAGATTCAAAAAAAACCTTCAAAATAATAATTATTAGTTTGTAAATGTTGGTTATAGTTTAAATGTACCACAAGTTTATTTCTTATAATAGTGTAGTGAAGGCTAATTGCTTCCTTCAGTGATAATTGCTTCTTACAAGCTTGACTGCACGTAATAGTAATCCCTTCAAGTCTGGCTGCACTCGCTTTAGTTACACGGTAAATTGTTTAAAATAAAGAAAATGCGGTTGTAGGATGTAAGCTTCAAGCTCAGCTGGACACGCTTTACACATTGAGCTGTTAATATTTAGAGAGAGATCGTGCTTAAAGTTCAATCACAGTCAATTAGCACGAGAGCGAACCATGACGCCGCTTTTACATTGAGCTGTTTATTTTCAATGCGATGACAGCCTTCAACGCTCTGCCGATCGTGCTTGTGCTTAAGGCGCCGCTTCAATGGGATGACAGCCTTCAACGCTCTGCCGATCGTGCTTGTGCTTAAGGCGCCGCTTGTTCCGTGTTTAAATTCAATTCATGGGCAAATCTTCGTGCTTGTTGTTTGTGTATGTTCAAACATGTGCTTGGCTGCTCGCGCTTGGCTCGTGGAAGGTTAAATAGATTAAGGACCTTCAGGGACAGAAGCGGCTGTCTGCGCTTGTTTACTTTCAATTAGGGAGCTCGCGCTGGCAGCGGCTGTCCGCGCTTGTTTACTTTCAATTAGAGAGCTCGCGCTGGCAGAGAAATAGCAGAAAGAATTCTACACGCCTCTCGCGCACGATGCAATTTGTTAAGCACTGCTGCTGTAATTTGTTAAACACACGTTTGTTGAATCCACACTTTATACGGTCAAAACGATGTCAAAAGTCAGGAATTAATAGTTAAAAAATGAGATTAGGCTTAAACAGGGATGCCGGTTGAAAACGCGAGTTTAAGCAATCTAAATAATTCGCAGCTTGCAGATCAGAAGAAAGAGCTTGAGTAGAATAGAATTTAAAGTTTAGCAGGGTATAGTGTCTACTCACGAAGTTACAGTCAAGATTGTTGATGATGAAAGTTTGATTTGATAGATGCTGGTTGCCAGTTAAGGAAGGTTGATTAGTTCATAAGTTCTTCTCTTCACAAAAACTGTTGTTAGGATCCATATATTCCTTTTAGAAGTTTCCAATGCCGACTACGCCAGTGAAGTATTCTCAATAATTCCAGGAGAGAATAAGGTTTCTTAAAGTGAAGTTTAATCCAAGAATAGAGGATCCCATCCACATACAAAGCCAGCAGGAATCAACTGCTATCAATTAGAACATTTCTATGACACGTGCATTACATGGCTCGTGATGTACTTAAGATTCTATTAAAGCTGCAGTGCTAAATATCACAGCTTCCATACACGCAGCCCTGAATACGGCCGGCTCTCGGGCCCTGCCACCAGATGAGGAGCACCAACTTCACTTGGCATACAAGACTTTCATGCCCAGAGGCATCAGATTTAATTTAACTAATTTGGCCGCAGCCCAACTACTTTAAAGGCAGAGCCCCAACAGGTGACTGACGCTGCCCAGCCCAACAGACCTATTCATGTGCCCGACTCATGCCCATGAGCCTTAGTATTTTAAAAGCAAAGGCCTGGCTCGTGACCCGTACCAGAGTCTAGGCATGCTTCTGAGCCATGTAAGAACAGTGCAAATATATCACTTTTAAATAATCAGGGGGTAAAAACGTACTTTGACTACAGGCTGGCTTGTACATCGTCTAAATGGACGGTTGTGGGAATCTCTTCCTCCGTACCCTGGACCCCTTAAAACTACCCAGTAATAACACTTTACTTCAAGGATCTCCAACTTTAGGTTAACTTTGAAAAATAATTACTTCTCTCCCTTGAAAGTTTATGACGCTTTCATGTCCTTCCGCCACTCTTGTGAAAATTGTGAGGTTTGGTGCTCCTTCCCGACCTTCCCACCAATCAATGAATCAGGATTTATAAAGAGCGGCTAGTCACCCGATAGGGTATCAAGGCGCTAATCAACCGAGGGCTTTCAGTCACAGCTATTATTGTGCCTGTCAGTTGTAAGTTAAGTTAATTGTGCGGTTAAGCACGATAAATGCATTTATAAAGCATGATATATAGCCAGAAAGGCACACCTGAGAGTGTATGAAAGACATCTGAATGGAATTTTCACAACTTCTTCACTGATGCACCACTCTGAACGGCCACCCTCATGGGACAAGTAAGAGAAAACTTAAGAGAACTTTTCCTATTCGTAACCTTTGGCAAATACTGTGCAACTTACACAAGAGTAGGTTAATCCCACATAAGAGTCACCCTTAAATTAGCTTTGTACATTAGACCCTGTGCCTTTTATTACAGAAACCACAGACCTTTGCAGCCCGACTGATAATGGCAAAAACCAATGAGTGAATAGTGCCTAGTGATGAAAGCGCCTCATTAGATACCACAGCACAAAGAAGGCGACTTACAGCACTTTGCTCTTGACACCAGCTGTACAGGGGAAAGTCCCAGAATACCCCGGGGTAAATCCTAGAAGGATTGCTCCGAGAGATCTCTCCGATCGCATGGTCACTGAAAAGTGGCGCAGCCTAGGCCAAGCGTGTTATTGAGGGGTTCTCTGACCTGCGTTATGCCGAGGTGCAATTAACGCATTCCAAACACAAAGTACGCAGGACGTGGATGTTATTTACAGAGCTCTGAGACAGCAGAATGGAGACTGTGAAGCACCACAGAGGCTTTAGCATAGCACAGAGAAGCTCCATTAAATGCAGATTAATATTGTGACGTAACACCAGGGTGCCAGATATCCAGTGGTCGAAGTGGGGAATAAAAAGTAGGGGAACTGTGGGTGGAGAATCAGGGGGCGGGAATAACCGAAGATTGGATCAGTAGGCGGAGTCAGGGGTGTGGCTAGAAATCGCAAAACATACCAATTTTTAGTACGTTTAGCCTTTTTTACTGACCA
Source organism: Lissotriton vulgaris (assembly GCF_964263255.1). Classification (NCBI taxonomy): domain Eukaryota; kingdom Metazoa; phylum Chordata; class Amphibia; order Caudata; family Salamandridae; genus Lissotriton; species Lissotriton vulgaris. The sequence continues at coordinate 408,888,228 of NC_141699.1, read as the reverse complement.
GTTACAGCTTATAACGTTATTTAATTCAAACAATGGATACACATGTTTATTTGAGGTTTAATTCAGGCAAAAGCAAATACTCATAGGGAATACAGGTTTATGTAAAGTGTGTGAAATATAAGCAGGAGCAATGGCATGGGCGCAAATTCAGGATGGTGAGTGTAAAAATTCAGGACAAGGGGGGTCAAAATTCAGCACACAAATTCGGGACAACAGGCATGCTTTGCAGACACATCAGCGAATGTAATGCAATAGTATATAAATAAATAGGCAAGGAACATAAGTACAAGTCACTCTACCCCGTCACTGCTCCTTCCCTGTCATTTCCCCTGCCCGGTCACAGCTCCTGTCCAGTCTGCACTCCTGCCCCATCACCACTCCTGCCCCATCACTTCTCCTGTCCCATCACTTCTCCTGCCCCTATCCGTTCACTGCCCCTATCCGTTCACTGCCCCTATCCGTTCACTGTCCTATCCATTCACTGCCCTATCCATTCACTGCTGCTCCTATCCATTCACTGCTGCCCATATCCATTCACTGCTGCCCCTATCCATTCACTGCCCCTATCCGTTCACTGCCCCTATCCGTTCACTGCCTCTATCCGTTCACTGCCCCTATCCATTCACTGCCCCTATCCATTCACTGCCCCATCCATTCACTGCCCCTATCCATTCACTGCCCTATCCATTCACTGCCCCTATCCATTCACTGCCCCTATCCATTCACTGCCCCTATCAATTCACTGCCCCTATCAATTCACTGCCCCTATTCATTCACTGCCCTATCCATTCAGGGCCCTATCCATTCACTGCCCCTATCCATTTACTGCCCCTATCCATTTACTGCCCCTATCCATTCACTACCCCTATCCATTAACTGCCCCTATTCATTCACTGCTGCCCCATCCATTCACTGCCCCTATCCATTCACTGCCCCTATCCATTCACTGCCCCTATCCATTCACTGCCCCTATCCGTTTACTGCCCTATCCATTCACTGCCCTATCCATTCATTGCCCCTATCCGTTCACTGCTCCTGTTCACCGCTCCTGCACATGCCTAATCACCGCTCCTGCACCGTCACTTCTCCTGCCCCATCACTTTTCTTGCCCCGTCACCTCTCCTGCTCCGTCACCTCTCCTGCCCCGTCACCTCTCCTGCCCCGTCTCCTCTCCTGCCACGTCACCTCTCCATCCCTGTTGCCTCTCCTAGCCGGTCACCTCTCCCGCCCCATCACCTCTACTAACGGGACAGCAAGTAAACAACCTTCATGTATTTAAGTAACTTGGTCAGCGCGCAAATGATTCCCTTAGCACAGGTCTTTACAGGCAGGTGTTTCCACGAAAATTCATGCCTTTGGAGCACATTCACTCAAGGAAACATTCACGCAAAATCACAATCACTTCAAACCACCACAACTTGCTGTAGAAAACTGGGAACCTCCGAGATACTCAGTCAAAACTAACTCTTGGTCGCCTTTTCTGGTTCAAAGCAATACATGTCCAGTTCATTACAGACTAGAACATTCCCCAACACCCCAAATAATTTTGTCCTGCAAAATACGGGTATATCCACAAATGCCGCGTTCAGAGCTGTCTGGTTAAAAATGACATGCCCTGAATAAGATAAAGTACACAAAGCATACAAGTCGATAAGCAAGTATCACGACAAAACACCAAGGGCCCAATGTAGGTAATTTAATTTTTCCGGTTCTTAAATACCGATTCATACCGAATCTGTATTTATGAATCGGAAAACTAAATGTAGGTAAAAAATCGGTAAAAAATACAGAATCGGTAACAATCGGAATCCACACTCGGTAAATACCGATTCGGTAATCTCCGAATCGGTAATATCCGATTCGGTATCACCCATTCAACCCTATGGGCCTCCAGGCCCATAGGAATGAATGGGAATTGGAAATTACCGATTCAGAGAATACCGAATCGGTAAAATCCGTTCTCGAAAATTCGAATAGAAGACATGTGAGCCAGTTAACCAATCTGGGACACCCACCACACCCCACAACAAAGCAACTAAGAAATCAACCAATCAGATGCAAGTACCACACCCCCCCAGTGCCTGGAAGTGGCCACACCCATGCAGGTGCAGAGCCACAGAACTGTTTGAAGAGATGGAGGGAAGACAGAGGAGCAGGCTGCACTGAGCCCAGCAGAGCATCACCATGGAGTCCCAGGAAGGCCAGAAGGATGGAGGTGATAGAAAAAGGAAGCTAAAATTCAGCACGACTGAGCTCCAGGTGCTGGTGGAGGAGGTAGTGCAGCATTACAGCCAGCTTTTTGGGAGACAGTCCCTGCAAGTAGCAGAGTCTGTCAAAAGAAACACCTGGCTGGCGATCCAGAGCAAAGTAAATGCCCTAGGGGTCACACATTGGGAAATTGAAGATATCAAAAAAAGGTGGTATGATCTGAGGATCACCACCAAAAAGAAGATTTCAACCCAGAGGAAAGAATCCTCAGCCACAGGTGGAGGGAAGAGCCGTGCACCAAGCCTCACTGAACTGGAGCAGCTGGTGGAATCCACCATGGAGCCGGGATGCATACACGGGATTGGGGATGCTGACAGCTCAGCCAGAGCTGCAAGAAAGGTAAGATGCATGGACATGAATCCCCACCCATTCCCTGGCCCCTTCCCCAATGTGGGTGACTGAATCACAATCCAGAACACATGTCAGTACTCACCACCAATGTATCATGGTAGTCGTTGTAGGAAGGTAGATACCTGACTATGGTTACCCCCTACTTTTTGCCTGGTGTTTTGCTGGTTTTCCGACTTAGTTGACCCGGGGCCCTGCCAATCAGGACCCCAGGCCTACTGCTCTCTCTCTAAAATGGATTCCATGTACCTTAGGTACATTTCCAATTGGGACTGGGCCACCTTATCAGACCCTGTAACTCAGGGCATCTGTGTACCCAGGGCCTACCAGGGGCTGCAGCATGTATTATGCCACCCCTGGATGGCCATCTAAATCTGACACAACTGGCTGCGCGACAGCTGGGGCAACGTGGCGTACTCGGCCGTTGCTTTAGATATAGTATACCTATATCTAACCCTAAAATGGACACCCGATTTCCTATCAGTCACTCCTATGGCAGGCCTTGACAATCCTGAAGGCAGAGTGCGTGGAATCGTGTGAATTGGGCTCTGGCACGAGCCGAGCCCGGTTGCAGCTTGCGGAACCAAGACCCAATGGCTGTTCCATGATAGCGCGTACCATATCGATAACTTCGGTATCGCGTTATCAAGACATGTCGAGTAAGGTGTCGCACGAATCGGGATGCTGACCCCTCACCAATGCTGGCGACGAGGTTAGCATTCCGCCCTTCTAGAGGGACACGACATGTACGTAACTGTGAACCCCGGTTAAAGTTAACTGAAGCCTCAGCTCCACAAAATGGATGCTGCCACCACAGACACGAGTCTGACCTCCTGCTGCTGGGAGTCCTTCCAGCGAGGAGAGCTTGGACAAAGGGTTTCCTGTCCGGGGTGGTGTTCGCACCATCCCAGACAGGGTTTTGTGTATTCTGGGTAGGTAGGGCTTTACAAGAAGGTGACTGCGGAGTGGCACCCCGGTGCTCACTACGCATCTGCCGGTTAGAACCAGTTCCAGGGGCGCGCAGCCCCTGACCTGGGGAAAGTCCGGCAGGGGAGAGGGGTGTAACTACCCCCCTTCCTGGTCCCACCCCTAGGGCAGGACCTAGTCATGTACCCACCCCTTTCTTTAGGATAAAGGCCGGAGCGGGGACCCTTCCAAATGAGATCATCTTTGAATCAAGAATACTTTCTACGAAAGGACTTCGAGACTCTTCTTAAGATTTCTCCCTTGTGGCTAAGGAGTAGTCACCCTGCGTCCGCAGGCACCATCTAAGAACTCTGCGGTTTGCTGCAAGTCCTTCCTCAGGAATCCGACGGCCCAGCTCGACGAGAACCGGCTTCCCTGGCACCTCTGACCTCTACCCACATCGTCAGCTCAGCTGAGATCTGTGGGTGCGACGAGACCTCGAGGGACCGGCCATCATCAAAACCTGCACGCTTTCTTAACCAGCACAACCACCGAAGGAATCCTCTGGTGAGTGCTCTGGGGTCCGAGAAGCCCCGACCCTGAGCAGCTCCAGCACCGAAGTGCAGCCTCCCAGCATCTCCACGATCTGCGTGGGGCACTTCTGCTTCGCTGTTCAGCACGTTGTCCGATCACTAGCCGCTGGCTTGTGACTCTGTTGACGACGAACGACAACCAACGCTGCTGGTCTGGTTGCTCCAGACCGGCCTTTGCTCCCTTCTGCGAGAGGAGCACCCCGGACCCTCCTGGTCCACTCAAGATGCCGTTTTAGGCCCACCACGTGGCCCTGAAATCTGCCAAGGCTTGTTGCCCCAATCCTGGGCCCAGCGACGCCGACAGCATCAACCTTCGTGGGACAGCTCGCACCTCCATCCTGGTCGCCGACAACGCCTCCGGGCCTGTGAGACTGCAGAGCCTAGCGTCGCCCACTCACCTAGTCGAGGTGACGGCCATCTGGTGCCTTCCTGGTACCCTCTGACTACTGGCTAGTAGTACGAACTTGGTCCCCTCTGCTTTCAGGTATCATCGATCAATGATCCAGGCTTGGATCTCTATAAACTATTCACCACTGGTCGCCGGCCAGCAACTCCTTTTCTTCCGGCTCCTGGCTCGTCAGCGAAGATCCCCGACGCCTGTAAGACTTGTGCAGCCGCAGCCCTCGTGGCTAGGTAACTTCGGCATTTCGGTGCCTGCATAGCCTCCTTACTTTAGGGTCCCGAGTCCCGAGCTTCCGACTTGCCTTATCGGGTCCGCCCGAGACCACTAGAACTTTCCGTGCCCTCGGGCACTTGTTTTGATTGTGCACTTGAAGTATTTTCCCAAGAGTTTTGTTCTGTGCTTGGTACCCTGTCCTCACAAAGAGTACAGGGCTGTTGTGATTCTAATAAATATACTGTTTATTTTCATAACACTTGTGTGGTGTCCTTTCACTTGGTGTTCAAGGGGTATGTGATGGTATAACAGCTGGCTTAACACGCCCTCTAGAGTTTAGCCCGAAGACTGCTCGTATCCACGCTACTAGGATAGCTGGTCTAAGGTTGACTTACAACCAATCACCATAAGGGTCGTTTGGACCGATACATAGTGGTCGCTAGAATAGCGAACGCTGCATATCGGGCCAACTTCTCACAGTCGTAGTCATAGGAACATACATCAAAGCAGCCAACACAGAATTCAGCATGCCATGCCACACTCCCCATACACAAGCAGTTGAGGCGTAGGAAATTGTGTGATAGGAATGTGGATAATGAAGACACACAGGTGATCATTGTCCATGTCTGCCCACAGGAGAGTCATCGCGCAGTGCAGCGCAGGGAGGGGAGGCGAGTGCACCAGCAACGGCTGCGAGGGAGAAGCCTTTAGACACATCAGGACCCAGCACTGTCCCTGAGGACACTTCCACAGCGCAGGCACCCACAGCATTGGAGGAAGACTCCACAGCACAGCCATTGTCACCCCTGCAGTTTGGGACACAGCCTCCGGCAGCACCTGCAGGTGCCACAACACCAAGCTCAGGGTCCTCTGTGCATGTGAGGCCAAGGAGGCAGGATGTTCCACCACGCAGGATCCTAGCAAGCTCTGATGAAGAAGAGGTGGAGGTTCACACACACAGCACTCCACCTCTGGCTGGCAACGCAGGGCAACAGGGGTCATCAGGATCTGTGCGTGCAAGTGTCCGTGGTCGTAGGGCACGTGAGTGAGACGAGGGGCAGGAAATGCAGGGGGTCTTTGCTGGTTTGGAAACCACTATGGTGAAGATCCAGCGCATGCAGGCCAAAGGGATCATGGCAGTGCATAGACAGGTGCGTATCCTGAACAGCAGGATGTCAAACATTGATCGGGGGATATGCTCCATGGCCCTAGGAATGGAGTCCATGGCAGAGGGGGTGAGGGAAATGGGTGTGCGCATGGATTCCCCATGTGACATGCTGGAGAGTGAACAGACGGGAAGGCGCAGGAATAGGCACGTACTTAAGCAGCAGAATAACGCCATCAACCGGCTGGCAACTGCAACCACCCTGCTATGCCGCCGGTCAGTGAACATGCAGACTGACATTGTGCACTGCTGCAGTGACTTGTCCAGGGGGATGGGGAGAGTGACCTCTGCTATGGAGGTACTGCTGACACAGCAGACAGCCACTGCTGGTAACACGTGTGTCGGAGACACAGAGGAGTCCACTAGCAGGAGTGGATCCAGCACGCCTGTACAGAACGTTCGTCGGAGCAGCAGGCTCCATGCAGAAGACCCTGGCACCACTGCGCAAGTTGACCCCCTGCCCCATAGCTCCCACACCATAATGCGTAAGCGCAAGCATTAACAAATAATCCTGAACACAGGACAGGTCACAGTGATGTGAACTTTGGCCACCCAGTGTGAAATGCGGATGTTGTTTGATTCATATGGTCTGGTATATGTGAAGTGCAGTAGTGCATATTAAACTGAGTGCTTCAAGAACTACTCATGACTGTGTTTCCTCACTTTATTAGAAATATCTGGTTGTGATTTGTGCGCGTCTCAGTCTGTCGTCTGTTGCTGGCGCTGCTCCTGCTGCATTGTGATCAGCTTGTTCTGTCCCATTATCCATGTCCTCATGATATGTGATTTCTACCTCTGTGCCCTCCTTGGTGGCAAGATTGTGCAGCATGGCGCAGGTCGCAATAATTTTGCAAAAGATCATTGGCGTGTACTGCTGTGCACCTCCACTCTTATGGAGGCAGCGAAATCTGCTTTTAAGCAGTCCAAAAGTGCGTTCCACCACGCAACGTGCTGTTCTGTGTGCCACTTTGTAACGCCTTTCACTCCTGGTGGATGGATTCAGGTAGGGGGTGAGGACAAATGAACGCAGGGCATATGCACTGTCACCTGTGTGGAAAATGAAATAATGATTAGTCACATACTCATGATTGATCCTTCTGCATTGGCTATCAGGGTGTCTCACAGTTATTTATCTAGCAGATATCCATCCCCGAAATCACCAGCAACAAGGCGTGTGTATATCCCACTATTCTGGAAGATGTAGGAGTCGTGGGTACTCCCTGGAAATTTGGCAACAATGTCGGTAATGATGTTGGCAGCTTTGCAGATCACCTGCACATTGGATGCGTAGACTTCCGGGTTCCATAAATGTGTTCTGTTGCTGCAGGTGGGCATAGTGGGATGGGCGTCCCATCGATAGAGCCTATGATGTGCGGGAAGTTTGCAAGTTGGTAGAAATCGGTTTTGGTCTGTGCTAGTTCAGCAGGTGTGTCAGGGAACTCAATGTAGTGTCCCATCCTCTGCATCATGGCGTCAAGAAATTTCCTGAAGAAACGTGACAGGCAGCTCTGGGACACCCCACCTACCACAGCAATCACATGCTGGTAGCTCCCAGAAGCAAGAAGGTGTAGGCAGCACAACATCTGCACATGGGGTGGGATGGCGTGTGCTCTTGGGGTTGGGTGTTCCAGATATGGGTGGAGGTCCCTGATCAAGTCCAGGATGGTTCTGGGGTGTAGCTTGTACCTTTGCAGGATCTCTGGTTCAGTCAGTTGGAATAGGGTGATCCTCTGCCTATACACCTGCTTCTCCCTTAGCCAGACCCTCTCTCCTGCTGCCTGTATCCGTAGCCGCCTTGTCATTATGTAGAAAGCCGCCATTGTGCTTGCACTGTTGCATTTTGGGGCCTTCTTTTATATCCTGCACCTAGTTTCCACCTGCTTTCATTCCGTGGTAATTACCGACTCTTAAATACCGATTTTCATGGTATACGGTATTTTTTGGGTTTCCTACATCTCGATATGCCATTTTTACCATTTCTGATTTACGATTCAGTAAATAAGAATTCGGTATAATCCGATTCGGAAATTAACCATTTCTTATTTACCGACTCTGTAATTATGAATTCGGTATATTCCGATTCGTGAAATACCGAATCGATATTTTACCGACTGCTTTTTACCGATTCAGACACTTTTTTTCCACATACATATCGATACTCTTATTCCGGTCGGTAAGGGCCGAAATTACCGAATTTCGGCTGTTACCGACCGGTATTTGGCTACCTACATCGGGCCCCAAGAGGCTAACATCACATTACAGAACAGGCCTGGAATGTTAAATTAGCCGCTGTGCAGGAAAACTCCGAATTATTGTCCGGAAAAAACTATAGAGTATGCTGAAGCCACGGTGTGGCTGTGGATCTACAGTTTCTGGCCCTGGTTGCTTCATGACATTTGCAGGAATGGACATCTTCAAGGAGCTGGACAAAGGAGTATCAAGTTTAAACTAGATCAGTTGGCATGGACATCAAGGCCTAAAAACACAAGTCACAATTTTTCATGCATTTGTTTTCCTCACAAACTTCTTACAAAGACATCTTATCACCTTAACCAAAAAATAATCATGCAGGTTTCTTAAAGTTGGTGGCAAGTTCCCGACAGTCCTCTGTCTGGGGAAAGCTCCTCTGTAATCACCAACTCAGCATGATATGCTAAAGGCAGAGGGTGGCGCATTGTCATTCGAAAGGATTAATCAGCCTCAATCGGAATGACAATGGGGCTACTGCAGCCTCTGGAGTTCAACAGAGAAGTGCGAGCAGCCCCTGGAAGATGAAAGAATAATCGTTTTGTAAGTTGGACTATTCTTGCCGTCCCGGGACGATTTATTGACTGACAGAAGTAGGGGAACGGACTGAAAGAATTTTTAAAAGTAGGGGCACGCCGTGCCCTTCCGATCCCGCCCACTTCTACCACTGCAGATATCTGCCCTCCGGGTTTCAGCCCCTCCTGACACTGGTGAGCTCTGCAGAGGTGCATGTGGAATGACCGGAAGGTGCCGGCATTGTGTACATTTGGGTGTGGAGTGCACGCATGTGAAAGCAAACATTGTGGCTGTCATACATGCAGTGGGAGGGCATGCAAATACGGAACACTGGGGGCAAGGGAGGAGTCTAGGGGCTCCCGGAGACCATGAATGAGCTATTGGTGTGCCTGTCAGCCTGAGGCCTGCTCGGTGCGGGACTTGACTGATTGCGGCGGCGTCCGCGAGTCAGCTGACTGTGTTAACACTTTTCATTTTAGTGCTGCCGCTTGTTTATATATGCATCGCGCTTTCGCCTTAAGTGAATGCAATGCAAAAATAAAACTGCGTGTCTGGAAGAGACGCAGTGCGCGATCTAAACCCTCAGTCCGAGTGGGCGGGGCCTAAGGGAGACAGGGCGGACACAAACCGCGCTTCCAAAGAAGCGGGACACAAACCAACGGCTATAGATCTCTCCAAGGCGAGCAACGCATGCGAGACCTAAAAACTGTTTCAGTCAAGTAACTTTTTCTGTACTCCTGGTGGATACTGCAGTTTATCAATTGTGTCCCACAGCCACTTTACTATGGTCCACCAATTGAACAAGTTTTGTAGATTTAAACTGGTACAGGTTCACTTGCTGTGCTTATTTTTGCTATCTAGTTATTGAATTGAAAATTCTTACACTGTATTTCTGTGAAAAATATTAAATGGTCAAAGTGGGTATTAACCATGGATTGTCTGTAATTTGATTACTTTGTGATTTTAAGGTGTCCCTTGGTGTGTACACTGATTTTCTTCACTTTTAATGATGATGGGCTATGAAGCGCAGCTTTTAGCAGACATGTGCAGGGATGACCATGGGGCCATCTGGCAGATGTCAGCCACTGGAAAGCCCCTGGTGAGATCCCCTGGAAGTAGCCATGGCCTTTGTGGCATAGCCATGAATGCCATTCGGAGGGCTGATCTTGGCCAAGACATAACACAGCTGATGCAAAAGATGACCCAATGCAACATGGTGCGTTTGGTCACTGCCTTGCCTACCTACCTTTGGCGAACCCCCCAGAGAGCTGATCCTCTACTCTGTCCTACTAAATACAATTGACGTAGTATGAGGCTGCATGTCTGGATCCAGGTTATGCAGCCTTCTTTCCTCCTTGGTGGGGTGGGGGTTAAAGAGAGGAAAGAAAGTTGTAAGAGTAATAGAATGGGCCAAATAAAAGGCTGAAACTACTTTTAGCAAGAAGATAAGGTATGGATGCAGGATCAACTTTTCTAAGTAAAAGGGTATGAAAGGTGAACGAAGTGGGAATTCCCAAAGTTCCCAGACCCTATGAGCAAAGGTTATTTCTACTAAACAAAACTATCGTCAAAGTAAAAAGGTTGAACTGGACTATTGTGCACTAGCTCAAAATGAGATACCACCAAGAAAGCATGTATATGGTTCAAATCCCACCGAGCAGAGTGGAAAGCAAACAAGTAAAGCAAATCCTTCAGAAAACATGCCACTAAAAGTGACCTAAGCAACGACATCTGAACAGGGAGACGCATGAAAACTGGGTTACCCTTTCTAGCCTTCGCAAGCCCTTTTGTGTAGAAACCAAGTCTATCGGAGGGTGTCAGAAAGAGGTCACTTGAAGGGATCCAAGCCTTGTGACCCACTCATTGCACACATTTGTTCCAGCGACCCACATAAATGGATTTCATGTTATGCAGAACCTGTAGAGCAAGTTTACACCAAAAAGGTATTTTGGTGCTGAGGTAGTAAGGGGCCACACCTAGCAAAAAAAAGATAACCATAAGCTTGTCTAAATAGCCAAGTTTTTAAAGGTTTCCTGAACCCCACATAGTTGGCGGTAGATCTGATGTCAGGGGGAGGAATGTGTGTGGGGGGGGGGGGGGGGGTAATCACTCAAACCCTGGGCCCACCCAGCCTCCTCCTTTTACTTCTTGAAACAGTTAATTGGTTCCGGTGTGCTGATCTAAGGTGAGTATTGGGAGTGTAGAGCTGAATTCTGGAGGACATAAAGGCTGGTGTTTTACTGTGAAGAGATTTAAAAATAATACAGCCTGTTTTCAAAATAGTCCTCTGGGCAACAGGGAGACAATGTAACTTTTCCATCAGAGACTTAGTGTGGCAATGTCTAGCCTGACTAAAGACCAGCGGGGCTGCCTGATTTTGTGCTATTTGCAGCCTATAGTTTAGGCCCATTGGGAGTCCCAGATAGAGGGCATTAGCATAGTCTATTGCATCACTAATGCAATGAAATTTGGATGACCGCTTCAAAGGTGAAGTATCTCCTGTTTTTCCTAATTCTCCCAAGTTGAAGAAGGCATGAGGAAGTCACTGCTCCTACCTGAGGTTTCATGTAGAGATCCTCGTCTATGAGTATCACAAGGCTTTTCACACATTTCTTGAGCGTGGAGGGGCCCCTTTTCAGAGGGCCCGAAGGAGGGATTCCATTAGTGAAGTTTATTCTTTGTAACAACAAATTCTTTTTTGTCTGAGTTTTAACTTCAACTGATGGCCGTTCATCCAGTCCCGAATACATTTTGGAAAAATTCCTTGGACTCCACAGTATTTTCAATGGTGAAAATCAGCTGCATATCATCAGCGTAGTTGTATATTTTCACCTTCCGCTGCTGAAGGGATTATATCAGTGGGCAAATATAATGATTTAAACGACGAGGGGCTAGGCACTTTACATTGGTTTTACTGGGAGCCAAGATGTCTCCTGCAACTTATTCAGGGAGACAAAAGGAAGCTAGCTGGCCCCACTCAAGTGCAGTCACAGCTCTTTGGGATTGGGTTTTAGGACCTTGTCATTCAGCTGCGAGAGCAGGAATGTGCTATGTTGAAGAGAAAGGGGTGGCAATGTGCTGTTGAGTGCCAACAAATTGGCATATTAGATGCAGATCAGCAGTTTAATCCTCTTGAACTTTCTGCAGGACTTTCGGGAGAAGCAGCATCCCCTTCATTCTGGAGGCACCACTTCTGTGCCCCTTTGTTCAGCAGTGCAAGGACCTCTACCTTGGGAATCAAGCCACAAGTTAGACCGCGTGTCCTGACAGATTGTGTGGAAAAGTGAGAGCGCCCCCAGAGGATGGTGGTACAAGTGGTGGGTTTCTGTAGCAAGACTGCCATGTCCGTGAACCAAGCTACAGTATCCACAGAATCCAAGCCTCACTTCAGGATTTACCTTGAGGCATCCAAGACATCCCTGACCAATTTGGAAAAGATGTTTTCATGTGTTTGAGTAGACGTATGACTGCAAAGTTTTGCAGTTCCTATAGGGTTTGGACATATCAGCATATCAGACCTTCCTGCCGATGACATTCAGCCTTCATGCCTGCATGTCCAGAACTGACATCTGAAGAGTTTTGGGATTCATTTTAAGAATGAAGCTAGAACCAACGGGCTGTTTGGAAACGGATGAGAGGGCAAAGATTTTGGGTCACCGGTATCAAATCTAATGGGTCTTTCAGTTTTTGGACTGCTGAGCCTGAGAAGGGATTCTCTCATATAGCCAAGGCAGTTTCTGTAGGCCCTCATTAAATGGGACCAAGGGCTCTGCCACTGAATAAGTAGTTTGTGTCAAAATGTGCTTTGGTACCCCAGAGCACAAAGTCAAATACAGAATTCCTGAAGCTGTATGCATTACAGTGGTAATAAAAAAGGATACTTCCTCTGTCATCACCCCAGAGATAAGAGAATGTTCCCTCGTGGAGAAGTATCTAGGTCATGGCATTTCGAAAGTCAAAGTAAGGACTTGTATCAGAAAAAGAAGGAATCTGATTGTCGGCCTCTGAAGCCTCATTTTCCTTGGGCACCTAATTCTTATTTAGCATAGTTGTAACAACAAAGCTGAATAACTTCTCCAGTTGGGCACATTTCTCAGTCTTAGGAAGAGACCGTACTTCAATGCGAGTTTTTGACTTTCTCTTGTTCCACCTGTATAATTTCAGCTGACTTAGAGGCCAATGTCAGTAAAATAGAAAATATGCTTATTTAAACAATTGTCTAATAAACAAATACACAGATTACAAAATACATCACCGTAATAATGAATTCTAAATTTCAAAGCTTTTTTTATTGATTTTTGGCATGTATAAAATAATACATAAAGGCAAAATAACATGGCAATCCATAAGGACAAAATAGCATAGCAATCTTATTCAACTTAAATATAATTACCAGAAGTATAATTAAAGTAAATCTAAGCGGTAGGAGGAGTTGGGGAGAGGGAGTTGAGAGAATAGATACAGGAATTTAATAATAGGCTGAAAAGTGTAGTTGTTTCCTGGCACTATGAGTATGCTAACGATAGTTTGATGTATAAGTGAGTTATACAAGTTAAGTTTAGGGGTATGACAGAGGTTTGATGTACGAGGGATATACGGACGATGCTTCTAAAGATTCAGATTGTGGTTCTCTGTGTAGGTTAAAAGTGTGGTCGTTGTGCAATATGCTGAGGTAACCTAATAAACGGCAATGATGATTGTTGAGAGTGAGAGAGGGGAGTCACCGTAAGGTGTTATGCTAGAATGTGGTTGGGGGCGATCGGTCACAGGTTTTAGTTGGGAGCTAAGACTATGCATGGGGATATCTAAGGTGGTTTATTGGTGGTGAAATAGTTGTCCAACGTATCCCAGACGGGATTAGAGGGAGTCTTCCATGGTGAGTTTTGGAGAGAGATATTGTCTGCGCCTCTAATATGTAAGATCCAATTAATCCAGCAGTTACACAAGACTTTGTGTGTGCTTTTCCAGTTGGTTAGGACTATTTTTGTTGCAGAGGTTATTAGTAAATATAACAGAGTTGTCAGATGGATTGTCTAGGTTTGTATCTAGGAATCCTGCAATCAGGGCTCCAAGTTCTTTTTTAGGTGCCAATTAAATAGTTCTGATAGGAATGAAAAAACTTTGTCCCAAAAGTGTGATAGGGATTTGCAGTGAAAAATGAGGTGAGCAAAATCCCCTACTTTTTCCTTATAATTCCAGCAAGTGCGATCATCTAATATTTTTTGTGAATGTAACTGAACTGGGGTCCAAAATGTCTTGTGAATGCGCCACAGTTTAGTTTGTGATAGTATGGGGGAAATGTGACTGATTTCTAGGTTTGGGACCAGTCTGTTATGGACTTAGTTGAGCGTTTTTCCCAAAACGTTGTTATGTTTTTGTTTAGTTGCAAAGTTTTTGGGCGTAGGAGTTTGTATAGGCGGGAAACTTGGTGGCCGGAATTGTTAATTTTTGGTATAAGGTTTGGCAGGGAAGGTGTATCTCTGTGAGATTTAGATTTTTAGATGGCAGCATTGATTTTAAGAAAGTTGTAGAACTCAATTTTATCAAAGTTGTATTTTGTTTGTATTTCGGAGAAAGTTATGTGGTAAGATGAGGTGCCAGTTTGCTGTGGGAAGAAGATGCTCTTGTCTATTCATGTTTAAATACAACGGCAAAACCATATATTATCAATGATCGGGTTGTTCCGGAGGGATGGAAGGTTGGAGAGTCTTATGCTTGAGGGAAGCTTCTTATCTATTTTTAGGAGAGACATTTTTGTATTCCGGAATAAGTATTTGGATCCATTGAGATGTTTTGTGTTGGATGTTAGTAGGGTTAGTGGATTTAGGTTGTTTAGGAGAGCCCTTTCTACTTCTGACCAAACTGATGTATATTTACGGGGGGGGGGGGTGAAACCAATAAGCACCCTGTTTTGCGAGAAAAGCATATTGATCATCTTTATAAAGTTGGCCAGGTTAACCCCCCTAACGAGTTGTGTAGTCTACGTTTTTTCAAGGCTATCTTAGCTTTTTTATATTTAGAGATCTGTTTGTCTAGTTTGTGGTGGAAGTCCTCTGATAATAAAAAAGAGAGCATGCTGATGAGGTAATTGATTATTGGGGTGATCACCATTTTTATACTTTCAATTCTGCCCCACCAGGTAATACATTTAGGGGAGCATTTGTCCAATAGCTTTTTTGTTTTTTCTAGGGTAATGTTTTCATTATGTTTAAGGGTGTCTATTAGGTCTGACCCGAACTAGATACCTAGGTATTTTATGTATCCGTGTTGCCAAGCTAGTGCAGATATACCCAGTACCTCTTTAGTGCAGTGAATATTTAGATGTTTCACTTCTGATTTATCCCTGTTTAGTTTAGATAGGGAGGCTTGTATTAAACTTTTTCAAAGATTATTAACAGGTGCATGCACAACATGAGAAATGGGGTTATAGTAGAATGTTCTGAAAGTAGAAACAGAAGACCAATCAGTTGTTCTCAAAATATCTTCCAATCTAGCCCCAAAATAACATGCTTGTAGAAGCTCCTCTGAAAGAATTTGCCCATATGTTGGAAACGTCAATACCAGCCTTGGACATAATTAATTTGACCCATCTAGCAAGAGTGGCAGAAGAGACTGGAACTTGGAGTTTACGTAGGAAATAAGGAGTTGACCTACTTGACTTTCTGTAATCGGCTGTACACTTTTCATATTCCTTGAGACATTTTACAATACAAAGTTTTGATTGATTCAGAAAAGCTGGATACTCCACAGAAGAAGGTAAGGTTTTTTTTAATGTTTAAAAAGGACTCCAGAAGGAGTAAATTGCCTTCTAGAAAGATCCAAAGCTTTCACACTAGGTACTCTTGTACAAGAAATCAAACCAAATATTATTGTAAGCTTCACAGACCACTTTTAGGGATAAAAGAGCATTATCAGACCAAGAAACAAATCTGTTTAGGACTACATCAACATCCCATATACACATGTCTTTAGTTGAAGAAAGAATACTTATCCTAATTTCTTGTAATAACTTAGGAATCAACACATGTTCACCAATATGCTTACAATCAATATAATGGTGATGCAATGAAATAGCTGATCTGTTTAAGTTGCTTGTTTTCTGTGAATTATCTGATGATGCTAGGTGGCTTAAATAGTTAGCTACAATGGGGACATCCGCTAAAATGGGATCGGGGTTTGATTCCAGACACCAGCTCGGCTATTGGGCCAAACTGATTTGTGCGCCTTAATGGTCTATAAAGTCCAAGCTTTATTGATGAAGTTGATACTTTCTGACAAAAGGCCTGCGACTGACCAGAGATTCCTGACACAATCTACACCATGAGTTGAAGGGTACTGGATAAGATGAGGTTCTGAAAGTGCCCTGACAGATTTGGGAGAAGATGTGGTAGATTGGGTAGAAGGTTTGAAATATCTATAGACATTTGAAACAGATCTGGATACCAGATCTGATGCAACTAGAATGGAGTAATTATGATCAGTGAAGGCAGGTCTTATCTCTCCTTTGATAGATTTCGGGACATCATCAGCAATGGAGAAACTTCATAACTCGATCTTGGTTCTAGATTTGGAGAAAGGTATCCGTGCTGTGGCCAATGGATCCGGTATCCCAACTGTAAAATTGGGCCAATTGGTTGTTCACTGGGAAAGCAAATATATCTATTGTGAGGTAACCCCATGCTTCCTGAATGTGAAGGAATATTGGAATGTGTAATTTACAAATGCTGTAATCACTGAGTATACTAGAGCACCAATCCGCTTCTGTGTTTATTTGACCTGGAATGTATCTGTTGTGACAGATTTAAGGTGGGGAAGGCAAAACTCCCAGAACTGTTTTGCCAACAATTTGGAGCGAGTGTCCCTGAGGTGATTGATATAATGGACAGCTGTCAGGCCTTCCATTTTGAGAAGAATGAATAGCCAACCCACTTTTATGTGAATGTTTGGATCGCAAAGGCGGCTGCCAGCAGCTCTGAAAAAATTATGTGCATGGTGGACTCCTTCTGAGACTATATAATGCCAATCGTAAATTGGCTGACTCTTGCACCACATCGTGACACACTTGCGTTGGATTTCAATAGTAGAGCTGGGGAATAATTGAAATTTGACCTTGCGTTCCATGCTTGCAGGTGGTCTAACCATCAGTTTGCCTCCTCCTTAGTTTCCTCATCTAAAGGAATTGAATGTGAATAATTTAAACCTTTCTTCAATTGGCGAATCTTTAGCGGTTGTTTAGATCGGTAACGGAGCAGATCCACGAAAAACGCTTCAATTGATGAGGCTAATAGACCCACTAGGCATGACAAGTGTCTAAAAGAAAAGTGAGAAGCAAGTAATACTTGGGATAGTTATTTTCTGATGGTGACCAGATTGGAATATGATAGTTGAAGAATGCAGGATTGAAAATTCGCTAACAAAACAGGAGTTCTACTGACTGAACAGGTTTTTCCTGGTTGATGTCAAAATCACATTTCTCCATCAAAGAAATTGTAGCTGATTCAATAAGGCAACTTTGTTCTGAGAAAGGAGAAGAATATTGCCTATTTTAATGAGAAGACGAAAACCCAGAGAGCGACAATATAGCATCACTGGTTTAAGAAGTTAGGTAAAACATCATGGTACTGAAAATAGCCCAAAAAGCAGGGCTGTGAATTGGTTAAAAGAATCGTTCCATTGAAATTGCAGAAAGCTGCGTTGCCCAGGATGAATTGATACCAAAAAGTTAGCATCTTTTTAGTCGAATTGAACCATCAAATCCGACAGTTGGAGGCAATCTTTGAAATGAAGGATAGTTTTCATTTTGAAGTGAATGCATACAACAAAATGGTTGAGCTGATGGAGATTTATAATGGTTCTTAATTTCTTGTTTTTCTTTTTACAATAAAGAAAATGCTTTTAAAATCTGAAGATTCATTAGAAAAAGAGATAATCACTTATGAGTGTGAATAGCGAGATAACAGCTTAATCGAATCATCTATACTAGAGATGCGAGAGACGAAGGCAATAATGTATGATGATATGGCGCGTAGTTAGATATCAGTTGATACCTGTGTTATTGTATTATGTTTTCAACCCAGAATGTTCTTGGGATGATGGGGACTAATTATATTATCGGACATATCCTACAGATGAAATGTATACCTCATGACACTCAGATATTCTGCTCTGCTACTATAAAAGTCAATAACATTTGTTTCCCCCCAAAAATAAAAAATAAATCTGAAGACTCTAAAGCCTTTCTCTGTATGGAAGTCTTTAGTAGAAGATCCTTTATCTCCTGAGATATAACAATAGAAGCTGTGATAAAACTATCTGTTCAGCTAAGACTGACTGCAGAACTCAACTGTTCTGTAGTCTGTAGTTAATTAATGCCATGTTTATAACAAATACATGAGATTCTCTCTCCTAAACATGTTGGAGGAGGGTTTATACTTACAGATGGCAGACTTTTTTCTGGATTGACCTCTGTGATAATATCTCCCAACTTTTCTCCTTTGTGGGTAGGTCGGTCGGTCTTTAATACAGGTAGTATGATTGTCCCCTGCTGTGCTATAACTGGAAGTTGGAATTCAACTGTCCCCGACCAGCAGAACAGCCCCCTGTTCTGCCAGTCAGTGTAAAACCATGCTGGCTAAAACCTTTCTACATGGAAAGTTGAGCCTTATCAATAGAGTTTAAAGTTCAAAGATATTTGGACATTTCTTTGATACAATTATCTTTGTACAATTGGCCCTTCACTGCCAGACCTTCTTCCAGATTTGCCAATTCTGAAAGTTGTGGATCAAGTTTTAGTAGTCACCCTTTGTCTCTTTTCTTGGGAATTTGCAGAGTTGATATTGCCAACGAAGCATACATTCTTTTGAATATATTTTGAAAGTTCTGATGGGTCTAATGAGGTTGTTCCCTCTTCTGCGGTCTCTGAGCTCAAAAAATGTTGTAATAGGGCCCATGGCATCCAAAGGTTTATTTTGGTAGGTTGACCAGGACCTCTTGATGTCTTTTCTTAGGTCCTTGCTATACTTTGTAAAAAAATGTAAACGTTTCTGGTTGATTACTGATGTTGAAGGAGCTTGGTCACCCATTAACTGTTTAGGGCACTCCGATCTCAAATTATTTCTAATCAATTTTTGCATGTATGTATTCCTCTACATGTTGAATTGTGGACCAAGCTGAAGCTGTTGGTTGGAAAAGAATCAAAGGTTCGAATAAAGGTATCCCTGGTACGTCTATAATTTCCATCGGGGAGGAAGGTGACTATTTCACTGTAGTAAATGTTATCAATCTCTTTATTTCGGTTTTGTTTGCCCGAAACCAATTCAAGTCCGAATCTTTTTGGTGATCAGGATCCAAATCAGAGATAAAGGGAACTACTGTTATGTGTTGGATTGACACCCTAACATAGGTGCACGGTTTCAGAGGCACAAATCCTTTGTGCCACAAAGACAGGCAGGCCCTTTCACCTACATTAGCCCTCCCTTCACAATAACGAGCAACAGAGGCTGTCCCTTATCTGACGTGTGCTCTGGGCACAGAAGACGGTCCATCCTAAATACGTCATCTCCATGTCCAACAGTGACTAACCAACGTCACAACAAATTCTTAGAAATAGAACCTTAAGATCTTGGGATTTTCCCTAGCACAGGATTATTGATTTCTCCAAGAACTCATTAAATATGCATGAACCACTATTCCCAAAGGGTTCATTCCTAACATCTTCCTCTGACCGACTTTATGTCAATACTAACATTCCAAGGCACCTATCAGGTATAAATATACCTCCCTTTGCCCAAGTAAACCAGAGGAGACTGAGACTTCCATGCCGACACTCTGACCTGAAACGCTGCAACCTGCGTCATGCCACAGCTCCAGCTGGCAGAAGTCCATCCACCCCTCCTGAAGGGTCCAGCTTGAGATCAGGATGAAGTCCCACTAAGGTAATGGGATTAGACTAAATCCTAGGGGGATTCTTCGCTCTCTAAGGAGCTTGGTCAACTATTAACTGTCTAGGACACTCCATTCTCAAATTATTTCTAATCAATTTTTGCATGTATGTATTCCTCTACATGTTGAATTGTGGACCAAGCTGAAGCTATTGGTTGGAAAATAATCAAAGGTTCGAATAAAGGTATCACTGGTACGTCTATAATTTCCATCGGGGAGGAAGGTGACTATTTCACTGTAGTAAATGTTATCAATCTCTTTATTTCGGTTTTGTTTGCCCGAAACCAATTCAAGTCCGAATCTTTTTGGTGATCAGGATCCAAATCAGAGATAAAGGAAACTATGGTTATGTGTTGGATTGAGGCCCTAACATAGGTGCACTGTTTCAGAGGCACAAATCCTTTGTGCCACAAAGACAGGCAGGCCCTTTCACCTACATTAGTCCTCCCTTTACAATAACGAGCAACAGAGGCTGTCCCTTATCTGACGTGTGCTCTGGGCGCAGAAGACGGTCCATCCTAAATACGTCATCTCCATGTCCAACAGTGACTAACCAACGTCACAACAAATTCTTAGAAATAGAACCTTAAGCTCTTGGGATTTTCCCTAGCACAGGATTATTGATTTTTCCAAGAACTCATTAAATATGCATGAACCACTATTCCCAAAGGGTTCATTCCTAACATCTTCCTCTGACTGACTTTACGTCAATACTAACATTCCAAGGTACCTATCAGGTATAAATATACCCCCCTTTGCCCAAGTAAGCGAGAGGAGACCAAAACTTCCATGCTGACACTCTGACCTGAGACGCTACAACCTGCGTCAGGCCACAGCTCCAGCTGGCAGAAGTCCATCAACCCCTCCTGGAGGGTCCAGCTTGAGATCAGGATGAAGTCCCACTAAGGTAATGGGGTTAGACTAAATCCTAGGGGGATTCTTGGCTCTCTAAGACCTACACACATGCTAGGTACACTTAAGTACATCTAGTTAGGCATCATAGGGGTATAGGCTTTATCTTTATGCATTCTGTATTTCATGTATGTGTTCATTACTATTGCAAAATGGTAGAACTATACAATGCCTTTTTATTTAACTGCACTGCTGGCCATATTTCTCTGCTACTGTCCAACAGTATTCGCAGCACATATAACCAGTACTAGAATAACAACTGTGCAATACATTTTATTGTAAACACACCCGACTGTTTCTTCTATGTACTTCTCTGAGATGAGTGACTGAATGAAAAGTAGTATATTGTTTCCACGATCCTGAGGGATCAGGGTTTTATGTTATGTGGTTGCCAGAAGCTATTCCCTTCTTGTCTTCAAGAGGTTTCTAGTGGCCTCTGAGCTAGCTGGTACACAGTAATTAAGTTTAATATACACAATAGGGGCATACTGACCTCAGTCCTATGCTAAGC
Source organism: Lissotriton vulgaris (assembly GCF_964263255.1). Classification (NCBI taxonomy): domain Eukaryota; kingdom Metazoa; phylum Chordata; class Amphibia; order Caudata; family Salamandridae; genus Lissotriton; species Lissotriton vulgaris. The sequence continues at coordinate 408,867,205 of NC_141699.1, read as the reverse complement.
CTATCGTGTATGTTATTCCAATGCGCGGAACCTATCAGGGAAATAGGAACCACACTACATGGCGCCCAACGTGAATGTGGCACTTATTTAACAGTAGAATCTGAGTAGCTCAGTCATGCTTATTCTCAGAGACCCCTACTCATAAAACGCCAGAGACTTCTGGAGTGGGTAGGCACAAAATTCCGCCTGAGCTGAGTAGGCAAACTTCCTATGTATTGGCGGTTGGTTAATCAAGCTTGAAGGAAAAAGTTCCAGAACAATTGTGCCTTTTTAAAACCTTATCTTAAAACCCTTTTTTTTAGGACATTTTGTTTTCACAACACCATGTCTGTTGAAGCAGATGCTCCTGTCACTGGGACACAGGTCTCAAACGACGAAGAAGAAGCAAATGCAATACATTTTGCACCCAAAATCAGACATACACTCACACAAAAAAAAACCTCAGACATGGTTTAACACACCAAGGAGGTACAGTAATATTAATAGAGGCACACAGAGATTATCAAACAGATGTGTTCTATTCGTGGGTTACATTACCAGCAGTGAATGCAACAACTCAGACTTTTCATTCTTACATACATGAAAAAGTCCCAGAGGTCTACACTCCATTGAAGGAGATTAAGATTCCGCTCACTGACCAGGCCCACAATTTCTGGTTTAATGGCGCCCTACAACAAATAAAAAAAACAGGCTCGGTCCACTAGGTAGACCAGGAACTACATGTCCGACATTAGCCGGCTACACACCACATCCTGACATTGATATAATGCCACAAGATGCACTGCTCTTACAACACAAAGGGTTGGTAAAACTCTTACAGAGCCATGACGCAACTCAACAGGGGGACACTTGGTGTCCAGTCCATGGTAGCTACAAATAATACAGCTCCAACACAGAGCACCACTACTAAAATCACTCCACAAAACACACACACAGTAATGGGTAAACTGCCCATGAAACGTGAACAGATTCCTTTCTGGGTAGCTCAGAAAATCACCCAGTTAGAAGCAGTATTTCCAAATACCACACCATTTGAGAGCAATGCTAACACTCTGCTTGCCCATGGGGATCACACCACAGTTAGAGGACTGCACCACTTGTGGTACAGTCTTTGCTGCCATATTTATCAGAACTCATGGTATTCCTTCCTTAGCGGTAATTCCAGATGTCGTACGACAGATACAGAACAAGTATGGAGCTGAACCAGCTCTGACCTTAGGCATGAAATTACTAAGTAATTACGACCAGGTATCAACAATAATACTAGCTAACATTAAAGGGGAAGCAGCCTCAGTGGTGATCTGCCAACACCTAAGTAAGGTCAGTGTTATAGACCAACTACAAGAACTTCCCAAAATAATTAAAACTGCATATGCAGAACTGGGAAGGGACAGTTTGGATAGGAAAGCTTTTAAAACCACAGCTAATGGGAAGTCCTGAGAAGGACACTTCTAAGCAGACACCTACTTCTTCTAAAAAAGAAGTGGAATAATTATAAAAAACAAAATGTTTCAGAAAAGATTCTCAGTCCCGAGGTAGGTCTCCTCAACAGGAGCCCTCTGCAAAGAGGTATAACCTTTGGAATAGGGATAATATTAGGAAACCTGACAGGTATCAGGATACTGATACACATTCCTCTAGACAAACAACACAGAGAGAGAAGGAAAGTCAACACCCAAAGAAGAGCGCAAGCAGTCCAGGACAAGCACGCTCAGGACTCTTCTAAAATAGAAGACAAGCCACAATCCAAAACCTCGATTAAAAAAAAAAAAAAAAAGAAGGAAGTTGCAGGTCTCAAAGTTAGACATGCACAGAATCCAAAGGACTCAACCTCTGAGCGGGGATTGGGCTCAGACAATGCTAAGACAGAGCTGCAGAAGCAACAATAGCTCGCCAGAACCTGAAGGAATTTCTGGACAACAAAATTGAATGATTACATCACGGTGGAAACACCAGACAAAAGGGTGAGCGTCCTACACAAGTTATATGAAATAACACTCTGCATGGAGGAGGACGAACACAGGAAAGTAAAAGGTCTCTGCGAAGAACCTATCGTCTGGTTTTGACATACTGTTAGCAGTACAAGATTAGCCGCCAGCATTCGTCAGGGAGCGCCTAAAGGGAGAAAGTATACTTTTTCCTGATAATACATTTCACCTAGTTTTCATTTACAGAAATGTGTACACTTGCACAAAGACATATGCTGTCCAACATGCAGATAGTGTTGCATTAATGAATAACATTATGCAGGAAAAAATACAAAACAACACTTGTTGCCACAAATGGATGTTTCTGTCAAACTATAGCACCTGAAAACAGGTACCTAACAGCATTTAGTATATTAGAGTCCCAGCGACAATTATTGTCATTTCCCTGTGGGTATAAGAATGGCTCAGGGGTATTTTCTGAATGAATTAGTGAATTGCTAAAGCACTTTGATGAAGAAGAGTTGTCCTATATGGATGATATTTATCTAACAGACAACCTATTGGGGAAACACTTCACCAGGGTGAGCACCATTATTATGGGATTCATGTGCCCTGGGCGCAGAAGACGGTCCATCCTAAATACGTCATCTCTATGTCCAACAGTGACTAACCAACGTCACAACATATTCTTAGAAATAGACCCTTAAGCTCTTGGGATTTTCCCTAGCACAGGATTATTGATTTCTCCAAGAACTCATTAAATATGCATGAACCACTATTCCCTAAGGGTTCGTTCCTAACGTCTTCCTCTGATCGACTTTATGTCAATACTAACATTCCAAGGCACCTATCAGGTATAAATATACCTCCCCTTGCCCAAGTAAACCAGAGGAGACCGAGACTTCCAGGCTGACACTCTGCCCTGAGACGCTGCAACCTCCGTCATGCCACAGCTCCACCTGGCAGGAGTCTATCCACTCATCCTGGAGGGTCCAGCTCAAGATCAGGATGAAGTCCCACTAAGGTAATGGGGTTAGACCAAATCCTAGGGGGATTCTTGGCTCTCTAAGACCTACACACATTCTAGGTGCACTTAGGTACATCTAGTTAGGCATCATAGGGGTATAGGCTTTATCTTAATACATTCTGTATTTCATGTATGTGTTCATTACTATTGCAAAATAGTAGAACTATACAATGCCTTTTTTTTTAACTGCACTGCTGGCCATATTTTTCTGCTACTGTCCAACAGTTGTCGCAGCACATATAACCAGTACCAGAATAACAACTGTGCAATACATTTTATTGTAAACACACCCAACAGTTTCTTCTATGTACTTCTCTGAGATGAGTGGCTGAATGAAAAGTAGTATATTGTTTCCACGATCCTGAGGGATCAGGCTTTTATGTTATGTGGTTGCCAGAAGATATTCCCTTCTTGTCTTCAAGAAGTTTCTAGTGGCCTCTGAGCTAGCTGGTACACAGTAATTAAGTTTAATATAGACGATAGGTGCATACTGACCTCAGTCCTATCCCAAGCCTATCGTTTATGTTATTCCAATACGCAGAACCTATCAGGGAAATTGGAACTACATTACAATCTAACACGCAGTCCAAATCCCTAGCCACCATCAACTCCGGGTCACATTATTCATCCACTGCTCGCAAACACTGATCCTTAGAAGTCAGTGTTATCCCCATTGGGGGCATAAATATTCACTATACAGCTGTCCTTGGCATCCAGGGTCCCCAACACAATCACAACCTCACCTTCAGTGTCCACTTTCACCAGAAACGTGGTCCCCAGTGCCACCCAGATTAGTGTCACCCCAGCATAGCTTGAGTAGGAGGTTGTGTATAGTTGTCCCCTCCATCTACGTCTCAACTGACCAAGACAATCTCCCCAGGTATGCGTCTCTTGTAGGAAGCCACTGAGATCCAGTAGCGCCTCAGATACAAGTACACACTATGTTGCTTTGTAGGCTGCCCCAAGCCGTGAATGTTGTACGTTAGGAACTTCCACATAGTTTTCATCTTGAGTTCTGTATCTCAGTGCCCCTTTTACCCACCCCAAGCACTCCCCCCTCCACCCCCACAGCCACATTGGCCTTACACACTGCAAGTATGTCCTTGCACAGTAGAGTAATACTGAACCCCTGAACTTTAAAACAAACATCAAGAGGAACCTACAACTCACAATCCCCCAGCCACAGGCAGTGAACTTGATCTTCACTGGCCCATAATCGCCAGGATAACTCTCAGCATCCACCGTCTCATTCACTCCATGGAGGGCGGAGCCTCAACCTCCCTAAGTGCATTACACTGAAGGCCTAGCATCCTGGAGGGGGCAACAAGGTGAAAAGTACTCAAGCCAACCCCTGATAACGGTTGCCCTCCTCTGCTACCCACCAGCCAGTACCCAGGTGTCCATGGGCATGCATAAAGTATAAACCAACATACTGAATTCCCCCCAGGATTAAGCATCAAGAGACTTTTGGTGACCCACCCCAAACATGCTCTTGTCTGTATCGGTTCCACAATCATTGAAAAATACATCACGTTTGTCTACAGTACAGGCAAACCAGCTGTCTCAGCGTCCTTGGTCGATCCATGAGCCACCAACTGGAGCGCCATATATTGGTAATCCCCAGTCCAGGGTGGCACACAAGGGACCATGGCTCCATCTCTGCAGCCATCTCACTCATCAGCCCAGTTCTGTGCAGTCACTCAGCACGTCACGATCCACCCTGCTGCACAAGAAGGGGTCACTAGTGTCAGGCACAAAGTTCTAGTCTTCCAAAGTACAATCTGGACAGACAAGAGCCGCCCCATCTTCCTGAGCCCTTTTAGACCTCCAATACGATTGAGTGCCTCCGCACATGTTCTGGCTGGCAGCTTGGGCCACTACCACTGTTCCTACAGGTTAAGGGTTTTTTGGTTTCACTTTGCCTGGCAATCGATTGTGCGGCAAGCCTGGGCACCAGTGCCCGATAGGCTTGTTCTATTGTGAAGAACTTTGAGAGCTTCCTCGGTTTCAAAGAGATCACGATCCAGTTCTCAAGGAACAGCTCAGCCGATTGTCCCATGGCGCATTTGCGGAATCCAACAAATCTCAGGCTATTATTTTGGGAGTGCCCTTCTGAGTCCTAGATCTACTCCTCCACAGGAGTTGAAAAGGACTGGAGAGTAGCCACCATCTTCTTCAGCGCTGTCACCTCCTGTTGCAGCTCCTTAACATTGCGTTCTGCATCCTTGACCGTCTCCGTCATTTTTCAAATGTCTGCATGGAGAACGTTCACCTCGGAGGCGACGGTATCGATCATCTTGACCAAAATTGTCTCCCTTGTACCCCAGATCTCAGCCAGGATGTACGTCAATGTCGGGCCCCCTATCACCTCTGTCGTAGCCCACTGGGCATGCTCTCCAACAGCACTGCCCTTCTGTGCAGGGAGGGCGTAGTTATCTAATTTATTTGACTGCGCTGCCTTAACAGGCATGTCCTTCCCCATCTCTGAGGTGGCGCCCGACTCATTACCGGAGGGCCCAAGCACAGCTTCAAGCAAGAGTGTTCCCAGTAATCAATGCGTCACACTCTGGGCTCTCCCAGATCAGAGCACCAGCTGCTGCCAATGGGCCCCTGCCTCAAAGGACATTAACACACAGTCCCCAGCAGCCCCAGGCGCACCCAAGTCACAGTGCTCCCAGCTCAGGGCCAGGGTCCACGCCAAGTCCCCCAGTTGATACCAGTCTTCACAGGGCAATTAATCTCTACTCCTTCGACCCAGCAGGGGCAAGCCACACACTCCTGAGGGTGGAGAGGGCTCTCAAGTTAGGAAGGGAGCACTGCTCACCTCTCCCCTTCACCAGTGCACCTGCCTGTACATGTCCTCTGCTGCTGCACAGGAGCTTCAGCACCTCCTGGACCACTTCTCCACACCTTCTCTGATGTCTAAGGTGAGAGCTGGTCTCTGCGTACAGCAGGGCTGCAAGGCAGCCTTTCCTCAACCGATCACCCAGGGTCACTACACTCTAACCTAGGCTCCTCCCACCAGGCCGCTACAGCATCTCCACTCTACCGGCCGCAATGCGCTACCTCCCGCCTGGCAGTCCCTCACAGAGCTGCGAGGTCACGGCCCAGCGTGCCTAATTTTCCCACACCAAATGGTGCCCAGACTCTGCCTCAGCATACTTCACGTTACTCACGTCCGGGCCGCCACACACACACCGCAAACCACCCCCACATGCTGCAATAGCACCACGCTCCACAGGCTGCGACACGGGCCCCCGGCTCAACAGCAAGCAAGGGGGGTCACTAGCAACCCGAACATCATCAGGGGTGAAATAATAATGTGGACCCAGAATGGTGCAGGATTTATTTATGGCTGGCGAGAACAGTTCAGGAGTGTGGCTAGTCAGCCATCTTACGTGGCCATACCCCGGAGTTTTGTTTTGGGCAGAAGTAATCTCCACACAGTCTGTTAGGTGTGGAAGCCGGTCATATGGCTCGAAAAGGCCTTCCTGCCATCTCTCTATGGAAGGCTAGTGCCGGTTCTCACAGACAACATCACCATCATGTGGTATTGCAACAGGCAGTGTAGAGTGGGGTCCTGGGTCCTGTGCAAGTAGGTTCTGGTTTGAGTGTCAGGGCATTTCTCTGGACGTGAAACCACTTGGCAGGGTCCCTGAGTGCCAGAGCGGACAAGATGAGCATGAGGCGTGTGGTAGATCATGAGTGGTGTCTACATCCCAAAACGGTGCAAGGCATCTTCCAGCATTGGGGTGACCCTTGCTAGATCTTTTCACCAATGTTGAGAATATAAAGCATTGAAAGATTTGCGCATTGGAGATTCTGTGAGAAAACTCATTAGGCGATGTATTCCAACTGGAATAGAATATTGGACTTCTGTACACCTTAATGCCCTGAAATCTGGAAAAAGATCAAGAACAACTAGGCCCACGTCATCCTAGTTGTTCCGTATAATTCAAGGTGAGTGTGGAACTTCTAGGCAAGAGGATTTTTTGCCAGTCAGGCTACCACTTTGTTTGGAACTTCTGCTGCAGCAACAGGACAGAGACCTCCACCCAAACCTTGCGACGGCAACTGACTGCATTTGATCTACCACCTGAAGTGGTGGATGTCATCCTTGTCACAAGGTGTCTTTGAAGAAAACCACTTATGGTATGTGCTGGGGCAAATTTCTGGCCTTATGTGGCCCTTATAAGACTGAACCCTTACAAGCAGCGCTGTTGGATGTCCTTTTGTTTGTTTAGCTTCAGCCCAGCAAGGCCTTTGAATTGGGCAGCAACAAAAGGTATTTGTCAGCCTCTTCAGCTTTCTATGTTTACTGGATCAACAGTCCTTGTTTAATTCACCTGTTGCGCCGAGATATATTAAAGGTTTGACATGCATGTTCCCTCCCAAGCCGTTTGTGATGCTGCAGTAGGACCGTACCTTAGTCTTTACATTTCTCATGTGGATGCCTTTGAGGTGATGCATATAGTTCCCACTGTGCCACCTGACCTTCAAGAGCATCTTCCTCATTGCGATTACATCAGTTCATCACATGAGTGAACTCCAGGAACTTTCAGTGCTACCACCATGCACCATCTTTTTTTCTGCACAAGATGGTGCTTAAAGCTTTAGCAATGTTCTTGCCCAAAAGTCGTCACTCCCTTACATGTTGGGCAATTCATCATTCTACAAGCGCTCTTTGATCCCCCTCACCCTCTGAAGGTGGAGAAGATGCTCCATCGGCTGGAGCCTAGAAGGGCTGAGATCTTTTACATTGATCGTATCAAGAAATACTGTGTGGATGATCAGATTTTTGGGTGGTCCTGCATGTCAAAAAGGGTAGGCTGTGCAGAAGATGACCCTATCAAGGTGGATAGTCCTCTGCATTTCGATCTGTTATGCACTAAGAAGCTGCACTGGAAGGTTTCCAAGTCAGGCTAAGAATCTACCAGGGCTAAGGCTGCAACCACTGTTTGCTAGTGGAGTGCCTGTCCTTGACATCTGCCTGGCAAAAAGGTGGGAGTCATTCTATAGTTTCATATGGCAAAAGTGCCTTGATAGCCAGGGCTGGCGGGAGGGGCATTTTCCCCTATGATCCTGCAGGACTTTTTTGGTCTGGATCTACTCCACAAACCCTCCAACTGAGGGGGGTTGGGTTTAGTGCTTTGTATATATTCTAAGGTGAAGAATCTGCAGTAAGAAGTCTCCATCACAAGAACAAGTTATTTATCTTCGGTAACACTCTTTCTGGTGTATATTATATCTCACTGCCCTCCCTCTTCCCATTTCTGTGGAGTGACCTCTACTTAGTGAATAAACAAGTTCCAACATTTATTCATGTTCCGCATTTAAGCATTGGGAAAGAGAAAATAACAAGAAACTGATGTCAGCTCTCAGGGGTGGCGCTAGTATGTGGCTCTGCTCCATCACTTCTGAGGTGGTGTAGAGGGAATGTGGTTCAGCACGGCACCAACTAATGGCGCACAAGAGCTCTCCTGAAGAAAAGTTTCTAGATTTAGTCTCCTGGGAGTAATCTAACGTGAGGAATCTGTGGCTACCAGAAAGAGCGTTACTGAAAATAAGTAACTTGTTCTTTTGAGCATGTTTGCATGCATGGTATTAGAATCCAGTGATGTTCTTCTGGGGCATAGTGGGGTATCCACTGTACAAAGTATTAATTTGCACACCCCAGTCATTGGTCTCCAGCCTAACCAGATTTTGAAAACTACATGGGTGCTTTTCCTGAGCCTTTTTCCTTTTTAGCAAATTTATGTGGAAATTGTGCTCTAAAAAGAACCATCTAACTCATTTTTTAGGTCTTGCCTGCGTGGGCTGCGCACATGCGCAGACTCGCTGGTGAGATTTTATGTTTTGGAGGGATCTTCAGTATCGGGCTTTAAGCCCCGCCCCTCTTTCCCATTGGCCGGCGTCACCGTTTATGCTAAACGGTGGCCAGCCATTGGGAAAGAGGTTTGTCTGAAGTAGACTTTTCTCTTTGTCAGACGGCCCACTTGGACAGGCTTGTCTGACTTCCTCCCGTCGTAAAAGCTTTGTTATCTTTATGGGGCCATGTGTTTCAAACACATGGCCCCATGAAGACAAGCTCCGCAGCGTGTTTATTTTTGCATCTAGCTTTCACTTTACATTGAAAACCAGATGCAAAAATAAACTGTGACTGCCTGGTAGCGCTTGTTGTATGAATACTGACGGGAACTGATGAAATGCGCGCACTAACAAAGGGAAGCTGTGATCTGAGATACCCAGGACTAGAAGCAATCATTAAAGCAACATTGGCTTCCAGAGAGACTCGCACTGAAGAGATTAGATGGCGAGCGGCTTGTGGTCGTGTTTCCACAGCCCAGGTGGCAAGGGTGCCTTTGGGTATTCAACTAAACATAACATTAAAATCCAGGTTTCATTAAAAAAAATCCTCAATCTGAGGCGAACCGAAACATCATTCCTGCATTTTTACACGTGAATTATTACGTCAGCAGGGAAATAGAAAAGGCATCAACGCATAAAGAAAGAATCCCAGTACAAATTCACTTAACTTTACATAACATACAAAAAATGCAAAACAAAAATAGGAAACCGAAAGGTGCGTGGTGCTAGCAGCCGGGAGGGAAGGCATAGCATAAAAGGATTACCCAAGTACTTAAAGACAAGTGTGCACTCAGACAGATACAGATTTCCCCTCACAGTCCCAGAGGCAGGCTCGGATCTGCCGTCTCCTGGGCATGAGATGCTCTTCACAGAGGAGCCGGCTTGATAAGAGACAACGGAGAGCCCAGAGTGATACTTTGGAATCTATTAGACATGATAAGATACAGCGCCACGAGGCAGACAACATTACACAACACGACCACCACTATCAGGTGGGGGGCTGCAATTTAAACTGATAAACAAAGGCTCTTAAAACGCCGCCATGATGCTAAATGGCAAACGTGTATCTGGTGGTAAGCACAGGGGTATCGCATCGAATAAGTCCTAGATACGCGGTAATGCATTCCTGCGCATGCGCAAAATACTGCACGGTGCATTAGGACAACAGCTCTTACGAGTAAAAAACATGTCCACAAAAACCCAGAGCTGCAGCCTGCGAACCCGAAATTCTAAGAAGTGTCACAAAGAGACCACCATTGGCACAAGACACACGCGCAGATGAAACTGTGCAGATCATTTGTCGGCCAGGCAACGGGCGGAACACAAGACTCCATAGACCAACATTCATTGCCACCATACCATGTGCAAACATGCCCAAAAGACACCCCTGGCCCTGAGAGGACAACGTTCAATCAGACGCAGTAAACAGAGGCATACTGAGGCGCGCCTGCAGACAACACACACCTCACATGTCCCATCCATTCATGAGGCACTCTCACACATGTGTGCTCAAACATGCTTGCACACAATTCTGTTTAAACAGTCACGATCGGACTGACTCAAACATGCAATCATGCGCATTCCCTCAAACACACAAATAGGCAGGCCCAAAGATATACTCACATACGCATGCATGCATGGTCAGGCATATTCACAGATGTGCACACACATATGCAAGTTCATGACCAGGAAAACTCAGAGGCACACTCACATTTACATACAGAGGAATAAGCACATGCACACTCACATGAATGCACCCATGCTCAGGCAAGCTCCCAGATCAGTACATGTATGCATGCTCACACACTTCTGCTCAAACAGACTTACAGATGAGTGCATGCATACGTTCACAGATGTATGTGTTCGCACATGTGAACACATGTTCACAAACTCATGGCCGGGCAGACTCAGAAATGCTCAAAAATATCTGAACATTCCCAAATGTGGTCAGGCAGACTCACATATGCACATGTATGAAAGCTTACACACACTCAAACATGCTCAAGCAGGTCCCAGACACACAAATGTACACATGCTCAAATACACATATGTTCAGGTAAATTCATAGATATGCAAATGTTCACGTTCACACAGCAGTCAGATAAACTCACAGACATGCACACGTATCCACACGCACGAGGTCAGGCACACTCACAGATGTGCACATGCATGAATGCTTGAGCATACACTCACACACGTACTCGGGGAGAGACTCACAGATATATATATGTATATGCAGTCACACTCACATATCCATGCTCAGGCAACCTCAAAGATGCACACATGTATGTACATTCACACATGCAGTCAAGCAACCTCAAAGTCAGTCAGGCAGACTCGCACACACAAATGCTCAGGCCTCTAGCCAGGTGGTCAGGCGCACAGGTGGGGCCCTCTCCTTTGCATGGGCTTGGGGGGGCTCGGCATTTTTAGACACCTGGAGGGGAGAAGTGGACATGCCCGCTGACACCATGCGTTCCATCACCCAGGAGAGCGCTTGGTTTGGGAATACAAGGCCCCCAGGGTGCTGCGGGCCATTAACGCCTCTCACGGGTGGGGAGCGTTTTCCTGGAACGATGCGCTTGGGTGACGCGCTGTCTCAGCTCAACCCGCTTTTGAGCTCCTCAAACCACAGCCCTGGACCCTCACCTACAGCACAAACCTTAACTCCCCTCACCGCCTTCTGCGCCTCACGCCTCGTAGCTGACTTTTACAACACTCCTGTCTACCCCACATCAAGCCGCTGCTTCACTGGCCATGCTCCCCTCGATGTCCCTTCAGCAGCCCTGTGTCCACCCCCTCACACACCACAGGATTCTCTCTCCTGCCACTGTGGCTGTGCTAAGACTACTCTGTCAGGAATCTGTGCTTCAGGGGCCAGGAAGGGCCGTCTCACATTTCCAAGGTGAAAGATGGCATTCTAGAGGTTTGCCAGCCCCTTAATTGTATGTGGCTGAGTATCCAAAGTGCCCATGGCTTTTGTCAGACTTGGCTAAGGAGTACTTCTGGGCCCGTGGAATAAGGAATGGCGAAGACGTCTACTCTGCCACATGAGAGGACTTTTGATCCTGTACATCAAATGGATGTAGTCCACCGTGAATGACCCTTGCCTGCAGGTGTGAGCTGAACTGCATGGGAAACTTTATGCCTCGTACCTCCCTTGGATGGGTAGATACTAGGGATGTGTGTAGCACTACTAGAGGGATATCCTGTGTATTTGGCCCTCCACATACCCTGCGCCAGCCAACAGTGATAACCCCATAGGAGGATTGCTAACTAAATGTCTGGCTTGGAAGCTGGAATACGCAACAACTCTACCTAGCATTGCAAAAGAAATACCCCAAATAACTGATCTCTCTCCTGCAGGTTAGATGTTAGAAGTTGGAGTCCAGTTTCTGTACTGACTGGAAACTGAAAAAGCAAGTAACCATCCTGCACTTTGAAGTGCTACACCCCTGTAGCCCTCTGTGCACACCCCTGATACTTCCAGGACATGGAGCTCTAGGATGCCCATTTCTCTGAATGGCGAGGCCGCTAGAAGAGTTCTGTCTGACCTGACTTGCTTTTGAAGGGTCTCCCTAATGACCATAGATACTGCCAGTTTAAGGACAGCCAGGTTACTCTGTCCTAGAACAAGAGAGGACCGGTTTATGTTGTGCAGAATGAATACTTCAAGTAGAGCAGGATAAACTTCTGGTTGCACCTCTCGGACTCTCTAACAACAACTCTCACTCCTTCATCCATCTAGTGACATTCATCGGGTGTGCTGTGAGAGTGTCCAGGGACACTGGGTGAGCTGTAGTCCAGAAGAGAAACTCTTGATATTCTTTGCCCTTTGTTACCAAACCTTACTCAGGAGGTGTCCAAAACCACACATAAGTATGTTTCAGCCACAACTACTGGTTTCTGATATTTTACCCTCTGAATTTTTTCCCAGTAGCCCGAACTCTAGAAACAAGGGACCTGTGATTCATATAATCCTTCACCACACGTCTTCAAACTGTGTGGCGTGACCCCCAAGGGTGTCGTGGAGTCATGGGAAGGGGGTCACAGATTCCCCAGCTTTACTTATCCCTGCAAAAAGACAGCAGCCCTGGGATCACTAATTAAGATCCTTATCAGCTGCTTGCCTGAATAAAAGGCAAATGTACCTTATCAGTTAATCTGCAAGTGCAAAGGATGCTTGGGAGCATTTCTGTTTCTTTGTGAAGACAAATGTGTGTTTTTTTGAGTGGAAGTGCAAAGGGTTAACAACTGGGCTGGAAAGTTCTTGCTTTTAATTTTAACTGTATTTACACAGACCTTAGTGCCCCTAAAGAGGTGTTGAAGGGACAGTTATGTATAAAAAGTAAAACTGCATTACATATACTCTGGGATTATTCAAACCTACATTTTGAAAGCATCATTTTATCGTGAAACTATTTGCAGGTTTTGCAGCATTCAATCTTACCCTGTGTGTAATGCAAGTATAAACAAGCATTGAAAATGCAACAGGTCTCGCCTTTTATTAAGTTAAAGCCATTTGCTTTGCTGTACAATACCATTAGCAAAGCAAATGGCTTTAACTTAATCAAAGGCGAGACCTATTGCATTTTTAATGCTTGTTTCTAAAATTTTCTCTGGAGTACAAAACAGTCGCAAAATATTGAAAGTAAAAAAAAAAAATACAGTGCTTACAGGTGAGTGGGTTTGTTGTGTGTTTTGGGACGGTGATGGAGTTGGGAGGAAGAGCATTCAGGAGAGACGCCGGTAGTCATGGCTGATTGTATTGTAGGTGTATGTCACTTTACTTGCGTTATATGTCTGAAAGCTCAAAGAGGAATCAAAATACAGGTTGGGTAGCAAGTACACCAAGGGAATCAGAAATCTAGTTTACATGTTTGAATCACGCACTTAATGACATAGATCCCGGTCCTCCTATTACAGACCCACCCCATGCTCCCACAAACACATTCTTTTTGCATCCCACTTAAAGCCCTAGAAAAAGATGAAGAGAGTGGAAGAGAAAAACCTCCCAAGGAGCGCATGAGATGAGAAAGAAAGGAGTAGAAACACACTAGCACTCTAAAGTCTTAGTCATCACTGTGCATGCATCTCTATATGTATAGAGTATATTATTTGCATGGGCCTAGTTGTTCTTTCACTGGAAGCTACCTTTGCTCTGCATATAAAACTCTGCCGAATGGAGGGAGGAGCGCGGAAGTGAGACCGCCCCGGGGAGGGGCTGTTCCGCCCCTCCAATGACTTACCGAAGCGGCGTCGGCGACACTGGCTACTGCTTGGGGCTGACAGGAAGGGGTGGCGCGTGGCGTCTTTAGGTGCCTCCTGGTGCTGGCGCGAGGGGGGCCTGGAGTAACGCATCGGGCCAAGTCTCTCACAGCACTCACTCCTCGGGATTCAGTCCTGTAAACACCGATTCCCCTGGTGTCATTCAGAGCCTTAGTCTTCCTGCTCCGCCCCCTTTGTGCCGGTCACTGGTATTCACGATGTTGCTGTACGTGGTTGTCGCGGCGGTTGCCCTCCTGCTGCTCCTCAGGTGGGCTTTCGGCAGCCGCGCCCCGAACCCCTTCGCCCAGGACAGCCGCAGACCCCCCGCGGCCCTGGTGACCGATAAACTGGCGCGACAGAAGGTGCTGAAACAAGGTACGTGGTGAGCAGCGAGGGGAGAAAGTGCAGCTTATGCAAGCAAGTTGCACAGGGCAGGCGGGCTTTTGTTGAGAGAGAGCAGCGTTGTGGATGAAGGTAGTGCAGATAAACTGGTGTCGAGCAGTGTGAGCTCAGCAAGGCATGCTAAGTGCAGGTCCGGTCGGGTGAATACCGTTGGAGAAGAACAAGCACTGGCAAGCCAATAGGTCTCGCCTATGATAGAGCTGTTCGCTTTGCCAATGTGTTTTTAGCCATGTGTACACCAGTGTGGCAGTTGTTCAGCATTGCTAACAACTGGGGAGAGTGGCTTAAAGTGTTATGGAGTGGCATAGAGTGGAAGGCCGTTTAGTGGTGTGGAGTGATGTAGAGTGGCGCAGAGTGGAATTGCATAGAGTGGCGTGGAGTGGTGTAGAGTGGAGTAGTGTGTCGTACAGTATATTTGAGTAAAGTGGCATGGAGTAGCATAGAGGGAGTGGAGCATAGTATCATAGAGTGGCGTGGCTTTGAGTATCGTGGAGTTTTGAGGAGTGTCATACAGTGGCATACAGCGGAGTGTCGTAGGCTGGAGTGGCCTACAGTGGAGTGGTGTGTCATGTTATAGAGTGGAGTTACGTGTCGTAGAGGGAAGTAGAATGGAGTGGTGTGGAGGGTTGTAGAGTGGAGCGTTGTAATGTGGAGGGGCGTGGAGTGTCGTTGAGTGGATGGGCATAGAGTGGAGTAGAGTGTCACATAGTGGAGTGGCATTGAGTGCAGTGACATGAAGTATCGTGAAGTGGCATAGCGTAGAGTAGAGTGGCATAGCATAGAGTGGAGTAAAGTATCATAGAGTAGAGTGGCATATCGTGGAGTGTTGTGGAGTAAAGTGGCGTGGAGTGCCATAGAGTAGAATGGAGTGTCTTAGAGTGAAGTCATTAGAGTGGAGTGGTATAGAGTAGAAGGTTGTGGAGGGGTGTAGAGTGGAGTAGTGTAGAGTGACGTAAAGTAGAGGGAAGTAGAGTGGAGTGGCATAGAGTGTCATAGAGTGGGGTGGAGTAGTGTGTCATAGAGTGGCATAGAGGGAGTTCTGCAGATTGTCATGGAGTGCAGTGATATAGAGTAAAGTCGCATAGTGTCAGAGAGTGTCATACCGTGGAGTGTTGTAGAGTGGGGGGGGGGGGGCGAAGAGTGTCATACAGTGGCGAGGAGTGGCCTACAGTGAAGTGTCTTTTCGAGTGTCATGTCATAGGATTGAGTGGCTTAGCGTAAAGCAGAGAGGCATGGAGGGTCGTAATGTGGAGGAGCATAGAGGGTTGTAGAGTGGAGGGGCATAGAGTGGAGTGGCATTGTGTAGAGTGAAGTAAAGTGTCATGTAGTGTCGTAGAGTGGATGGGCGTAGAGTGGATTAAAATGTTGTAGAGAAGAGTGAAGCGTGAAGTTGAGTGGCATAGAATGGAGTGACGAAGGGTGAAGGGACGTGGAGTAGAGTGATGTTGAGTGGATGGGGTAGAGTGTCGTAGAGTGGAGTGGCCTAGCGTAGAGTGGAGTAAAGTATCATAGAGTGGAGTGGCATAGCTTGTAGTATTGTAGTGTGGCATAAAGTGGAGTGTGCTAGAATGTCGTAGAGTAGAGTACAGTGGAGTGTCATAAAGTAATATAAACCGGAGTGACAGTGTCGTAGAGTGGAGTGCCGTGGCGTGTCAGTGGTGTATAGCGAAGTTGCACAGTGTGTCACAGAGTGGAATTGCATAGAGTGTCATAGAGTGAAATGGCATTGAGTGGCGCAGTGCAGAGTGTCAGAGTGGAGTAGCTTAGAGTGGCTTAGATTGAAGAGTCATGGAGTGGGATAGAGTGGAGTATCATAGAGTGGAGTGGCCAAAAGTGTCGTGAAGTGGCCTAGAGTGTTGTGGAGTGGCATAGAATGGAGTATGCATGGTGCGGTATTGCACTGCCATTTCAGACAACACATTTTGTTTGAAAAGACAATTGCATTTACTCAGACGTACACTTTAACTGATAAAACTATACAGCACCCAAATGATAATGTGTGGAAATGAAATCACCTAGTGTATTGATTTGTTTTGATCATTTTAAAATATTTGTTTCCAGTACACTTCAGATTTACAAAAAATTTGCTTAATTTGTACGTTCCTAATTCTGAAATATGTGCACAGATCCTTTACAGACATTTAAATTGTGTTGTGTGCTAGAAAAGCCTTTTCTTTCACCCCCTACCCCCACCCCACAGTATCAGATAAAACCTGTCACAATGAAGCCCGAGAAAGAAAAGTAAACACCAAGCTCCCTCGAAAGACAGAGTCTGACATTTGACCTCTGCCTTTGAATGCACTGCAAATGTGACAAGATAAGAACAAAATTTAAAGGGCTGTTTACAGAAAGTGAGCACTTGTGGGAGAACACAGTAAACAGACTATGCGCGACAGGAAGGACTAACCCCAGCCTGTACAACCTAAAACGAATGCAGCCAGCAGATAGAAAGCAAACAACTGTGAGTGACAAAACATAATGGCAATGATAAGTAACAGGCAGAATGCCTTCCCAGGGAAGCTTTCAGAATGTCCCCAAGAAGTCTTTAGCAAACCAGTCAGTGCAGGCTTCAACCTGAAAACGGATTAAAACAGTCCGTGCAGTCCAAGGGTGACCGAGCAGGGTAAATGCAGTGACATAGGGTGGGATAAGTGCAGCGCAGGTATAGAACGTTCAGTGAAGCTTTTATAGTTAAGCATAGTGCAGAGCTTTCAAATCTCACAGGTCTTGAGTAGCTCATCCAGCTTTTTTATTTTTCATTTTGGCACTTGCAGTCTTGCATTTACAATTGGAAACACAGGACTGAAGCACTAAAATGCACAGCGAAAAAAACATTAACTGATAAGCTAAATAATATAGGGAATGTAGGATGCTGGGAACTTTGGAAGTGAGGTCTGGAGGAGGGTGATGACCACAGAGGCAGGTGGAGTTACAGTGCAGGTCTATATAGCACGTGTAGATATAGAACATCGAAAGAGTGTGCAAAAGTAGGGTTGCTGCAGTGCAGGCAGCTATAGAGCTGGGTAAGTGTAGTACATACAGGCCTGGAACATACATAAATACAGGGTGTAGGATAGATATTACAGATGTATTGTGCATCGTAGTGTGGGCAGATGAGGGCTGTGATGCCTTGAGTAACCTAGGCAGGATGCCACTGGCCGTAACACACTGCTAGCATGAGCTTTGTACATGTGTATGAGATTGGCCAGCAGGCCTGGCCTATTTCTACCACAGGCACATAAGCAACACAACTAGGAAAGAAACAAATAGGTATTTAGACAGTTTCTGAAAGTTGTAATATTGGAATTTATGCACACATACATTCAGAACAATGTTGGTCAGTAAAGATAAAATCTGTCTGCAGAATTCACTTTTGGGTGAAACAGGACGCCCCAAGTATCACACTGCACGGATATATGTGGTAAAGGCCCTTTGATAAGACAATTGTGTATCACAATAAGTATAATCCTTGGCCATTGCCTTGCAGAATAACATTAAGGTATCACATACACAGCAACAGCTAACCAAGGCATACCTTTCCCCTAAAATCCACCCCTCAACATTATAAAACAACTACCAATCAACTCTCTCTCAACCTTTGAATGAATTCTCTTAAGAATTTAACAAACAACTCCATATTTGGATAACTCAACTAGGAAGAAATCCCAGTCCCGCACCCCTGGAACCAACCCTCCACACCCTGAATTGGTTTGCCAGCCCAGCTGCTTAATCAGCCTTATTGTGGCTGGAATCAATCCTCCCTTTCAATCACAAACTTTCCCCAAGACGCGGTCCAAGGTGTCCCTCAACTGAAACAGATACAATTTCCCTCCCAATAAAAGAAAGAGGGAAGGTGTATCCCATCCTGCCTACATAAATGAGGCTGCTGGACTTTATATCACAGTGCACCAACCCGAGCCCCCCGTAATCCCTGCAGAATTTATGATTCTCCTTATTTACCTTTCTGCTCAATCTGTCTATTGCAATCAAGTTCCTTTCCCGTCTCCACTCACTAATCAATTCAGTCCATATCAAATCATCCCTGACAATAGACTCTTCAAATCTTTCAAACCCATTTTCATGCTTTTCACCAAAGCCAGTCATTTTAATTGTACCAAATCATTTTCACCTAAATGGACCAGCAAAACATCTGAACAGCCTATGCTGTCGAACAATTCTGTCAACCTTGGCAATTTTTACCCCCTTTTTTTCCTCCACTGTATTTGGACCTTATTATTATAAAAGCCCAGCTGCTGAATGTCCTTTCCGCAGCTTGCTGTGTCACCTACAGAATAAAGAAGTGGCTGCAGTTCCTAAACTCAATATTACCTCTTCCTGGGCCAGGAACGCAACCTCCATAAGCAAGCCTCGAAAAATCATAAAAATGTTCCTAGACCTTCAGGTCGAGTAACTTGAATAATCTACTCGACCTAACGGTAATGAGCTTGACCTGTGAACTGGTTTGAAATTGTGTGATTATTAGCAAATATTTAATTTTAACAGTCACCTTTTTTTCATTGTAACATATGAGTGCACCTTCAAATAGGTGAGTTCAGCATTTCTGCTGTACAAAACAAAACTCTTTTGTTTTGATTAAGTAGCCTAAAACCTTGCTCCATGTGTAATAAGAATCTAGCCCACATACAGGGTACACATAATTCCTGACTTGCCTCTCATTTCACTGAGCATTGACATCAGGACAGGAGTGTTTCTCGGTTCATGTTTAAACACTCATTTTTAATAAATATATTACTAAAGCATGATGTGGTAGCACACTGTCGTTTATTGACAGTAAATTTCCAAGAAATGGACAAAAACCTTCCCACTACCTTGCAGCTTTACTGATAAAACTATATAGTATATTAACAATAATCTGTGAAAATTGGCTTTCAAAAAACATATCTATCATTTGCACATCGCCTAGTAAAGTGTTCTGATTTGTTTTTCATCCTATTAAAAAATTGTTTTCATCACACAGAAATATATCAAATGGTTTTTCACAACTACTGAAATAGATTTTGAAATGTTTGGAAAGGTGACTTATTAGCTATTTAAATGTGTGTTAGGAAAAACCTGATACCCTGCAGCCTTTCTGTCAGGCTCCTCCTTCCAGATTCCTCGGGATGGTGCTGATGCTCAAATGGAAGGCAATTAGAAATGATATGTATACAACATTATCAAAAGGAAGTAAGCAGACTCTTTTTGGTTATTGCATGTGCTCATGGCATCATTTTATGTAGAAATATTAGAAAAAAGGAAGAAAAACAGGGCAATTGGCAGTTGTGACAGCACTGCACTAAACAAATAAAAACAATAGATATCAACCCAAATTGTACTTGGTGCTAAGGGTGTGTGAGTGAAGAATACGGTAGCGGCGCAAGTGACAATGTGATCAGCGAGGTCGGCGCAAAGTGACTGTTGCAGAAATATATACAGTGATTAAATGCCGAAAAATGATTCCAGGTAGCTTGAGGATTTCACTTCTATTTGTGTTGTTCATGAATCACTTTGTATGAAGTGCCTATGATCGCGCCGAATGGTCGTCGGCGTTTCGATCCACTTGAATCGGGATCTTCTTCAGGACTGGGTTGGTAGCAGTGTGGGGGAGGCGTCTCAGCTAGTGAAGTCAAGAACGGCAATCACGGGGTGGGGAAGGAAGAGGCTCCAATGGATCAAGGGCTGCGGTGTGGGAGCGCCAAGGGGGGTGATCACGGTAAAACCGGCATGGGTCCGGTATTGGGAGCGAATCCACTGAGGGAGGTCCCGAGTACCGATCCAGGAGTGATCGGTCATGAAAGAGTTAATCTCGGGATCAAGACAAGCGGCGTGGCGTTCGGTCCGGTTTGTCATTGCCTGTTTGGAAAGGTGACTTATTAGCTATTTAAATGTGTGTTAGGAAAAACCTGATACCCATGCAGCCTTTCTGTCAGGCTCCTCCTTCCAGATTCCTCGGGATGGTGCTGATGCTCAAATGGGGCCCACCTCTCGACAGCCCCAAGTCTGGATGGTAAACATACACAGACAGTTGGGGTAATCAAGCGAGGGAAGGAAAGGGTAGGAACAGCTGAGAGACCTGGGGAAGACACAACATGCAAGATATTTGTAAATCTATATTATATGCTGGTAGGATTTCCTGTAAAAGTCACCACATTCCAATAATACTAAGTCTCACATACCCTACCTGAAAAAAGAAGATAGCGCAAGATTGATGCCAGAAGAGAGTAGGGTGAATGCACTTTCCCTACATGAGACTAAGAAGAAAAGAGAACAGACATGGTAAATCAGTTCTACCTTGTTCTATTTCTAGGACAGATCCTAAAGCTTCCCCTCCCAACACATACCTAAGAATACATGTTGTAGCGACTGTATATGCATTGGAGACTTAGCCTGTACACCCTTAAGGTTTCTTTCTCCTGGGAAATAAAACACAAAACAAAGGCTTCTTGTTGAGCAAAGATAACATGGATATGATAAAATCAAGAAGATAACATTGATATGATACAATCAAGAAGATAACATGGATATGATACAATCACAGTCTTGTACTATCCAAAGTAAATGTCAAAACAGAAAACTCAGGGATAATCACAATTCACTGCTCCCTCAGATTTTGGGCTCGACGAGGAGCAATAATGTTCTCACGCTCAAAATCCAACACTGTTATCATGGCACAAAGCTGTATAAACAAGAATGATTCCTGGCTTCACGTTCTGTGAATTAAAACCACATACGTTTTATACCTGGAGTCATGTTCACAAACACCTCCTTGGCAAAGAGACCACTGAATGTCAGTCTCAGCCAACGGAAAAGGTATGCAAGGAATATCCACTACACGTGTGGGTCCGGAGTATTCCTTGCAAGAGGCTGCTTGTTGCAAGTCTCGGCCAACAAAGGAAGCAAAACGAGACTGAGCGGGCTGGAAATGTCCCCTGCAAGAGACCGCTAACCGGGGAAATACAAACAGAGGAGAGAACGAGGAACGAGCACCTCGCAACCCCTCTGTCGTGACGATGGTACAAAAGATAAGGTGCACACCGCACCCTTACCGCCTGGAGGAATCCGAAGTCCGTAGGAGATTGCGCGAAGGCTTCATATCAGGAATAATCGGCAGCGTTCAAGGCAGTCCGCATGTAACCAGCAATTAAACCCTGACACTTTCATTTCACACTTCGTACAGCAGGTCTGATAGTTCACTTTACAAAATCCTGGAACTCTTTAGTCAGAGAAGGAAAAGTAATCGTAAACTGAATTCTGACCAGTGTCTCTGAACACAGAGCAAATGGGACAAGGTAAAAACAAACTTTAAAGGCATCTTTATTGCTCCTTCACTTTCTGATTGCACAGAACACCTGTTCTTTGTCAACTCCTTAGATTGGGAGACTCGGTCCTAAATATAGCTCGACCTGATAAAATCTGAATCGCCATAATAGGTGGGCGAGTAGATTTTCTGATTCCTGATAAGAACCAGCAGCAAACCAAACCATTACTCACTGTACACTAAATCAGTAACAACTCTGGCCTAGCATATTTCTGAATACATTCTTACCTTCACCTACCCGGTGCCCAAATACCAGCCTACCAATAGCCTCTGCTACCATCCTTGGTCATAGCCCTAATCTGAAAAAAAGTGTGACCCTAACTTCTGTGATGGCAAATGCAAAATCTCCGCAAAACAAATAACAATTGTGACTCTGACACCTTCGCATTATCTTTATGTAAAAGTACCCAGTCGCTCCTTCCGTCACAAAAAACTTCCACCACTAAACGGAACACACTCTTTGTACTTGATATGCATTCAGCAACACCTTCCTCCCATTTCCCCTTTTATCTATCGTGAACTTTTTCAAAGATGCCTCAGTCCATTCGCACATGTCTCACTAACATCCTCGCTCCTCAAACCAGGAGCCACATCAACCCCAAAAATTCAGTCACCCTGAATGCCTGAAAAATAGCTATACCACAAATAAAGAAAGTAACAGTGATTCCTTGGCAGTTGTACAAATCAGCTGCACTCCCGGTACTATCTCTTCAGCAGTAACAGCATTATTGGGTGCCTTATTCTTTGCCTCACTACCCTCTCCGTAGCCCAATCCTCTGAAATGCTACCATCCATCTCTCCTAAATCTGGTTCAAAAACCCCAAGCAACTTCCTGCGAAGGCCATTACTGCCAACTTGCTGGTTATTGTAACGGTTAAATCCTTGCTAAATTTGCACCTTAATGAAGTTAATAACCTCTTCCCAACGTCTCTTACCACAATCCTGGCTCAACAGATGTTTTTGTGCTCCAGTAGCCGCAATCTAACAGAAGCTTGTGCGTATGCTCCCTTAGTTGTCTGTGCCATCGAACTGCCAATTAATTGCAGCATTCTCAGAAGCCTCTCCAGAAGCCTTCCCTCATTATCCTCTAGTCCTGGTCTGAAAGGGACTTTCACTGAGAGTTAAAATGCTATGATAAGCCTTTAGTGGGATATTATTGAGACATTTTGTCAATCAATTTATTTAATATCTGTGCTCTGACTCTTCCATCAATACAGAACGCAATGTGATACAATCCTCAAAAAACGGTACCCAAATAAGCTCCTTTTTCCCCGAGACTATACCACAGTTGCTGTAAATCTTTGGAGTACCTATGTATTGGAAGTTTAACTGGGGTTTAGAATTTCTCTCTCAGTGCTACATTACCATACTCTGTTTACACTTGTATTTAAGCATTTAATTTCCAGCCTTGAAAAAGCCATAGCTAACCAGCCAACGGAGTGTGAAACGTGTTGGCGAACCCTGTAAAGGAATAGGAACTAAAACGACAGAAAAGAAA
Source organism: Lissotriton vulgaris (assembly GCF_964263255.1). Taxonomy (NCBI): domain Eukaryota; kingdom Metazoa; phylum Chordata; class Amphibia; order Caudata; family Salamandridae; genus Lissotriton; species Lissotriton vulgaris. Next base: position 408,843,896 of record NC_141699.1, on the reverse strand, counting down.
AAAAACGGCATATCCTCATATAAGCCTGTTGTTTTTGTCTCAAAACAATTAATATTTGTCAAAGATATGTGATTTATTTCGTATGTAATAGATGCCCTTCCTCTTCGTGCATTCTTGGAATTTATCACATGGGCCTTAGAGCTCATCCTGTTCTGAGAATACAAAGAAACCACCTATCTCTTTTTCTCAAACCTAACTTCAGCAAACAGCAGGATTTATCTCGCACTGGGACAACTCCTTGCCCATAAAATATTTCTTAATTGCACTCTCTGACCTCTCTATATTGTATCATGGACATTAACTTAACAGAATGACAGGATTAGAGAAAGTGACTTCACAAATGTTATATCTTTCTGTCTCATCTATGTATATATGTTTGGTTACAAAACATGTGGAACATGTGGAACCTTGTAGTTGCTTAGCTACTTCTGCATTCTTATGTTCTGTGGTTGGAGAGACAGTTCCAAGCTCTTGAGGGAAGGAGAAGTTGTGTCCTAGGGGTCCCTACCTGTACTCAAATAAATCTACAATTTACGTGTGATGATTCTTCAAAACTGGCGACGAGGATGTGATCATCATCTTACATGTTACTTCAAGAGATTGAAATTTTTTTTTTGTTCGACAGCAAGTGACCCCTGGATAAGGTATTTATTAGTGACACTAAGATACTTAAACCATATGCTTATTGGTGACTGTAATTCATCGTCGTGGGATATTTTTATTTAATTTCAATCTTCATATATTTGGCATATTTCAAAATCCTACAAAATTCCTGCAACATATTCTACTTAAACTTAGACAAAATTTGACCTTCCTGTGATCACAAATTAATAGATGTGTTCGCTCAGCCTGGAAGGTTTTTGGCATACTATTTTGTTTGACTTTGAATTATTGTGGCCCATTCTTTTGAAGTGTTGTGGTGCGACAATCCAACAGTGACTTTGTTTAAATGCTTCTTTTGTGTGAAACGGCGTTTGGTGATTTTTGTGCCTTTTGAACTTTATCTGGATTTCTTGTATACGTTTGTCTTTTCTTTCAATAGCAAATTCAAGTCGAACAAATTGAATGTTTACCTTCGAAAATAGCTGTGGGTGATCCTGATTCCCATGATGCACTGGGCCAGGGACAGACTAATTTACATGTAGCCAGGTTCTGAGCTGGGATGGTGCAGTGAGCTAAAAAACGGTGATGGATCAAGCCCTGATCTGTTGACTGGCTACGAGTGTTCTGCTTAATTCAGATACTCTGTCCATCACCACCCCCTTTTCTGATCCGTTGCTATGCTGACATCACTTGGAACTTTTGTGTTTGACGCTGTGATCATCTGAAATCTCGCGATTTTCATCTTCGCCTCGTTTGGAAATTCACGTCACGTTTCCTACGTGCGTGAAAAACGTGCCGCCATCTTTGGTGTATTTTTACATTCACTTCTTCGGCAATACGCTCGCCAGGGTCAGCGTGTCTTAATTTGTCTCTTCTACGGTGATACACTCACCAAGCCTGCCAGTGCGTTTCTCTCTTCAGCAGTGATACGCACACCAAGACTGCCAGTGCGTTTCTCTCTTCAGTGGTGATACGCAGACCGAGTTTGCCAGCAATACATTTAAGTGTGTGGTGTTTTCATTGGTGACACGCACACCAAGCAGATATTAAATTAAGTTCCAAATACATTCCTGCTATTCTCATTTGGTGACATTTATAACGATATGGGTATCATTTCTGCATAAAATATTTACACAACATTATTTTTCATCAATTTCAATATAAAAATGTCTTCCCAAGTCATTCCAGCACCACCATTCTTTTTACAGAATCCCAGACAACCGTGTATGTTATGGGAACACTGGAAGGAAACCTTTGAGACTTATCTTGAAGCTATTGAGGGTGATGACTATATTTCTAAAAGGAAGTTAGCCATCCTAAAACAATATTTGGGTTTAGAAGGAAGAAATGTTCTAAAAACGTTACCTATGATGGAAAAAATTCCAATTCATACTAATGTAGACAGTGAATCCACAGGGGATAGAAATGTTGATGTATATGAAATTGCTTTAAAAGCGTTGGAAGAGAATTTTGGCAAAAAAGTGAATGTTGTTGTTGAAAGACACACAACTCTGGGGAAACCATTGAACAATATGTGTTTAATTTAAGAATGTTAGCTGTTACATGTAAATTTGGTGACATGAGAGATGATCTAATAAGATATCAATCAATTAATTAATAGAATGTCAAATCTTAAAATTCAAGAAAAACTTCTTGATTTAAAAGATCCTACCTTAGACAAAACTTTAGCTATAGCCAAAAGAATGGAAAATACTTCTAGATATGTGAAAGAACTTAATGCGGTTCCTAAGAAAGTTGTACAAGATGACGAATCTGTGCATGTTTTAAATAAAAGTTTCAAGAAAGGATTTGAGAAATCTTCAACTGATAACAAACAGGAGTTGTCCAAATCCAAGTATTGTTTCAGGTGTGGTAGCCCTAAACACACTGCTGATGCAAATCTTTGTCCAGCCATCAAAACCAGATGTCACAAATGTAAAAAGCTAGGGCATTTTGCAAGATGGTGCAAAACACCTGGTTCAACTTCATTTCCAAGTGCGGTCAATCTGATTGATCACAATAATTCTACACATGGAGTGGATTTAGAATATAACAATGAAGCTGATGATGATGATATTGAGGTTATGATAATTGAATATGAACAGGTACTTAAATGCGATGTTAGAAAACAAGATGGTTATCGTCCTCCAAAATGTATTATCAAAATTAGGGACAAAGACGTACAAGTTTGGGCAGACTCTTGCTCTCCATTTACCATCATTGATAAGCTCACGTGGGAAGGTTTAGGAGGTAAGTTGGAGGAATTACAATCTGCAGATGTGATTCCAGAAGGCTATCGTGGGGTAAAACTACTTGTTATTGGATACATTGAAACAGAATTGTTCTTTTGTAACAGGAAAACTATGGCAACATTGTATGTAGTCCTCAAAGAGCCCTTGATATAATTTTGAATCCAAATCATCCCCAACAGGTACTAACAATCTCCCCTAGCTATGCCTCCAAATGGTGCACTAAATTTCCTGAGTTGTTCAGCAAAAAATTGGGTTGTCTTAAAAAAGTTTAAGCACAAGATAATTCTTAAAGAAGATGCTGTTCCCAAAGTGCACAAAGTTAGAAATGTGCCCTTCGTATTAAGAGACAAATTAAAGGAAGAGCTACACAGACTCTGCAATGAAGGAGTAATTGAAGCCTTTGAGGCATCAGATTGGTTAAGTCTGATTGTTTTGGCAAAAAAACCCAATGGCAAAATTAGGATGTGCATCGACTTAAGAGATGTGAATGATAAAATTTGGATAGACCGCCATCCTCTTCCCCGGATTAGTGAGATGTTGGCTACCTGTCCTAGGGGTCCCTACCTGTAATCAAATAAATCTACAACTTACTGCTACAATTTACGTGTGATGATTCTTCAAAAACAAACACTTTGGCTCTCTGGTGACATCAAAGGGTTATGTTCAGTTATATTTTATAACTTTAATGTAAAGCTTACTACTGCTGTCTGGTTAACTCAACAATGAAAACAATTGACGATTAAAAACACAGGCGGACAGGAGGCATAAAGACTGAGGGGTCAGTTGTATGACTGTTTTTTTGCAGTCACAAATTGGGAATTGGTCAGTTTCAACCACAAAAAAGGGTGGTGGCATGTACTAATGCTATTTTGCGATGCCGTGACTTGCAAAATAGTGTTTGCAAGTCTCTATTAGGAAGGGGTGTGCCAAGGGCGTCCCTTCCTAATAGCGAGTCAGAATTATATGTACCATTGTTTTGCAACCGCATTTGCAGTCGCAAAACACTCAGTTTACTGCCTTCTTCAAGTAGGTGGTAAGCGACTCGCAAATAGGAAGGGGTCCCCTTCCCCTTTGTGAATGGGTGCCAAATATTTTTACAAGCAGGCAGTGGTCCCAGAGACCACAGCCTGCCCATAAAAAATGAACAGAACATTTTTCATTTTTAATTTAAATGTATCCCGTTTTCCTTTAAGGAAAACGGGCTGCATTTGGAAAAAACGAAAGTTGCTTTATTGAAAAATCAAACCAAGACATTGAGGTCTGCTGCCCCCAGCAGTCCATCATCCCTGTGTTTGCTGGCCATTCCTAATGGGTTGCAAATTTTGACCTGCCTCATGAATATTAATGAGGCAGGCCCCTGGTGACCCATTTTAGAATCGCAAACCGTGTCTCACACTGTTGTACATTCCATTTTGAGAGTCGCAAATTGCGAAAGCAAAACGTTGTATTTTGTGACTCGCAAAATGGAATGGTCGTACATCTGGCCCTAAGTCAATTGAATGAATAGCTATAGTTTAAGGGCTGTTCTAAATCTGAGCAGGCAGGGCTCTTTGAGCAATGTCTGAGATGAGATTTTCAACTTTTAAACGCTTATACAGAGAAATCATATGACTGTATATAACTTTTTTGACTTTGGTAATACATAGATTTGCTTTTTTTGCTGAACGAAGCTCTCATCTCATCCTGTACCATGTAAATTTGACTGTCAGGAAGTCTGGAACGTTTTGGTAGCTAGCTCTGTGCGTGATGATCACAGACAGCCTTGAAAAGAATCTTCTTTGAACTGGGAGCGAGTGGAGAATAGTAGTCATTTAATTGTGAGTAAGCAAGTAAGAAACCACACCATTGAGTTCTGCCTTGGTTGGATACTGTAAAGGAATTTCACAGGGGCCACAGGTCATTGTAGTGGTAAGGAATCACTATTTCCATCTCAACAAACTAAAACCAATTTACCACTAATATCTGGAAAAAAACATGTATTCTTATTACGTGCTGCAATTAACGCCCACCTAGACTACTGTAATGTTTTATTTCCTGGGCTTCTCGGATCCTACTATGTCGGCTGCAAACAGCTCCAAGTGGAGCCATTAAAGCTACCACTGTATTGTATGTCAGTGGCGACAGATCATTTTTAGAATGCCACTTTTTTATTCTAAATCCCTGTGTCATTTACATAGGCTCATGGTTGCAGCCTTGCCCTCCAAGCAATGACCTCCATAATAGAGCTAGAGACCTTCTATTGGTATCCATGTTCCATCTCGCGGCAGATGCTCTTTTTCGTACAGGTCCCTTTTTAGGTCTCGCCTGACCCAGCGTATTCGATGGTCTGGTGAGACTTTTAGTGTGTGGGTTTTCTAAGTGCTGCCACTGGCTTTTGGTGGCCTATCGCCTGCGTTCACGCGCGCAGCCGCCATCTGTCTTTGATCGTGATCACTTTCACTTTAACCAGCATTGGCCACGGGCCGTGAAAGTGACACGGCCAATGCTTATTAAAGTTTATTATCCCACAATTAGTTTTAATTGTGTCTTTTCAGGGCTCCTGTTTTGTAATGTAGCATGCACATTAGCAGCAGCGCTGCACTCATTATCTTTCATGATCTTTTCTTCGTCCTTTTCTTATCTTGGCCTGTCACGTCTTTCCCGTCTACTTTGCCTCCTCTCTTCTCCCTTCCTATACCCTTCTGCCTCTCAGCTTGCCTCACCATGTTTGTTCTTCAGCTCCTCTGTCACACTTTCACTCTCCTTTGCTTTCTCCCTGCCTTCTTTGCTCCGTTCTTTCACTTCCGCCTATCGGTTCTTGCTTCTGCTCTCCCCTTCACTCTCCTTCCTCTCTCCTCCTCCTTAAATAGCCCTTCGCCCTCCCTCTCTGCTTGCATTTCTTCTTTCTTTGTACTCCTGCGCTGATTGTCTGGTAAGAATGCAGCTAGGCAGGCACCCGCCTCAATTTGTTATTTGGAACATAACATTATCACAGAAGGAAAAAAACAAACTCCAATAACCGTGACAGTAATACTTTTATGTTATTTTGTCCGCCCTTCTACAAGGCGTGGTTTATTTATTATGTTATTATACACGTTGCATGTACCACAACACGGTGCAATGTACGAATAAGAACTCTTGGTGCAAAATAAGCTTTTTCAGTCAGAGCGCTTGACATACTTTTAAAATTGTTATTTTCTTTACTTGGCCTTCTTACCGTGAAAAACAGGGTCCGGCTCGCTGTCATTTTGTGAAACAGACTTCCAGCTTGCGCATCCCTATCACTATCACTCTTTTGGGGCACATAAAGTGTACTGTGGATGGGGGCGGTACACATGTGATCATAATTCTTATATTGCGGGCGCTCCAACTTTATCATCCCAAGGCACTTGCCTGGTTGCCAACTCAACATTGAAACATTCTGTGCAACTCAGCAAGAACGAAGCTGAGGTGACGAGGTAGGGAAAGATTTATGACGTGAAAACCATCAATGGTAACTTTAATAGCATCTAATTAATAAAAGTAGACTTAAATTACATTTGAGCTTTTCTGCTTGTGCCACGTGGCAATACTAGGCGGTTGGTGAATATTTTGAATCCAAATATGAACCCTAGCATTATGTTCAGATTCCATTCAAACTTTGCCCACTGACAGGTTGGCAACCGGCCACCCCTGTGCTGCAGAAGAAGAGCTCCCACTTAATGGAATCAGTGCGGTTTTCTTCATAGATAAGAGTGAGATGTTCAGGACAGCATTACAAACAAATGAGGTTTGATCTGAAAGGCTTTATTTGGAAAGTGACATTTTAGGGACATTGGGAACGATTTTTCTTATCCATAGGTATCTGTTTTACTTTTAACACATTGCTTTTAAAGTGTGCTTTTCCATAATGAATGCTATGCAAGCAATTTCACTTTTTTTAATTTGATTTCATAATGTTGGAAATGAGAGCAGCAAAGGAAGAGAGCATGAGAAGGCAGATGAGGAGAGAGAAAACAAGCATTGGCATAGCCAATAGGTCTAGCCTTTGGGACCTTTATAAGTGTTTAGCCACGCAACAGTTGACGTTGTTGCACCAATGATATTATGCTGCATAACTAAATACTTATAAGGTCCCAATAGCGAGACCTATTGGCTACGCCAACGCTTGTTTAGGTTTGGCGTAAGCAAACAACTTTTTAACTAAAATTAGATATGCTTATAGAGGCTATCAGGTGACCTTCATTCACTGGTCTGTTGTGTCTTCACATTTTACTTTTGTCCACCAAAGCATGGGTCAACCCACTTAAGCAAATGGGTAGGTTCTCTGTGAGTGACCACTTTGAGAAGAGCACAACAACATGCAAAGCAGTTCTCTTGAGAGACTTGCACTACTATAGCAATATCTTCTTTTTGAGACCCAAAAATCTTTTTGCATTAAGGTAAGGCCTTTTTTTAATACATAGACCAGGGTCCACCAGCTTCCACAACAATAAAGGTTTACAAAACTAATAACAGACCAAAACATGCACTGAGAAAGCCAAATGGCTAGCAGCCAAGTACATCTGATTGCATTCATGTTACATTGTCCAAGGATTGCTCTTGGATTCAATGGTGTAGTTTAAATGATCCAGTTTGTGTTTATGGTGTTTGCGAGCTTCAGCCGGAATCACTAGTGGCCCTTGTTATGCAGCATGTGCTGCACCTGTTGAAGGTCGGGCGCTTGTCACAGGTGTGTTCCTAGTGCAGCCTACGACGCGCACTAAGCTTTAGCATTAATTTGGGAAGAAGTGAACATCACATTATATTTTAGGTTTCACCTACACAGTGTTTGCGATGTGCTTGCAAAGTCTTTTGTAACAAAAAATAAACTGTCACAAGGGTCTTAAAGCCTGACCATTGCTTACCTTTACCTATCATTGGTTGGCTCCCATGTCACTTTCTTTTCCTTTCTTCCTGCTGATGAGCATGCAATGATGGGAATGAGGTGATGGGACGGACGGCCAAGCAGCAAAGGGGGAAAGGGCATGAAGTGACGGGAGTGAGGTGGTGGGAGGGACGAGCAAGCAAAGATCTGAATACGGACGCAAGAGATAACCTTCAAAATGACACACTCAAATGGCGTGCTACCCAGGAAAGTAAAAACATAAAAGTGCCTTTACAAGTGCGCATCAAGTGGAAGGACACTGGCAACGGAAACAGTACTTGGTCCAAGCTCCACAGCAAACACAAAGATGTAAAGTCTAGCAGAAAGCTGGAGGCAGGAGGAGGCGCTAGTTTCCTTTCTCCATCATAGCATGTTTTATATAGCGCAAACTCGACTGGAAGGACTTGGAGCACTTTACATGAGCACCAGTTACAATACACAAGGACACATTCATTTTTTGTAGGCATTCGAAGATTCATTGATTTGCTCAGAATCACAGGATACTGAGCCGATGCCAAAACTCAAACCTGCATCCCAAGCTCAAAGTCGTCAGTTGTGGCCATTACCACATTCTCTCTTTGTTGGCATGTTTTCAGGAGACGCAGTCAGTAAAGACCTGTATGTACTTGGAGTTTAGAATCCTAGTCCACTCTTACATGGTGGGTTTTTCAACAAAGAATTCCCCACTGGGCGCAATTTACAAGTGAATCCCATAGCCTCAGATGGGCCTTCCTATGAAGTATTTGCAGAGGTGCGAGGAGTGAGTCATAGAAACTTCTCAAGGAGATTGTTACTTCTTTCTATCAAGAGAAAAGTTTTTCCCAATCGAACCATACACAGATGAAAATCACACCTTTTTTATTTTTCAGCAAATTTCTTTTCCTGAAGTTCCGGCTTTTGTGATTTTGGTTAGCATATTGCTTGGCACTAGGGATCTGGGCATTAAGAGTATGCTTAGACTCTGCTACCTAATGTATTTGTACAACACTTACCTTGGAAACCACAGGCCCAAACCAAATCTCAACTCCTTCTGTGTACTGGGCTCCATGCTTAGTCATTATCTCCAGTTTTTCAGGATTTCGTCTGCTTGTCTCACCCTGAGACACTTTTGGCAGAGATGGTGAAGCCTTCGTTCCTGCATGGCCTAGAGTCTCGCAACTACAGCTGCTGTACTGTACTTCCTTCAGGCTTCAACATACAAGCAAACACAATTAATCTTACTGTTACTTGGTATTGCGTAGTCAATTTGCAAATCACACCTGTAGTCCTGAAGCCAACAGAGACTCTTGTAAGGAAGGCATCTCTTTATTTTGCCATAGGCAAAAGTGACTTTAGAAATGTTTGTGGTCCTTAGCAATTTTGCTCCTTTTGAGGCCAGTCTTGTTGTTTGGCGAACCAGCAATGCCGAAGCCCACCATCTCTTCAACAGACACCTCAGCCATTTTGGGGTAAGCTGCAGGGATCAAGCAGACATCGTCCAGGTCACCAGGAGGTGTGAACTTGCCACTTTCTTGTACCTCCCGTGTCATCCTCCAAGCCACTTTATTTTGCCCTTAATGAATCTACCACCCTGTGGGCTGCAGGATCAGATGCTTCTTGCAAGGTTGGCAAAATATAACACCCACCAGGTGGGTCCTTCAGATTGTTCAACAAGGATAGGCCCTGTTTTTCTACTCTACACCTCTTCTCTCCACGCCAAAACTTCTTTCTAATGTGCACCTGGGGCCTGGCTGTTACTCTCACTATTTCATTGTGCAGATCAAGGATGGAGGCCTTCATCCTATTTAAGATTTATGCCATCTGACTGCCTTCTACCAGAGAGATAAATTCACGATGACCCTGTGTTTGTCTGCATTGGATTCAGGAAACTGGATGGTGGCTTTGGACTTGCAGGACACCTACTTTTGATGTGCTTTTCCTGCAGTCCCACAGACTCTGCTTACGATTCAGTGTGGGCCAAGAGCATTTTTTATTTGCCATGCACTCCTTCGGCCCCACCAATGCCCCTTGGGTTTCACAGAAGTGATGGCGTTAATAGCAGCAAGACTTCAAAGGTTGGGGATTCCAGCTTACCCTACGTCGATGACTGACTTTTGAACAGAGGCTGGTTCACTATCAAGTGCTGAAGTCCAACCTGACTCCCTTGCAGAGGATCTCTTTCAGTGGTGCTCTTCTGGATACAGTGTAGTTTCGACCATACCCTCCTTCATGACGAGTTCGGGACATTTGGGCTTTGATCCCAATGTTTTAGCTTCGGCCCTGGGTTTCAGTGAGAGTAGTTCTGGGGTTCCTGTGTCTATTGGTCATCTGCATCCTGCCCATCAACCATGCAAGGTGACATATGCATGATCTTAAGTGTAACCTGAAGTCTCAGTGGTCCCAGCACCTACCGTGGAAACCTGATAGATTCCATCCAGATTTTGGAGGAGACTGCAAAAGAACTGTAGTGGTGGCGTTGCAACTGCAAGGTGACCAGAAGCAGGCCCCCTCCCCCACTCTGCCCAGAGCTCACATTAGTTACAGATGCATCATTACCAGGATGAGGAGATCATCTGGGAGAGGTAGAGATCAGAGGACTCTGGTGGAGAACCATTTTCACATCAGCCTGTTGCACCATTCACCGGGTGCTTAAAGCCTTCCTATTTTCCATCAAAAGGAAGCTGGTTCAGGTTCTCATGAAGACCACCACCACCATGTTGTACTGGAACAAGCAGGGTGGAGTAGTGTCCTGGTCCTTGTGCCAAGAGGCATTTCATCTCTGGAGCATGCAGGCAATTCCCTGGTCATGAACCATCTAGCATTTCCATTTTACAACCCATAAAAGTTTTTGTTTTGTGCTACAGCAAAAACGCTGGCCCTATGAAGTGTGAGTCAAAGTACGGCATTTGCTTTGTTTTTGTAAATTCGCTCAGTGGTTTTTGAGAAATTTGATAAACAAATCTACATATGCTAGTTGAGTTAAATCCAGGGCAAATGGGAGGTGCCTATGATCGCCAGAAATTAAGATTCCGTATCACGATCTAGGACTACAATGCGTTCTGTGAGGTCGACATGTTTCTCGCTTATGCAATTATGCTGCGATTCTTCAGGACCTAATATATTTACATCTATCACAAGGGGTGACCTAGTAAAGTGTCAACCTATAATACATATATTTACTGTTGTACTACCTGGTTTGGATTGCTCTTGCCTAAAGGTCAAGGAGTACGGGTGTCAACAGTACCCGGTAGGTGTGACTTCAAGGGGGAGAGCCAATAGGGGTTTAATGGTTCTCGAGGCCTTGGTCAGGGCTATTTTGCCTACCCATCGCTACCGGGATCCGGATAGAGCAAGAGCAGTCCAAACCAGGTAGTACAACAGTAAATATATGTATTATAGCGATTATGGCGATCATAGGCTACCCACTGGTTTTAATATATAGCATGGGAACCACCAGAATAAATTGATCTCCGGTACCTCGTGCTATATTTTAACGCACCCACCTACACTATCCACCCTCCACCTGGCCCCTCACTTGCACTTCACCACAGGCTGTTGGAAAAAAGATCTCCGATAAAGAGCCCCTCATAGAGGTGAGCCCGTAGGGCATTGCACCGCCTGCCCAACGAGGAGCAACGGCCGATGATGAAGCATGACACTCGCAAGAGTGTGTGAGGCTATTAATTCCAACTAATGGGATGCCCAGGGTGGCCCTCCACTGAGCACTATCCTCCTATTTTTCTTCCCTCATTGACCATACTTCTCCTCTCTTTTCTTTAGGAACAACCAAGTCCGTTTTTGTTGGATTTGTGATATCACTTGAGTGAAAGCATCGCCCTTAATCAAACCTGTTAACGGGAATATTGCTCTCTTTCTGTGCACAGTGTCTGCTCGGTGTTGACGGTGGCGCTGAAGCCTCACATCTGCATTTCATACCTGTAAGAAGTGCATGTATTACCTGTGAGTGTCACTTCAGCAGTTTTCTTCTCAGTGTAACCATTGCAGGGACATCTGGTTTCAGATACACACACCGCAGCCTTGAATTTGCACTTGGCTCTTTTTAGTATAAATGTAGCAGCCTCTCTTCACCATCATTTGTTTCGGCCTTTACTCTACAAGCACTCTCTAGAATGATATCAGTCTAGTGAGATGGCAGCATTTCCTCTCCATACCATGTCTGTGAATTCATGTCCTTACCCAGTGTGGTTGTCTTGTGCCATGTCATTGTTAAAGTATAGTGTGTGTCATCTATTCTGTTTTGTCTAAGGCTCCTTCAAGTGATTTGTTTTTCTCCAGGGAAGTCTTAAAGCGTGTTTTGGACTGATTATGAACTGATCTTAGTCGACAGCCATAATGCCCCATAATGACAGTTTGTTTGCGTAATTGCATCACTGCACTGTTTGTTACAACGAGAGACACATAATGAATGTTTGGTGGTGGCCTCGTTTTTATGTGCAGCCCTAAAAAATCGTAGATTAGCAAACGTGATCAAATTCTAAACCTTGCATTATAAGCTTAGAACGATCAAATTCAAGTGCATCAAGATACAGATGAATTAGTGAGTTAATATGTATTTATTTATTTGTAGAGTTTTCTATAGCTCTGGCTAGACCCGGACGTATCAGAGCGCTTTACATGAGGATCAGCGAGTTACAGGTTACAAAATGGCAATAGTTACAGGAGCCAAGTATAAACAGAGGAGAAAAACAGTTATTACACAAAACACGAGCTATTAGCGCTTAGCATAGCCAAGACCTACGTCTAATGGGGAATGGAAGGTAGAGGGGGTAAGAAATGCAGATAGTTTTATTTCAAATCCTACTTTTACTTTATTATGAAAGTACTTTTAAATTCTTGAGTTCAGATGTTTTCTGTACAAGCACCTTTTATGATTGATTTTCTAGAATATAATGTTGCTCCAGCTACAATAAGAATTAGGGACACGCTTAGGACTTGCACAAATACTTTAGGGTTTACATGTTGCTTTTAAGGATTTTATGGAAACGTTTTTAGCATAAGCTTTTTATGATAACTTATTGACACGTTTGTATATTTTTATCTGAACTTTCCATGCATTTTATTTTAAATGCGAAATAAAGTATTAATTGATTGATTGATAAATTGACGATTTATGTGTTGTATGTGTACCCCCGATCAGATAGATACTTGGGTATGTTTGATTAGTTTTTCAGCATTTCACAAAAAGCAGTAACCAGATGGAGTGCTTCACAAAAGAAAATCACTTAGGCAGGTGCAGTCAGTCAGTGAACAGTAGCAGTGCAACACAATCGGGTATCGGTTTAACTACCTGGTTCTTCAAACATACAATTACAACTTCAGGACAAATCTTCACTAACACCTCCGAAATTAAAACGACAGTGTTCGAAAATGCACGAGGGGCCCTTTACTTGCTAAATGCGCCCAATTTGGAAGATTGTTCTTTGGTCTCCAACATCAGGGTTTGAGTGTGTGTTAAATCCTCCACTCGTGTCCTTTAATCTTTCACCAGAATTTCCCTGTTATTTTGTGGATTTCACTTTAATATGAACAGCTCTGCAAAGCCCCTAGCCAGCCTGTGAACATCGGATCCTATTGTTGTGTGCCATTGCAATTTTCCTGGTAGGATAGCCAAATCAATAGTTTTACTCCTCAAAATCGGATTTTTCATTCTAGATAGGGAATCCCCTAACATGGTTTAAGGTGCACATGAACCAGTACCACTTTAATGGACCAGAAGGTGTCCCTGCTACACTAGTTTCAGCCTGCTGCTTCTAGGTACACAGCCAGCTTCATACTCAAGACTCTACTAGTGGAATTGTTGCTGTACCAGGGTATGACTACTCCTAAAAGGACTAAAGCTGTTTCCATACTCTGACTGGTGGTGTCACTGGGGCACCTAATCAAAAGCATGTTGTGATTGTCTCATCGCTGAATGGCAGTACCCTTGCTCCTCCTAAGTAGGGAAATGTTGTACAAGTCATTTCTTTCATTTAGTGGTCATTAGATTCATATTTGTATGTCCATAGGTTTTGCGGTAGAGAAGATTCCAGAGAATCTAGATGCCATTGTGATTGGCAGCGGCATTGGAGGACTAGGGGCGGCCGCAGTGTTGGCGAAGGCTGGAAAAAAGGTGCTAGTCTTGGAACAGCACACCAAAGCCGGAGGCTGCTGTCACACCTTCTCAGACAAAGGGTACGAGTTTGATGTTGGTAAGTGCCCAGCTGTCATTCAGAGCTCTTTGTTATCATTTGTACATTTGAATTCTGGTTTCCATGTTTGTGAAATGTTCTGATACAGGATGTCCTGCAGCAACATGAGATTAAAAAAAGGTAGAATAGGTATACCAAGTTTATTAGGACAATTGTCTGTAAAACCTTCTGAAACAAAACCTACAATTTAAAACCAATCTAGCCCAATCCGTATTTAAAACATTTATTGATGAAACACATACAACTTGCACTTCCTGCTACAAAATCCATGAATCACATTTTAGACAATAGTCCCATTGCTTTTACCCTATATTATGTATGATATTTTAAAAATAGGGGTCTCAAAAATTAAAACGAACAGTCTTATAAAAATGCACAATCCATGAGAATATGACACAATGAGCATTTTACATTAAGTGAGCACATACAACAACCGTTTCCATCGCATACCGCCCTAAGCCACTCAGAACTTGGAAACATTTGGTTACTACCTGTGGTGTCTTTAGCGGATAATAAAGATGCAGGTACACCAATGTAGGAAGCACGTAGGGTTTAATCACCTCAGCCATCAACAGCTAGTCTTCAACTGACTCTCATGGAATGCAGTAATACAAGTATTCTACACATCAGGGATTCTACATTGAGTGTTAAATAAGCTTATATGAAGAACCTAATCCAATGTCACACATCTTCTTTCTTTACAACAACACAAACAAAATAAAACAGAAAAAACAAGAAACTAAAAGAACCCAAAAAAACAAAGATAAAGATAAATTTCAAGTATGTCAGACAAAATTTGTCAGACATAATCTTTCATGTACACAGGAAGTCTGCACACTCTCTGACTCTTCTTTCTCACATTGCAAGGCAAACTCAAGGTTCTTGTAGAAGAGGGAATTACACCACTTGATGATGGATAAGAGCCAGTATCACCTCCAAGACTCTCATAAGAAAAGACATTTGGATTAACCAACACTACACAGCTCTTATTCCAAATTTTACCATCTTCAGTCTTCACTGCATTTTTAAAGATCTTCACCACACTCCTTATTTTAGAATACTAGGACCAAGGTTGTCGCCCAACAGGAGTCTTGATCTTCACACAATCACCCACTCTCAACTCATTATTTTGAACACATTTCTTTTCATCAAAATACACCTTTCTATTAAACTGCTTTTTAAGTTCTATGTTTCTCCAATCACCTATATGATTGTCAACCAAACCCTTGTTCAATCTCATCCACCCAGGACACAGTTTTGAATTAGAAGCCCTATCCTTGAATAACTCAAAGGGGGTTCTTCCTGTAGTCAAGTGTGGAGACATGCGATAATCAGTAAGAAAACACGTTACTTACCTGTAACTGTGGTTCCCCAGTATTGGTAACTTTCATAGATTCCCATGCTTTTGTATCATTCCCCGTCGCCGGAATGGGAGTCTCGGTAACAAAATAACATAGCAGTAGGTACAAAAGAGAAAGAAAAGGCCTAGGCATCAATCCCTTTTGTAGCATATCCGCCTCTTTTTGTAAAAGAGACCACACTTAGGCATCAGTCAATCAGAAGAGCCTCACCCCATAGAACCCTCCTGAAGGAACCTCAGAGCCTCAGATTTTCGTAGCCGTTGTGTAACAGTCACCATATCTGCTGAAGACTGAGCTTTCCTCGGGGAGGTGGGTGGGCGCATGGGAATCTATGAAAGTTACCAATACTGGGGAACTTTCATAGATTCCCATGCTTTTGTATCAGAGTAGCAAGCAGTCAGCCATAAGCACATTTTGTGGCATAAATATACATTGCAATAGCCATTATCACACGAGAACCAAAATGTGCAGAATAAAAGGAAGGTGGGATAGAAAGGAAAGCTCACCAATTAGTGGAAGAGGTTCCTCAGGACCGCTTGGCCTACAGCCGTATCTTCCTGTTGCAAGGAATCCAAGCAGTAATGCTTTGTAAAGGTGTGCACGCTGCTCCAAGTCGCAGCTCTGCAAATCTCCTTGATGTGCACCCCCGCAAAGTGTGCTGTTGACGAAGCCACTGATCTTGTGGAATGCGCTCTAACCCTGCTGGTCAGCGGCTTTCCAGTTGAATTATGGCAATGTAGAATGGCACTCGTAATCCACCTTACAATCCCCTGTTTGGAAAGAGGGAGGCCCTTCTGAGGACCACCAAAAGCAATAAATAATTGGGAGGATTTACGGAATCCTTTGGTGCGATCCAAGTAAAATTTTAAGCACCTTTGTACATCCAGAGAATGAAGCGACCTCTCCGCTGGTGAAGTAGGGTGCGGAAAGAAAGCTTAAAGAATAACAGGTTCATTCAAGTGGAAGTCCGAGGGCACCTTGGGTATGAACTTTGGATTAGTCCGTAAAATCACAGTGTTTCTTTTGAATTGGAGAAAAGGCTCTTGAATTGTGAGCGCCTGCAATTCCCCAACTCGTCTTGCTGATGTGAGGGCAAGAAGGAGAGCCAACTTCCATGAAAGGAATTTCATATCTGATCGATGTAATGGTTCAAAGGGGCCCTTAATGAGCTGTGTAAGGACCAAATTCAATTGCCACATAGGAGGCGGAGGCCTCACCGGGGGGTAGACACGAAATAAACCTTTAAGAAACTGTTTTATTATCCTGGAAGACCAAAGAGAAGGTCCAAACGCTGAACGTCTGTATCTAGAAATAGCTGCCAAATGAACTTTTATGGATGAATGGGCCAGCCCAGACTTAGCCAGGGACAAAAGATAAGGCAGTACTTGATGAGGTTGTGAAGAAAAGGGAACAACATCCTCTGTCTTGCACCAAATGCAAAATCTTTTCCATTTGAGACGGTAGGTCTTGTCAGTGGAAGGGGCTCTAGCCTGGGAGAGAACTTCCTTTATTTCATTTGAGATGGGAAGGTTCATAAACTCTCGCTGCTCAGGAGCCATGCTGTCAGGTGCAATGACGCTGGATCCGGATGCCACACTTGCCCCTCGGACATTGTGAGGAGATCTGGAATCGTCTGCAAGGGAAGTGGAGGAACTAGCGACAACAGGGGGAGTCCTGTGAACCAGAACTGTCTCGCCCAAGCAGGGGCTATCAAGATCATCTTGCATGGTTCCACCTTGATCTTCCTGATAAGCCTCAGGATCAGTGGAATGGTGGGAAAGGCATAGACAAATGTCCCTGAACAGGCTATCGAAAGCGCATTCCCCAATGACCCTTGGTGGTGAAGATTGCTTGCATAAGACCGGCATTTCTTGTTGGTCGGTGTGGCAAATAGATCTATCGCAGGCTCGCCCCACTGTCGGAAGACCTCGTCCAGAACTTGCTGGTTCAGTTCCCACTCGGACTGACTGAGGATGACCTGCTTAGTCTGTCGGCATTTTCGTTTAAAACTCCTGGCAGGTGCTCTGCCTGTAGCGAACTCCCATGATGGATCGCCCATTCCCAGATTTCTTGAGCTTCCTGAGACAACGGGAGAGACCTGGTTCCCCCTTCTTTGTTCACGTACTGCATGGCCGTGGTGTTGTCCGTCCTGATGAGAACTTTTGAACCTCTTAGACGAGGGAGAAAAGCCTGAAGAGCCTGTTTGATTGCCCTGAGCTCCAAGAGATTGATTTGGAGACGACGAGTCTGAGGAGACCAATGCCCACTGACATGCAGGTCCTGCAGTACTGCTCCCCAACCGTCCAATGACGCTTCCGTCGTCACAACCTGAGGAGATGAATCGTTTACGAAGGATAGACCTTGGGACAAGTTCTCTTGCTTTGTCCACCACAAGGCAGCTTTTTTCATTGCCGAGGTGATGGTCACCTTGTCGTCGAACAACCCATGAACCTGTCTCCACTGGATGTCCAGTTGCTCTTGAAGAGGGCGCATCCTCAATCTGCAGTGTGAAATCAGAGGAATGCATGAAGAGATTACCCCCAGAAGAGATTTGTAACGGCGTACTGAAAGACACCTTCTTTTTTGTAAGTCTAGCGCCATGGTCTGCAGTTTCTCTTGTCTCTCCAAGGTTGGGAAAGCTTTCTTGAGATTCGAGTCCAAGATGGCTCCCAAGAAGCGTGCTGTCCTGGACGGAACCAGAGATAATTTTTCCTTGTTCAGAGTGAGACCCAAATTCTGGAAGAGGTTTGTGCACGCGTTGACCGCTTCCCTCGCAGCCTCCCTGGACGGAGCCTTCAGCAACCAATCGTCCAGGTAAGGCAAGACCTGCAAATGATTCTTCCGTAGAAACGCAGCTACTGGTGCCAGCACCTTCGTGAAAATTCTCGGAGCTGAGCGAAGTCCAAAGGGTATAATCCTGAATTGAAAGTGGCTCTTGGCTACTGTGAATCGTAGAAACCTTCTGTGTGCCGGGTGAATTGGTACGTGAAAGTACGCATCTTCGAGATCGAGCGTGGCCATGAAATCCCCTGGATTGACAAGACGTAGAATGTCTTGAAGAGAGACCATCCAGAAAGATAGGGAGATGAGATAGGTGTTTAGCTCCTGAAATCTAAAATTGTGCGCCATTTCTCTAGCGTCTTCCTTAACAGGAAGAACCTGGAATAGAATCCTTCTCCTCTTTGGGCGGAGGGAACCGGCTCTATCGCTCCTTTCAGGAGCATCTGATGAACTTCGAGCCGCAGAAGACGCAGATGTTTTGATGGAATGGCAGCAGGGGGCTTGGATGGTGGGATTTGCATGAATTCCAGAGTATGGCCCTTTCGAATGATGTTGAGCACCCATTGGTCTGATGTTATCTTGGACCAATTTCGAAGGTATTGTGAAACCCTACCTCCCACTGATGATTTTGCAGAGGTGGGTACAGTAGGAAGAGCCAGGAGGCCGCTATTGTCTCTTGGACGCATCACGTCCTTGGCGAGCATGCTTCCCTCTGTTGTTAGGCCTTGCGTAATTTGAAGATTGACCTTGCCTTTGGTGGTACGGTTGACGGTACTGTTGTAAACCTGAGCCATAGGAAGAGTACCTCTGCTGTTGATAAGAGCCTCTGTATGAAGTGTTCTTGCCCTTGGAACCCCTAAAAGGAGCTTTGCGGTACTGAAGCCTACCCAGAGACTTAGCAGTCTCAGTATCTTTCTTAATATCTTGAAGGGTGTCATCAATCAGCTTACCAAATAGTGCTTCTCCATTAAAGGGCAAATCCAAGGTCTTATTTTGGATTTCGGGCCTGAACCAGGTCGCCTTAAGCCACCCCTGGCGACGCAGAACTGCAGCTCCAGCCAAGGAACGAAAAGCTGTTGTGGCAATATCCATGGCACAGTCTATGACCTCCATTGACGTTGCTTCCCCTTCTTGCAAGATCTTTTTTGCCTCTGTCTTGGACTCCGGAGGAAGTTGATCTAAGTGTGGCGAAATATCACACCAAAGTTGGCGATCGTGCCTGCCCAATATCGCCAAGGCGTTTGCTGCTCTTACCAACAGACTCGCCACTGAAGCCTCCTGCCCTCTTTATCTGGAGGAGTCTTCAAAGGAGCCGAGGGGTTGCGAGACTTCCTTTGTGCCGCTTGTGAGATTACTGAGTCCGGTCTCGGGTGTCCCGTCAAAGACGCCGGACCATCCTCAGGCGCTTTGTATTTTTTTTTGAGGCGCGGTAGTACAGGGACCACCGTCGCTGGATTTTTCATCGCCTTAAGGCCTTCATCCCACAAATGTTGAACAATAGGGATGGATCTTGTTACCTTCTTATAAGGTTCTTTAAAATCATATAAAAAACACTCAGTGGAAGCAGAAGGCATATATAGTTTGAATCTGCCAGCCGCTCTCTCCATTAGCTTGTGAAACCCCCCTATATCCGCTGGCGGGGAGTCCACCGTATCCGGACACGGAGATGCTGGGTCTGGAATGACCTACTCATCCCATTCCACCCCTTGACCAGGCCTTCCATCAAAATTTTCATCATCCTCCGATGAATCATCATGGGTGTCCAATGGAAACGAAGGCTCTTGTGGAACCGGTGTCTGTGGCCGAGATGACACCTGAGATGGCATTTCAGGAGCAGCCATTGGCGGAGCCGCAGGGGCAGGCAAGTCCTGCACAGTCGGAACGACAGCAGCAGGTTGTGAACATCTTGATTTATAGTCCTGCAGCAGTACTGTTGTGGCTGGGAAGAATGATGATGGTGATAACCACATTCCTGGCTGTACTCTCCGTCAGAATCTGTCTCCTGACATTTGACCAGAAGCTGAGAAGGACTATTCGCATAGACATACGAGTCCTGTTCATCATCCTCTGACTCATCGTCATCCTCCTCCAAAAGCAGAGCTGGAGGCAAGGGGGTAATTCTCCTAGGAGATGTCATGTCCGGTGTTATCCTTGTCATAGAGATGGGAATCCTCTTTTCCGATGACAAAATTGTCGACGATCCCGTCGACAATGGAGTTGTCAATATTGCCGTCGTAGGTGTCATCGACGGAATAAACGTCGTCGACGAAAGAACATTCGACGACGAGATGGGCGCCGTCGATGCCGTCGACGACGAGACCGTCGACGCTCCTGCTGTCGTCGTCGTCAATATTGTCGTCGTCGAAGCCCTCGACGACGACACCGTTGTCGTCACCACCGTCAACGAACCTTTCGTCGCCACTGCCGTCGTCGACATCCTCGTCGACATTGCTGTCGTCGTCGACATCCCCGCCGATGTCACTGCCGTCGTCGACGTTGGTATCACTGTCGTCGACGAGCCCTTCTTCGTCGACGTAGATTGTCCCGCCGACGAGCCCGACGACGGTACCATTTTAAGCGCAGGCTTCAATTCCTTCGTCGACTAAGCCTTCGTCGACGATGCCTTCATCGTCGACGACTTGGTACCTCCGTCAGATTTCCCAGAAGACTGGGAAGAGGGCTTTTTGAAGGCTTGATCAGTCTTCATCCCCACAGAAGGCGTAGATGGTCCTACCCTCTCCTTTTCACCTTAGTGAAGAGATTCGCCTGGACCTTGGCTCTCAGACTCTCTGGGGGTCTTTTATGAGGCCTTAGAAGAATCCTTCACAGAAGGACAAGGGGAACCCCTACCCCTTTTGACTGACCTTCTGGAAGATGACGCAGATGAAGAGTCCCCACTGTCACTGGAGACTGTGTCCTTTCTGGACTTCAAGTTCTGGAGCCAGGTCAGAAGCCTACCCTCACGATCCTGGAGGGTCTTGGTGGAAAAGGTGCGGCAGATGCTTGCAGTCCGCAGCCTTATGGTCAGGATAGAGGCAGTAGATGCAATCTTTATGCTTATCCTCCACAAAAAGTATTTTCTTGCCACAGGTGGAAGATGGCTTGAAAAGGGCCTTCTTCTTTTCCTTTTCAGACATCCTGGAAGGAACAGCTAACAATCCTGAAGAGAAATCCTGAAGAAAACTTCTGAAGAGAAGAGTTTGAGCAGAGCTCAAAGGAGACTCCCTAAGCAAAACGTGCAGTAGAAAATCTGAGGCTCTGAGGTTCATTCAGGAGGGTTTTATGGGGTGATGCTCTTCTGATTGGCTGATGCCTAAGTTTGGTCTCTTTTACAAAAAGAGGCGGATATGCTACAAAAGGGAATGAAGCCTAAGCCTTTTTCTTTCTCTTTTGTACCTACTGCTATGTTATTTTGTTACAGATACTCCCATTCCGACGACGGGGAATGATATAAAAGCATGGGAATCTATGAAAGTTCCAATACTGGGGCAATGCTGTTTTGAAGAACATCTTTCCAGTTCAGACCATTGACTCTGGCTAACTGTATGCTTTCTTTGAGAGTCTTATTTACCCTTTCCACAGCTCCATTGATTTCAGTGTGGTATACAGCACTTCTCTTGTGAATAATGCCACCGTTTTTAAAAAAAACTTGAAAACTCATTTGAACAAAACCTTGGACCATTGTCAGAGAAAATGCTATTAGGAAAACTTTCTTTCTTAAAAATTTCTTCTAAAAACTTAATGACGCATGTTGTTGAAATTTACCTAACAGTACTCACTTCAATCCATCTGGAATACAGGTTTAATACAACAATCAAATAAGGGGTATCACTTACACCATGCAATTCACAATCATGCCCATGACTTTCCTAATTTCTTGATCCTTCTCAATTTCATCTTTCCATTCAGGCTCACTAACAGCACCAGAAGTGATTTCACAAACATTAACCACATCAACATCCAAAATGTCTTCATCAGTATCAAGTTCCTTAACATTAACCAACCGAGAGAGACGATCTGCAGATTTATTAACAGCACCAGGAATATAATCAACCTCAAAATCAAATTCTTGAAGAGAAATGACCCACTTCTTAATTCTTGAAAAGAGAATCAAGATCTTTTTTAGAAAACACTTTCTTGAGAGGTTTATGATCAGACAACCCCTTCACTTTGGTACCCCATATCAAGTTTCTGAACTTCCTAAGTGCCCAAAAGATAGCCAACAACTCTTTTTCTATCACAGAGTAATTAAGTTCCGACCCTCTCCGACACTTAGAGGCACACCCAATCAAACGTTCAAATCAATCATATTTTTGCAGTAACACTGCACCTAAACCCTTTGCACTGGCATCAGTCCATATCTGAGTCACCTCACCCAGCACAAAAGCTTGTAAGGAGGGCGCTTTCCTCAATTCCTCCTTAATGGAAGTAAACTCTTTCACACACTCACCACACCATTGAAACACCGCACTTTTACCAGTGAGTCTCCTAAGATTCTGAGTCTTGTCTGCATATCCTTGAATGAATTTACTATAAAATTCTACCATTCCTAAGAATGACTGGCTTGCTGATTTTCAGAATAGAATCAATCAGTTCTTTCTTAGGAAAGACAACCTTTCCACAGATACAATGTCCCAGATATTTCACCTGTGTTAAATAAGGTTCTATGAAGAACCTAATACAATGTCACACTACCCAGTCTCATTTTTAAGATTTCTTTACATAGCCCTGAGTCTGGTGATTGTACCTAATAGGTAAAAACATCATCCTGACCTAGGGACTTCAGTGTAAAATGTATTGAGGGCTTCTCCCTCAAGTAGGCCATATCTAGTGTACAACTTACTTTCTCAGGTGATTCCCTCAACGCCTGCTCTCTTGGAAAGGGAGACCATGCTTCTATTGTGCCCCCTATGGTGTGCATGGTTTCAGAATCTCTTATCCTAAGCAGAACATCCCTAGCTCACTGCCTCTTACCAACATATATCTCTTCCCAGCATTACTGAGAGATCTTCTTAGATAAGTTGTTAAAAACCTTGAAGTGCGGGCGATGGCCAACAACTGCCAGGATACCAATTTTAGTTCCCTTCTCAAGCCCTATATCATAGTTCCCGATGAAAAGCTCAATAACCTCTTGAGTACTGAACCCTCCAGCTGTTCCCAACTCCAAGCAATATTGAGTCGAGCAGTCTTAGCCCTATACATAAGCTTTCATGAGGGGGGCAAGTGTAGGGCATCCAGGCCTCTGATTGATTGAACTCATCTAAGCTTCCTGCTTGTAACGTGGCCCTTGAATTAACACTCCTCATATGTGCATCCCACTTTAAATTATTTTAAAAAGTCGGCCCCATATGCTTGTAAAGGTCCAACTCTTCAAGTTAGAGAGTTCAGAACCCATCTGAACCTGGTGAATTTTTCCCCAAAAACCATTATCTTTTTTTCTCTAAGGTGTTTTTTATAGAATTCTTTTTTTATTATAAACTTCCAGAGACTCCAGTTTCCTTTGTAAATTCAAGGAAGTATAATCTAACAGTATCAAATTGTCTGCATACAGCAGGTATGGTACATGCATGTCCCCTTCTCTGGGAGAAAAAAGATCTTGATAGATTTAAAGTTGCTGGCAAATCTGCCAAAACTTAACTAAAGAGGGAAGGAGCCAGGACACATCCTTGTCACAGGCCGTTCCGAATTGGTATCGCTTTTAAAAAAAATGGGTAACTGGGCCATTGCTGGTATTGTATTGTAGTGTCATTTATATAGCATTTTCCATATCCCTTCTAAGGCCTAAAGCGCATTAATGATTGTTGAGTAAGTAGCTACTCCATACGCATAATTTCTACAGGTATTAATATTTCTGTATTGCTTATCATAGTTTGTGATTAATGGCACATAAACTGACCACTGAGGGCAATATTGCTTGCGTAATAACCTGTACTGTAACTCTCTGGGGTCATTATTACTGGCACAACAACTGCTCTGAGATGCATCAAATGAAAGTTAGCATTAGGACCGGTCGGTTACTATTTGGTGAGGCCATGATCTGATAACTGGTTCTGAGGGTGGTATATGTGGCAATAGCGACTCCCCATTCCACCCATCTAAAGTTGATAAATTAAGTACCATTAAGTCGCACAATACTGATAATGCCTCTCATGTACAGACCTACAAAACAGTAATTCTGCTTTAGAAAGCTTTATGCAAAAAATCACTTTATATCTGATTTTGGTATGTTTACCAGATTGATGCGTGAGAACTGCCACAGTATGTTTTTTAGTGGCCCTGATTATTGGCTCATTAATTGACTGACCTTGATGACTGACTCAATGGCTGAGGGTGGCATGGTCGTTAGTATAACATTTTACCAAATACATGTGGAAATACATTGATGAGCATAAGGGAATATGGCAGAATACTGACAAGAGATTGGTTGTGAATACTTTTCCTATTCATAGAATGCATTGAATCCCATTATATCTGGCTTCTTTCAGGAATTCATTATATTGGAGGGATGGAGACCGGCAGCGTGCGGTTCATTATGGACCAGCTGACTGAAGGGCAGCTGCAGTGGGCACAGATGGACAGTCCCTTTGATGTGGTGATTTTGGGAGATCCCTGTACCAGCAAAAGGTACCTCCTGCACAGCGGGGCGAAGGAGTATATAGAAGGACTAAAAAAACACTTTCCAGGGGAGGAAAAGGCCATTGATAAATTCATGCAGCTTGTGAAGGTAACAAATGCACTGTTTCTTGAAAAATAAGCCACTTTTGGTGTCACCACCTGACTGGCACTTACAGGTAAATGGTGAGATTTCATGGGCGGTAGAGGTCTCCAGAAAACTGGTGGGATGAATAAGATTGCTTCTTCATAGCAAAGTGTAGACTTCAGTGGCACTTTGTTTCAAGTGGTCACTTTAGGGGAATTCCGCACCAGTGATCTTACCAGTTTGCCTCACCAAGTGATTCTCCAATAAATGAATTTTTATTGTGCTGTTGCCGCCATTCTTTGCTGTTTCTAGACCGAAGGCCTATTTTGTGGGCTGAAATGGATTGTAAATATAATGTGATTCTCCTCCCTATCATGTAATAGGAAAGTAAAGCAGGGGAGCTTCACTGCTGCCCTATCTTTGTCGCACATTGTTCATTGTTCGGTTTGCTGTCTGTTTTTCTTTCAGTCTGCTTCCAGAAGCGTATCACACCTTGCTGTCCTGAAAATTATACCCCTTCCTCTGGCCAAATTCCTTGTTTGGACAGGTTTGGTCGCCTGGCTGTCTCCGTTCTTTAAGCTAGCATCCAGGACCGTCACGCAAGTGGTGAATGAGCTGACCGAAAACGAGGAACTACGAGCGGTGCTCGGGTACATCTTTGGTACTTATGGTATGTCACCTCTGTGTATATAGATGGTGCTTGTTGGATTTATACCATCTTTGATTGATGCCACCTCCCTGATTTACAGCATTCACTAGGGTTTCCAAGACCATTAATCCACACTTGGCTCTTCATCTCCTCTCTCCTTGGGCTGGTGCACCAGTGCACTGCAAACATCCTTTATTACAAAATCAGAATCACACTGTGCATTTACACGCCAGCAATAGAACAAACGTGTCGTTACCACGCATTCGTTCAGCACGCAAGTTGTTACAGCGACTTGCTTTAGGGGGCTTGATGGTGGAGTGGTGTTGGATTTTAAGTCCAAAACCTTCCCTACTGTTGTGCAGACTGGAGTTGGAATAATAAATGATACTATTCTCAAGTCCAGCGCCGCCCAAAGGCAATTCGTTATAATGAATTGCATGGTAAAGGAACGTGTCGTAACGACATGTTCATTCAAATGGCGATATTGTAAAGGCATGCATGCTAAACGCATGCAGGATTACGTCATACAACCGGTCTGGCATTTCTGGGGGCTCCCCCAGTTCCCAAACGTGTATGTTTGATGCATGACAACCTCTAGTCCAGGTCACGCAGACCTGCGCTTTTCCCAAGATCAGTATAGGCTGTCCCAGATGAATGCCTTTTTTACAGTAGGTCAATTGGCAGGGGCTACTGGTCATAAAGCATTAAAGCGAGAATGGGTTTCCCTCTGTTAGAGAGTACTTTTGTAATGCAAAGGCCGGCCCTCCGTGGATCTACCGAGAAGAGCTTTAACGGGTGAGCCAGGTTATTTCGCGCAAACCACAGCGTTCATTTGGGATCAAAGAATTGGTGGGAATGAGTTGTGCCTCCAGATTTAATATGTCCAGCAGTCCAGTGGTTGTCAACCCCACTCTGATATGGACCAATGGACTCCAGAACTTAGTAGTCCATTCTCACACACTGACACACATTCACTTTCAGCACTTGGAGCTCAGGCAGCCTCCATGCATGTTCCATATTTGATGAAAGTCATTGGATGTCACACATGGTGTACTTCACAGACCTTTATGTGAAGAAGATGGTAATTGCTTCCTTTACAATCCAATCAAAGTACGGGTAAAGAGGCCTGCACCCCTGACTATAGAATATGCTGCTAGCACTGCCAGTCCTTCTAAACCTGGGTATAGAGGGCCATAGCCACTATAATAGTTCTGCACTTTGGGTTCTCCTGAGTATTAGAACCTCGGTATAAACACTAACAAGAGTAAAACTTGAATAATTCAAGTGGGTTTGCAGAGTTGTAGTGTGCACTGGGGAGTGGAGGGTGAAAATGCATAGCACTGTCTGAAAAATGTGCAAAGGCATGGTGCACATCTTCATAAAGCAATGAGGAAGCATTTCAAAAAGGCATTGTAACCTTAATAATTAAATATTATATGTTTCTAGATGCTTGCCGTTTAGTCAACGACCCATAACCTATGTTTCCTCCACTGGTGTAGGCCTCTTCCCAAAGGATGCCAGCTTCGCCTTGCATTCGATTCTTATTGATCACTACCTTGAGGGCGCGTGGTATCCGAGAGGGGGTGCCAGCGAGATTGCCTTCAGCCTGATCCCCGTCATTGAAAAATCTGGTGGTGCCGTTCTCAACAAGGCCCTCGTCCAACGCATTCTTCTTGACAGTCAAGGAAAAGCCTGTGGTGAGTGCTCTCTTATCTACTGGCCCTCTCCTTTGTAGCGCTGCATAATGTACAATAAGACCAACTTCACTGTTTTGTTATAATTAGGGATCACGGTTTAATGGTATATATATGTATATATCTATCTATATATATATATATATATATATATATATATATATATATATATATATATATATATAGTTTCATTTCGGTCTGTATTTATCCATATTTATTTTTTGCAAATTTTATCTGTGTGCATCCATGTTTATTTTGGGTTTTGTGAAAAAGTGAAGGTGAAACTAGTATATTTTCACATTTATTAAACCAATAAAAGTACACTCATACATGAATGCCTGACAGGTTTCATTTATATGAACACCCATAGATAATAAATCAGTGCACTTTTAGGAAAATATAAACATTTTAGTATCAAACGTGTGCACATCTACAGCTGTTTAAGCATCGTTCCTAAAATTTCTCTTTTATGGTTTAAATGTGTTTTATTGTTGTCATTTTCGTTTCACAACATGCCATATTAAGAATCTGAATTTGAAACCAGCATAAGGGCATCAGTTTAGACATGACATTTTCAATGACATAAAAGGAAAGAAAACAAATCACCCCCCCCCCCCCCTTCCTCCAACATCCCCCCTAAACTAACGCCCCCACCCGCCCCGGTACCAATTGCGATGCGTCTAGCAATGACTCTGTGCCTTTGTCTGTGTGAGGGCCCTTCATTGTGTGGAGTCGTCGTGTCCGGTGTGGGGTGGATCCGTGACTCTCAGTATTTGTAAATAACGGGGATAAGTCAGTTCTCGGATTTCTCGGGACAGTAGTGATATAAATGTGCGCCAGGTGGTGTTAAAAGCGTCTCCTCGACCAGTGAGTGTATGGGGAAGGATCCCCAAGCGGTGTAGCCAGCCAAGATGTGTCTGTATAGTGGTGGATCCCCAGAGTGGGAGAATAGTCTGGTGTCTGGCCCCCAGTGCTATTCCTATTTGACGTCCTCTGCTGGATGCTAGGGGGTAAGAAAGGGGATTAGGGAGGCCCAGCAGTATGTATGGCAGGAACCTTGGTAGTTGTGTTGAGAAGTGAATATCTGTTGTTTAGAACTGACTCCCAGAACAATGTTATTTTTGTGCACTCCCAAAGGATATGTGTAAGCGTACCTTTCTCCCCGCATTACCACCAGCATTTATCTCTGCAGGTTGGACTGCTGATATGCAACCATACTGGTGTAAGGTACCAATATAAAGTGATTTTCTGAAACTTCTCTATGCCAGCTGTGTTGTAGGTTGTGTGTCACGCTCGATGATATGTGAATGAATGAATGAATGAATGAATAGCATTTTTATACCGCGCAAACTTAGCCCCAAGGGGCATCAAGGCGCAGAACAAACAAACATAGAAGTCCAAACTACCAGATAACTGAACCAAGAAACCGCTAGAAGTACAACCCCTAATATGCCTGAGAAAAAAGCCAGGTCTTCAGGTGTTTCCTGAAGACCACCAAGGAAGATTGACTAGTGAGCTCCAAAGGGAGGGAGTTCCAAAGTTTAGGAGCCAAGATGGAAAAGGCTCTGCCTCCCCATCTTGCCTTCGCGAACCTGGGAACCACAAGCATGTTCTTCGATGATGACCGGAGGGTTCTACTGGGGGTGTACACACACAGAAGAGACCTAATACCTTCTGATCCTGAGCCGTGAATAGCATCATGGGCCAGACCGAGAAGTTTAAAAGAAATCCTGGAAGGAATCGGAAGCCAGTGGAGGTCCCTTCTGGCCATTGTTACAGAAGCTCGTCTAGGAAGGATTAAGACTAAGCATGGGCGGAAAATCCGTTACGCTCGCGGATTTTGCGGATTTTCGGGAAATCCGCAATCCGCGAGATTTGCGAATTTCCCGCAAAATCCGCAAATCCGCGTGCAGCGGATTTTGCTCGCGCTGCTCGCACTGTTCGCGTGAGTTCGCGCCCCGCGAATAAGTGCAAAATTGCAGAAATACGATCTTAGCAAAACTGAAAGTAACTACTTACCAGGTTCAAAAGTTCAGGCACATCATTAGTAGCCATTTCCTGTAGTGCTTCCTGAGGGGCCCCTCCAGAGTTCAGTTGCCAGTTGAAACTATTATGTGACCCTGCTCTGAACCTCAGAATAGTTACACATATGCCACAAAGGTCCTGAATTACAGCTAAGGGAGACCAGCAGGAGCCAGGCTGGAAGTTAAAATCCATTAATCAGCCCCTAATTCATTATTGTCAGTTGGGGCAGGGCAGGTGTTGTAACTAATTTTGCAACAATGAAAGCACTTAGCAAGTGCAAAAGATCACTAATCAGGGCGCACTAAGGAAGCAGGTGCCAGCTAAAAAAATATTCTGTGACACATTAATCAGCCCCAAATTAATTCAGGTCACTTGAGGCAGGGAAGGTGTGCTTTGCTTTGCCGAAAATAATGTACACTGGACAACCAGAGGGTGTGGTGATGAAACAGAGGGTGGCATGGGTGGGCCAGAGGGTGGCATGAGTAGTCAGAGAGTGGCAGTGGTGACAGAGAGTGGCAGTGATGAAGAAGAGTGTCCCAAACAGGCTGGACACGTAGAAACAACAAGTTCGCAAAACTTGCGACCCGACAGGTAAGTTCGCAAATTGCGAAATTGTAAAAACCCTCGCGAACTGGCAGAAACACGGGCGAACACAAAAAAAAAAAATCCGCAAATTCGCGGGAATTCGCGGATTTTGCGGATTGCGAATCCGCAAATCCGCAAAATTCGCGGATTGCCAATCCGCAAAATCCGCTCATGCTTAATTAAGACCATCCTGGCCGCGGCATTCTGTACCATTTGGAGACGGTAGATGGAGGCTTTGCTAATGCCACCATAAAGGGCATTGCAATAGTCTAGCCTTGACAATACTAAGGCAACTGTTGCATGTTTCCGACCTACCGGGGACAGGTAGGGAGCAATTTTCCTAAGGATTCTAATAATGCCGCAATAGGTTGACACCGTCCTGTTTACCTGAGAGTCAAAAGATAAGGCAGGGTCAATTAGGACACCAAGGTTCCTGGCAGTAAGAGTAGGGCGAGGGCATTCTCCCAGGGACGGTGGCCACCAGTCCTTTGACCAAAGATCTTGGCTCCCTCCAAAGACCATAATTTCGGTCTTTTCGCCGTTTAGTTTTAAAAAATTACGCACCATCCATTGGGAGACTGCTTCCATACAGGCTCTAAACTTGGGGGCAATCTCACTAGCCGGCTGAGTGATAGATACCAAGATCTGAGTGTCATCGGCATACAATAGCACATCTAGACCAAAGGATCTTATCACCTTGGCAAGTGGGGTAACATAGATGTTAAATAATAAAGAACTCCATGAAGAGCCCTGAGGAACCCCACATTGCACTTCTTGAGAATCGGAGAGGAAGTTGCCCATTTTAACTCTCTGCTCCCTATGATGGAGGAAGGAGGAGAGTAAACTAAGGGCAAAACCCCCTACTCCGATATCCTTTTTTTTTTTTTTTTGGAAAACCTTTATTTACCAAAACAAGTACACCGCTATTCAGCCGTACATCCCGGAGGCCAGGCAGCATCGTATTGCAACTCGGAAACATGTACAAAAACAAGGCACAGGAGTGGTCAGGTTTAATTTTACGATAGAAAATACTAAAATAACAATAAATATGACCAAAGTCAACAGAGAGAAACGTAAAGAGAGAAAAAGAGGAAAGAACAGAAGAAGAGAGTGAAGAAAGAAAACAAGGCTGAGGACTAAGAGGATATTCTAGGCATATATCACGGGGAGGGGGCGGGGTTCGCACATCCCATTAACAACAGGATGCATGACAGCCAGATGGACGGGGAGCAGAGATTCAGGATACAAAGCTTGGAACCTTGGGAGGGGGGAGCTACGGAGACAGGCGGATCTCAGGCTGTGTCATCTCCGGGGGTGCACAGATGTCTCCCCTGTACGAGTTCCACGCTCCCCATATCGACCCCCACATCCTGGGTCTGCCCCGAGCCAAGTAAACAGTCTTTTCTCGGAGCATGCACCAATCCATGTTGGTCTTCCACAGGTCGACAGTGGGGGGCGCGGACGCACCCCATTTCTGGGCAATGTCTCTTTTGGCTATCATATTACCCAGGGTGACCCAGCGGGTCTGAGCCACATTGTAGTCGTTCGGGCCCCAAACGTTCAGAAGGCAGCGCCGGGCCTCCGCAGGCAGGGTCACGCCGGTCACAGCTCTCATCACTTCATGCACACGCCCCCAGTACGAGGCAACCACCGGACACTCCCAGATTATGTGCATAAAAGTTGCCACTACGCCACATCCTCTCCTGCACAGTCCATCCTGAGAGAGACCCATGTGTATCAGCCTTGGGCCCGTGATATAAACCCTGTGGAGTATCTTCAACTGAACAAGTCTCAGCCTGGCCGAGATCGCCACCTCCTTAGGGTAAGAAACTGCTGACTGCCACTCCTCCTCATCCATCTCAATCCCGTCATTCACCCAGAGGTCTTTCAGTTTCACCAGCAGGTCAGTCCGCACATTAATACGCTTTTTATAGGTCAAGGAGATGGCGCTATCCGGCATATGGCCGTCCAACACCCTGTCTTCCAGCGGAGATGACTCAGGCACTTTCTCCCCCACGGGTATAGAAGATGTGAGAGCGTGCCGAAGCTGTGCATAACGGAAGTATTCTGCTGCACCCAATTGGAACTCGGCCTGTAGCGCTTCGAAAGATTTAACCTCCCCCCTAGACATCATATCTACCACCTCTGAAATACCGATGAGATCCCATCTGTCGAACCCTTTGGAGTGCCACAGTTTCCCAAGCAGGTCGGAATCGTATAGGGGAGTAGCCATAGTGAGTTTGCCCTGCCAACCCAGAGTCTTGGTCACCGCCCTCCAGAGGTGCACCGCCGTTTTAGTAGGTCCAGTCAGTTTCCGATCCAGAGACCTAGAGTACAATGCCCTGTAGTAATTCCCATCATTCGTAAGCCAGCGATCCATGGCATATCCAGGATTGACTGCCGGACCGTAAAAACCGTGGTTAACTGCCGCCAGCTGAGACGCCCAATAGTAGCGGCGCATGTCAGGCAAGGCGATGCCTCCATCATACCATGGAATAGTTAGCTTGGCAATAGAGATTCGCGGCCTGCCATCCCACAGCAGGTTACGCTGCAGGCTCTCAACCTCTCCAAAGTACTTGGCCGGCACTGGGTCTTGCGTATTCTGGAGCGCATAGAGGAACCGCGGCAGGGACATCATTTTAAACAATGCTGCCCGGCCCAGCAGAGATATCGGCAGTCTCTTCCAGCCCTCCACGTTTCGCCGCAGCCTCACCAAAGGAGGGAGCAAGTTGTTAGTGTAACGAGCACGGGCATCCTTTGAAATATAAATGCCCAGGTACTTGAAGCCATGTTGCGAAATCTGTGTAGAGCAGCCTCAAGGGAGGCGCGGAGTATCGCCACACAGCACGTAGAGGGAGGATTTGGACCAATTGATGACCAGGCCCGAGTAACCACCAAAAGTGCCCAGTAAATCAAACACCATAATCAAGGACCGGCAGGGAGAAGTAAGATATAAAAGGATGTCGTCTGCATAGAGCGATATTCGATCTTCAAAGCCCGGCGACCACGTGATACTTGCAACGTCGGGATGCATCCGGATCCACGCAGCCAACGGCTCAAGTGCTAGAGCAAACAGGAGCGGCGACAGCGGGCAGCCCTGTCTTGTGCCCCTGCGCAAGGCGAACGAGGCAGACAGTCGACCGTTCACCGTCACATTGGCAAGCGGGGAAGAGTAGAGGAGCCGGACCCAGCCGATGTATTCAGGCCCAAACCCAAATTTAGTAAGCACAGCCCAGAGGTAATTCCACTCGAGCGAGTCGAATGCCATTGTTGCGTCGAGCGAGGCAAGTACCGTCGGCTCCGTGAGCAAGTGTGCCCGCGCCATTACCGCATGGAGCCTTCGAAGATTAAGGGCCGTGTTACGGTGCGGGATGAAACCGGACTGGTCCGGGTGAACCAAGTCCGCGATCACTCCCACCAGTCGGTTAGCAAGGAGCTTCGCCAAAATTTTCGGCTCGGCGTTCAACAGGGAAATGGGGCGGTAGGAACGGCACAGGTCTCGAGGCTTCCCTTCCTTGTGAATGACCACAATAGTGGCCAGTCGTTGGTCAAATGGGAGCTCACCAGCCTCACGGGCTGCCAGGAACATATCTCTCAGAGGTGCAGCAACGGTATCAGCCCTGAGCTTATACAGTTCCACCGGGATACCATTGGGCCCCGGTGCTTTACCGGAGCGCAGCGACCTGATCGCCAGTGCTACCTCATCAGCCGTCATGCCCCGGTCCATATCTTCCCGCTCAGCATCAGACAAGCAAGGGAGCTCGATCTCCTCCAGAAAGGAGGCCGAGTCAAGTTCGGACCGGTCGGAAACGGACGTATAGACCGTCTCAAAGTAGTCCGCAAATGTCTCGGCAATAGCAGCAGGGTCAGTGACGACAAGGCCGTCGTCGCCCAGGATCTCTGGTACCACTCGGGACGCCAGGTCCTTCTTATCCAACCATGCAAGAAGCTTACCCGCCTTATCCCCAGCGTCATACATCCTGCCCTGCTGTTCCCTGCTCATCGCCTTAGCTGCGTCAGTAGCAGTGGCCCTAAGTTCCGACTGCTTCAGGGCAAGAGCATGGAGCAAATCAGGAGTCGGTCCCAGGGCCAGCTGGGAGTTCAGATCAGCAATATCCGACTCCAGCCGAACCAAGTCTTCATCCCGTCTTCTGCGCGCCTCGGCTATCAAGGAGAAGGCTTCTCCTCTGAGAACAGTTTTGAAGGCCTCCCAAAGGGAGACGGCCGAATCGACAGAGCCCGAGTTTTCAGCAAAGTACAGCTCAATAGACTTCGCCAGGAGATCGCGGGTACGAAAATACCAGGGGTTAATAGGTGCCACTCTCGATGTCGCCACGATGTGGAAGTCGAAAGACACCCAAACCGGGGAATGGTCAGAAATACCCCTGGCCATGAGACGAGCGTTGGAAACCGACTGTGCCTGGGCCGCGGGGGTCAGGACATAATCAATACGGGAAAGACTACCGTGGGCCCCCGAGTGGAAAGTGTATTGTCTCTGAGCGGGATGTAAAAGTCGCCAACAATCAACCAAGCCCATGGTTGCAATGAAGTCTGAGAGCCAGGACTGTGCACTACGTAGATCTCTGGATGGGAAACGATCCAAATCACCTGAAACCACAGAATTAAAGTCCCCCCCAGAATCAGCAGTCCCTCCGGGAGTCCCAAAATGGTGCCACTCAGATCTTGAAAAGTGGATGTTTGCAGCCCCGGGGGGACGTAAACCGAAACTAAAACCAAAGTGCGCTCCTCCCACCTGCACACCACTGCAACTTATCGGCCCCTATCGTCAACCAGGGTACACTCCACCTCTAGGGGAAGGGACATGCGCACCATGATGCCCACCCCACGGGACCCCGTAGAGAAACCCGAATGGGCCACCATTTTAAAACCTCTCCTGTTCAAGGCCCTACAGGTGTTGCCAACAAGATTAGTTTCCTGCAAAAGAACGACATCTGGGGCACAACGTTTAAGCATCTGCAGAACAACACCACGTTTAATGCGATCCCCCAACCCATTAACGTTCCAACTCAACAAATTCAATGATTTACCCCCCATCATCGAGGACGCCCCCCCCCCCCTCAACCCCCCCCGGAATG
The DNA here is from genome assembly GCF_964263255.1 of Lissotriton vulgaris. Taxonomy (NCBI): domain Eukaryota; kingdom Metazoa; phylum Chordata; class Amphibia; order Caudata; family Salamandridae; genus Lissotriton; species Lissotriton vulgaris. The sequence goes on along the minus strand of NC_141699.1, from coordinate 408,809,077 downwards.
CAGCCCATGAGCAAAGATCATCAGAACAGTAAAACCCCAGCCATGACGAGTTTGGAAAGAATAGAACAAACAGTAAAAACACGTTCCAACTACCCCCCACCCTGCACCCCTGAATTAGACTAGAAGCCACCCCAACTAGCAGTGTGCCCGTCGCCCCTTAAACTAACCTACAAGAAGCCCCTAGAGGAGAAAAGAGACATCCTATCCCCCCCGTCACCCTCCATATCAAAAGTGCAGAAGTGATAAAAACATAAGAGACAATAGTCAGAGTCGGTGCCAGCCGCAGCAACCCCCCCAGAAAAAGTCACAGGCAGATTGTTCATTCCCGGGAACCTGATCCTCCTGCAGCATCCTCCGTCTGGTCATCCGGCTCGGTCCGTTGTTGAGGCAAAGTGTCCAACCAGTCCCCTGCCGCATCTGGAAGGTCAAAAAACACAGTCCGGTTACCATGCTCGATGCGAAGTTTTGCAGGATAAAGCATGGAGTAGCGCATCCCCAACTCCCGAAGCCGCCTCTTTACACCAGTAAAACTTTGCCGGCGTTTCTGGACAGCCTGAGTAAAGTCAGGGAAAAACTTGATGTCTGCATTCTGGAATCGCAGCGGGCCAGCGCTCCTCGATGCCTGCAAAATAGCGTCCCGGTCCCTATAATTAAAGAGTCTCGCAATGATGGGGCGAGGGGATGCACCCGACTTCGGCGGGCCACCCGGGATCCTGTGAGCCCTCTCGACTGAAAAAAACTTGCTCAGACCTCCCGGCGCCAAGTTCTTAACCACCAAGTCCTCAACAAAGAGTTCCACCGACCCTTCCTCGGCTCTCTCCGGCACTCCCGTGATGCGGACATTCTGGCGCCGTGCCCGTCCCTCGAATTCGTCAAGCCGGCGCGCAAGCATCCCATTAGCCGTTTTCAGGTCACGGACCTCAGTCTGTACGTCCGACATGTCGTTGATTAAGCTCGATGTTTTGAGGTCCAGGGACTTTATCTTATCATTTGTCTTGCCAAGATCAGCTCTGATGAGATTAAGTTCGATCTTTAGGGTATCCACTTTGCTGGACAGCGCCTCGTGTAGACTATGCATCTCAGCCTTCACACCAGCAATGGCACCCATCACGTCCCGAAGCGTAAATTCAGGATCCTCAGGGGACACGTCCCGCAACGAGTCTTTAGTTCGGCCCGTCATAACCGGCGACCCCTTAGATTGAGAGAAACGTTCTGGAATAGTAGATTGGGAATGAGTCGGCTTCCTGCTGTCTCTTGGAGGCTTTCCTTTGTCCGAGTCCCCTCTGCCCGCCATATTGAAATGCTATGGCAGGATAGTCCAGGGGAGGGGCAGGTCACCAAGCGCAACTTCAGTCGGCACCAGAGATACGGCAATGGGAGCCCCAAGACCCATCAAAGGGAGAGTGCAGCGAAGATTGCCCGGGCCAGCTGGTCCAGTCAGTCCGATAGGCCCGAACAGGGAGTCCTGTGACAGGCCACCACTCGGACCCAACGGTGTCAGCCAATGACGCAGGCGGGGTCCGCCAACTTCACGACGGCATAACTCGGTCCGGGAAGATCGGATTTTCGATCTGGGAACGGGCGCCGCTTCAGCACCGGCTTAGCTGATGATTCCCACCGTCGTGGGACAGGATAGGTGGCAGGATCATTGCGGAGGATCGGGAGGTCTTCGGACCTCCGAGCTCACGTGGCCATCTTGGTCGCCCGCGAAGCTCCTCCCCCTACTCTGATATCCTTGAGCCTGGAGATCAGTATTGACGGGGACAAGGTGTCAAACGCTGCTGTGAGATCTAATAACACTAGCAGTGAGAAGTGTCCCCTGTCAATCTCATATCGGATTTTATTAATCACGACGTGAGAGCAGACTCAGTGCTGTGAGCTCCAATCTTTCGGAGAAACTGTCACCCCAGTTCCGCTTCCCACCGGTGTTGGGCTGGGCTTTTATCTGTTTTTTGTGTGGCCCGCAGAAGAACATACATTTCAGACAGGAGGTGTTTGTCTGAGTGTTTGCTCACCATGCACTTCTCGACGGGGGTCAGCATCCGCTCGACTTTATCCCTCATGGTTGGGTGTAACAGCCAATGCCTTATCTGGAGGCATCTAAAGCGTTCGCCCTCAGGGAAGGTGAAATCCTTCTTAAGGACATCAAAGGGTGTTGAGCCGTCTATGTCAAAAAAGTGACTGGCCGCCCTGCATGCAGCCTCCCTCCAAACCCAAAAGGCAGGTCAAGTCCCTTTAGCAAAGGCCGGGTTATCAACGACTGATGTCGGGGGAGATGGGAAGGGAGTTAATTGCCTTCTGCGTGCAGTCATCCCACACCTTCATAAGAGAGTTTGTGACTGTACAAATGGGACCTTCTCCAAAGAAGTCCCATCCATTGCCCTATCCGTAAATAGCCCGCGTTTCTCTGACTCTGGTCTGGACCACTCAACTAAATATCGTAGCTGGGCCGCCTGAAGATATCTAATAAGGCAAGGTATCCCAAGTCCCCCTTCCGCCGTTGGGATCCAACTGGGCTCTTTGCTCATCCTTGGTCTCTTACCCTCCCACACGAAACGGTGGAAAGCAGCCGGCAGGGTCGGGATTGTGCTTGTGCATGTCTGTGCTTGTGATGGTGTTTGCGTGTGCATGTATTTGGGTGTTTTTGCATTAGAACATGGGATTTTATGTGTGTTTGTGTTCTTGGATGTTTCTGGCTATGTGCTTGTCTGTGTGCATCAGTGCGCATTTGAGAGTGTGTGCTCACATTGGTGTGTGCTTGTCTGTGCGTGTGATGGTGTGTGCACGTTGGATTTGTTATTTTCTGGCGGCCGTTGTCCTGGATTTTGACTTTAACTGCCTGATGCCTAACCTTAGGATGGCCACCAGAGTACCAGTGTCGAGTACAGTCCCCTGTCTGACCCCAAGATGGCTTCCATAGTGGTCCCCTACACGTTGTTTTACTTCCCTGGGTCAACAATTGGACATTGACCAGACCTTGAACCTATCTCCTAACTTGCCTATACATCAGGACTTGGAACCTGCGGAACTTACCCCAGACTATGGAGACCTAGCGATTTGGCTGATACCCGGTAGAGCTACCATATAGCTAAAGAGGAGATGGGTTGTTGACTCCCCCTCCCTGACGTCACCTACCCAGCCGGACCTTGGGCAGATTTTCCCCTCGTCTCTACGTCCTGTGTTCCTCCAACCCCTTTACCTTATCCCCTTACCCTTCCTGCTCCATTCACCTTGTTCCCTATGTTCTTTAAATGCTTTTCTTGATACTTATGTAATTTTTAACTGATGCAATATACAACATTATTGTCCCTCATGTAAAGCACTCTGATTCCATTGGGTCTAGCCAGTGCTTTATAATAACTCAATAATTAAATCTGTTCCCATTTAGTACTCTTTCTCCCTTTGTCTACCTCCCCAGCTCCTAGCTCCTATCCACTCTCCCCTGAATCTTTCACCTTGCCTGCTAGTCTGCCTAGCCCCGTGTCCTTTGTGCCCTTTGACTAAGCACTCCTTCTCCCCTTGTTGGGAAAAGATCCAATATTTATACTCTGGAGTCTCAGCGAACCCGCTGAGAGAGTCCACTGTGCCAACGGAGCCACTCACAGTTGAGGTATGGTATGGCACCTCTTGCCAAAGCACTCTCTCTCCCCTTTTTGGGGTAGGATCCAGTATGTAGGCCTTGGAGTCTCAGAGACCCCTCTGAGAGAGTCCACTGCGTAAAGGGAGCCTCCCGCAACAGAGATAGGGAAGTGATACCACTTCCCCTGGGATCACAGCTTACTGGACTTTGGACGTTACTTTGACTCATCTACCGGTTTGTGTCCCCGTCGCCCTTCCCCTCCTCTTTCCATGCAATGTCCTTCACCCTCCCCTCCTCTTTCCCGCCTTCATTACCTGTCTACTTCCCCAGCTTCTTCCCCCCTCCCCTGAATCTTTCCCCTTGCCTGCCTTTCCCCTTACGTATTTGTGCTTATTGTTTATCTTGACCTTACAAGTAACTATGTTGCCATGCTCTAATAACTGTGTAACCTTTGTAACGATGTAACCTGTAACTATGATCTGATGCTCATGTAAAGCGATCTGATACCTCCTGGTCTAGCCAGCGCTATATAAAACCTTTAAATAAAATAAATAAAGAGTCTGGAAAAAGATAAGTATCCTAGGTAAGGTGGCCATTTTTAGGGCTGCAATGTGGCCCATCAGTAAAAGCAGATAGTGCTTCCATTGCTCCAGTTCTGTGTACACCCTCTGTCAGTTCTCGGTAATTGAGAGCGTTCGTGTGCGCCAGTGTGGGTCATAGCTGGACTTCCAAGTAAATTTCTCTCTTTTTAGCTCCCTTGCCTGTCATTCACAAAGCTACTGCCCTGGCAGCCAGGAATGACCTTCATAATCACTCAAAGAACAACCTAATCCTTTTTTTAGCCACATTTATAAATAAATACAGACGGGAAAATAAATTGGTTTTCCTCTCAATCTGTAAAAACAGAAAACGGGGAGCCTTAATTATAATGGAAAATGAAACTATTCTATGTTTTTGTAGTACATTACTTTATTCAATAAAAAATTTCATCATAAAAGTATACAATTTATACACTACATTAAAAAGATTAAAAAAACAGGAGCCCACCAATCCTATATATACATACAGCATCACATACTACCCAAATTCTAAAATCTATAAAATATAGCCTAAAAACAGATGCATAAGAACCATAAAAAACATCCTACCATGGGGCCATCTGGAGGTTAGGTTAAATAGGGGTAGGCTTGGCCCTCCTTGTACGTGTCTGCAATGCACTACCCAAGTATTTAGCTACCCCACACACCATAGCGGTAGAGGACGTGTCGGTGCAAAGGACCCGTAGGCCCATTTTGCCACACCTAAGGTCCAGCCCCTTGCATAGTGGTTTTAACCATATCTTCCTGGCGACCCTATATGCCGGGCAGGCAAAGAGAAAATGCGCCACAGACTCATTGGGGGCTGCACATCCAGGACAGGCTTTTGATAGATCACCTAAGTTATTCCACCCAGAGGTGAAATCATTCACCGGTAAAGTCCCGAGCCTGAGTTTTAGGTAAAGTGATCTATCCAGAGGTTTCTCTATGAAGTCTAGGAAGGGTTCAAGTTTTCTTATCCATTTAATCTCAAGGAATCGCTCGGAAAGTGGACCCCCTACACCTCTGCGTATGGCCATCTCCTGGACCCAGTCCCAATAGAGCTTCTTAATCACTAGCTTGGGAGGCGGCGGTTGGCTCATCCATGATTCACTTAAGCCCAATTGCACAACCAACTGTCTCAGGTTGCACAGCCACTTGATCTTGTTGCCCGTGTTGAGCATAATAAGTTCATCTAGAAATGCTACATAGTTGTGGAGCTCCTGGGACCTTCTCAGTCGCACCCAAAAAAGTAGTGGGCGCAAACGCACTATATCTTTGAGGGAGCGCCTACCCAAATCTAACCGTAGTGGGATTAGCGGGGTGGAAACTGGGAGGGCCACCAAATCTCTCATAAACTTATTTTCAGATGAAGCTAACTCAGTTATGTTCTCGAACCCCCACAGCTCGGATCCATATAGGGCAGCCGGTAATACTTGGCCTTCATAGATTGCAAGAGTCGGTGCCACAGGTTTACTCGTCGACTCCCGCTGTTCAATTAAAACCACCCCTGAGACTCTTTTGTGGTTTAGTAGCATTTTGGTCAAGTGATCTTTCCATTTCATCCGGCTATTTACCCGAACACCCAAGTAATCGAAGGAATCAACCAACTCCAAGGGGACACCATTAAGCGACACATTGTTCCTAAATCTCTTGGAAGGTGAAATGGCCATAAGCTTTGTTTTTGAGGTGTTGATGGTAAGGCCTCTATCAGTGCAAAACACACTAAAACGGTCCAAGAGCTTTTGGAGACCTGTGGGGGATTTAGAGATCAAGATGGTGTCATCCGCGAAGAGTAGGGTAGGTGTTTTTTCCCCCGCCAGGGATGGCGCATCCGCCGCTTCCTCCCTCAGATGGTCCACCACTCCATTCACAAAGAGGGAGAAAAGGGTTGGTGCCATAACACATCCCTGGCGGACTCCACTCCTCACGGGCACCCTCTCTGTCAGTTGTCCCTGGGTGCCCCATCTAATCCTCGCATAGTTCCCCTCATGGATATTCACAATGAATCCCAAAAGTGGCCCTGGAAAGCCCATCCTCTCCAGGATATCCCACAGCCTTGCACGAGGGACCAGGTGAACGCCGTTTTGAGATCTATGAATGCCAGGTTGAGACTACCCTTGTTGATGGTCACAGCCTTCCAACAGATTGCAAAAGAGCGGAAGACCTAGTCCATCGTGCCCACCTTTTGGCGAAACCCTGCTTGGAAATGAGAAAGATCGTGCTCCTCTTCCATCCAGACACCCACCCTGGAGATGATGACCCTGCCAACCACCTTCTGGATCACGTCAATCAGACTGATCGGTCTGTAATTGGCAAGGTCATCTCTGGCGCCCTTTTTATACACAGTTACCACCTCTGCTCCCTTCCATGAATATTACAAAAAACAATTTGATGGACAGAATGTAGATCAATGTCTTACATTCACCCCAGTACAAGGATCTGGGCCTAAATCCATCGTTTTTTGCACTCCACACCACCCTGGGTCAGATAATGGCTTTATGCAAATCAGCTCTGACCCTGTGCCCCATGGGAACAGTCCAGTCCGAACTACAACAGCCATATCTTTCCCAGACCGGAATCAAGCATCCGAGGACCGGACCGGTTTCGAGGTAACACCTCTCATCAGCCCGGCTAGCTTGACTCCAGTGGTGTGGAGGCTCTGGGACCCACGTCTGAGCTACCCCAGTACACTCAGGGAGAAAATTACAAAAAACAATTTGATGGACAGAATGTAGATCAATGTCTTACATTCACCCCAGTACAAGGATCTGGGCCTAAATCCATCGTTTTTTGCACTCCACACCACCCTGGGACAGATAATGGCTTTATGCAAATCAGCTCTGACCCTGTGGGTGGTGTGGAGTGCAAAAAAACGATGGATTTGGGCCTAGATCTTTGGACTGGGGTGAATGTGTGACATTGATCCACATTCTGTCCATCACCTGTTTTGTTTGCAATACCGCCATAAGTGCGCTGGGGATGCTCAGACGTGGGTCCCAGGCACTCCACACCACTGGAGTCAAGCTAGCCGGACTGATGAGAGGTGTTACCTCGAAACCGGTCCGGTCCTCGGATGCTTGATTCCGTTCTGGGAAGGACATGGCTTTTGTTGTTCGGACTGGACTGTTCCCATGGGGCACAGGGTCAGAGCTGATTTGCATATCGCCATTGTCTAACCCAGGGTGGTGTGGAGTGCAAAAAAACGATGGATTTGGGCCCAGATCTTTGGACTGGGGTGAATGTGTGACATTGATCCACATTCTGTCCATCACCTGTTTTGTTTGCAATACCGCCATAAGTGCGCTGGGGATGCTCAGACGTGGGTCCCAGGCACTCCACACCACTGGAGTCAAGCTAGCCGGGCTGATGAGAGGTGTTACCTCGAAACCGGTCCGGTCCTCGGATGCTTGATTCCGTTCTGGGAAGGACATGGCTTTTGTAGTTCGGACTGGACTGTTCCCATGGGGCACAGGGTCAGAGCTGATTTGCATATCGCCATTGTCTAACCCAGGGTGGTGTGGAGTGCAAAAAAACGATGGATTTGGGCCCAGATCTTTGGACTGGGGTGAATGTGTGACATTGATCCACATTCTGTCCATCACCTGTTTTGTTTGCAATACCGCCATAAGTGCGCTGGGGATGCTCAGACGTGGGTCCCAGGCACTCCACACCACTGGAGTCAAGCTAGCCGGGCTGATGAGAGGTGTTACCTCGAAACCGGTCCGGTCCTCGGATGCTTGATTCCGTTCTGGGAAGGACATGGCTTTTGTAGTTCGGACTGGACTGTTCCCATGGGGCACAGGGTCAGAGCTGATTTGCATATCGCCATTGTCTAACCCAGGGTGGTGTGGAGTGCAAAAAAAAAAAAAACAATGGATTTGGGCCCAGATCTTTGGACTGGGGTGAATGTGTGACATTGATCCACATTCTGTCCATCACCTGTTTTGTTTGCAAGACCGCCATAAGTGCGCTGGGGATGCTCAGACGTGGGTCCCAGGCACTCCACACCACTGGAGTCAAGCTAGCCGGGCTGATGAGAGGTGTTACCTCGAAACCGGTCCGGTCCTCGGATGCTTAATTCCGTTCTGGGAAGGACATGGCTTTTGTCGTTCGGACTGGACTCTTCCCATGGGGCACAGGGTCAGAGCTGATTTGCATATCGCCATTGTCTAACCCAGGGTGGTGTGGAGTGCAAAAAAACGATGGATTTGGGCCCAGATCTTTGGACTGGGGTGAATGTGTGACATTGATCCACATTCTGTCCATCACCTGTTTTGTTTGCCCTTCCATGAATATGGCACAGGGTAACCCTTGGAGATCAGGTTCATTATTAAGGCAATGAGTCTGGCCCAGGCAGCAGGTTCGTTCAAAAGGAGGTCCCCTGGTATCCCGTCCGGGACAACTGCCTTCCTAGGGTTCAGATGTCTAATGGCCAATATAACCTCAGAGGGCAGAAATGGTTCCTCGAACACCAGTGGGGATTGGGTCCTAGTATCGGGGTCTAAGGGAGGTGAACCTATCACATCTATCCCGCCATACAGTGCAGAGAAGTGGGAGTACCATTGTTGTTCTGTTATGTGGTTAGCAATAGGTGGTGTACTTTGCTGCCTAGCCTTGTTAATCAGTTCCCTGAACAGCGTGGCATTCTTCTTATTGGCAGCGGATTTAAGATCCTGCCAATGTTGTTCCTCCCACTCTCGTTTAGCCAACACTAACACCCTGTAAAAACAGAAAACGGGGAGCCTTAATTATAATGGAAAATGAAACTATTCTATGTTTTTGTTTTTATCTGGTAATATAACAGGCTACGAAAACTACATAACATCTTTTGAAGGTGTTCAGGTTGGGACATAGAAAAAGGGAAGCTCTGCCTGTGCATATAATGGTTTTGTGGTTATCTATAGAAAATTCAGCTATATCGGTTTTGAAAGACCTCCTCTGACGTGGACCCCCTTTGTATTTCAGGTGTTAGTGTACAAGCAAAAGGTCAAGACCTGGTGAATATTATTGCCCCAATTGTGATTTCAGATGCCGGAATATTTAACACATATGAGAAACTTTTGCCAAAGGAGGTGCAGAGCTTACCTGGTAAGTCAATGTCTTATGGGTGATTTGCCTAGTACACTTGTTCCTTGAATGACACTGTTTTGCCTTGATTTACCTAGAAGACGTTTTGACCCAGGCTCCAGGTGGGGAGTGCAGTACCCATTATATTCAGTGGAAGTGCTGTGTACTATGTATTGGAATGAAGCCATTTGGATGTAAAGGGTTTACAGATTGGGACCCTACTAAATTATTTTATGATTTTGCAAACGTGCATGATATAACTAAAGTGCAAACTAATTTAAGGGTCACTTTCTCTCTTCTACCTGCTGATGGTGTCTTATCCATTGTCACAGTGATTTGTATTCTAATCGTTCCCATGACTGTTGTGTGTCCTTTATACTCACATGTTTTTCACGTCATGTTTGTAAGAATCGTGTTTGTGTTCTTCTAATAGTCTTTCTGGTTACTCGATTTTCAGTCAGTGTGCCTTCAGTGATTCTTTCTCGGTGTGCTTTCAGTGAGCCTTTTTATTACTTCTCTGTCTCTGATGACTTAGTTTATTGGTCACTCTTGTAGCTTCAGTGAGTCCTCCTTATACTACTTTCTGCAATTCATTTTACGGTCCTCTTTTTAGGTCTGGTGTTAGCCAAGACCTTTTGACTTTAGGTTACATTATATATAAAAAACACTTTACTATGAGGGCTTTTTGCCAGCCCTCTCCAACCATTGGTCTGTCTTTGCAATTCAAAGTATTCCTACCCTACTACAGCATACAACATGGGGCAATGGGTCCTCATTCAAGCTATTGGCTAACTATACTGTGAGTGACGACATTCTGCCCTTTCACAGCTAGGACATCAGCACACAAGTAGTTCCCTTCAGTGCCAAGGACTTCTGTGGCAATGTGTGTTTTTAAGGGCAAGCAATTTTATTTTGAAGGTAGGCGGGCAGTTTATAAAAACCTAGTGAAACGAAATAAGCATTCACAAATCCAGAAGGGTGGCCAACTGCTGGCTGACCAGCTTTGCAAAGGTTAAGGAGTCAGTTATATTCTTTTGTGTCTCTTCAGTGATTTTGAATACTTCTCCATTTGTTTCTGCAGTGAGTCTGTCTGTTTACTGACCTTAATGAGACTTTTCTATTTGAAGCCCCTCTTGTTCCTACAATGAGTCTGTTGAAAGCTTCAGTGTATCCTTAGAATATGTTTATTTACATCCCTTCTGGTCTATGAGCCCAGCATATTGTCTCTACAGTGGGTCCATGTTCATTCCAATTTGCATTCTTACATTAAGTCTATTGTTAGGCTCCTGTCTCAATGTTTCTTTCCAGTCAGCTGTACGTGTGCACCATCCATTCTTAATGGTCACCGGGCTTTTTCCTTTCTTCCAGATATTCGCTCCCAGCTCAGCATGGTGCACCACGGCGCAGCTGGAATAAGCCTCTTCTTGGGCATCAAAGGCACAAAGGAGGAGCTGGGACTTACTGCCACCAACTATTTTCTGTTCCCTGACAAAGATTTCAATGAATTGTAAGATGTGACATTCATTCCTGGAACAAAAAGATTGTATTTGTGTGGGGAGGCACTAGGGACCTGGGTTGCTTCAGAAGAAATAAGTGTCAGGCCACAGGGGTGGCAATGGAAGGACATAGTTAGTTCTAAAGGACCTTGGACAACACTTATGTCTCTGGAATGACTGACTTCCCCTTTCTTTCCAGGGGAGTTCGTTACTTCAGTGCAAATCGAGAGGATGCTGCAGGTCATGTACCAATGATGTTCGTGGGCTCGCCATCGGCCAAGGATCCCTCCTGGGATGAAAGGTTCCCAGGTACTGCCAATCTTGACTGTGAAGCAGCAGGATGCTATGGAATGTTTTCATAATTAGTATAATTTATTTCATGCCATTTGTTTGTCCTTGTAGCACTCTTGTCAGTCTTGGGTACATTGTTGAGATCTCTTTTCAACCATGATCACAGTCGCATGAGGAGTATGCAATGTTGAATCAAGTCAGTGATGCATTGGAATGATGATTGCTGAGTGGATTAATTTTAGATGGAGTGTTAAAGAGCGTGTTTGTGTCATGGTGAAATAGACAGTACATCCCATTTTGTGGGACTAGATGGTTATCTTTTTCCATCCACAACTTGTCGACTAGATGCTTCGATGCTGTATTGCATACGTAAGGATGCGAGTGTGCGGTCTATTCTGTGTTTGTTATGGGTGTTGGTAGAGGAATGTCATTTACTGTTGAGGTGCTATTAGTTCTCCAACAATTTGGCTTGGGTGCTTTGTCAGGCAAGGGCTCAAGATGGCGGTTTTATGTTTTCGGCCATTGTCTGCGTTAAGCATTTATTTTAATTTCTGTTTGTTAAATTTTCAACTGGCAATACAGCGTTATGTTGCATGTCTAGAGGCCGCAGTCATACAATGTAATTACATGCATTTATATAGACCAGAGAAAGAAAATGCGATCCCAAGATATGTGAAGCTAACAGCATTGCGACTACAGCTCAGAGCATCATGTACAGACAGAGGAGCGTCAATGTAGAAAAGACAGCCCCCTGCGCACTAGGTTTGGGAGAAAGGGCTTATGCAATTATACACAGACAGAGGAGCGTACAATTCAACAGTTACAAATTAGCCACCTGCTGTATGGGAGTCCTTCTTGCCCGGGATCGCAAGGCATCATTTGTGTCAGATATTCTCACATTGCATGAGACCTCTAAAGATGGACTGATTGGTTGGTCCGTCTCTTGGTTTGCCTCATGCTTCATACATTCCTGCAATCGTGATTTCTATTTGGTAGCCTTTATCGCTGAAGGACGCTCATATGTCCTTTCAGTTCAGCGCTTGTAGGCTACAAGGTGGCGTATGTTTCCCCACATTCATGACATAGGACATCCTTGAGCCAGTCTTGCAACTGTGGGTTAGGATCCCTTATCCATTCCTTAGCCACTCTGCATTTGGCTAATGCTACAGCACTGCCAGAAATTGTCTGGAAGGATGCAGCATGTTTGCAACATATTTCAGCAAGAAGGTCCGCTGCACGCAGACCAAGTGTGTAGAGACTTTGTCATTAATAACTTGTTCCCTGCGACCAGAAGTCTTATAAATGGGTGCAGTTTTAGGCAAAGCGTATAAAGTCAAATGGGTCTATGGAGCACTCAATGCAGCATGAGGGCTCAATGCTTTGTAGTGGCTTGGGTGTATAATGTAGCCTACTCAGGAAACCGAAATGAAGGAGTTTATTCTTGTAGTTAATGGACACAAGCTGTGTCTGCTTATAGCAAAACCTCAAATCGTTAACCAAAATGTCTAACCCTCATGGCGGTTTCCCATTGTGTTTTTGCAAAGTGATCTGATAGTGGCAGGTACCTCATGCGCTATTTATTTAATTCCAAGACTCAACCTCTGGTATATGGAGATAGAATCATCTGCGTCATCTGGGAGAGCTCCTCAGGTTTGCGAGGGAATGAATACCAAATACCGTTGCTGCTTGACATCATCTACAATAGGCAAATACATCTAAGACATTGGTACCTACAAAATCACGTAAATTCAAGAGAGTAAGAAAGCATTCTTTGGGAAAGAGCTGGACAGGCTTTAGCAAGACTAGGTTGGAAAGTGTGTGCCACACTGACCTGTCAGGTGATGACGGCGGGGCTGGGTTATTAGCAATGGGCATTTCCAGGCAGTCCTGCCAGCATTCTTGGCCATCGGCCATAGTGCCCAATGTCTGCACCTGACAGTCTCTAAGTTCTTGCTCTGCCTGGGCAGCTTAGTGGCCAGTACTCCATGTCCCTGCCTCTATCTGATCTTTTTCTAGGGGAAAGTAAGAGTACATCCAGTGGATGGCAAAGAGGGATTGCATAGCCAGAAAATCTATCTCCAAATCAGGCATTGCACAACTGCCCAACACATATATCAGTAGATGTTTTGTCTTGCAGAACTAAGCCAAACCAAGGGGGATGATGGACGGAGTGTTGAACATTGCAAGCACTCGCCCCCAGTCAACTGATCTGGGTTTAATCCATCATCATTCTTTAGCTCACTCCGCTACCCCAGTTCAGACATGGCCATATGCAAATCAGTCTGACCCTGTGCCTCATGGGAACAGTCCAGCCCAAACTGCCAAGCCATGTCTTCCCTGGAACGGAAACAAGCATACTGGGACCGGTTTCTGGCTAATCAGCCGTCATCAGCCAGGCTAGCTTGAATCCAGTGTCGAAGTGAGCAAGGGACCCACGTCTGGGCATACCCTGCCAACTTAGGGCGAACAAAGCAAAACTAAAGGGGATGAAGGATGGAGTGTTGTACATTGCAAGCACTCACCCCCAGTCAACTTATCACACAACCCACATCTGGGCATACCCTTCCCACTTAGGCCTCGGAAGACATAGATAACTGATGTAATCAGTTACTGTAATACATATTTTCCATACAATGTATTACTTATACACTTGGTACATTCCCCTCTTCCTCCCCTCCTTCCCATACCCTTAGTTTGTCCTTACCTTAGAATGTTGGTGAGAAGCTCACCTTAGAACGTTGAGACTGAGCAGTGGGTGCCTGAGGACAGGACTAAATAAACTGCTTTTTCATACTTCAACTTGTTAGCAGCTTTATTTAACAAATTGGCAACGAGGGTGGGATACGAACCCAAGTGTGCAAAGCACAATGGATTAGCATTCCATTGGCCTCCTGCTGTGCTTCTCAGGGGTAGAGGCACCGAATGTGCCTGGAACCAAGGAGTAATACAAGTGAGTCTTTCTCCTTTCTGCTGTGACTTCCAGAGACTGGTTGCGGGGTGCACTCCTTCTGAAACAGGATCTGCGTTAGCCTTGAGGGAATTGAAGCCGCATTGTGAATGCTCTGTTGGGCCACCGATTTATGCAGTGACTGTTATCCGTGGGAGCAGCGTTATGTCCAGTTGCCAAGGTGCCTTTCTGGTCGCTGATTAGGCTGCCGTACACAATGTTACCCGCAGTGGGAGAGCTATGAGCGTTGTTTTCACGGATCCTTGCAGAGTGTTATCCCGCGTGCCCTGCTGTGAGGTGTACGACTGTGCTTTTGAAGAATGCTGTCAGCATCGTTTCGGCGCTCTTTGGCAATTTTATTGAGGAGCGCCTCCCCGCTGTGGCACTAAGCATTTTGCCTTTTTAGGTCTCGCCTTTTCCATTCCGAAGGAATGGAAAATGGAGAGAATTCAAGTGCTCAAAATACTCGTCAAACCAAGGGTTTTTTGCTGCGGTTTTCCTCGAGTTCACGTGGCTACAGGCACAAGCTTTTGGGCCATAAACTTTCACGGCCATCTGTTCCCCAGCTCCAGCACCTCCCCTCTCTCTCCCCGCACACAGCCTTACTTGGATTTCTCCCCCCCCCCTCCCCAGCCAGCTTCCTCCAGGCCGTGTTCCCTCCCACCTTTCCTCCTCTCTGTCCCTTCTTTCATTCACAACTTGTTAGGTCTCTCACCACGTCTGAGCCGCAGCCCCCGGGCCCGCCATTACTGCCCTCAGTGCTGTGCAGTAATCTTCATACATGTGAATTTTCTCACATGCAAGCCCGTGGTTTTTCAAGTACAAAAGGTGGGGATCTCCTCGCCAGAGGCACACTGTTTTACACAAATGCAGTGTAAACTGTTTACTAGTGAAGTAGTGTGGCTCACTGGTTAGAGGCGGCAGACCCGAGAGCAGAGGACGGCCCGGGACCAGGGTTCGATTCCCGGCGCGGCAGGTTTCTGGACCAGGGTCAGCGGACTCGATAATTCTCTCGCCTCGGTGCCCACTCTGATCAGCGATCACACTCGGCAACTCTGGGCATTAGCTTGCCTCATCTTCACTAACGGCCCCACCAGACCGCCGGGGATGCCTGGTCTCACCCTGGAGATACCCATTAAGGGACCATCTCTCAGGGAAGCCAAGAAGGGTTTCGCAGCGGTCGAAGCGCCTTGGGACCCTCCGAGTAAGTAGTGCGCTATATAAATGCCTATACATTTACACTGAAGGCTAGTGATGCTTTCCTGGCACGCGAGCAGCGTCGATTTTAGACAAGACCGCGTGCACCCCCCTCTGACGAGTCCGTGGGGGACTGGTCACAGAAAGGCACACATCACAAAGACTCCCCAACATACGAGAAATGCTTGTTGTAAATAAAAAGTGCTTTCACTAAACACAATATCGTCTGTGTCGGACAAGCTGGACTTTGAGTGCACATAACATGTGTTTGTTCTGCACAGAAATTACTTATGCTACGTGGCCAGAAACACACACACTAGGGCAGACATTGACTAACAGCAGAGATATCCCTCGCTCAGATGGCAAACGCCTCCCCCGCCCTCCTCGCTCACCCCCTTCACACGGATGAGCAGACACGCACTCTCCTTGCACGGACGGGGGAGGGGGTTCCAGTGGAGAGAGGCAGGGCTTTCACTTGGTGAGGGCAGTGACATGTTAATCCCAGCCCGCCCACTTGAATCATATACTGCACTCAGCGCCAGTCCCCCACAGACTGGTCAGAGGGGGGTGCACACAGTGTGCCACTAAGGACCTCAGGCAGGAGACGCCTAAATCCCAGCACCAACGAGGTAGCAGGAACTGACTGCCCTGTACAGGACTCCCTGCACATAACGTGAAACAAACAGTTTTACGAGCTCTTGTGCTGCACGGAACAGGTATATTTTACACAAGGGAACCTAAACACAATTAGACATTAGCGAGCTGCTTTCCTTTACACAGGAAATGCTTGTGCGGCACAAGCGGTGCTTTCAATACAGGCAAGCACGTCTGTTTTACACAATATTAACTTGTCTCTCTTTTCTTGTAGTGCAAGCACACACCATGTGCTTGCACGACAAGAAAACACGTCTGCGTTTCACAAGATGTGCTATCCTTCAACTGCAGTTTCTGTCGAGTTTTAAGGTAGTCTCTGCACAGCTGGGTAGGAAGTCGAGGCGCGTGGTCCTGACAATTTCTGAGCACTACGAAAAGAAGGAAGATCGGGGTCGGTGACTACAGACGAGAGCAGTATGGTGTCTCCCATTGCCTGCGCCAACTGAACTCTCTCCTCCTTTAGCTTCCTGCTTGTGTTGTTCGACTTGCAGTATAAAAGTAAGAATGCTGGGGGAGCCATGTGTACCGCAGGACACTGTGAAATGCACATATTTAGTTCTACAAAGTATAAAAAAGCAACACTGCCTCAGTATTTAAGCGAATAACACACAAGAGACGGCTAAGTGATCTTCCAAAAACAACTTTTACACCCTTTGCAATTCCTCACTCCCCCTTTTCATCTCTGACAGAAGAAACTAACAATGTTCATAGCTTCCAAATGTTATTGCCAAATGATCCTAATCCCAATTTATAGATTTTTGAATTCGTTCATGTTACTCGAGTTGGCTCAGTTTCTTTGGGCTGAGTTTATTGAAGCTGAGTGTTCAGCTGTTATATTTTGTTTCTTTGTCAGCCAGTTCTGGGAAAATGGCAGGGGACAATTTTTGAATACTGCATTTATTAAAGCTTCACATCGGTTGATACATATCTACTGTTGGGGAACCAAATATTCTTTCTCGGCATATTTTTAGTCCTAGTCACTTTCAACCGCTTTGGAATTTTTCATTGCGTTCTTCCTTTCGAACACACTTTCGAAAGCCTCCGTGCACAGCACAGGCTTCAATTTCATTCACCGGTACAGAGTTCTGTAGCGCAGTCAGTTCCCGTTCGGTTTTTAAACATCCATCTCCCATTTTTTCAGAATCAGTGGCAGCTTGCGAATGACCCTATTTCATGTTCCCGAACATTGAATTTATTTACTACTGTTCAAAACGTTTTTGTCTTTTTTGTTTTCTGGCATACTCTTGCACATTCACAAATAAGTAAATTAAATGCTATCAAGCAAAAGAGAATTGACGATAGGATCACCATCAATTATTGACAGAGTTTTTGAAACTTATATTTACATGCCTTGAAAATGTTTAAGGATGTAATGGATGTGTAGTTTATAAACATACGTTTTTTAACAAAATCTATAAAAAGCTTTGGCAACGTCACAAGATCTAATCTTTTCCACTTATTGGCTTTGTCAAGGCATTTTGCTAATACTGTTCAGTATCACCCAAAAAAAAGATGAACAAAACGGCTATAGCCATATTACTGATGCTGAACAGCACTGATAAAAACAATAAACAAGCATTTGCAATGCAAAAGGTTTTGCATTTGCAAGGGTTTGAACTATTGGCATGGTAAATGACAATGCTTTTTAATTATGTGTTTTGAAAACCTGCAAGTGGTGCATAAACACTCACTTTGTACTTATAGTCCTTGCTTACAAGAAGCAGAGCTGCCATTAAAAAAGGATCTGTTATCTCCAGTCTTGCTTCTCATCAGCAAGAACTATTAGTACAAAGTGTGTGTTTACGCACCACTTGTAGTTTTTCAAAACACGCAATTAAAAAGCATTGTAATTTACAATGCCAATAGCTCAAACTCTCGCAATTGTGAGACCTATTGCATTGCAAATGCTTGTTATTCAATCGACGCGCCCTGTGGCTCTCGCAGTCCTCGGCGCATTCAGTCAGCGCGTTGATTCGCTTCACTGAGGCGCGTTCAATCAGCGCGTTCGATTCAATCGCAAGGCGTTTCCAGTTAGCACGTTTGATTCTGAGGCAGTCTTCCTTTCCTGGAGCATTGTGGACAGCGCTCTACAAATTTTGACTATTTTGGGAACTCTCCATCTTTCCTGTCAGCTGTTCCTATCAGCTGGTTCCGTCGGTGTTTCTTGACATTCCAGTGTGGTGCACATCATCGGTTGGTACTTGGCGCCCTCCTGTGGTATGATTTCAGAACAGTACCTCATTGTGGAGAGTTTCCATAGCAGTGACATACTCTACGTTGCTAAACAATTATTATAGTGTTCATATCCACATGAGGATTTGCAGGAATTCGACTTCCATTGCCTATTTCTGCTGGAAGTGTTCACCATCCACCACTTATATTGTTCAGTGTGGTTACTGAAGAATTTCTTCCCACATTCCTTTATCCCCTGTTTAAAAAAAAAAAGACTGATTGCTGTATTATCCATTGTCTAAGTTTAGTCGCTGATCGGCACAGCTCCATAACTGATCTCTTCAGTACTGCCTGTCCATCTTAACGCTGACAAGCACAGCTCTTTATATACTGTATATTATGCATCTGACTCTACCTTTGGGATATCCTTTTTTTTATTTTTTTTACTGTCCTCATTTGCCTTACCCCCTGCTTAGGAAATGCCAACCACCTTGCGTGTCCCCGACCAAGAGAGGGAACCAAGAATGTGATACCCATCTCTGGAACTGGAATCCGAGATATTTTACTGGTGGCAGAGAAGTCCCAAGAAGAAGGGGATTTTAAGTTCTTACGCTGACTCCATCTAGGTATGTCTCAACCTGAAGGACCAAAAAACCGTATCGAGGCCAGACCCGGTCCAAAGAGTGTTGGTGGCATAATCATAGGACCCGGGAAAAAAAAAAAAAAAAAAAAAAACCCGGAACACTATCTCCACTGTATCAACAGATCCCAAAAGGCCAGGTTACGGTTATTGCAAGCTCTAGCCATGTCCACCTTTGATGTTTCATATAAAGACGTGAGCCAGTCTGAATATATTGGAGCAGTTTTTTCCACCCACCGTATGCAAATCTGCCTTCTAGCCAACAGAATGGCATAAAACAGAAAAGATCTTGCTTTACCAGAAATACTGTCCTCTAATCCAAAGATGATAAGTGGCAATGAAATTACTAATGATGTATTCAAAATGGAATTTAAGGTAGACACCACTTCCTCCCAAAACTGACCGATGTTGGGGCATTCCATGAACATGTGAATATCTGAAGCTTCTGGTAAATTACATTTATTACACTTCTTGTCTGGGAGAAATTTGGAAAGTCTCAGCGGTGTTATATAAGCCCGATGTGCTGTGAACAGATGGTTGCGCCTCAGCCATGATGGCTTCACCACTTTATAGAGGAGCGCAAAAGATCTTAACCATATCTCCTCACATTGAAAGCCCATTGTCTCTCCCCACAATTCATCTGGAAGGGTGAAATCCCCATCGGTTTCCTCCAGAAGCTGCCAATACCAGAAGGCCACCTCCTTACCACCCCTAGGTCTTTCTAGTAGCAGCTGCTCCAGGGAGCTTGATTTCCCAAATAATACATCTTTGCACCGCTGGGCTTTCCCCCAGCTTTCCAGCTGGATGAATTTAAATCTAGAAAATGCTGGACCTATACGCTCATGTAATTCATCCCAAGGAAGTATCGATCCGTCCACCAACAGCTCTCCCCATCTAGCAATTCCAGCTTCCTCTAATGGAGAAGATAAACTGTCCCTAAGACACTCCGGTAAACCCGGGGAGTCCCATATGGGAGCGAAATTGGAGTAGTAAGACAGCCCCAATCTTCTTCTAATGGCTAGCCAGCCCATAGCCCATGACTGTATGATTTTCAGTCTTATTTTCTTAAAATATTTCAGGCTCCCAAATTTATATAGAAATCCGTCAGCTGGTAGATTTGCTCCGGTTAACATGGCTTTATACATTGTCCCCTCCAGAAGACTCGATGGTGTTTTTAATAACATCCTGGAGTAGGACAACTGAAAGGCCCATGCGTAATACACTAAATCCGGTAGGGCGAGACCCCCCTTCTCCCTTCTCCTCCTCAACTTCTTCCACGCGATTCTAGTCGACTTATAATTCCAAATAAAGGAGTTAAGCTCTCGCTGACATCTGTCCAACATCTTCACATCAAACCCCAAAGGAATGGCACCAAAAATAAATATAAACTTGGGAAGGATAGACATTTTTATTAAGTTGACCCTACCCATTATAGAAAGTGGCAAGTGAGTCCAAGATTTCAATAGGCCCTTACATTCCCTGGAGACTTGATCTAAGTTAGTTTGGGCAATGGTTCCGATGTCTTGGGCGATTCGGATCCCGAGATAGCGCATAGAGATGGTGATGTTTATGCCTAACCGTGGGTCCGGAATATTCCACACCATGACCTCGGTCTTACTTGAATTGATATTGTAGCCCGAGATCTTGCCGAACTCTACGGCCTTCTGAATCACGGCAGGGAAGGACAACACCGGATCCGAGGTAAAGATTAAGATATCATCGGCATATAATGCCGTCCGCCTCTCCCACTCCTTAAACTTGAATGATGGTATATTTTCGTCTGCTCGCAAAGCCTGGGCAAACGGCTCAATGTATAAATTAAAAAGGAGGGGAGAGAGCGGACAACCCTGCCTCGTACCTCTAGTAATCTTAAAGGGTTCTGTCAAAATCTCATTAATCAGCAGCCTAGCCGAAGGGGCTCGATAGAGCAAGGCAATAGTTCTGCGAAAGCCCTCCCCGAAGTTAAACCTTTTTAACACATCATTTAGGTAGGGCCAATTGACCCTATCAAAGGCCTTAGCTGCGTCAAGGGTTAAGGTGGCCAGTGGAAGGGAAAAAGCAGAGGCAATATCTATGGCCCCTACCAAATCATGTGTGAGATCTGAAAGATGGCGCCCCTTAATAAAGCCTTTCTGGTCATGATGAATAATGGTGCCTATTACATTACCCAGTCTTGCTGAAAGTATTGCGGCAAAAATCTTATAGTCGCTGTTCAGCAAAGATATTGGTCTATAGGACCCACAGTCTGATACGTCCTTCCCTGGTTTGGGTATAAGAACAATTGTGGCCTCACCCCAAGATTTTGGCGGTGGCTTTCCTTCCCTAAGGATACCATTAAAAAGGGTTGTCATTACTTGGACGATATTCTCCCCCAAGACTTTATAGATCTCCCCAGGGAGACCGTCTGGGCCAGATGCTTTCCCTTTTTTTACCTGTCTTATTGCTTCCTTTACCTCTACCTCTGTTATTGCAATCTCTAAACTGTTGCTCTGTGTTGTTGATAAGGTTGGGAGCAATATTCCTTTCAGCCACGTATTTCGTGCCATCTGATCATCAGGTAATTCTTCCCTATAGATAGTCTCAAAGAATTCATAAAAGGCTTTACCTATCTCCTGACTAGCTGTCCTTGGTGCCGCCTCCCCTTCCACCTTGATTTCTCTGATATATTTCTGAGCTTGGTCCGATTTAATTTTCCACGCCAGTACTCTACCCGCGGCCTCTCCAAACTCAAAATGGGAAATCTTACTTGCATTCCATCTTTTATTAACCCTCTCTTGTAGGATATTTTCTAGTTGGTGCTTTAACTCAGCCAATTTTAACTGCTCCTCAGGAGAACCTAGAGACTGACCTAGATTGAACTCAATGCCCTTCATTTCCTGTTCCAAACTATCTATCATATCTTTATATTTTTTACTCCGATATGAGGACCTACTTGTGATGCAGCCCCTTATAAAGGCCTTAAAGGCCTCCCAAACCACTTCTGGAGAGGAGGACTCAATATTAATTTAAAAAAAGCAGTTGTGGGAAAGGTTGATGCGAGGGGGGGTAGTGGTGGTACCATGACAGCCCTCCACTATATGTCCTGGAATGTCAATGGCTTGCGAGGGAGAATAAGGCGGGAGCGTATAATGCAGTATCTGAGGGACTCCCCGGGCGCAAATCATTGCAATTCAAGAGTCACACCTTCTTAAATCAGAGGCAGTGGAGATACTCAAAAAACAGAAATGGGTTGATAAATTCTGCTCTACTGACCACAATGCTAATATTAGGGGGGTTATATTTATTTTTAAAAGAGCTGCGAAAGCCCAAATCTTGGAGTGTATAGAGGACCACACAGGGAGATGGCTGATATTGAGAGTTCAGTTGGTGGGTCAACGGTACACCTTGGTGGGCTATTATGGCCCAAATTCGGATGATCCATCGCATTTGGACGCCGTCAGAAATCACCTGCTACTTTTTCAGGATCCGGTGATTTGGATGGGCGATTTTAATATTGTGCTGAATCCTAAATTAGATAAATCAGCAAATTCGTGGGCCTGTAGTTCACCAAAGTCTAGGCGAACTCTTATAGCTATCATGGTTCAGCTAGGCCTGGCGGACCCATGGCGGGAAAGAGCAGGCAGTAAATTGGGGGTTTCCTATCGGAATAGTCGTTTCAAGCATTCATCCAGAATCGACTATGCTCTGTTTACTTATAATTTGAAAGACACTTTAATAGCGATAGATTATCTCCCATCTCACCTGTCAGACCATTCAGCTCTTGTTTTTTCAATTAGATCCGACAGTAGGAGGCAACATCCTTCTTGGTCTTTTGACCGGACACTCCTACTTGAAGAAGGTGAAGTGAATTTCCTGGCCGCAGAGACAACCTTTGGGATATCCTTACATACGTATTCAAATTAAACGGTACATGTAGGAACATTTGCTTTTTTCTTCTTCTCTATATTTTTCTCCTCATTCCTCCTTCTTTTTATCCCCTGGCTTTCTATCTATTCCTTCTTTCCCTTCTTCTGGACTATTCTTTGTTTCATTCTCCTTCTGTTGGAAAATGGCGTAATTTGCAATGTCACAACCCCCCCCCTTCTTAAGTGAAGAGGGTGAACGTCTCATTCCGTGGAAAAATTGGGTAAACATTTTTGAGTCTTATTTAATTGCTATTGGTGGGGATAGATTTTCTTCAGTACGCAAACAACACAATTTATTACATAATTTAGGGAAACATGCTAGAGAGATATATGATAATCTACCTGATACTTTAATTAAGGGTGAAAGTGGAAGTGATGATGCTCATGGAGATCCTCAACATGATGTGTATCAAATCACCCTGAAAAAACTAGAGGACCAATTTGGAAAAAAAATTAATGTGTTTCTAGAATGCCATAAATTCTTCTCTAGGTCATAGTGAAAAAATGAGAGAGTAGCAAATTACATAGCTGTGTTATGAGGATTAGCATCCACTTGTGATTTTGGCACACTAACTGACTCTCTTATCAGAGATCAGTTAGTGAGGTGCACTGCTGATAAGAAAATCCAAGAGAAGTTGTTAGCAGATGCTCCAGATTTAAAACAGGCAATTGATATAGCCAAGAGTATAGAGCATACAGCCTTTTGTATGAATGAGATGAAAGACAATATTGATATGAAACAAATTAATGAGAAGGAAGTATTCAAACTATCCACGAAGGAAGATAAGAGTAAGACTTCATCTTTGGAAAATGTTAAACAAAAGTTTGATGTCTCAAAATGTAAGTGTGGTAACACTGATCATTTGGTGAATAACATAAATGTCCAGCTAGGAATGTGGTATGTAGAAAATGCAACAAGTGTGGTCATTTTTCTAAAGTGTGTCATGATATGAAAAAAGAAGTAACTTATGTGGTTCACAATGAAGATGTGCCTAGTGAAGACATTGTATTCCAGGTAGCAGAACTTCATAATAGTGTAAAATCTATCTTGATGACGTACCATACAATGTTTTTGCAGACTCTTGTTCCCCATACATCCTTATCAATGAAGCCACATTTAAGACCAATTCAGGGAACAAAGAATAGGTATTGTTACCTACTGATGTTAACCCAGGTGGGTACATCCATGACGCTATACCACTAGTAGGAATGCTTATTATGCAAATTAACTTCAAAGATCGAGTTACAGTGGGAAAAGTCTACATTACCAAACAAGGGTCGAATTTATTAGGTTGGAAACACCAGAAAGATTTAGGTATAAAATTAGATCCTAATGCTTTTGAACCTGTGTATTTGGTAGAGAGACATAGCGTAGGAATGGAAGTGTGTGAGGAATTTCCTGAAGTATTTTCTGATGAGTTAAGTTTGTTGAAGGGTTTCCTCCATAAAATCAAACTGAAAAAACAGTACAAACCTTCTGTCCACAAATCTAGATCTGTTCCCTTGCTTGTAAGAGACCCCCTCAAGAAAGAAACAGAAAAATTGGAATCCAGTGAAGTAATTGAAAAAATTGAAAGTTTGGAGTGGCTTGCTCCCATAGTGGTCGCATCCAAGAGTGGAGGTAAAGGATCCCGCTTATGTGTGGATCTCAGGGACCTTAACTCCAATATTTGGGTGGAAAGACATCCACTCCCCAGAATAAACTAAATGCTTAGTGTCATACTGGGGGCCAAATTCTTTAGTGTCCTTGACCTTTCGGCAGCGTATCATCAGGGTACCCTTCACCCTGAGTCCAAAGCCCTTACATCATTTATAACACCTTTTGGGGCCTATCAATTCAACAGGATGCCATTTGGCTTGGCATCAGTGATGAATACTGGCCTCAGCAAGGCCCGTGAGTGCGAAAGCGTTCGCCCTTCTGTACGCAAAGTCCTCAAACTACATAAGAAACTGGCAGGGAAACTGGAAATACAAAAACATAGTTTAATAAACCTTTAAAGGTGGTACTACAGCCCACACAACACTCTTCAGTATTGTACAAGGTAGCACAAAGAACTCGGGCATGTGGTCCCCTTTTATACACAAAGAAGGGGCTCATAAGTGGACGGTTTACAACTCAAAAGCACGATTTATAGCCATATATGGACATTTCGCAAATTTGATCGATACATGGGTGGACTTAACAGTTCATAAAGCCCACCGAATGCACATTCCAATCCCTTCTAAGCAGAAACAGATGTTACATGTACTGAGCATGCGCTAGGCAGGCTGGAACTATTTATAGCCTGTTGCTGGGCAAACTCAAGGGGTGACGGTCAGTGAAGTAGGGCTTGCCTCGTGGCGAGCACATGGCGAAATGTAGCATACAAGATGGACGTCAGAAACCAAGATGGAGTCCGGCCGTATTTCGAGTGAGCGGGAAAACTAGAATGAAAACACGATAGCATGTCTTCAGCGAATGCTTAACCTTATCGCTGTTTTATTTACAACATCAGCCGCAGCCGTATTCCAACGGATAATGCAACACATTTTAGACGGGCAGGACAAAGTATTATGCTTCCAAGATGACATCTTGATATATGGAAATTCGGAATCTGAGCACAACAAAATCCTTAGAGAAGTTCTGAGTAAATTGAGCAAGGCAGGTTTCACTACTCATAGAGATAAGTGTAAGATAGGGAAATCTGTAACGTATTTAGGACACACCATATCTGAAGAAGGTATTAGACCTAAAACTAGCTTGATTGATTCTGTGAAACTTGCTCCTGCTCCATCTAATAAAGAAGAACTCAAATCTTTCCTTGGCTTAGTAGAGTATATGGCCAAATGTGTGGAGAACTTTGCAGAACATACACATCCCCTGAGAGAATTGTTAAAAAAAGGTTCTTCCTTTGATTGGAATTCCAAATGCCAACAAGATTTCCAGTACATCAAACAAGCCATTATAAAAGCCCCTACCTAAGGCATGTTTGACCCCAATTCAAAAACGACTAACTACTGATGCAAGCAAGAAGGGCCTGGGTAAAACTCTCACGCAGACCTGGAATGGTAATGAGAGAATAATTGCATTTGAGTCCAGAGCATTGAAGGAACCTGAATGTAATTATTCCACGATTGAGAAAGAAGCCCTTGCCTGCTACTGGGCAATAAATCATTTACATTTTTATTGTGGAGAATTCCTTTTACCCTACGCACTGATCACAAGCCCCTTCCAGTGTTTTCAATGAAAAGCATAGAAAGAGCCACCCCCGTATCTCAAAATGGGTTTTAGCCTTACAAGGATTTAATTTTTCTATGTGCTATGTTGCTGGTGAGAAAAACACTATTGCTGATTGTATGTCAAGACTACCAATTTCCAATAATGACTCCCAATGTAATCCACCTGATGAAACCATCTTAGCTATTGATTGCCCAGCCATCAACAGGGAAGAATGGGGGAAAACTTCACAAGAAGACACAGTTTTAGGAGAATTGAAAAATATGATTGGGAAAAGATGGCCTAAATCTTATAACGATCTTCCTGACATACTGAAACCCTTTTGGGTAGTGAGAGATGAGTTGTCCACAATAGGTGATCAGGTATATAGGGGTACCAGAATTATTCCTCCTGACAACATGAAAGAATGGATCATAGCGATTGCACACGAAGGACATCCTGGGAGGAGCATGCCCAAAAGTAAAATTAGACCGTACTATTGGTTTCCCAATATGGATAATTTGGTGGAAAGAACCGTGAAAGATTGTGTAACCTGTGGAATTAGCGCCCCTCATTCCGTTATCTCTTCCATCCAAACCTTGGGACAAACTTGGCCTGGATATCATTGGTCCCCTAAATCTACAAAACATATTGCAAAGATGTATATATGTGCTTATCGATTATCATTCACATTGGATCTCCACCAAAATAGTTTCCTCAATAACCACATCGGCCCTGATTGAATTTCTGAAAGATGTGTTTTCTAAAGAAGGAATACCAAGTACCCTCGTCACTGACAATGGTGTTCAGTTTACTTCTGAAGTGATGACACAATTCTTAACTGAGTTAGCCATTTCACACATAAGAACCTCCTTTTATTGCCCTAAAGCAAACGGAATGGTTGAAAGGGCAAATAGGATGTTAAAAAACACCATTCAAATGGCCCTAACATCACGTGAACCCATAGAAGAGGCCATTAGAAAAACTCTTTGGTTCTATCATTCCTCTCCCAATGCTGTTACAGGAGTCTCTCATTTGTGTCTCTTAAAGGGAGAAATCCTGGTTCAAAACTCACACCCAATGGCTTTAATGGTGGTAGTCCGGTCTGGAGAGATAGAGAAACTGTCAAGGAGAAGGTGGATCACCATCAAGCTAGTTTTAAAGCGAGATATGACCAGAAATGGGGAACTACCAGCAGGCATTGGGTTGTGGGACAATGGGTTGTGATCCAAAGTCCTCATGTAGGCGTGCAAAAACATCCTCATTCTCCAAACCTCAGAGAATCCAACGCGTAAATAATAATTTGGTTGTATTGGAGGATGGTAGCACATGGAGCATGGACAATGTAAGTTGCTGCCCCAAAGTTTGTATTCCTATGTCAGCTAGAGGAGAGAACCAGGAGGACATGTTCACCAACGACCAACTACCTAGGGATGCCAGAACACGTTTTCCTCCACGCTGGCAAGAGGACTTTGTAAAGTAAGACTCTGTACAGTAGCATGTTCATTACCTTAGTCCGCAATTTTTCCCATCTGTCACAAATGTTATTTTTCCTTCTCCTTACAGAGTGAGGTGTGTTGTAATCTGTTACTGTAATTACATATTTCCCATACAATGTATTATTTATACACTTGGTACATTCCTCCTCTTCCCCCCACCCTCCTTCCCATACCCTTGGTTTGTCCTTACCTTCGAATGTTGGTGAGAAGCTCACCTTAGAACATTGAGACTGAGCAGCGGGTGCCTGAGGACAGGACTGAATGAACTGCTTCCTTCATACTTCAACTTGTTAGCAGCTTTATTTAACAATACCCACCACCTGTGTTGTTGAAACCTTAGGAGTCCTCAGGAGTTCGGAATCAGCAAACCGTTCAGCAGTGTTGAGGTGCCTACAAATGGTGGGGAGTGACTCCTTCACTCCAAGTGATTACTTTGGTTGTCCTTGATGCTTCACAGGCCTTGGAAGGTTCCTGTATGATTCTCAGGCACTGACGATGCAGTAGACTGGAAGAGAGATGAAGTCATGCCCAAACAAAGTCCAGGGTGCCCACACAGTAGAAGTGCAGTGGTTTCAGTTCTAAATCTTATCCCACGATGAATCTAGGGACCTACACTCAGGTAAGCCCTTAAGTACCATAGGGAAAGAGTTGGGAAGATTAGGGGATGCTCCTGGGGGGAGAGGGGCTCTGGACAGTGGGAGGATACTCCCATGTCCTTTGTCCCGTTTCGCGCCAGAGTGGGAGCCAACTGGTCTGGTTTTAGCTGGACTATGCACAGGGAAACCAAATGTGCCCCTCATGCCGACTTCCAGGTGCTGGCAAGTACACCCACCCTGCCTTAGTACACTAAATCCTGTCTGGAAGGTGGTCACACCTCCCTCTGACAGGATGCCTATTGTTCTGCCTTCCCCTGATCGAGCTGTCTCAGCAGCAGGAGGGCAGAAATGTGTCTCTGCTTGGCAGCAACCATTTTGTGCTATCCGGAACTAGAAGGCTGGTACCGGGAACACTGAGAGCCTAACGGAGGGCTCTTCTAGTGCTTGGAATCATATCTCCCACACCGCTTACGGTGTGGTGGTATGGTTCCAACATGTTTGATACCAAACATGATAGGATTAGTTGCAGCCATTTTCAAGATGGCCATCGTGTGATTACGCGGTGCCCCTCTATATAGTATATTGCTGCTTCACTGTCAACCCGGGAGAATGGACTCTGCAGGGTGCAGGGGTGTCCTGCTCATGAAGGGGCACCTGCTCACTTTGAACCAAGCACCCTGCCTTTAGGATTGCTAAGGCCTGCTATAGGGGTGACTTATAGGTCTTAAGTGCAGTGACCCTTAGATATAGTAAACCTATATCTTTAGTAGGTGGTGCATGCACCAACTTACTCCGGCTGCAATGGCAGGCCAGTAGTTCCATTATGAATGGTCTCTCATGAGTGGCATAATACATGCTACAGCCCATTGGAGGCTTCTGGGGTACCTGTGTCCTATGTCCTGGGCACATGGGTACCATACACTAGGGACTTATAAGGTTTCCCAGTATCCATTCTGGGCTGTACCGAACTGCTGAACACAACAATTTAGGGAGAAAGCGGATAGACTGGGGTCCTGATTATCAGGATCCGAGTCAGACTTGTCAAAATACAGCTTAGCACCAGGCAAAAAAAGTGAGGGTAACCATCCAGAAGGATCCTACCTTCCTACAGCATTTCAACTAATGTAAGCTCCACCCTCTTCAACAAATTAATCACCTTCAAGCTCCTCACGCACGCCTAAAAATCCCTCTCTATAATGCCAGACCTGCATACCTCCACCACCGCAGTACTGTTTACATTGAAGATAATACTGAGTTGTTACAGTGCGCAAACTTTAATATCTAAACAAACTGCAGGTAGGCAATTTGTATGGAATGGAGGAGGTGTGAGGGTGGGGCTGGAGGATGAAAGGATGCTGTAGGAGTCAGTAGGGGGTATCCTATTTGCCCGGTGTTTGCTATTGGTATCATTGTTAAGGGAGAAAACTTCAGACTTCCTCCAATTGATTTTAATTTCAAAGAAGCCTGGAATCAAACAGTGTCTTAGATTATAGATCTCTTTGTTTGCTCTGTATTTGACAAACAGTAAGTTATCATCGGCATATAATGATACTAGAAATTTACGATTGGGGAATGTAATGTCCTTCCCGCTATGTTTTTTGCAATGTAAAGAGGCGAGTGACTATCGCAATGGCCAAAGTAGAGGTGACCTAGGGCAGCCTTGCGTCATACCCCTATCCTGAAAGGGGCAGAGGTTTAAGTAATGATGAGTTGTCTTGCAGTGGGGTCCATGTTTAACAGCCGAACCAGAATGCATGACTGAATCCTGCATGCATTTAGCATGCATGCCTTCACAAGGTGGTCATTGGAACAGACGCATGTTACGGTGCATTCCTTTAGCACGCAAGTCGTTATAAGAACTTGCCTTAAGGGTGCAGGATTTTGGAATAGTATCATTTACTATGCCAACTCCAGTCTGCGCTACAATAGGGTAGATGTTGGACCTTAAATCCAACACCACTCCACCAGTGGAACGACTTGCGTGCTAAAAGAATGCGTGGTAACGATGGGTTTGTTCTATTGCATGTACTGTAAAAGCACTGCATGATTCCGGCTTCTATTTAGGTTTCGCCTGGCGTACTTTTTGCGCAGCAGCGTTCGCGCGGGCGACAACTTTTGAGAAGCAGTATGTGGCTTTGTCCCGCCTCTGTCTTCCATTGGCTAGCTCCATAAATGGAGGCTAGCCATTGGAAGAGAGAGGCGTCCGTTATTGTCCGAGGCGATTCGTGGGCGTTCCGGTGATTTTTTTTTTCCCTCTCCGCCCCTTTTAAAATGTCATGCGGCGGTGGGTGTTTACTTTTTTTTTTTTTGCAGCCTTTTATTTTGTCATTTGCCCCGACCGCCGCCGGAAGAAGTTGTCCTCTGGTGAGTGCTTGCTGCTGTCCTGCCCCCCCCACCCCTTTGTTCGTGCTTGCTGTCCTGCCTTCCCCCCTCCCCTGCCCCCCCCAGCTGTCCCTGTCTCCGTTCCCACCCCCCCTCCATTGCTTTTTTTGCATGGCAGTAATGCGACCTCAATGAATTTAATTGTAGCTGCGTGCGCTGGCCGTCCCCCTCCTGCTCTGCTCCCTGTTACTGTGTTGAAAGTTCTCACACACACAGGCTGTTCTACAGTGCTGTTTGTCCTGTGGCATACCATTACTGTGGCAAAGTTCTCGAGGACAAAGGCGAGTCATGAGGTATAAAACAAATTTGTCGAAAGTGAAGGGAAGCCCGGCCCCAACTGTAGTGAGAGTACAGCCCCTTTAAGGTCACTGAATGCTTCGGTATGATGTGGGGCCGGGACAGCTGGGCAGCGGCCATCTGACTGACTCGGTCGGGCCTGACATCTGGGGCCTCACGGTGTGCGGCACGCGAATCGCTTGATGTCGCTATTTAAATGTAAATGTGTGGGGTTCATTAAAGCCTCAGCACATAAATCCACACAAAAGGAACCGTGCGTGCTTCGCGAGGAGGAGGGCCGCAGCTTCGGGAGGTCCGGCCGGCAGCATGCAAATTGCATTCAGGCCGCACTCCTTCTGCGTGACTAACTCTGTCAAGGTACAGGGCCGGGTGAAGGGACCCGGGTCCCCTTCATTCACAGGGCCTCTCTGCTGGGGCAAAGCAGACAGTGAGAAGGGCTGCTCCCTTTTCAACCACAGACTTATGCACTGGCGCAGGGGTGTAAGTGTGAAGGGGACACGCACCCCTTCACCCACAGGGCCTCTTTTCTGAGACACAGCTGCCTTGCATCGCTGTGCTTTTCCATTGGGGCAGAGCGGAGAATTCTGGATAAGTGAACATTGGAGCAGAACGACAAGAGCAGTGGGAGTGTGAAGGGACCAGCTCCCCTTCACCCACAGGGCCTCTCTACTGGAAAAGGGAAACACAGGAGCTGTCAAGACGTGCAGCTGTGCACATCTGTTTCTGCACTGACTGCCCAATTCGTACTGTCCCGATTTCTGCTCTAGAGAAGAAAATACACTTTGGGGCCCACGTTTTGTAGTAATCTTTGAAATCTCGTGCAAAAACACAAGTCAATAAGCTTTTTTCAATGGGAGAACGTTCTTAAAGGTCCCCTACACTAATCCAGAAGGGACCCCCCCCACTTCCGCAGCTGTGGCCCACAGGAGCTGGGCTCCTTGTTGGTAAATAAGGCGAGCCTCGGTGGGCCGTCGGTACAGACTGCCCGCTCTTCAAGGGAGGCCCCCGTGCTCGCAGGCAGCCTCCCAGCTGCAGCCAGGAGAGCGACACAAAACACTGAAAGTTGGTGGGTGATAAAGAGCGCATTCTCCACGCTCGGGGTGCGGGGCCAGATGATCGCAAACGAGGCAGCCCCGGCGCCTGTCGTGAGCAGCAGCTGACTCCCCCATCCCTGAACAGATGGTTTCTGAGCACAGATTTGCATTCATTTTCGCCTAATATCGCCTAAAGTGCGGGGACAGCTGCATTTGTTGTCAGAAAGGTTTAGGGCACCTTCTTTTTTTTTCTGGGGCGGGGTCGGTACCTTCTGCGAGGGTCTCAATGAACTTTTGTTTTCCGTCTTTAGCGGAGAGTATCAAATTTAAAGGGATTTGTTTTCTTTTCGAGTCATCTGATTTGGTAACCAGATTTAAATCGCTTTGGCGCGTGTAATCTGAACCGAAGATACTGGAAGGAGTTAGAAGCTGGGCGCAGACTCCTAGCTGCAGCTAAAACTGCATTTCCACAAAGAATTGTATGCATTTTAAGTTACATTATTAAGCATCGCATTGTACAAAAAAAGTAATCCCAGCTAAATCCGTCTAAGAAACAAAAACATGCAAACCAAGGGCCATATGTATCAAGCCTTTTGTGAATCGCACAGGCCGAAATTTGCCGAATTTCGGCTTTTGCGAATCGCAAAAGGCTATTTTGCATGATTTGATATGTATGAAACAATCTCATCTTAAGGAATCGCAAATACTTGCGATTCCTTAATTTGCCATAGCATTTAAGGAATCGCAATTTTGCGATTCCTTGAATGCTATGTATGAAGCTTTTAAGAATTGCGATTTCAGGTTTAGAAATCGCAAATTACCACCAACTTGTAGTTGGTGGTAATTTGCGATTTCTTGTAAATATGCACAATTGTGCATTTGTGAGGGTGGCATATGACGCACATACATGCCCATTAAGCATGTATGTGCGCCATATGCACACACATCTAATTTACAGGGGTGCAGCAGGGTGTCCTTGAGACACCCCTGCACCTTTGCAATAATTCTCAAATTGCGATTAGAAAATTGCAAAATCGCAATTTGAGAATTATTTGGAAATCATTCCTTATGGGCCTCCTGGCCCATAGGAATGCATTGGAAATTATTCCTTAATTGCGAATTCGCAAAATGCGAATTCGCAATTAAGGAAGCTTAAGGAATCGCTAATAAAAAGCGATTTTCTTCATACATACCATTTTGCGATTCCTAAATAGCGATTCCTTAAAAATCGCTATTTAGGAATCGCAAAACGGAACTATGATACATAGGGCCCAAAGTCTCTCGGTTCAGTCTGTGAAATTATTGCTGCTTTTCCACTGTCGACAAAACATATTAAATTCCATAATCTCTCCTATTGTGCTGGGGAAGAGCTGGGCTTGTTGTGCATATAGGAATTTTGTTTTAATTTCCAACGAACAGTTTCCATATTCTTTGATTTAGGGTTATTAGCATTCTATAGACACTGGCGTCCCGAGTAGGTGGCGATCACTTTTAAAGGCTAATCTCATTACCCTCAAATAGTCATAAAATATGATTTTATTATACCTACGTATTTAATTAGACGGCCGGCCATGTGCTAAGATTTTGTGGTTTTTCAGAGGCACGCCTCTGGTGATCATTTAGTATCAAAAGGGCAATAAAATGGTCAAATGGCATGCTGTTGTCGGTACCCGTATAATCACAATTATTCATGTGGACGAATAAATAACCTAAACATTAATTATCAAGAATCTCTAGGAGCGGTGTTAAATTATTGGTAGGCAGTGCAGCAGTACAGCTTACATAAATATAAAAAATACTTTGACAGATACTTAACGTTGTTTCACATCTGTACAATGGGTGTTGTGGTCTCAGTTTCCTTCTTGTGCTTTTATGTAACACAGCTTCTCCTTATTTCATGTATGCAATATCTGAGCCAAAAAGTATGTGAAGCAAAAGTATTCAAGAGTACTGAACCAAGGTCTCAATCAATGTTCTGCTATTAATAACACCACTGTAACGTAATCGGCTCTTGCACGAGAACACAAGTCATCAAGAAGCATTCAGGCCCTCATCCGGTATTTACAAGAACATGCAGAGTTTGGGGCAGTAAGAACCTAAATCTGAAAGTTATTCTCCAAAAACTCGTAATTGGTGTGATATTTATTGTGCTTTATAAGATCCGACTCCACTGAGCAACAGATATAACCCAATTACGAGTTTTTGGAGAATCACTTTCAGATTTAGTTTCTTATTGCACCTAACTCTGCATGTTCTTGTAAATACTGTTTTTTTTATGTCTCCCTTCCGCTGTCTTGAACCAGTGGACGTGGCCGCTCCAGGATGCCAGTTTGAAACTTTTGAGTTCGTATATTCCTCCTGTAATGTACCTTTTGCTACCTCGTGTATTTTGTTTGCTCACAATTGTCACGTTTGCCTCATGTAACTTAACGTCTGCTTTTGTAATTTGTTCACTCGTAATCTTCTCATGTATCATTTCTATTTCTATTGTGAAGCGCTGGATTTAGCAGTGTCACTGTTGTGTTTTAGAACTCGTCTGCAAGTTATTGCTGTCTGCAGAGCTCGTCCAGTAGGGTACAATAGGTCTCACATTTGCGAGAGATTAAGCTATTGGCAATGTAAATGACAATGTCATTTATTTATCTGTTTTCAAAACCAACACATAAATAAAAATGTTGTCATTTACAATGCCAATAGCTCTAACTTTTGCAAAGGCGAAATCGTTGCATTGTAAATGCTTGTTAAAGGATGTTTCCCGCTGAGCCAGCCACTGGCTGTTGCATAACAATAGCACCCGCAGCCCTTGCGGTGCAGGGGGCCCAATCTCCAGGGGCCGCTTCGGCCCTATACAAGTGCAGCAGGCCACTAGCCTGAGACAGACCCTGACTAGCAGTACCTGGCATTCCCCCGGGAGCTAGAAGGGTTGGGGCTGGTTTTGTTGAGGGATGCGATTTTGTTATTAGGGTTCTATTTTACATCAGGCCATCACTCATTGCCAGCCTTCCCAAGGTGTTTGGGTGCGGCTTAAATGCCAGCTTTAGAAGTAGCGGCTCTGGATTCAACTAAATGCTGGTGTCCCTCTTTTATTTCCAAGTCAGTCTTCATTGAAATAAAACGCGGCTGCCCCCGAGGCACACAGTGGGCCCTGTAATAGTGTGGCCCCCTTAGTTCTACATTAGGCACATCCCCGTGCCCTGTTACTGGGACCCCTCCTTGGGAGTCCCTCCCAGGTCCGGCGCCTCTGCTGTGTCATTTCCCGTGCGCAGTGGGCTGGGGACAAGTATTTATACACTGCCCATCCTCTTTGTTCCTCCGCTAGACAAGTGGTCATGTCCCTGGTCTGGCTGCGGATTTGTTGCGGTGAGTGCACAGGCATTCTAAGCCCCCCACCCATTGTCCCTGAGGCCTGGTGGTGTGTTGGTTGCATGGGATGGTAGCGGCATGGTTTGAGGGCTTGCGGCCTGGTCTTGCACTGCCTTTGTTGTGCCCTTAGGCTATGGTTCTGTAGTAGGGGATCTTTGTGTATAGTCATAATCTAGTAAATTGTATAGAATAGTCCCGCCCATGTGCGCGGACCCCAGAGCAATCAAAAATAATCTCTTAAGTTGTCAAAACATGCAGACCTGCACAGACACTTAAGAGAGAATTTAAAGACAGATAATGCAGCCTATATCCACAGGCTACACTGTCCAGTACTTCAACTAGAAATGCCACCAAAATCCACAAACAGCCCAGCCTGTCCAGGGTTTTCCACAGAGAAAACATTGCCTTTAACAGCAAAACCCTCTGGAATGATAGAGAGGAAGAAGTGGACAGACAAGCCCCATAGGCTGCCATTATGTGGCTCAAAACAGGATACTGTGCCTTTAAGAGAACTTTCCAGAAGCCTCACAGTATCCCAGAATGCAGTGCAGGTCCCTTTTACCTTCAGTTCTTTTTTCCGGCTCCTGCTAGCAGGACCCGGGAGCATTAGCTCTTCTTTTTTTGAGTTTTTTTCTATACAATTTCTGTGATAATTTTGGATTTTTGTAGCTTCACTCGACGTCTTTGGCCTTTATCTACATTCTGCTGTGTTTTTTGTTGGCAGAATTTCTGCAGTCTTCTTGTCTTTAGACTATTTCTAGTCTGACAAGTGCTTTGTCTGCAGCTGAACTAAAGACCAAAGCTGAAGCTCACAGGGTGTGTACTCTGTGCTTGCCTGTGTCTTTTGACACCTGTCTTCTCTGTACCTTCTTTTCTAGGCGGCTTCGGCTTCCAGGTTTCAAACAGAGGAGTTTGAAGGCATCTTCAGCCTCTGGGTAAGGAGAGGGTTGGTCCTCTACCGAGTCTCATGCTGTGATCTCTGGGGTTCTCCCCAGAAAGGGCACGCCTGAGCTATGACGTGGTTCCGCTCTGCGGCTGGGCCGTCATGGAGGGCCTCGAAGTCATGGAGGGCCTCGACGTCATGGAGGGCCTCGACGTCATGGGGTGCCTCGACGTCATGGGGTGCCTCGACGTCATGGAGTGCCTCGACGTCATGAAGTGCCTCGACGTCATGGAGTGCCTCGACGTCATGGGGTGCCTCGACGTCATGGGGTGCCTCGACGTCATGGGGTGCCTCGACGTCATGGGGTGCCTCGACGTCATGGAGTGCCGCGACGTCATGAAGTGCCTCAACGTCATCCAGCAGTGATGCTCGACGTCATGGAGCAGTGATGCTCGACGTCATGGAGCAGTGATGCTCGACGTCATGGAGCAGTGATGCTCGACGTCATGGAGCAGTGATGCTCGACGTCATGGAGCAGTGATGCTCGACGTCATGGAGCAGGGATGCTCGACGACATGGAGCAGGGATGCTCGACGTCATGGGGCAGGGATGCTCGACGTCATGGGACAGTGATGCTCCTTTTGGGGCGTTGGTCGCTTGGGCTCTGCTCTCTTACTTTGGGTCCGGACGTCACCGTGAGGGATGGCTCGGCGTCTCCGTGTTTGACACCGTAGTGACATTTTGACGTCTGAGTGTTGGTTGTCGTAGAGACAGTCACTGTCTTAGTGATGGTGACGTCGTAGTGAGGTTGACGTCCTGGGTTACAGCCGCAGAATACTGCCGGCGCTTGACGCCTGGGTCTTGTTCCAGGCCTCGCTCCGTGGTGAGCCTCTCTTCGTAGGAGGGGATTTTGTGTTCCCGGCACCGTCCACTCACGACGCAGAGCAGTTGATCAGCGTTGAGGAACCCTTCTGATGGGGAGTTTGTGGCTACTCGCCACGTGTAAGCGAGGGACGTTGGTCCTTTTGCTTAGTTTTGAGTATTTGCATACCTACTCATCGGCTAGGTCGCCTCCTGCTCAACCACCACTGGTGAGACCACCGGGGATGTTTCGGAATTCTCTCGGTTCCCTCTCCCACCCACCACCCCAGGGGCCTTTGGCCCCTCAGTCTGCGAACCTCCGTGCCTTGATGCCAGGGATGCGTCTTCCATGAGTACCGGGAATCTCTCTCAGACTCTTAACTGGTTGGCGGGACTTAACTTTTGTCCACTACCACCTGACAGGAGGTTCTGGCTCCGACCGTGCTCCTGACTTGGTCGCAGGGGTTGCGGCATATAGACATCATGCTGTGGCCCGCTGTTGCTGGACCGTGGTGGTAAGATCCCTCTGTGGGGGTGTTTTCTTCACCGATTTGTGGTTCCCCTGCCGAGAGACAGGAGGGAAGCCTTACAAGAGATGGTCTAATGGGCCTGATAGTTTCGGATCTAAGCATCGGTGTCTGAGCGGAGTTTTCTCTCCTGCCGACCCCCAGGTATTGTGGGTTTGTCCTACGTTGCCATACTTTTATTCGTCTGACGTCTCTGCAGCCTGCGGCTCAGCAGTGTGCTTCTCCTCTCCCGTTCTTTGGGCAACCCTTGGGCTGCCATGAGAGTAGTGAGTGGCTCGCATGAAGTCTGAATCGGAGACTTTTAGACGGCTGTAGGTTTGGGGCGTGGAGAACGGCTTGATGCCTTCTGCCCTTTTGCCCTTTCTAGCGGCGTTTTTCCTCCCAGGATTTGCCTGTGGTCCCGGGCCGCCATTTAATGCTTTACAAGTATATTGTGCGCATACGCGGGAGAGCTTGTTGCTCCTCGGCGAACAAAGGCCGGCCGGGTCTAAGTCAGTCTTCGGTTCATCGGCCCTCCTCCAGCAATTCCTCCGGTCAGCTTGCGGTTTCAGCTGCGCGAGCTCCAAGCAGAGGCCGATATCCTGTTAAGGAAAAGGGCGATAGAAGACGTACCTCTGTCTCAAAGGGGAAGAGTTCTGTACTCCCAGTTCTTTCTGGTTCGCAAACAGGACAAGAACGAGTTCAAGCCCATTCTGGATTTCCGACAAGCAAACAAGTGGATTCGCAGAGAGGAATTTCGCATGCTGTCGTTGCATCCGGTTTATACTCAGCTGCAACAGGGAGATTGGCTCTGTGCCATAGATCTACAGGATGCGTACTTCCATGTGCTCATTGCACACAAACACAGGAAGTTCCTGCGATTCCAAGTCGGCGCCCATCATTATCAGTACACAGTACTGCCAGTCGGGCTGAAGTCTGCGCCCAGAACATTCTCGAAGTGCATGGCAGTGGTAGCTGCACGCCTGAGGAAAAACGAGGTGTTTTCTCTACCTGTACCTGGACGATTGGTTGATCAAGGCCTCCTCCTTCTCGGAAGCTCAGGCACACTTCCTGAGGATGAGCGTTCTCTTGAACAAGGTGGGGTTGCACATCAACATGTCCAAGTCTGTCCCGATTCCGGTCCAGTGCATACAGTACTTGGGAGCCTCCATCAATACGCTGTCAGCAAGCGTGTCTCCTTCGGAGGAGAGACGATTATCACTCCTTAGGAAGGTTCAGGCTCTTGTGACCGCTCCATCTACAACAGTGAGGACAGTGTCTTCTCTACTGGGGTCGATGGCCTCTTGTATCTTCCTCACGCCACACGCACGGTTGCTCTTGGGATCTTTGCAGGAGTGCTTGGAGGATCAGTGGGATTAGAGGAAAGGATCTTGGGGCGACAAGATACGACTGTCTCTGCGTGCTCTTCAGTCTCTGAAGTGGTAGTGTTCAGCGGAGAATCTCCTCAGAGGGGTTCCCTTTCACTAGGACATTTCCACACAGTCTATCGTGACGGATGCGTCTCCCCACGGCTGGGGGCGCTTTCCGGAGACTTGCAGACACTAGGAACGTGGTTCCCGATGGAATCCACGTATCACATCATTTTCCGGGAACTCAGAGCTGTTCACTTGGCACTGAAGGCGTTTCTTCCGTCCTTCCAGACCAACTCTCTGCTTTTACAGACGGACAATACGACCGCAATGTATTACCTCAACAAGCAGGGGGGTTCGAGATCGCGCCCTCTGTCGCAGGAGGCGCGGGCGATCTGGCGCTGGTTTCTAGCCAGAGGACTGTCGATAACGGCTACCCATCTGCCAGGTGTGCAGAATGGTCAGGCAGACGTGCTGAGCAGACTGATTCAGGGAAACCACGAATGGGTCATAAACGACGAAGTACTAGGAGAAGTCTTGGCAAGGTGGGGGACACCAGATGTAGATCTGTTCTCCACCGCCAAAAACAGCAAATGCCGAGACTTCGCCTCCAGGTACTACCAGCAGGGGACGCTGGGGAATGGGTTATGGATTAACTGGTCGAACAGCTTTCTGTACGCTTTTCCACCCTTTCCCCTGATTCCGGTGGTGCTCATCAAGCTGTCCCAGTCCAGGACGCGGATGATCCTGATTGCCCCGGAATGGCCCAGACAGTGGTGGTTCACGGACCTGCTTCACCGGTCTCTCCTTCCTCACATACGGCGACCGTGCAGGCCGGACCTTCTCACAAAGTTCAGGGGGCAGATGTTGCACCCCAACCTCTCGTCTTTGAGTTTGGCTGCATGGCTCCTGAGATAGTGCAATGTGGCCATTTGAATCTACCAGAAGTTTGTATGGACATACTGAAGGAGGCTAAGCAACCTTCCACTAGGACTGCTTATGCTTACAAGTGGAAGAGGTTTTGCATCTGGTGCAAGTCCAAGGACCATGACCTGACGACGTGTAAGGGAGATGTCTTCCTTCCGTATCTTCTAAACCTGGTGCAGTCTGGCCTTAATGTCCAATCCATTAAGGTTCATCTTGCTGCGCTGACTGCCTACAGGAAATGACCTTCGCAGACTTCCTTCTTTCAGATCCTTGTGATCAAAGGTTTTTTTGGAAGGCTCAAAGAAAGTGTTCCCTCCTGTCCAGCTTCCTTCGCCTTCATGGGAATTGAACGTGGTGCTGTCCAGATTGATGAAGGAGCCTTTTGACCCTTTTCATAAGGCTTCGTTGCAGCGCCTGTCCTGGAAGGTGGCGTTCCAGGACAGGCGCTGCATTACATCGGCCCGCAGGGTGAGGGAAATTCAGGCGTTGTGTTGCCAAGAACCTTATACTGTATTTCATGCTGCTAAGGTTGTTATGCATACTCTCCATATATTCCGTCCAAAGGTTATGTCTGATTTCCATGGTAACCAGACTATAACTTTACCTACGTTTTTTCGGAATCCTTCATCTCCAGCGGAAAGGTCTCTGCATTCCCTGGATGTTAGGAGGGTGTTGAAGTTTTATTTGGATAAAACCAAAGATATTCGTAGGTCAGACCAATTGTTTATCAATTGTGGATCAGTCAGGACCGGTCTTGCTACCTCTAAACAGCCCATCTCGAGGTGGATTGTGTCCTGTATACAATTGTGTTGCCAAAAGGCTGATAAGACCTTAGGCTCATTCCACCAGGGGCAAAGCTGCCGCAACTGCTTTGCTCCGTAATGTTCCAATTGTAGAAATCTGCAAGGCGGCCACTTGGAAGTCGGTCCATACCTTTGCTAAGCATTACTGTCTGGACACTGATGCCAGGACAGATGCTCAGGTTGGGCAGGCTTCGCTGCGAAATCTGTTCGCACAGTAGTGGTGTTATTTCTCGGTTCTCCACCGCCGCTTTGGTGTGGGGATGGGCTTGCCATTCTATTCACTAGATTATGACTATACACAGAGATCCCCTACTACAGAAGGAGTAGTTTCTGTCCTGTAACTCCAGTTCTGTAGTAGGGGTATCTCTGTTATAGTCCTAAGCGCCCGCCCTCCTCCCCGGTGGAGAGAGATATTCATGTAAGAAATGCTACAGGTCTGGCATGTTACGCCTTCAAAAAGAACTGATGGTAAAAGGGACCTACACTGAAGGGACCTACACTGCATTCTGGGATACTGTGAGGCTTCTGGAAAGTTCTCTTAAAGGCACAGTATCCTGTTTTGAGCCACATAATGGCAGCCTATGGGGCTTGTCTGTCCACTTCTTCCTCTCTATCATTCCAGAGGGTTTTGCTGTTAAAGGCAATGTTTTCTCTGTGGAAAACCCTGGACAGGCTGTGCTGTTTGTGGATTTTGGTGGAATTTCTAGTTGAAGTACTGGACAGTGTAGCCTGTGGATATAGGCTGCAGTATCTGTCTTTAAATTCTCTCTTAAGTGTCTGTGCAGGTCTGCATGTTTTGACAACTTAAGAGATTATTTTTGATTGCTCCGGGGTCCGCGCACATGGGCGGGA
Organism: Lissotriton vulgaris; assembly: GCF_964263255.1. Lineage (NCBI taxonomy): Eukaryota > Metazoa > Chordata > Amphibia > Caudata > Salamandridae > Lissotriton > Lissotriton vulgaris. The sequence goes on along the minus strand of NC_141699.1, from coordinate 408,767,981 downwards.
CTATTCTATACAATTTACTAGATTATGACTATAACAGAGATACCCCTACTACAGAACTGGAGTTACAGGACAGAAACTACTCCTTCTCTGCCATGGCTCATGGGTGGGGGTGGGGGCGGTCGCGTGAGCCAGGCTGGCCACCCCAGTCTCCTGTGCTGTTGAGCAATGGAGTGTTTTTTTGGCAGGGGTAGCAGATAGCGGTGTGGTGGGTGGCCTGCAGCCCTGTCGGTGCTGGGTCCCCACTTGTGTCATGGATGTGCAGTGTTTGGGTGTGAAAGCTGCGCTTGGCATTGTGCGGGAGCATGAATGCCTTCCAGGATTGAGCCTGCTTCACTGGAATTTGGGCAGTAGCCTCGCTAGAGAGGAGTTCGCTCCGAGTGAGACCGCACGTTTTGCATTGAGTTTGTATTGTTGCAGTAACTTATCTTGAGTGTCTTTGGGGCACAAGAGAGCTGGCAACCCACACTGTTGGTTGCCGCAGGGCGGGCATACTGCATATGTTTATTTTGCCTTGTCTTTGATGCAGGTGGCGCACCCAGCTTAAGTGGTGGGGCCTGCGTCCTGCGTCCTGCATGCATAGAAATGTAAATGTAAATGTAAATGTAAGGTGTTTTGTAGCGCGCTCAATTACTACCGGAGTATCCTGGCGCGAATGACCGCTGGGGAACCCGTCCTGGCTTTCCCTGTGAGATGGTCCCATGCTGGGTATCTCCAAGGTGAAGCCAGGCATCCCCGGCGTCTGTGGGGGGCCGTTGTAGAGATGAGGCAAGCTTAATGCCCAGAGTTACCGAGTGTGATCACTGCCCAAAGTGGGCACCGAGGCGAGAATTATCAGTCCGCTGACCCTGGTCCTCGACCCTGCCGCGTCGGGAATCGAACCCTGGTCCCGGGCCGTTCTCAGCCTCTGGGTCTGCCGCCTCTAACCAGTGAGCCACACCTCTCTACCGACCTGGGTTGAAATAGCGAGACAGGTTCTGGTTTCGGCGGCAGCTCTCCATCCCGTAATCCGGGGCTGATCATCACTTGATCCCCTGGTGCCTCCGGAGGGGGTGTATTGGGGCTAGTGCTTGTGGGTGCTCCAGTGCTGGTGGGTCCTCTTCGTACGATGTGCAGGAGCGCAAAAGGTCCCAATGTCGGCTGAAGATTCTGGGGTGAGGCCTTGAGCTGCCGCTGGCACTGTTGAATTTTAGAGCGGGGGGAGCTGTGAATAACATTTTATTCAGCAGTGAATATGGCTGTCACAGCCTAGGGTTGATTCTCTGGCCCCCCTGGCGTGGCAAGAGTGCGGATCGGCAGCTGGGGGAAAAATTAACATGTGGAGTCTGAGCTGCCGAGCCAGGTACATGTTGTTGAGTCCGCAACACCCTCTGAACCTAGGTAGGTTGTTTAGTACCCAGTGTTTGGCAATAGCAGTTTACAATCACAGGCGCGATTAGAGGTGGCGTCTTGCAAACGGCCCGACAATGTTCCGCCCTTGGCGCAAGCATGAAAGTAAGCAGGCAGACAACCCTCGTCCCCTCGCATTGATTCTGGAATGTCGCTCACGGTCAGACTTCTCTTGTGCTTCCCACCAGATCGGTAACTGGGTATTCCGGTTCTAAACCATGCGTCGGTAAGTTTTGCCGCTGCTGGTCTGCAATGTAAATCAGGGGGGCGGTCCTTGGGGCCGCACTGCAAGCGTGGTGCGAGGTTAGCAGTGAGCAGTTTTCAAGGTCACCCCTCGCACTCTAGTTAGGCCAGCAAAGCGTCCTATCTCCCTCTGTAGTTGTGAGTGCCTCTTAGCTGCCATGCATGCAGTGCACACGTTCCTGTCCTGTATCTTAGTTTTATGAGTGTCGGTGGTGGCCCTCGTCCAGGGTGCGCACACTGGACCAGCAGTGCGAGTAAGTTGTAGTTTTGTGGAGTTTTGGACTGTGATGTAACTTCAAAGTGACCCATTATAGATCTCGCACAGTCTCATCATTTCAGAACTGAAGCATTTTCAATATTCTAACATCGAAGCCATAGTTGTTGCTTATTTACCTTATGAAACTATTAACTGTTGACGTAGTCAATACTCCTAGCTTGCTATGGGTGCAATGTTACGTGTTGATTAGATGGCTGGATACAAGGATAGAAGGGACAGAAATATGCGGCTCATCACGCTAGGCAAAGATTTCAGCTTTAAATGTTTTTATCTAATACCAAAGAGAGAGACTCACATGTTCGGGCCAGAATCATTAGACCACTGAGTGGCACTACAAAGGACTTTTAATGTACAGGTACCTCACGTGAAAATGGTGCATTCTAATTATTCCTTAAGGTCTGCCTTTGCCGGTCAAATGGGGATCATTTGCACAATAGATGGACATGCTAGTTTTAATCAATACTTTTTTCAGTTAGAAGGGATGATTTGCTAACTCTGATAGGCCCCTGACAATTATTCTTCAACTTAAGATGTGTTCATGTGCACACTGTTTAAGTTGAGTGGGGCGAGTTGCACAACAGCTGATATGTATCATTGACACTTCGGGTGGCTCATGGAGAGAGGGAAGCGTGGTCTGCTTGCATGGGCAGGTGATTTCTTCGCGTGCTTAGCCTTGCATGCTAATTGCGTCTGGTATAACTGACTTGGGTGATGCAATGGAATTTGTTGCAGGCATGTGCCGATAGATGGGTTTTTCGATACATGCAACACCATAAACTAACCTGGTTAGTAATCAGGCCAAGGAGTGGCTGCGTTACTCTCTTTTCTGGAGATGGTTAGTTTGTTGGCATGCATTTCTAGATGTTGCAAACTCGCACATTTGGTGGTTCCACTCTCCTATGGCAACATCGATAATAAAACAGCTGGCCTGACTTGTTCCTTAAGCTAGATAACAGAGCAGCATTGCTGTGGCCAGGTGGGCCCAGCGCGAAGGGCTGAAATCTTTTCTCACAGTTTTGATTGGGATTTGTGATCAAGTAATGCGGACGGACTGCTTACAGACATTTATTTAATTTCAAGTATCATCGTTGATGAGTGATATTAAAGAGCGCCGAAGTTAAGAACTCCTTTTCTCGTGCAGGCAAAAGGACTGCAGATTTTGATGGGAAAAGGGAAGATGAACCTGTCTGTTTGTGTGTCAATTCTGTTGAATCCAAGGGGGCATTGTGAGGTGTGATAATTGGTGCTTAGGAAACCCAGACGGAGCATGGGTGGCTGGCGGTGCGCAACGTTTACAACGCGCGCGTTACCACGACCTACCATTACCACGCGGTTGTAACAACGAAAGTTGTTACAACGCATTGCGCTGGGGGGCGCTCGAGGATAGTAAATCATTTAATTTACTATCCCAACACCTTCCCTACTATCCACGGGGACTGGTGTTGGAATAGTAAATTAAATGTTTTAAATTTGCGCCCCCCCAACGCAAGTCGTTGTAACGACTTGCGTTGTTACAACCGCATTGTAATGGTAGGTCGTTGTAACGCGCGCGTGGTAACGACATATATCCGTGGCTGGCTGGCAGTAGGTCCACAGCACTCCACCTGTTATGTTATGTTATGTTATGTTATTCGGATTCTTCTATAGCGCAACGGCTACTCCAGAAGGAGTGTCCCGGCGCTTTGGCGAAGAAGTCCTTCGGGAGTGGCGACATAACAGCAAAACATAAGGAAAGGCGGGGCTAACTAGTGAAGAGCCAAGTTTTTAAGGCCTTTCTGAAAGACATCAGACTAGGGGACTGTCTGAGAGAAAGGGGAAGCTCATTCCAGGCACAGGGAGCCAAGTAATGAAAAGAGAGACCGCCTTGTCTGGTGCGTTTAATGGTCGGAACGACCATTTTAGACAAGGAGGCGGACCGCAAGGCCCTGTTTGGTTTGTAAAAAGCAAGACGTTTCCTGATGTAGCTAGGGCCTATATCATGAAGGGCTTTGAAGGTCAGCGTCAGACTCTTGAAAAGGACCCTCTTGGCTATAGGAAGCCAGTGCAGTTTCTTTAACAGGTCTGAGGCACTAGCGCGTCTAGGGAGCCCGTAAATAGCCCAGGCAGCTGAATTTTGGACTACTTGAAGTCTCCTCACGAGGTATTTGGGGAGTCCTAGATAGAGGGCATTAGCGTAGTCTAATCTAGACCCAACAAGTGCTTGAACAATGACCCTTTGATGGTTAGTTGAGACCTGTACGACTCTAGCACAGGTATTACATTTACCCTAATGTTATTACTAGGATACTGAAAATTCCCATGGACATTTCCTTATATGGGTCAACAAACTCACATCGTCCTTATAGGCATAATTGTGTGCACTAGGGTCCTCTATTTGCTGCTCTTTCCAGGTTCCATAGAAGGCACCTGTTGAGGGCAATTCTTGCCTCTCTGGAGGGCATCAAGCAGGAACTCTTTGGATCGTTATGGTAGATTAACAACATTAGAGCTCAATAGTGTAAACACAAGTGTAATTTTTTTTATATATCTTGGCCACAAGTATTTCAAGGTGCCATTAGACCAAATGAAGGTACAGGAAACAATTCAGACAATGGCATTGGATCACACAACATACTCAAGCAGGGGGTAGGGGCATTCATTACTTAAGGCCATCTAAGCAGAAGTGGTGCCGCTTATATAATAGTGGGGACAGACACCAACAGGTAACTGTCTTTTTTTTTTTTTTAATTTTTGAAAACCTTTATTAGTGCATCCAGAAAAGTACAAATAGTGGCCTACAACCCTCAGGCCGGCCACAAATACTATTGAGCACTGGTGCATGCAATACGGTGACGTAACAGCACAGCAATATCAATTAGCAAGCAGTCAGCAGTTACACTGTGGATCACATGCTGTCGCGTCTCAGGAGCAATGAAGGTTAATTTTAAAGTTTTCATGGCAACTAATAATGTCCAACTATTCCGGTTCAATAAAAATAGAATATAAACGAAAGAAAGAACAGGGTCCATGTAGACGTGAGATAGCGGTATCGACAGAGGCATACACATCCCAGCAACTCAAAGGACAAACCCCATCAGGCGGCATGGCGGCCAGGATGTATGCAACAAGGATATTAGCCCCAAGGCCCTAACAGTATCCACCGCCACCCGCCCGCCCATGACATCAACATGGACTCAAGATAAAAGAAAGAAGAAATAAATTAAAAGAAAAAACAAGGCACCATAGGAACAAAAAAGAACCAAAATACCCATCCCTCAACCCCCACCCTACACGCATGCGAAGGCTACGGCCTACCCACCCCCCCCCCAGCAGCGCGTCTGTCGCCCCATACACCCGAAATATAGAATAGAGAGTAAGAGAAGGAAGAAGGAAAAGATATAATGTCACCTTTGATATAGGGAGCAAGAAAAGAGAAATCTAATCTAAAACTCCCATGAAATACCTAACCCTGGAGGAGGGCCACAATTTCTGAGCCCCGGATTCCACCACCCGCACAAGACCTACAACACATCAATTTTGTCAGCGCGATTACAAAAGTCATTCCGTCTAATGAGGAGGAATATCCCAACGAGAGCCCCTGCGTACATCCAGATAGCGTCCCGCCCCGAGTCCCCCCCAGCCGAACAGAGACAAATTAAAAACCACCACCAGTAACAGTTAACCCCGGACCCCGAGTCTGCAAATACATCCATCACATTAGGAAGGGACAAGAATCAGAGACATCAAGTGCAACCCAAATGAAAGGGAACATGCCAAGCAATAGCAGTTACAGTCCGAAAAAGGGATTACACATATGTATCAACACCAATATAACAGCAAGTATTCCAGTCCGGGTCACAGCCAGTCGAGCAAGCAAAGTCAGCGAGGAAGACAATTTCAGCCCTGGCCTGAGCGTTGAAACCCTCCCAAGCGTGGTCGTCGCTGCGAGTTCACCGCAGGCAGAACAAAGGAGCAAGATGGCCGCTCTCGGCACAGAAGTAGGGGGAGGGGAAGTGAGTGTTCCCAGACACCGACCACCGTCATGCCCAAGATGACGAGTGATTTCTCCATAGCAAAATAGCACACACTCCAGCAATGTAGAAAAGGCCATGTCAGTACTTGCTGAGGCGAAGTTTCAGGGTGCGGAGTGAAAGGAGACTTTGTAACTATAGCTTCGTCCATAAGGGAACACTCGACACTGTAGCCAGGGACAGAGCGCTCCACAGCATTCTCATGTTGCAACACTGTATCCACCACAGGAGAAATGAGAGGCAACAGGGGGGCAGCCAGCCGCAGTCGTTCCATTTGAGATACAGCTCCTTCAACCTTTCGCTCCAGCTCTCGGGTGTTCCGTCGCCATATCGCCCTCAGGTCTGCGAGGGCTATCAGGATGTCGCCATAGTGCAAGTCCTTCCCCAGCATCGGCCGGTTAGCACTGTGCAGCGACGCCACCGGAGCATCTGCTAGCTCGAGAATAGGCAGAAATCGATTCACAAAAGGGGGTGGTGATGAACAGAGTGTCTGAATTGAGCAGACCACTCTTACCCAGTCCAAAGATCAGGGCTTGATCCATCACCGTTATTTATCTCACTGCCCCATCCCAGCTCAGAACCTGGCTATATGCAAATCAGTCTGTCCCTGGCCCAGTGCATCATGGGAACAGGGCAGACTAAACTACCAAGCCAATTCTTTACCAGAAAGGAGACAAGCTACCGGGGACCGGTTTCTGGCATTTCAGCCGTCTTCGGCCCGGCTTGCTTGAATCCTGATGGAGCAGTGAGAAAGGGACTCATGTCTGAGTATACCCTGCCACACCTATAGTGGCCAAAATCGATTCACAAAAGGGGGTGGTGATGAACAGAGTGTCTGAATTGAGCAGACCACTCTTACCCAGTCCAAAGATCAGGGCTTGATCCATCACCGTTATTTATCTCACTGCCCCATCCCAGCTCAGAACCTGGCTATATGCAAATCAGTCTGTCCCTGGCCCAGTGCATCATGGGAACAGGGCAGACTAAACTACCAAGCCAATTCTTTACCAGAAAGGAGACAAGCTACCGGGGACCGGTTTCTGGCATTTCAGCCTTCTTCGGCCCGGCTTGCTTGAATCCTGATGGAGCAGTGAGAAAGGGACTCATGTCTGAGTATACCCTGCCACACCTATAGTGGCCAAAATCGATTCACAAAAGGGGGTGGTGATGAACAGAGTGTCTGAATTGAGCAGACCACTCTTACCCAGTCCAAAGATCAGGGTTTGATCCATCACCGTTATTTATCTCACTGCCCCATCCCAGCTCAGAACCTGGCTATATGCAAATCAGTCTGTCCCTGGCCCAGTGCATCATGGGAACAGGGCAGACTAAACTACCAAGCCAATTCTTTACCAGAAAGGAGACAAGCTACCGGGGACCGGTTTCTGGCATTTCAGCCGTCTTCGGCCCGGCTTGCTTGAATCTTGATGGAGCAGTGAGAAAGGGACTCATGTCTGAGTATACCCTGCCACACCTATAGTGGCCAAAATCGATTCACAAAAGGGGGTGGTGATGAACAGAGTGTCTGAATTGAGCAGACCACTCTTACCCAGTCCAAAGATCAGGGCTTGATCCATCACCGTTATTTATCTCACTGCCCCATCCCAGCTCAGAACCTGGCTATATGCAAATCAGTCTGTCCCTGGCCCAGTGCATCATGGGAACAGGGCAGACTAAACTACCAAGCCAATTCTTTACCAGAAAGGAGACAAGCTACCGGGGACCGAGAATAGGCAGGGCAGCAAGCACTGGGGGTATGGGAACATCCGCTTCCTCGGTACGGCAGGCAGGTACCATCACCACCCCAACAGTCAACTCACAACGGAGGGGGGGGGGGGGCGACTCCATAGCTAGTAGAAACAGTAGTTAGAGCCACCAAAGGAGACAGGGCTCGTATTCCAGAGGTTGCACGGTGTGAAGGCCCCCTCGATCCCTGCCGATGCGGGTGGTACGCGGTGGAGGAGGCGCTCCAAAATGGAGGCTGCTCAGAGTGCTGGCCGCACATCAAAGAAAGTGTCGCCTGCACGACCCCAGCCTCGCGCGTACCCACTCCGTCACTGAAAGTAGTATCGCCAGTCCGCCTACCTCTGTAGTCAGCCGCGGTCCATGAAACGCCGGGCCCGTCCCAGCCGGTCCAGCCGAGCACGACCAGCGGCGCCGGCAGCGGCGATCGGGCAGAGTCCGGGGGCAGGGTCGGGAGTCGGCAAACGTTGCAATTCCGCAACCAAAACAGCCGGCGGGGATCTCGGAAGGACGCGGTTAGCATGTACGCACTCGTGGCTCTATTTGCACACGTTGCAGGCAAGAAGATTAATCAGGATTTCTGAAAACAGCAAGCGGGTTGCGGAGCCGGGAGCTCACACGTCCGGTCCGTCCGCCATCTTGGCTCCTCCCCGAACAGGTAACTGTCTTGGGGGTCATTGTGGCAGGACATGTACACATACTTCACATCAATGGAAGCATCAATGGTATAGACATGCTTGTTTGACACTCAGCGGCAAGTCTAAGACAGCAGCAGCACGTCCAGTTGTGCTAGTTTGTCTTGCGTCACATGCAACTGCGTCAAGTGAGCTGGATTAGGCACCCAGATCACACGCATTAGGCAGAGGGGTCCCAATAGGGTCCACATAAATGAGAACGGCACCAGAACATAAAGCTGCAACTTTTAGATTCCGCCATAATGTCTTCGCACCACTCATATTGCCAAAAGTTGAACAGCCATTGCGGTTGGTCAGCTGGGCAGTTCACGGGGAAAATTCCTTCTGGGAATTAATGAACAGATTGAATTATACAGACATGCATTTCTCAAGGCCACTCGTTTATGAGCACCAGAAGCTGGGCCGGCAGGTAGCTTGGTGAGGACGGTCACAAATGTGTACCAGCCTCTGTGGCCACTCTAGCAAGACATTTTCACACTTTTAATGCCAATAGCAATGCAAGGCTGTCAGCTCATTCTGAGTAACTTGTTTTGCATTACCAATTAGAAGGGTACTAGGAGGCATAGAAGTAAACAGGCAGGCCTTTGATTCTTGTGGAGGGCAATTAATTCCGGGGAGAAACCTATTGAAGTAGGTCCAATTCCCGGATCAAGCAACCATGGACAGCCCAGTATAGGCCCTGCTTTTGTCATCATTGATTTACTACAAAGCACCATGGATAAGGAGGATAGTAGTATCACAGCAGATGTGTATCACAAGATGAATGAGTACACGCAATTTCTGAGACCTCATTGTTGCCTCGTCATAGCAGTCAAGATCACACCACAGAGGGCGAGGACAAGGCCATGTCACCATCAGATTACGCTAATTTGACTTGTCTGGGTTTGGGGCTTGCTGTCTCACTCATTTTGCAGTCAGAAACTGGAAATGTAAAGTAATATCTATGAATGGATTGGGTTCTCTTCACAGTGAGGAAAGCAAAAGATTTAGCACATTTCTATAACCCTGAAGCATGATGCAAGCAACACTTTTAACACAGCCAAAACAAAGCAAATTACTTACTGGCAGAGGCACAATAGACAAACATTCACTGAAACCAGATTTGACACTATTAATTGTTCGCCATAGTTTAGCAATAAAACTGCGGTTGAAAAGTCTGGGCAATTCAGCAAATAATGTGCACTATGTAAACCAGTGCATGTTGAGGTGCTTCAGTTAAACTAAAATGTACCTGCCTTATCATCGCAGATAGGTGGGTTGTGTAAGTGGTCATCTATCAGGTGTGGGGGTGGTCCTAAGTGGGGAAACACTAGGTTAGAGCACAAAAAGGCTACACTGTATTAAAAAGCATTGGCCATACCCATATTCATGAAAGGACAGGAAAACTGTACAAGGTGTTCTCCTCCTGTTTCCACGCACTTGTCTGCACCCCGTATACATTAGCAGAAGTTTGGAATTGGACGACTTAAGCTAGAGTGGGGACATCAGCACTGCGACACAGCATCCAAATATCGCAGCCAGACGGGGAGGGGCTTTCATGCAATATGGACATGAAATAAAGGAAAATATTGGGGATGCAGGCCTCCTTCCCCCCCATTACATTAGATGGTAGGGCGGTGTGATCAGCAATGCTATTGGCGTTACACTTGCCAATAGAGGGGCAGAAGGGTTTATTGGCAGGAACCTATAACAGAGTGGGTTTTAAAGAGGTTTTAATTTTTTCACAAATGCTGATAATTGCCAGAACACATTTTGCATTCGTATTGAAGGAGGTGCAGGTAAATTTGCTCATGTTTTCTGTCCATGTCCTCCAATCCAAAAGCATTGGCAGTGGCAGCTTACTCGGCATTCTGGTATGCCTGTAGCAAAATCTGGCTAGGGGCTACACACACTAGGGTGGGGACACCAGCCTGGCGACACAGCATCTGAAGATTGCAGTCAGACTGATGGGTCTTGCAGGCAATAAGTACTTGAAATGTAGCAGGACATTAAGAGTATCCTTGGGGGAACCCTGCCCTCTGTGGTTAGATCTACCTTTGTCTTGGTTTAAGTGGGGAAGCTCACGGGACATCCTCTAAGGACATGAAATAACTTTAATTCGATACGTGTATCATGATTTCTATGGGGAGAGGGCCATACCTAAGGTGCCAGCTCAGGCATGGGGGGTGCCATTGGTCACATGGCTCCACCCTGTCTCCACCCTATGATCCTCTCCAGAGGAGTCCATATTTCACTTGCTAGTGCTGAACCCTCAAATTTGGGACTAACCAAGTAAGGGGTTAAACAAGGGCTTAGTCAACCCCATATATAAATGCCCATATTTTGCACGCATTGCACAATGGATTATATTTGACAGAATTGTGGTTACGAAGAGAGCAGTAGTTTTGCATTCCCTATGGGATAAGAATTCTTGCCTGCTCTGTACTCTCATACAGGTGGAGGTCAGTGGGTAGAGAAAAGGGTATGGTTTTGGCTACAAACTATAACTTGCTAACACAAATACTGATGGCCCTGGAGGCAAATCCAATATGCTTACCAGCGAAACCTGAAATCAGGGACTGGGCGTTGAGGGGGAAATACACGACTTGGCAACCCCAAACCAGAAAGCCTTATTGGCACAGACGGCATCATAGGGTCATCACCCGGAACTGTGGTTAAAAAAGGTAACAGTAGTTGTTAAATTCCGGGGAGGCCATTGAACATTCCTATGGATGGTTTAAATAAAGCTGCGGTCAAAACAGAGAACAGTAGGTCCCAATTTCGGTGGAGGCCATCACATTTTTGTTACGGTAAGGCACATATGCAATGCACATGCCCACCAAGCAGGAGGGCTTGGTCAACTCTAATTCAAAATTAAATAGATTAAGTAGGGCTTGGTAATTTAGGCATGGCCTCTTTCGTGCCAACACCACATGGTACTCACGATAGAGATGGGCACATACATGACAGAGATAGAAAGGAGTGTCCAGTTAGAAGGACTGGTAACCGCAGGTTGTAGGAGGTTATGGAGCTTGCCATGGTGGGGGGCCCCGGATGTGACGGCGGCCACAACTGTGGCTTTGGTGGAGTTAAAGGGCAATCCGGAAGCTGACTGGTATATAGGGGTACCCTTTCAGGAGCACAATAGGGGTGCCTTATGCCAAAATCCCAGGAGTCTTTACGGCAGGACCCTGGTTGAAAAGCAACAGCGCCCCCCCCTTCGGGCTGTTGTAAGCCTGAGCAACCGGGGGCTTGCCTGGATGCGCTCTCCCCCTAAAAAAGCATGAGTAAAGTTATGGACTGGTGGTCCATGGTATTTAAAGGGGATAATCCCCACATAATACCAACGCAGCACGGTAACTCCTGAGGCGGAAGCCGGGAATATTAGACTGTCCTCATTATTTTTAATTATTTGCTGTTTTTAAATTGCGCCGCATTTCCTTTTGTGCACTTCCCCTTCCCCCCTCCTCACTTCCCGCTCCACCCGCTCAGCCGATTAGACGCTGTAGCTGGGGAGCGGGCATCTCTCTCGCCATCTTGGGGGAAGCCTAGGTCAGCGGTGCAGTTGTACGCCGCTCCCGCCAGCTCATAAGTCGCGCTCCCGGGTACGCGCGCAGAACTGACCCACAGCACGGTAACTCCTGAGGCGGAAGCCGGGAGTATTAGACTGTCCTCATTATTTTTTATTATTTGCTGTTTTTAAATTGCGCCGCATTTCCCTTTGTGCACTTCCCCTTCCCCCTCCTCACTTCCCCGCTCCACCTGCTCAGCCGATTAGACGCTGTAGCTGGGGAGCGGGGATCTCTCTCGCCATCTTGGGGGAAGCCTAGGTCGGCGGTGCAGTTGTATGCCGCTCCCGCCTCCCGCCAGCTCATAAGTCGCCCTCCCGGGTACACGCGCAGAACTGACCCACAGCACGGGAACTCCTGAGGCGGAAGCCGGGAGTATTAGACTGTCCTCATTATTTTGAATTATTTGCTGTTTTTAAATTGCGCCGCATTTCCCTTTGTGCACTTCCCCTTCCCCCCTCCTCACTTCCCCGCTCCACCTGCTCAGCCGATTAGACGCTGTAGCTGGGTAGCGGGCATCTCTCTTGCCATCTTGGGGGAAGCCTAGGTCGGCGGTGCAGTTGTACACCGCTCCCGCCCGCTCATAAGTCGCGCTCCCGGGTACGCGCGCAGAACTGACCCACAGCACGGTAACTCCTGAGGCGGTAGCTGGGAGTATTAGACTCGATCTGACAGAATTTCTTTGTTATTTGTAACTGTTTAACATCCAGAACGTTAATTGTGTTACATGTAGGCTTCATATCCAAAACATTTACTTATGAAATGATTCCTATTTTTGGCATGGATACTGGCAGGAGCACACGCAGCGTTACACACATTCTAGTACAGGCACTCAATAGTCAATAAAGTTAGACACAAAAAAAAGCGCGTAACAGCCAACACTAACGTACGTAACACGTACTACGTAAACTAACCGCCTTACATTGGCGTTGTAAAACAAACCGCACGAATGCAGCGAGGAGTGAGGAGGTCGCGTTAGAATTGCACGCGAGGTAAGATTAATTGCATTCAGGCAGAGCGCTTTAGCAGTGAACATGTTGTTAGTGATAAAACGTTTATATAGAGGTTCATTTGTGATCGTTTAGACTAAAATTAATAGAACTTCAGACTAATAGGATGGTTAAAACTGACTGCGTGTTTAACATTCAGAGCAGCCGTTACTTTTACGCTTGCGCATAAGCATGAATTCGGAAAGATAGAGTTTGCGTTATTAAGTAGGTTTATTTACACATTTCAGATTTTTCCCTGATGAAGGTGCTTGGGGCACCGAAATGCATTGGAACTATACAAAAGTGTTAGAAGATGGTTTAAAATGTGAATAAAAACATATGAAGAAGAAAAGAATCAAGTGAACTGTGTTTTAAAACCAATTGACAAATAGCTTTTGAAAAAATTCCCAGCTGAATATAGTTCAGCCCCCACATCTGTGCCAAGGGTGAGAGACATATGGAGCAATAGGCCTGCTACACTAGAAGTATTAGACTGTCCTCATTATTTTTAATTATTTGCTGTTTTTAAATTGTGCCGCATTTCCCTTTGTGCACTTCCCCTTCCCCCCTCCTCACTTCCCCGCTCCACCCGCTCAGCTGATTAGACGCTGTAGCTGGGGAGCGGGCATCTCTCTCGCCATCTTGGGGGAAGCCTAGGTCGGCGGTGCAGTTGTATGCCGCTCCCACCTCCCGTTTGTATTTAAATGTGTCTTCCTTCCCGGCCGCGCAGTGGACGCGCGCAGCGGGCGTGCCGGCGGGCAAGCCTGTCTGCGCCCGTCCGCGACCGGTCGAGACCCGAGGCCTGTCACTATGCCGGCCGCTTGGTCTACTCCCCGACCAACTGCAGGCCTGCCAGCGCGATGCATCTATTTGTGTATCTACCCTAGCCAGAATTGACAGGCTTGGAATTTCACTCCCTACTCTTCCGCCCTTGTTGATCCCTAATCACACTCCCCTGTCTCCCTCAGGACACTCAGAGACCTGTGTGCAGTCCCCTTCCTGCCCCCCGGCCTATCTTCTTAATACCCGCTCAGCGGTTAAGCACCAATTAGAGCTGTTCAACCTCCTGGATTCCACCAAACCTGACCTCCTTTTCCTTACAGAAACTTGGTTTTCGTCTGAGTCACTGCCTGATATCCTGGCTGCCCTCCCCGACTCCTATTATACCCTTCGCTCTGACCGCCCGGACGGGAAGGTGGGAGGCGCTGTGACCTTGATAGTTAGATCCAATCACTAGTTTCAGCTTCTTTCTTATCCAGTAATCCCTGCCGTTGACTATTTAGTCGTCCGCTCTCTTAACCTCGCGGTTCCTCTCACTTGCGCCTTGTTCTACTGCCCACCTCAGACCATGCCTCATTTTATTCCTGCGGTCCAGGACTTGCTGGCCACTTTGGTGATCAACAACTCCTCTGTGTTGATCCTAGGTGATTTTAACTACTGGCCCAATGATCCTCTGGAGGATCTCCCGTCCAAAGACTTCACTGAATCCCTTCATTGTCTTAACCTTGTCCCTCACATTCATCTTCCCACTCATACTCTTGGCCGCACATTAGATCAGATCTGGTCAGCAAACCTGTCCCTCTCCTCTCCTACTATTGCCCCCTGCATCTGGTCTGACCACTACCTGATTTCCTTTTCCCTCAACCTAGGGGCCATCCATAAACCCGCCCCTCCCAAGAATATTCGGGCCCGCTACTGGAACCGGTTGGACATGGCTGCACTCTGCTCCTCCCTTGAGGCTTCACTCCCGACCTGACCGACGATCCCCCTGACTCCCAGGTGGCCTTGGTTCATCGCTGGCTCTCTACCTCCTGCGACCTTATAGCCCCACTAAAGCTAGTTAGGACCTGTCGCCCCCACAACGCCAATAGATGGTTTACCAATGACCTCAAAGCCCTTAAATTATCACTCAGACAGGCTGAACGCCACTGGAGGCGCAGTTACTGCCCCTCCCTCAAAACCCAATACCCGGTTCTTCTTCGTGAATACAAGAAAGCTATAGTTTTAGCTAAAACCAAATACTTCTCCGCTAAAATTCTTAATGCAACCAACAGGCCCAAGGAGATTTTCTCCATCGCCCATGATTTAGCAGCTGCGGACAGGGTTTCTCCTAAACCTGTTCCTTCCCTTGCCCGTTGTAATTCCCTTAATAGTTATTTCATTGAGAAGGTAGCGACCATTAAACTCAACATTCCCCCGCCTTCCCCGTCCTTTTCCCTTCCTTCTCTTTCTCTGCCATCTGCCTCCCTGGATCAGTTCCCTACAATCACTAAGGACATGTTCCTTAAACTACTGAAGAAAGTAAAATCAGGGTCCCCGTCTGACTGCTGCCCGGCACGCATACTGACGGAGGTTTTCTCCAGCTGCCTTGAGCCCCCTCTAACTCTCCTTAATGCTTCCATCACCCAGGGCGTTGTCCCTCTCGCCTTTAAATCAGCAGCAGTTATTCCCATCCTAAAAAAATCTGGAGCTGACCCTTGCTCCCTTTCCAATTTTCGACCCATCTCCTTGCTCCCGTTCCTGGGCAAGATTCTGGAGAGTCATATCACCCTCTGCCTCTCCGCTCACATCGAGGAACACCATCTCCTGGCCTCCAATCAGGCGGGTTTCCGTCCGGCTCATTCGACAGAATCTGTTGTTCTTACCGTCATGGATGAGCTTAGGAGAACTGCGGACTCCAACACCCCCCAGGCACTGGTCCTCCTTGACCTGTCCGCTGCCTTCGACACGGTCGACCACTCCATCCTTCTCGACCGTGTCGGGGATGCCGGCATTCAAGGCACAAAAGGGGGTGGTGATGGACGGAGCATCTGAATCAATCAAACACTCACACCCAGTCAAAAGATCTGGGTTTAATCCATCACCGTTCTTTAGCCCACTCTGCCACCCCAGTTCAGACATGGCTATATGCAAATCAGTCTGACCCTGTGCCTCATGGGAACAGTCCAGCCCGAACTGCCAAGCCATGTCTTCCCTGGACCGGAAACAAGTTTCCGAGGACCGGTTTCTGGCATTCCAGCCGTCTTCAGCCCGGCTTGCTTGAATCCAGTGGCAAAGTGAACAAGGGACTCACGTCTGAGCATACCCTGCCACACTTATGGCGGCCAAAAGCGGTACGAAAGGGGGTGGTGATGGACGGAGCATCTGAATAGCCATGTCTGAACTGGGGTGGCAGAGTGGGCTAAAGAACGGTGATGGATTAAACCCAGATCTTTTGACTGGGTGTGAGTGTTTGATTGATTCCGATGCTCCGTCCATCACCACCCCCTTTTGTACCGGCATTCAAGGCACGGGCCTGGCCTGGCTTGCCTCATTCCTACGGAATAGGACTCAAGCAGTCCATTTGGACGGCTTCTCTGCTCCCGCCTGCCCTGTGACTTGTGGGGTCCCTCAGGGCTCCTCGTTATCCCCGCTCCTTTTTAATCTCTATATTCATCCTCTTATAGCTGTTCTCCAGCAGATGGAAGTCTCAGTATTTAATTATGCTGATGACCTCCAGCTCATCTTTGACCTTTCCTCTTCTCTGGATTCCATCTCTAAGCTTCACACCTCACTACTGTTCGTTTATGACTGGATGAACCAGAATCACCTCAAACTCAATCCCGATAAGACGGAGCTGGTCCTTATCGGTGGTTCTCCCAGTCCTTGGACCCCTGCTTTCTGGCCCCCTGCCCTTGGCGCCCCTCCCTTACCCTTCTCCTCAGCTAAAACCTTGGGCATTAAAATCAGCCAATGACCTGACTATGCGCCCTCAGATCAGTGTTGTTGTTTCAACATGTTTCCTGTCACTCAGGATTATCCGCAACATTTCCCGCTTCTTCTTTTTAGAGGCCCTCAAACTCATTGTGATGGCCTTGATCATCTCCCGCCTCGAATATGGGAACGGTCTCTATGTAGGCATCCCTGCCTACGAGCTTAGGAGACTCCAACTCATTCAAAAT
This sequence comes from Lissotriton vulgaris, assembly GCF_964263255.1. Lineage (NCBI taxonomy): Eukaryota > Metazoa > Chordata > Amphibia > Caudata > Salamandridae > Lissotriton > Lissotriton vulgaris. Next base: position 408,751,149 of record NC_141699.1, on the reverse strand, counting down.
CAAGCTGCCCGCCTCATTCATAGGCTCCCTAAATCCCACCGGGTCACCCCTCTGCTCAAATCTCTTCACTGGCTGCCTATTTCTCATCGCTCCCTCTTTAAACTGGGCTGCCTGACCTTTATGGCTCTGGCGGGTACCGCCCCCGCCTTTGTCAACTCAAAGATCCGGGCCTATGCTCCCAGCAGAACCCTCCGCTCTTTCACTCAGATTTTATTGGAAGTGCCCCGCTATCGGAGGAAGAAACTGGGAGGTGCGAGTTTCTCCATCCTTGCCCCCTGCTTCTGGAATGCTCTTCCTTTTTCCATCAGGTCCACTCCCACCTACATGGACTTTTGTAGAGCCCTGAAAACCCACCGCTTCTCTCTAGCTTTTTCTGGACAGTAACTCTCTACCTTTCCCTCTGCGCAATCATTTCTTAGCGCCATGAAACCGCTCGGTATAAGTGCGCTTAACAAATACTTTCAACTTCAACTTCTTCAATTGGGTTGGCCACTGTGCAATTTGCCTCATCAGGCGGGCAGTGCAGCTTAGGTTAGTCACTGCTGCCTTCCCTTGGATCGCCCGTAAGTTAACCCGCCATGATGGCGTAGACCTTGTAGAAATAAACCTGCAGCAAACAGTTATCCAGCAAAATGTCTGTGTACTGATTATTTTGCAGTGCAGCTTTACTGCTAAGCGGGGGTTGCTGATATCGTCACTAGAAAGACAACGTTGCTCTGCGCTCACTCATTTAGTAGCAGAAGGCACAAATTGTAGCGGAGGGAAGCGCCAGTCTGAACCTAAAAAAGATAAATGCACTTGTTGGTTTTTCAAGTTGAAACATGTTCAGTAGGCTGCCTCAGTAGAAGTTCTTCAGCCGAGCTTAGTGAATGGGCACACACAACAGGGCAAGGGTCGGCACCAGGATGGCCGTGAGTTGTGTCATGGTAAACAGTCAAAATATCGAGTAAAAAATATCGAATGGACATAATATTGAGTTCAAAATATAGAATGGACAAAATATCGAATGGACAGAATATAGTCATCAAAAATATTGTTTTTGAGGTAAGTAATGCAATATCGAATGTTAAAAATATAGAAAGTTAAAATATCGAAGTATATAATATAGGTTATTAAAATTATCGAATTTTTAATAATATCGCTTTTTTTAGTGTTTTTTATGTTATATGTGTGAAAAGTGTGTATTTATGTTATAATTTATGTTATGTTATGTTATGTTATCCCGGGGTTTTATATAGCGTACGGCTACTCAGAAGAGTGTCCCGACGCTTTGAATTGCACACAATCTCATAACACAACAAGGAGAGAAAAATAAAAACAGAGCAAGAGGAAACCTAATAGGGCCAGGAACTAAGAAGTAAAAAGCCAAGTTTTGAGCCCCTTCCTAAATGGTAACAGGTTAGGGGAGCTGCGCAGGGACACAGGCAGTTTATTCCACAACTGGGGCGCTAGTAGTTTAAAAGAACGGCCTCCGATGCGGGCTCTCTTGACACGGGGAACCGTAGCAAGAAACAAGGCTCCTGACCTGAGCGGCCTGGCAGGGTGGTAAAATGTTAGCCTTTTCTGAAGGTATTTTGCTCCGGAGGAATGCAAGGCTTTGAATGCCAGAGTGAGGGTCTTAAAAATTATCCGCTTCCGGACAGGAAGCCAGTGTAGAGCCTCCAGGAGACCCGAGGCTCTAGCACGGCGGGAAAGTCCATAGATGGCACGTGCTGCCGAGTTCTGGACAACCTGTAACCGTTGGAGCAGGTATTCTGGCAGGCCGAGATACAGGACGTTGGAATAGTCAATTCTCTAACCTATAAACGCCTGAACCATGATCTTCCTGTGTTCCTCCGATAACAGGGGAAGGAACTTACGTAACATCCGGAGCAGTCCAAAGCAGGTGCCAGTGAGCCCGAGTACCTGTGAGCGTAGTGTGAGGCCATTGTCGATCTTGATCCCAAGGTTTTTAGCCACCTGGGACGAACTTGCTGGTGGAAACATGTTCTCAGGCCACCACACTTTCCAGTCCGGGTCCGAGCTGCATCCAAAAAAGAGGACCTCGGACTTATCCGAGTTGCACTTGAGGCTGTGATGTTGGAACCACTGAAACACAGCCTCAAGGCAACCCTGGATCCTACCTCCATCAAAGTCCGCCCCCCTCTCACAGGTGAAGAGGAGCTGGGTGTCATCGGCATAGGAATTTTAATTATTGAATTTTAATTAATGAATTTATTTTTTTAATTGTTGCGTAATTTAATTCTGTAGCGGGTTGTGGGTTTATAGGGGAATAGGGTGGGAAGTAATTTAATTATAACTAATTAAATATGTAAATTTATTTATTGGTATTCATTTTTAATTAATTGTTAATTAATTTATATTTGGTAATTCATTAAATTTTAATTGGCAATTTTAATTAATTTATTAATTGCTAATTATGTTAATCTTACTAATTTATTTTCTATTTACTAAGTAATTTTTACCCCTACGCTATCCAACGCTTTCCCTGCTGTTGAACCCACTGGAGTGGGAATAGTAATTTTTACCTCTACGCTAACCAACGCTTTCCCTACTGTTGCACTCACTGGAGTGGGAATAGTAATTTTTACCCCTACGCTATCCAACGCTTTAAAGCACACAGTACGTCAAATGTAAAAAACAACAATAACATTTTTTTACATTTGACGTACTGCGTGCTTTATTGCTGTCACATCTATAGCTGCTGGTGGTCTTCTGAGTATAACATTGTGTTTATGATTTGTATTTTACGCATTGGTAACCAGTAGAAGTATATGACTGGTATTGCTAAACATTGCAAAACGCATTATAGATTACTACTCCATTTCCTACCCATTTTGTGGTAAACCTGTGGGACATAACAGCAAAACAGTCATCAGTCTCAGTTACTTATAGGGAGGAGTGTACGCTTGTATCCGCAGCGAGTTAACCCATGTAAGCATTAGAAGCACACTTGTAAGGCCAGGAGAGAACTCCGATGCAGCCTAATCACCTGCTGTTTCCTCCTTGAAATATGAATTAAACATGCTAACATTTAACCATTCACTTATTGGCGGACACACAAAGTCGGCTGGTGTCTTATGTTGTGTCGCAGCATTTGGCATGCAAGTTTCTTCCAGAAAGACTTCATGCCTTTCAGGATAATAAAAGGGACTTGCTGCAAGGGCAGCAGTTTGAAGTAAGTGGTCTTAGTATGTTTTAATTTTTTAATAACATTACTGTGTCACAGCCAAATACAGATTCAGGTGAAAGCCACTATTCAGTTTGTGCAACGTGCAGGGTATGAGTTGGATGTATTTGCTTTTCCAGCCATTGGTGTGTATCTTTATTGGTGAGAGCCTGCCTGCTATCTCCTCTCACTTAACTGGCTGGATTATCTAACTGTATTTTCTATAGCTATGGCGGAGGATGAATCTGGGTAGAGGCCCCCGTTTCCGCAATTCTACCTCTTTTCAGTTTAGCATTAAAGCCTTCATCTGAGACACTGCCACACTATAACCAAGTGCCACGCCCGTGTTAACTGCTCAGAGTTAACGAGCCGACTCCTGAGAGCTTGTCCACCTGTCCAGAAGTAGTCTCTGCGACTCTGCTCTCCTGCCTGTCCACACTCCCGCTGCGCTTTTGTTAATTGCTATCTGCTTTCGTCAGACTGCCCAGTAGTGCACCCTATTCAAATGAAAAACGAAAAGAAAAGCAATTCAAACCAATCTTTACAGTGCAGGAGACCATCTTCTTTAAACCTGGGTAAACTCAAGGTTGTCATTAACAGTACAGGAACAGTTATTTTTTTTAAACAAAATTATGGAAACTGTTTTTATTAAATAAAAAAAAACATTCGAAACGTCATTCAAGATAGATCCCCGCTTCTTACTTTGACTCTAAAATGAACAAATATACTTGGATTGTACAAAAGGAGTGTAGCTGCAGGCTGTGAAGCGCCCCCAGCACTTTCCACCAACTTTTGTGTAGGCTACCACCTCCATTAATAACATTTTTTTATTGGCACTAGCTGCTCTCCCCTGGTGCAGGCTGGTTTGCATATGTCCTTGCATCTTTTTAGCCTAGGTTGTCTGTGTGTCCATCCATGGTTGGTCATTTGGCAGTGGCACCATAGCTGATGTGCTTTTACAACTGTCGGCTCTAAATTCAACAGTTTCTTAAATTCTGCAGCTACTTGAACTACAAATCATCTCTTGTTTATTTTTCTTTCTGTGCCTCAGAATGAAATGCAAATGTTAACAGTCTCTCAGGGGTCTCCAACATTGGTCAAGGAGAACCGGATCCTAGCAAGATATTCAGCTATTCAAGGACGTTGCAAACAAATGAAATTTAGAGTCATTTTATGTGAATATTTTCCTTTAGGATATCCTAAATATTTGGCAAGGCTCTGGCTCGCCTTGAGTTACCTTGGAGGTCCCTGCACCAACTTATTTTCTACAGTGCAATGTCTATCTTTCCGTAACAAAGCATTCTTGAAGTGGTCCTTGTCATTGTAAAGGTGCAAAAGATAAAAAAAAAACACAATGTAGCTATTTTGAGAACTGACTTAGGATGCTAACGTTTGCTACCAATTAAAGTTGATGATATGCAAGTTCAAATATGCAAGCCACTGTTGACTGTAATATTTTTTAGAAGGAGATACTTTATTCAGTGTGCTGGACACCACATTGCCAGTGCGCCCATGCTAGTGACAGGAAGTATGGTTGGAATTATTTATGATATAGTTTTACAGTGGCTTAAAACTATATTGATGATGTGGGCATAATGGTAAGAAGCATATTAGTAAGATGAATTTTCTCAACATCATTTTAGATTTAAAAAAAAAACAATAAAACTTGTCACCATTTTTCAGGCAAGCTGTTTCTTCAAAACTTTGACTGTAATGCCCTGGGTTGCATGGGTGAGCCTGTCTTATGAGTTAGTTAGCTTGTCAGGGCTTTTGGGTGCCTGATTTCATGACTGGATCAATTTTTGAGTGTATGTCTCAGACCGAGACTGTTTTGAGGTTGCACCATTGTTGTTTTTATCACGAGGCAGTGTAGTACATTGTTTTATGAAAGTGTGACTCCAAAGATGCTTTTGAAAATGTAAAAAAATCTGTGATCCTGCCGTTTTAAACAAAAGGTTACATTAAACATTAAACTATGAGAGCAACATTGTAAGAATCGGACCACCTTATAAGAGCTGCTATGTCACATATGTTGGGTTTGGTATAGTGAAATTACATGCTGTGTTATGACGATCTGTAGTATGGTGTACCAGGTTTTTCTATGTGTAACATTGTTATGCTTTTATATTGTGTTATGTTACCGTGCTGTGATACTGCATACCATTGCTGATTTAAAGAGTGCTGCAGGCAGTTAGAGGTCTACTTAACCCCTTCCACACTCATGACGAGCTGGGCTCGTCATGGTGTAGCCTCCTCGTACACTGATGACGAGCCCAGCTCGTCATGAAATAAAGTAAAACAGCAATTCCCAGCACAGGAGGGGAAAACGCATAGCAGCCATGTGGTTAAGTGCACTAAGACACACCAGGGAACGGGGTGGGCAAAAGGTGTATACAGCTAGATCCCTTGCTTCGGTGAAGGGCACCATCCAGCTGTTATCCAGCTGCATCTCCTCAATCTTCGTGGGCAGTGCCAGTTCCTCTGAGGCAGAGTTCCACCCGAGCAGGAAGTGTTAACAGAACCTCTTTGCATTCTTCCTGTTTGTGGGTTCTGTTTCTCTTCTATGGAAGAGGTGGTGGGAAAGCATTGCTTCTATTGGGATGTTTTCAGTGTCTGGCAACCCCCAGTTGCACAGGCTGGTTTTCGAATGAGGCTTGATGGGAGGTAGGCTGAATCTGGACTTTTTCCTCTCTCCTGGTATCTTGTTTCCTGATTGGTGTTGGGGCTTGACCAGCTCCGGCACAGGAGCTAGATCGTAACCTCCGTGTAGATGATTGCTCCAGCTCAGCTCCTCATGGTCACATCCTCAAGCTAGACTTCCATGTAGCTTCTGTCTGCCATGCCTACCCTCAGGTGCCAAACATTACAGACAAAGCAGTGATCTTTGATGTAAAACTAGCAAAATAAAGAGGTACATATTTAGTGGTGCTTCTCTGGTCTATTTTCTATGTGCTCTATAAGAATGCGGGTATAACTGGGTATCCCGGTGCAGTGTAAGGTTATAGTTTACTATGTTTTAAAGGTTAATACATTTCAATATATAATGAAAAATATGTTGTAACATACACAGCTTTTGCCATTAAAAAAACCAAATTCTTGGGGTTGAAGCCCCCCCCCCCCCCCCCTTCCCATTGAAGCACCCTTGCAGGAGCCAGACTGGCTTGCTACGTACCATAGGGGGCTGGTCTGACAAAATATGCCAGGGCTGCGTTGGGTTCCCAGTCTGGCCCTAGCCTGAGAGCTCCTGACTGGGTCCAGACCATTGGGTGTATCCTCGAGTTTCGTTACGCCACTGGAGATAGCTGTTAAGTCCATTTTACTAATCACTGTTGGCAGAAAGTACCATTCAACTGCCGTCATCCAGTGAGTACATCGACCCACTGAACAGTAAAATTGCGATACAGAACTTATACACCGGTGATAGAGGGGAAGGCGAAAGGCACCGTGGACAGCAGCAGCCCCTTGACGGTGGCGGAAGACTGGAGGCCCACCTGCTGACCCGGGCCGAGAAAAAGAGAAGTTGTGAGCTACCGTGGGCTGTGCCGGACTTAGGCACACCAAGACTCCGGTCTGGACTGGGGCAGGAAAGGAGTGATGGTCCGGCAGCTCCGGTGCCAGGTCGGTGAGTGGAAGAGAGTGCCACAGCGCAAGTCACTACCCATCGGCCCCCAGGTCTCTGGAGGCCCACCCGCCGCACAGAAGTGTCAGACCAGGAGGTGGGAGGCAGTGCATGATGAGCTAGCGCCTTGATACCCTCGGGTAAATGTTCGCACTTTATAAGTTTCCTTTTAATTTAATTTCATTGAAGAAGTCAATCAGGGGGTAAATTTGTAATGGCAAACAGTTTTTAAAATTAGAGTTCAACCTTTGCATTTTGTCAAAAGAGGTCTAAGTGAATATTCTGAAATTATATAGAGTTACTAGGCCTGAACCCACATATACACGTAAACATGTCACACAAAAATAAATCTCACAATCTGAAGATTGGGTATTCATGGGATGTCTCATAAGCAGCCCCCTAACTTGAGTGCAGGTAAACAATTGCGTATTCCACAATTATTGACGGACTGCCTCTAACAACCACTTGTTTTGTGGCCTGGATATGGGAACCGTGGTTGTTCAGGTGAAAGCAGCGTCAGATGGGAGCATACATGTTACCAAATAGCATGGAGCACCTCGTGGAATACTTAGAATAAGGGATGTCTATTTCACTTGAGAGGACCCTCCCACCTGAATCGGCAGATACCAGATGGTCAAAGTAGTCTTTAATTCAGTTACCAAAGATGAGGCATAGCCATTGCTGGCTGGGAAGCCTCGTGTTACAGGGGTCAGAGGTCATGATGTTAGCCGAAAATTTGACTTTAAGCCTCATTTCCCCGACATGTGACTCTACTTCCATCAGAATTCCTCAGATTGGATCACAGTTGGTTCCCAATAAAATAAGGTTCCTCCCTCTGTCATGTTCCATGGAAAAAAATTTCATGTCTGTCGGCAATGATGTGCAAGTTTAACATGACTGGCTGCTACATGCTTGTCAAATTGATTTCCTTCTAACTACTGGTTTGCCATTCCTGACGTGTGTACAGAGGTAAATTCCTGTGTGGCCTATACACTGCTATTTAATCTTGTAGACTGTTGTTGTCGACGAAAATATCTATATCAAATTCTAGCTCATGGGGCTAGCCAACATCTAGGACCAGGGGTGATGTAGTCCTGATACGGACTTCGGTGCTCTCTGACTGGAACCATCTCTTTTCTAGTTAGGGGAGTTCATACAATGATATTGAGTCATTCTCATAAGAATGGCAGACAACAATTATGGATTCAGTGCTTTACATCAAGAAATAATGGGCAAATGATAGAAAAGGTATTATGGTCCAGTTTAGCAGCAAATGCATAAGTCGTAAGTACAAAGAACTTAGTACAATTCTAAATGAAATCCGTCAAAGATTTGCCTTCCATGGTTGGGAAATAAGGGGAAGGGGGTCTCTCCTTGCTAGCAAAAGCCACACTCTTATATATAGTTTTTAACATTTCCATCTGTCTTAATCCATATGTATTTTTTGCCCACCTTATCTGTATTTATCCATATTTATTTTGTGGTTTGCCGATAAATGAAGTTGTACAACTGTACATTTCCTTATTTATTTGATAGATGAGCACTCATACTTTGACGTCTGTCATGTTTTAGCTATTTAAACTGCTAAATATTACATATCAATGCATCAACTGGTCAATATTAGCATTATGCCACAAATGTATGTTGACATATGCCATTATGTAAAGAAATTGCATCCTGTTTTTTAATTTCCCATGCTGTCCATCCGCTTAGCTGTTGGCCTATAATTTATGAAATACCGTGTAGAGAGTTACTTAAAAGAAGCCCAATTTTCTGTATTTATCCACTTTGAAAAATAAATGCAGATAGAAAATACATTGTTTTCTGTCTGTATTTATCTGTAAAAATCCATAAAAACGGAAAACTGGAACCTTACTTATATAGGGGTTTAGACAAAGACGTTCATACATTCTGTGGGAATGATTGATTATCAAGGTTTGGCCCAATAGGAAACAAACTAGAAGAAGCATTTTACTACAGAATACATTTGCAGATTCTCTCATGATAGCAATAGATTGAGATTCAACCATTCTCACAGTCTTAGCTGACAATTAAGCTGATACATTGTGTAACATAAGCCTGGGATAGCAAGAACCATCCTTTATTAAGTCCAGCTAGGAAATTTCTCTGAGAAACATTTTCTTCATACTCAAGTGAAAACTAGACAAGTTTTATTCAGAAAAGGAATCACCAGCAATTATCAATATATATTCCAACATTGAGGCAAGATGGGGGACAGTGGCTCTTTTATTATCAGAAAATCGATCCTTGCAACCCTTCCAATCCCCTGATGTTTAATCATCACCCAAATTCTTTATGAAGGCAAGATGGCGTCCATGTGAGCGGCTGCAGCGGCTGTGCTCAGCGGTCTGGGGATATGTACCCTCAAATATCTTCTACAGTCCTACAATTCTACAGTCCTACGGTCCTACAGTCCTACGGAGGACGAATTTGGAAAAAAACCCAGAACTCGGTGGAAAATCAGCTTAATCAATTTTCCATTCTGGGACCTATTTGGGATCTATCTATCTATTAGCCCTCAATCAGTTGACTATCCTGAGTTCTATCCCGAGTTCTCAGAGTTATCGAGCGGGAAAGAAAGAAAGAAATTACTCTGACTCTGTCTGTTCTGGCTCTTGTTTCTGTTCCTGCTATCAAATTTCACTGCCTCTAATTTAACAGCGCCTCAGTGAGGTAAGGTAGCGACTTTCCTATTACATTATATTTTGATATTTTGTGATATCGTGACTTCATGATGCCGAGGCAGTAGTGGAGGCGGAGAGGGGGGGGGGCCGTGTCCTGTGCCACGGCGGCCCTGCTCTGCTTTTGATTAACCCTCGTCTCAGCGTTTCGTTTCATCTCTACTTCTGCATCTGCCTATAGAGCCCACACCTCGCTCATTCACCATCATCCTCTAGCAGCTATTACTTACTGCCTACTGCTTACTGCTTGCCCGATTGCCGTATTGTGAACCAAACAACAAACAATTCCGGATCCTACGTGCTGGCTTCCGTCTCTCCTACCCTCCTTGCTCTCACCTGCTCTTCAGCCTTTCTGACTCTCCTGCCTCTCCAACCTCCAGACTCTCAAGCGTAAAGCGCCAGAAACGTCATCTGCAGACTTGAGGGAGGGGCTTATAAGAGTGCTGCATGTCTTTCATCTGTTTCTGTTTCTGCCTTTGGTGTTACGGGAGACGGCCAGGCTTCTGATAATAATCGGAGTGAACGGCTGTAAGAGGCAATATTGGCAATATTGGAGGCAATATTGAGAGGATTAAGTTGGGAACCAAAAATTGTCGAAAATGAAAATGACAAAATGACAACAAAAAAAAATGACAAAATATTACCAAAATGTTACCAGATAAATCTTAAAGTGGAAAACACACATTTGTATCCTGAACAGTCAAACTTCCAAAACAAGCTGAATGTCATCTAGATTTAAACGGAGGAAATGGGGATGCAGCTTTAGCAGACTCAAAAATCGGATTTTCACTGGAAGTTTGTTTTCCTTTGCACAATTAAACTCTGCAATTAAAAACACATTAATTGTTTTGAGTGCTGATGCATTGGTAAAAGTACATATCTGTGAGCTCTCTCGATCTGATTTGACGCATACCATCTTAGAAAACTATTCGAGAAAGTTTGACGGCAAATCTGGAGCAAAGGGTGCAAAGGGTGATAAAAACGCATTGAAGAGACATTCTTTCTATAGCGAGAGACCCCTAGAAGGATCTCATTGGAAAGTATCACTAACATTCCCAAACTCTTGGACAGCAAGCATGGACACGGACATGGATAAAGACATGGATAAAGACAAAAGCAAAGATAGAACCTTCGAAATGGAATGCACAGACGGAGCGTTTAGGGACGGAGAAAAGCCCGTACAGAAAGAACAAAGGAAGCAGAAAGAACAGAAAAATCACACAACACAGGAATCGCAGACATCTATAAATCAACCCCAACCCAACAATGCGGTCCTTAATAAGGAGCAAAACGCAGGGACTGAAGATGTTGTTATCTCCTTACTAGAAGAAAGACCTTGTATAGATGATCAAAACCCGATAAGTAAAGAGATCGAAGAGGAAGAGGCTGAGGTCGAGGACAGGACCAAAACTATCAAGCATAAAGGTCCTGAAACAAGAGGAGCTCGGGCAAAGGAGAGAGTCATAACTAAGAATGAACCTCAAGAGAAAGAAAAAGAAAAAGAGAAAGCAAAGACTAAAGACAAAAACCTGGAAAAAAAGTTGGAAAAGGAAAGAGAAAAAATAAGGCGCAAGGATAGGGAGAAAGAAAGAGAAAGAGGCAAAGAAATGAAATTGAAGACAGGAGATAAAAGTGAGGCAGCGTAAGATAAAGAGGAAGACGAAGAAAGCGCCAAACTGGAGCTCCTAGCAAAGAAAGCACAAAGACTACAGACGATAAAAAACTTAAAAGCTACAGCTAAGAATACTGGCCTCACAGGGACATCCCAGCCACGAATATCGAATATTTTCAGCCCCCTACCAAAAGAGCCTCTTAGCGATGCAACAATAAATGAAAAACTACTGGATCTACCACAGATTTCAGTTCAGACGAAAGACTTTAGAAAGCCAGATAATGACAATTGTACTAAAAATAACTTTTCAAATGCAAGTACCTCTAGTATAAACAACAACCTCATCACAGGAGATGGAAATTCACCTGAAGATCCAAGCACTGGGAGCGAAGAGACAAGGCTACCTCCGGAAGTCGACAAAAAAAAAAGAATCAATCAAGGAGATCTGCCTGATCAAAAAAAGTCAAGTCAGAAAACAGAACTTTTAGAATCTACTAGCAATATACAACCTACTTTATTAGGGAAAAACTCGTACTTAAATCTATCAATCACCAAAGAAGATTCGGAATCTGAAATATATCAAACTGGCATATCTATCTCGAGCAACTCCAGTGAATCAAGCAAATTAAGTGACTCAAGTGAATCAAGTCTCGATATACAAAGAGATACAGTACCTCTAGAAATTACTGGTCTCAGTGAGTCAAAATTATCCACGGAGAAAAATTCTTGGGGAAAAAAAGAAATGGGAGTGGAAAAAGACGGACAAAACATAAAAGGAGTGGAAAAAATCTGTTAAATAAAGAAACTACAGATCCCGGTAACAATACCGACTACGACAAAATCAGATCCAATCCTACTCGGAAAAACCCAATGAATAAATTACCTGCTGAAGCAAATGACCCCTCACTGAGCGAGGTGCTGATATCCATAAAGAATTTCCATGAGGATGTTAAAAAAGACAGTCTAAAAAATCGCAAGGCCATTGAGAAGTTACATGGGGCTGTGAAAAAAGTTGCCAATATCTGCTCGGAAATGTCGGATAGAATGGTTATGGTTGAAACTCGCACTGAGAACCTTGAAACTGATGTTATGAAACTTCAAAAAAATGAAAAAGAGCAAGATGGAATAATAAAGGACTTAATGGCTAAGGTAGAAGATCATGAAAATAGATCTAGAAGGAACAACCTAAGGTTCCTTGGAATTCCGGAGAAATTTGAGGGAGATTATGCCAGAGGCGCAATGATCAAAATCCTGAAAGAATCATTCCCGGAACTGGAAGCCTGGGATATGGCAAGGGAGATACAACGGGCCCATCGCTTCCCCTTGACCCTTTCAAAATATCCTAACAAGCAAAATCAATATCCCAGAGCAATGTTGGTCTGCTTTGGAAACTTTGTTCTCCGCGAAGCAATTTATGATCTTGCAAGACCAACAACACAAAGAGAACATAAGGGATTTAAATTCTTTGCGAGACCGGACTTTGCTCACTCTACCGTAGAGCGCAGATGGAAAATGCGCCAACTATTTGATCCATTTGAAAAACTCAGAGCGAAAGTATTCTTGCAAAATCCATCACGCCTGAAAATCATATACAAGGGCACAACAAGAACATTTAATAGCGAAATACAAGCGGAGGATTATCTACATGAAATTACAGAGACTATTCCAGAAAACTCTAGGAAATGATTTCAGGATATGTTAGAGGATAAGAGAAGCCAAATCAATTATTCCACCTCTTATTTATACATAAAACTTAATGGTATAATTTGAAGATTTGTTTATCGGTTGAATAAGCTGGAAGACAATCCTATCAAACTGATAAAAAATTGAAGCGTTAATTGAAGAAATTAGGCCTTAGTTTATTTGAGTTAAGATAAATATGTAATATACATCTATAAACCAACCCAGCCCGCTGGGCTCGCTTACATTGATGTCACACCCCTGGTCGCAACGAGACCAGGTAACCTTCAAAGGTGGTGGGGGGTGGGCAAAGAGGGGGGGGGTGGTCGGGCAGATCAGATAGGTTATCGACAAAAGAAATTTCAACGAACTGAAAGAAATGCATTACTATATAGATACAAAAACCAGGATTGATAGATGGGTCCATTAAAAATATTGTCAGTTAATATATGTGGCTTAAATGACATCAAGAAGAGGCAAATGGTAGCAGTTGGCCTACAGAATATTGGCGCCAATATCGTATGCTTACAGGAAACCAATATTGAAGGGTCACAATTACAAATATTAAATTCATTAGGATACAATCTGATTGGTGCAACTACACAGGGTATGCGGGTAAGAGGGGTAGCACTTTTGGCTAGAGGTAGAGGGTTTAAGTTTAATAAAACAAAATCCGATAAATTAGGAAGATGGGTGATCTCAGAAGTTCATACAGGGCAATCGTCTTCAATGACCATCTGCACAATTTATGGATGTAATAATGATGATCCTATCGTAATTAATAATATCTCCAATGAACTTACTAATTGGCCACTACCACTTATAATTTGTGGAGATCTCAATATAAATCTCTCACATAATTGGTCCACAAAAGATAATTGGTATTACCATGGTCGCAAATCAAAAGTTTTTAAAGCAATAAAGGAATTGTGTATTACCCATGGGCTAATTGATGCGTGGCAGACTTTAAATAATAATTCCGATGATCCAGGGTATACATATTACTCAAATCCACATCATACACATGCTAGACTTGATTATTTTTTGATATCTAGTTCAATTAAAACTCATTCAAAAATAGAACAATTACCCCGGATCATAATCCCTTAATACTAACACTTGAGATAACATCTATGATACAGACGCCACAAACTTGGACCTTTGAGAGGTCTTTGCTCCTTGAGAGTGAATACTGTAAACATATGAGATGATGGATTTCAAATTTTTTGTTGGCTAATAACGGCAGTACAACGGTAAATTTCGTCTGGGACGCCTTAAAAGCAGGTATTAGGGGTGAAACTATACAATATTCACTCCGAAGCAACAAATGTGCAAGAGAATTACTAAGATCCTCACAAGAAACTTTAAAGAGGTGGGAGGAAGAGCTTATAAGGGTAACAAGAAACTCTTCAACTACAGAAGAGCTAAGTAATGCACAAACTCAGGTTGCTATAGCTAAGGCATCAATTACAAATATATACATCAATAAAGCTATTAAAAAAGCTACTGCTCACCGGGAAAAAATATATGAGGTTAGTGAGTCGGTAAACCAACAATTAGCAATTCGGATGAGACAGCAGACTACGCAAAATATAATACAAGAAATTCAAGATCCAATAACCGGTAGTGTAACTGACTCAGAGAAGATCCGAGAAGCATTTTGGCATTTTTATAGTGCTCTCTATACAGAAGAGGGAGAAATAGATCAAGAGAAAATTGCTGATTATCTAGATAGAGATACCTGTGACAAACTTAACATTGAAGACCAGCTAATTCTGGAAAAGGCCCCCGACATCGAGGAAATAAGAAAAACCATGAAAGATCTTTCTCGTGGGAAAGCAACTGGAGTAGATGCCATCCCACTCGAATTTTACATAACATTTCTAGATCAACTCCAAGAAATCTTGTTGACCCTATGTTTATACTTATTTAGAGGAGGACAACCCCCCAACTCATAGTCTACGGCTACAATTGTGATATTCCCTAAGAAAAATAAACCTCTCGACCAGATGGGTTCGTATCGACCCATCACCTTAATAAATGTAGATTCTAAAATCTACTCTAAACTACTCGCTAACCGTATCTTGTCAGTAATTCATAAAGTTACATCCAAAGTTCAGCACGGCTTTATCCCTGGCAGAGACACTACCGACCACACACGTGGAGTTATTAGCCTGTTTGACTACACCCAGGTGGCAGGAGACCCGATGGCACTTATTTTACTTGATGCCTTTGACCGGGTCTCCAGGCCATTCTTGTGGCAGGCAATGCCCTGGGTCGGCTTCAATCACACATTTATACAAGCAATACAAAAACTGTATATTAATCCTCAAGCGATGGTGATGGTTAATGGAGGGAATTCAAAAATACTAAAAATCTCAAGAGGAACACGACAGGGATGCCCTTGCTCCCCGCTATTGTTTGCTCTCTATATTGATCCCTTTATTAGGAGATTACAAAATATTAGTACTATAACTCCCATCCGGATAAATGAATACTCAACAAAAATTCTCGCTTATGCAGACGATATTGCCATTGTCACTGCTAATCCAAACTTGGCTATGCCAATTATTGAACAGGAGGCACAAATATTTGGCACTATTTCAGGATATGCTTTAAATCGAGGGAAAACCCAAATAATTATTAACAACAAATGTGCTATGATAGACTCGCGTATAACAAATTCAGCCACTTACCTAGGGGTTACAAAAACTTCTGAACTAGAGTATTTAGTCGACCTGAACCTTAAACCCATTGACAGATCCCTTACCAATGGATCCAAAGACAGATCTCAATCCTTCCAAGGCACCTGATTATTCTATTTTGATTAATTCATGCATTATTTTTGTGATATTAGTAATATAGCTGCCAAGTTCTTTAGCTATGCAAGGAATGTATGCACAATATTCTCGAGACTATGTAAACTCTACCTTCTTTTGCAAGGAGTAAATCCACCACAAGATGTTTTTTCATAATCATAGCTCTCATTCCAAGCAAATCTTTATTAATCACTGTCAGTGTGCCCGCAGCATTATTTGAAAGTTAACCTACTAAAGTGGACAATTTTATAATCTTCACCTCATTCAATGCTACTCCAATAGAGGGTATAATTGCTCCAAAAATATCACTGAGAATTTGCTTAAAGTTTTGCTTACTTCACCTAATATATTTCTCAAGAGGAAAATCTAACTCATTAGTATGGTACAACCAGGGAAAAACTAATGCAGCATAGCAGCTGCCTACCTAATTGTGTGGTTCCTGGAAATAAGCAGATTTACCTCACACATAAGTACAGGCCTTTTATGCTGACCACTAGATTAGAATTCGTTTTCCCATTCACTAAATAATTGTTTACACTCACTCCATCCTACCCTCTCAATTGTCCAATTTTCCTCTGGCTGTCGTATCATGTACAAGACTCCTTTCTTGGTGACTTCAATGCCTAATCTAGGGAGTGGTTCCTTTAAGATCTCCTTACCTTTCAAAGTAATCTGCACTTGTCTTTCCTTCTCCCCTTTCTTCATCTATTCTTATCCTTTTGTTCAAATCTACAAATACCCTCTCATCGTGGTTAACTTTGCAAGTTACATCACGCAAGCTATGATTAGTACTGCTAATGTTAGTCACAGGGGTAAAGAATGCAATCATATACTCACGCTGATCCCTTGTTTTTTACTCTTTGCAAGAGCGCAAAATGTGTTTAGTAGCCTATCGATACAGATTTTCTCAACTGACAATAGGACATTCTCTAAAGAATCATCAACATCAGAATAAAACCGTTTCATTGAGCTCTGGTGGTAAAATAAATTTAGGAAAACAGAGCAGGTGAACGAATATCAGTTCCCAAATCAGATAGGTAAGCGCAAACAAAGCATGCTTCAACCTCCATGACCTTTACATATTCAAACATCTGAAAATACATGTTATAGCTGTACACCTCTTATGCTGTGGGAGATGTGAAACCTCACTTCTCGGGTAAGGGAGGGCTGGCCACAGGGGTATGGGTAAAATATTTTGGAACATGAGTTATCTCCTGCCAGGTAATAACCATTCAACATAGAAACCGAAATGGCCACTTTCAAACTCATAATTCTAATTTTGCAGCATGACTGTACCATGTTCAACTTGGATCCGATCAAGGAACCTTTAATAAAGAGTTAATCCTCTAGCTGGTATCCTATTGTCTTTACCCTATCACAAAATCTACGAGGATTTTTACTCTGCATCAGCTGGATGCCTAGGGAGCTATTGTTCTCTAACTGTTACCCTAGCTCTCTATTCATCCTTTTGATGTTTAGTCAGTTGTTGGCATAAAAGATCTTTGTAGTCACAAGTATTTTATTCTCAAGGAGGCTCATCTGAATCCATCAGACTTGAGTCAAACTTGATTTTGATGAGGTACGTCCAGTCCGGCCCTAAGCACTTTGATTTACCATTCTTTCTCTTTTAGGTCCATTAGTATTAGTCAACCCCAAATCAAGGCTGGTAATGTCAATCTGGTCCAATTTTTTCTGATCTTCTGGCTCACTATCTTCAGTAATCATCTATAGTCTCATCTTAGGAGTCAACTGTCACTTTCTAAGAGTAGCTGTCTTTGAAGTACTCAAGATTTCTGGCTCTGATGGGACCGATTCAGTCCTTGAGGTTGAGTCTCCCAGTTCAGCCTCCACTCCTCGGGATGGTTGCTGCAGTAGATTAGTCTCAACCTTCCATGAATTCTCACTGTCCTGGTATATGCTTCTCCTTAACCCAGTCGTTGGTAGCACAGTGGTTACTGGAATGATCGCATTCCCATCAGTCTCTGGCTCTGTAGGCTTTTCATCCGATGGAGATGGCGAAATCCAGTCCGGTCATCCTCATCCTCCTCCGAAGCCTCCGACACCTCAAAAATACGGCGACTTCAGAAATTTGCAGATGTTGCCTCTGCTTCTTCCCCTTCATACCTTGCCCTCTTGGTGTGGGAGGCTTTTATCCAATTTGGCAGACCAGCGCACTTGACAGCAGTGTCTGTAACCAGGATCACCTGGTAGGGTTCACAGCTGCGCTCTTTCACGCAGAACATGGAGACCTGTTTCTTGATGTGATGTGGACTAAGTTACCATGGTTCAAGTCATGCCCTGGGGATTCTTGGACAGCTGGAGTAACAGTGTCGACCTGATGGTAGATAGAATGCACCATGGGAGACCATCCTTTGCAGTACTGGAAGACCATGTCATCTGTGATATTCACAAGGGCAGCTGCTGGACAGAGGATATGTATATAGCTCTCCCCATTCAACACTTCATGTGGCGATAATCCAGTTCTTTGTCATGGGGTACTTCGGATACTCGTGCGCACTAAAGGAAGGGCATCTGGCCATTTAATTGATGTAGAGGCACAAGTGTTAGCCAGTTTAGCATTGATACTCCCGTTCAGTCTTTCTACAATTCCTGATGCTTCTGGTCAGTAACTATAGTGAAACCTATGGTCAATTCCTAAAGTTGTACACATCAACTACATGACCTCGCTTTTGAAATATGCTCCTTGATCCGATTCCAGATAAACGGGCATCCCCAATCGCAGTATTAATTCCTGCAACAGTAGTTTAGCAACTGTTAGACTGTCACATCTCTGGGTGGGCTAAGCCTGGATCCATTGTGCAAACAAGCACACGATAACAAGGATGTACCTCAGCTGATTACATTGTGACATTTACACTAAGTCAATCTGAAGACGATTAAATGGACCATCAGATTTTCCAATGTTATCATAGTCACCGCAAATCTCTTGCCCACATTTTGTTGTTTACCAATGATACATCTTAGGCACAAGTCTTCTGCCATCTTTCGGAAGTGAGGATTTAACCAGTGAGAACAAAAAAAAGACACAATTCTGTCTCTTCCCACATGAACTGAATCATGCATGTCTCACTACTGCTAGTAAGCGAATCTGCGCGAATAAGCTTTCCTTCATTTGACACACAAATATCACTGGCATCCTCGGCACATCCAATCCTTTCCCATTTAGCCTTTTCTATCTCTGGGGCAGCATGTTGTAATTCCCTCAATTCATTGAAGTGTGTACAATATTCAGTATCATACTGGTCCCCTTCCCTTCCTCTTTGTTGCTGGAGAAGTGTGGCTCAACGGTTAGAGGCAGCAGACCCAGAGGCAGAGGTCGGCCCGGGACCAGGGTTCAATTCCTGACGCGGCCGGGTGCAGGACCAATGCCAGCGGGCCCGATAAATCTCGCCTCGGTGCCACTCTAACCATGGGGTCCCACGCTGCAACTCTGGGCAATAGCTTGCTTAGTCTCCACTCCGGCCCCATCACCGCTGGGGATGCCTGGCTGCACCTTGGGGATGCCCAGTAAAGGGACCATCTCACAGGGAAAGCCAGGGCGGGTTCCCCAGTGGTACAGCGCTGGGACGCTCCAGGGTAACCACGCGCTCTGTAAATCCAACATTTATTCATTCATTCATTCATTCATTCATGGTTCATCTAGGTGAAAGGTGATGGACTCGAGCACAGCATCAAGCAACTTAATCCGGATAACTGTTACCATTGTCCCTTTTATGTGCAGCACCCTTCACCACAGCTCTCTCTTTCGGCAATTGGGAAGCATCTAGCAGTTTTGCACATACAACCCATTGCACATGGGAGTACCAGCTGAAGTAAAAAAAATCCCCACTGCGACCATAGCTGACAGATGTCATGCACAACTCCAAACCCATACTGGCTGTTAGTGTAAATGGTAACTTGTGAGCCTTCTGAAGTACAACCGACTCTGGTAAGGACTATCAATTCAGCAACTTGAGCAAAAGTTACATGGCACAGGTATGATGCTTCCACTACCCCACTCAAAGTGCATACGCATAAATAGCTCTCAAGATAGCACTTCGTTCTCTCAGACATGACCCATCAACAAAAAGGGTATGATCGGATTCAGGAAGGTGGGGCATCCAGTATGTTAGGTATTGATTTTGTGCACTACTCAGTTACACTAATACAGTCCTGGTCGATATCACCCTCATCAGCTCCCTCTAGGTTTGGTAATGGGGAAGCTGGGGTTAGTGTGTTACATTTCCGTATGGAAATATTCTTGGCTGCCAAAATGATTCTCTCATTGCGGGTTAGGCGGCTATTTGCCAAATGCTGAGTTCTAGTACCAGTCATGAGGTTCTCAATGGAGGGGGCACCATCACAATTAAATTATAGCCTATCACGATCCCCTCAGTTTGTTGAATGCGAATGCTAACCGCTTTGAGTGAAACAGGCAATGCTGCGGCTACCTCATTAAGAGGTGAAAAACAGCCAGTGAGACCCTTGGTATCTCCATCAGCTTGGGTTAGTACGCACAGTGCACTACCATCTATTTCATGACAAAACAGTACGGAATCCTTCGTATATATAGCATGGCATTCCAAAAGCGGGTGCGCCACAAAATCTTTAAGCTCCTGGAAGCCCTCAACGCTTTTATCATTCTTTGGGACTGGGTCATTGATGTCAGCATGCGGCAGCCTTGTCAAAGGCATTGCCACCAAGTAAAAGTTGAGGATCCTTTGTTGGCAGTAGCCAACTGTGGCCAGAAACATCCTCACTTGTCTCCGAGTAGTTGCAAACTTCATTTTAAAAGCTGTCTCCATGCGTTCATGAGACACTCTCCTCACTTCCTTCGCTATTTGATGTCCTAGATACATAACTTTCCTCTGATTGTATTGCAGCTTTTCATGGGAGACCTTATGTTCAGTCTCGGCCAAATGATTAAGTAAAGCAATACTCTCCTATTGTTAAGCTTCTTTAGTCATTGAGGGGGATCAGGAGATCGTCTATATATTGGGTCAGTGTCGAACTGCACAGCATAGGTTCATTTTAAGAATCGGGTTGAAGTACGATGGGATCACTGTGTACCCTTGTGGGGCGCAACACCACACGAGGGTCTTATCTTGAAACCGAAAGGCAAAGAGCACAAGGGGACGAGCAGAATGCCTGACAAAGATCAATGTCCATGAACCAGTCTTCTTCTGGAGGGATTGGGAATAGGATCAGAGAAGGGTTTAGTACCAGGATAGCATTGACCGACAAATTGATTAATCTTTCGAAGGTCTTGAACGTTTCTCCTCTTTTTGTTTGCCTTCAGTAAGGCCATGATAGAGGAATTACATTTTCTTCTAATAACCACCTTCAGGATCCCTTGCTCCATCAAGTACTCTATATCTGTTAGAGACTACTAGCCACAGATTCCTTAACGTAAAATGATCCCCAGGCGTGAGACTTTATCCAGAAAACTTTTTGCCACAGCATCCCTGCGTGCCAGGGGGGATGGCACCACGTGACTCCGCCCTGACGTCGTCCGCGTCCGTGACGTCAGTGAGGATACATAAGTCCCACCCCGGCGGGCCTATGTCAGTTTTTTCTCTTTCCCACGTGCAACGCGGATCCTGATTGTGTCCTGACCTGTTTTCAGGCCTTCTTTTCTTTTTCACGCTTCTGCGTTGTGCAACAGTGTGCAAATGCCTTCGGGCTTCAAGACATGTACCGCTTGTGCACGTCCCATGTTGGCGACCAACCCTCACCCGATTTGCATGTGGTTCCTGGGCGAGCACCATGACTCTAAGGATTGCGACTCCTGTCAGCACCTTGAGCCGAAGTCACGGCGGGAGCACCGGATGAAGTTGCTGTTGACCCGCTTGTGCAGGTGGGTGCCGTCCCAGCGTCCGTCCCCTACCCCGAAGGCCAGGAACCGCCGGTTCTGTCTGCGACATCGTCCCTCGCCACAGCCCCAAGGGCATTGCTCGCAGACTGGTAGGTCCTTCAGTTTGTCTCCGAGGCCCTGTCCACCTTCAGTGGTGGGCGCCGGTTCCCCTTGCGACGCGCGACCCCGCCTGTCGCATTCCTACCCGCTGTTTCCCTGCATTGGGGCGACTAGAGCCAAAATGACAGCCTACGCTGCGGCCTTGCAGGCTTCTTTGGCCCCTCCTCCACCTCCTGAGACATCTGTGGATCCCTTGCCTCGAGCGGGGACTTCCGCGGAGTCGCCATTGGCTCTGGCACCGGAGCCGAAGGTTTCGGCTTCATTTCATAGGAGGGTGGTGTCGTCTAGGTGTAGTCCTTTGGGGCTCCCCTCTTTGGTGCCTGGCGTCCCTGCCTCGCTGCAAATTCCTACGGGGCACACTGTGGTGTCGCAGGAGATCGCTGGGACTCCGCACTTGCCCCCGAGTCCCCCTCTGTCCTCTGAGCAGGCGACTGCCTCGCCAGAGACCGAGCCACCCTGTTTCGGTGCCGGGAACCTTCCTCCCTGGCTCTGGCGGAGTCACGGGTGGAGGCTGGGACCTGGGGTGCTTTCTCGAGTGCTCGTGCTGATCTGCAGAGCCATGTGTTGGATGGTAGGGAGATGACCGTGTTTATTCTTCGTGCGACCTTGGATGTTACTGATGCTCTCGACCGTGCTATGGCCACTTCTGTGGCTCTCCGTCACCATGCTTGGCTACGTGATGCTGTTTTTCCTGAAAATATTAGGGAACGTCTGGTTGACCTACCCTTTGATGGGGTCCTTCTGTTTAACACTCATGCGGACTCCGCCATTCAGCGTCTTCTTGCAGGGCTCCGTCCCCCTCCTCCTCTGTAGGCTGGTTTGTTGATCCTCCTGGACTTGATGGGAGTTGTTATCCCACTTGCTCCTGGAATCTGATGTTTGGAGTGACCGTTAAACTTTGTGTGGTTTGCTGTGCCTTCGGGTCCCTTGGTTGGCCCCTCTCTTTAGTTGGCTGCTGGTTCAGCCCCTTTTTGGCAAGAGTGTACTTTTTGGCAGATTACTATGCCTTCTGTGGTTTCTGCCGCAGGTTTTATGCTTTTGTTCTCTGATGTGGGATTTTCTTCCCTAAGAGTCGTTCCCATAATTTATTTGGGATGTGTCATACCCTAAGTGGGGAACTTGTTGCTATTGTATAGCTTTGTCTTCCGCTGGGAGGGTGTGGACTCCCCTTTGTGGGTAACTCTCATCTCCTGGTGTTGCTGTATTCCGCTGGTGCGGCGTTGTGGTCTTGCCTGGGTGTGGCTTGGCCATATACGGTGTTGTACTGCGGTGATTTTGCCCTTTTTTCCACAGTTCGGCTTGGTCCCCTGTCTGGTGTTCCAGTGGGATAATTTCCTGGGTTGACGGCTTGGTCCGTCCTACTTGTTTCTCCTCTTATCTTCTGGCTAGTCGCACTTCTGTGTGGCTCGGTTCTCTCCGAAGCGGTCTCCTTCTAGGGGTCGTTCGGGATTTTTTTGTTTTGAGCCCAGCGTAGTCTGGGTGTTCAGTTTTAGTGGCGCTTGTCAGCCGCCAGCTGCGCCTGCCTGCTCTTCTGGTCTGCGGCCGGGGCCTTGGCGTGGGCCCTGGCACTCCTGCTTCTTGTTCTGCTGAAGCCTTGCAAGAACCATGTCTTTTCTTTTCGCGCCTCCCCTTATTGACTGAGGCGCCGTTCTGTCTTGCTTGCCTACTTCAGGCTGTGATAGGTTAGGCTGCCCTCGTCACTGTATGTGTTTGCCAGTGGAGGCCTTTGTCTTCGTTACTACCTCTTCTCCTTGGAGTCTTGTGTTGGTTCTTCGTCCTTGGTACTCCTCTGCGCTTCCTGTACCTCTGGGGCTCTTGGCGGAGGTCTCTGGTACCTTGACTGGGCTTGGGGTGCACTGGCCCCCCCTTTCGCCTTGTCCATGCTTCTTCCTGCTTGGTGGGGGCTGGGCTGCCTCTCTTGTCCTCATGACGCATCCCCTGTGGGGTCAGTGTTCCTCCAAGATGGTGAGGTCTCTTCTGCTTGGGGGGGACTGGGCTATTTTCCTTGTCCCTGTGACTCACCCCCTATTGGGGCCCTGTGTTTGTTCAGACTTGGGAGGTCCTCTCGCAGACCCTCCTTCCCTTTGGATATGGCTAGGGTATCTATTCTACGTTAAGGAATCTGCGGCTAGTAGTCTCTATCAGTTTTACGAGTTACTTACCTTCGGTAACGATGTATCCGGTAGAGACGATTCTAGCCGCAGATTCCTTTACGACCCGCCCTTCCTCCCCGTTCTGCGAGGACCCTTCTTTGGTCTTCTGCACTCGCCTGCCTGCGGGTGGTTGTCTCCTGCGAGTGCCTTTTCTTACTCCCTCCCTAGCGGGATGCTCGTCTTGTTGTTTGCTCCATTCCTTCCTTTCTGGTGATTGGTTGATGGTTTCATGGGTAATTCTGCGTCCTTGCACCCTGGTCTCTAGTGTGGGGTGTGCTTGTGTCCTTCTTCCTTTCTTCCTTTCGTTGCTTGTACTTCTGACTCCTTTGCAGTCCTTGGGGTTGAGGTCCCTTGGCCAGGTCTCGACCCTTCACTCTTTTAGGAGATGTCTCCCCCTGCTGGTGTTGTCTGGGGATGAATTGTCGTTGCGCTTTCGTTCTGGCCTTGGTGCCCTTCTCTGTTCTGGGCGGTGGTTGCAATTTTTCATATTCTTTCTGCCCCCGGGGAGGCTGTTGTATTTGTGTGCAGGCTTGCTTAGTGGAAGCTGTGCTCTGTTCTTTCCTTCCAGGACTTTTGGTGCATTGTTATGTAATGTTATGTTAAAGCGGGTCTTTTATAGCGCACGGCTACTCCTAGGAGTGTCCCGGCGCTTTGCCAAAAACCCGAGCAAGAAGAGACCGGGGCAGATGCAGGGCCAACAGGAAAGGTAATGGGTAAAAAGCCATGTCTTCAGCTCCTTCCTAAAGACCAGTAAGTTGCTGATTTTCCTGAGGGAGACGGGCAAAGAATTCCAACACCGAGGCGCAAGGCATCGGATTCTAGCCCGCCTGATGGAAGGAACAGAAGCCATAGCCAAAGAGGCCGATCTCAAGGTTCTAGAAGGTACGTAAAAAGTAAGGCGCCTCCTAATATATCAAGCCCCTTCATGGTGTAGCGCCTTAAAGGGAAGAGTCAGTGCTTTAAAAGTAATCCGTCTTGAGACAGGAAGCCAGTGGAGCTTTTTGAGCAACTCCGATGCACTCACTCTTCGCTGAAGGCCATATATGGCCCTTGCGGCAGAGTTCTGTACCACCTGAAGGCGCGCCAGAGGAAATTTTGGCAATCCCAGGTAGAGCACATTCGCATAGTCTAAGCGTGAGCCTATCGGGCCTGCACAGTAATCTTTCTATGCTCAAAAGACAAGATTGGGAGGAATTTCCTTAACATTTTCAAAATGCCAAAGCATTTACATGTGAGTTCCCGAATCTGAGGCCCAAAAGAAAGGCCATCATCAATCTGAAACCCAAGGTTCTTTGCTATGGAGGAGGCGTCTGCCGGAGGATACATGTCAGGAGGCCACCAGGCCTTACATCTAGGATCAGGAGAGCAGCCAAAGAAAAGCAGCTCCGATTTATCGGAATTGCATTTCAGACTGTGCTGTTTAAACAAGTCAAAGACCGCCCCCAAACAGCTTCTGATCTGCATACCGTCAAAGTCAGAACCCTTTGAGCAGGTGAAAAGGAGCTGGGTATCATCAGCGTAGGATACGATCTGGGCACCAAACTACTCCGCCACTGCCGCCAGAGGGGCCATATAGATGTTGAAAAGGGTGGGGCTTAAGATAGAGCCCTGAGGCACCCCCACATCCAATGGCGGCATATTGGCGAAGAAAGGTGGTGCCCAGACCGTTTGCCGGCGGCCGGCCGGAAATGACTCAAACCACTTCAACACCGTTCCGCGTAATCCGATCTCCCAGAGTCTTAAAAGGAGACCGTCGTGGGGAACGGTGTCGAAGGCCGCCGACAAATCCAGCATAACTAATATGGCCTTTCCTCCAGTGTCTATTACTTCCCTGATGGCATCGGTAACTTCAAGAAGAGCGGTCTCCGTACTCATATTGGCACGAAAACCCGACTGAGTGTCGTGTAGAATATCATTACTCTCAATGAAGTTAGATAGGGAGATGTGTACATGCTTCTCCACCACCTTAGCCAAGGCTGGGAGAAGGGAGATCGGCCTATAGTTAGCATGGACCAAAGGGTCCAAATTGGGCTTCTTGATAAGTGGCAGGATCAAGGCATGTTTCCAGGCCTGGGGAACAGCTCCCGTGCTTAAGGACATATTGAGCACCGGGTTGAGCAAGGAGTTTATGGCAGGGGCTACTCTTCCAAGACATTTTGCGGGACAAGGATCCTGCGGAGAGCCAGACTTAAGCTGGATGAAAAGGTCAAGTGAGGCAGGAAGAGACAGAGCTGGAAACTCAGAGAGAGAGGGTCCTTCTACAACCAAAGAGGGACACCGAGAAAGCCTAATCTCAGGTACAGATACTAAACTTGGGGAGGTAAAAGTGTCTTGAATAACTTTAATTTTTGTGGCAAAAAAGAGGGCAAGTTGACAAACCCAGTCTTCAGTATGGGAGTGAGCTGGCAAAATCGAGGTGGGGGAAATAAAATCTTTTACAATACGGAATATTTCTTTACTCATATTCGCCGCATCCTCTATTCTCTTGTCAAAATAGGCTTTTTTTCCCGCCATAATATGGCGGTGATAGAGCCTAGTTAATTCCCTATATTTATGTTTGTCACTGGGATCATACAGGCGACGCCAGGCCCTTTCGGCTTTTTTACACTCTCTACGCAGCTCACCTAGAGAGGGGGTGAACCACGGGGCGGAAGCGTGCCTGCTGGTTTTACTGGATATTACCATGGGGGGCTAGCTCCTCAAATCTGTCAACGAGCCACCTATGTAGCAAATCCAAATCCTCCTCTAAACTACCAGACAGTTGACAGGGGTGTGAGGAGATTGTTGATACCAACATTTCAGAGGACACCCGGTGAAATGCCCGCGCAGTCCCTCTAGAGCCTTCCAGTGGTCTTAAAGAGGTAGTGGCGACTGGGGGGATAACATTTTTTATTAAATAATGGTCAGACCATAGGACAGGAACCGGGGGGACGTGCTGATCAGAACTGTAGATAAAACTTGATCGAGAGTGTGCCCTTTGTTGTGCGTGGGAGCAGCGACATAGGGTATCAGCCCTAAAGGAGCTGTACTGTCCCACAACTTGACAACATCAGTATCGCTCACTACATCCATGTGTAAGTTAAAATCTCCCAGCAGTATACAGTGTTCTGATCTTAGACACAATACCGAAAGAACAGCCTGCAGTTCCTCAAAAAAGAGGCCTATGGGTCCCGGAGGCCTATATATTAAAAGCCCCACACAAGCTTGCTGGGGAGACAGAGAAAGGGTAAAACCCAGGGACTCGCATCCCGAGATATTATCAGTGGAAACAATGGCGCAGGAAAAGCGCTTGTCGACTACCAGAGCGTCCCCACCACCTCTGCCTATGGCCCTATCCTTCCTGACGATCACATAGTCAGTGGGAATGGCAGTCGCTAAATCAGGGCCCGAGCTTTCCACCAACCAGGTCTCAGTTAAAAAAAGGCAAAGCGGCTTAAACTTCGTCAGCGGATTGTAAATATCCAATGAATGCCTACTGAGAGATCTGGTATTGAGCAGAAAGCAAGGATTGTAAGTTGGCAGAGTTGCGGGGGTGCAACATGGGAGCCGACCAAACGCCAGCCGCAGCCAGGGCAGCCCTTTTTCAAAACCAGACTACCCGGAAAAACACAGCAGCAAGTCGCCCCCTTGCCCCGAAAAGAACAGAGCTCAGCAGAAGTGTAAGAGCGCATGGTGGCAAGAATATGGAAAAAACAGCCTAAGGAAAATAGCTCACGTCCGCACCCGTCCGCATCCGGGACGCTGACAGGCGCAGACAGGCTTACCTTAGGCGCTCCTTTGGCGCGGGATAGGCGCGTCCGCACAGCGCGTCCGCTGCGCGGAGGGAAACTTGGCACTTTTCTGGATGGTGCTGTTTTTCACCATTTGTTTCTTTCCTTTTTGTTTAGCCGATTTTTTTCGCACACTTTTCTCGTATTCTCACAGTTTTTGTTTGTGATGGCTTTGCGTTGTAGCGCTGAAAAGTTCTCCGAAGAAAACTGACGTAGGCGCGCCAGGGACACCCTGAATAATTTGGTTGCTGATTTCTGACCTTAATCCAAATACAAAAGAGGCAACAGATCCTCCCATGTTTTCACCTAAGGGATCATTCATCCCGTTGTGCTCCCTAAACACCTGCTTTAGTCTCTCAAAATAAGTCTTCACCGGTTCCTTGGGCTCCTGAAAGGTTCGATACATTTTAGGCCAATTAATCTCTCTCTGAGAAACCTTCATTTTTAGGTGTCTTCTGATTTCTTCATACTTGGCCATAATGATAGGTGAAGCAGCCTTCGGACCTGCAACCTGTGGTGGCCTTACATGAAAAGAACTTTCATTTGCGAATGTTTGACAGTGTCATTTTCTTTCCTGCAATAACTATGACCTGCGAAAAACCCTTACATGAAAAGAACTTCCATTTGCGAATGTTTCCTTTTCTTTCCTGCTATAGCAAGCACAGAAAGCACACACTGACAGTGCCTCATAGGAATCCTTGGGCTTTTAATTCTTCTCTATTTAAAGATAGCACAAGATTCTTTTTGCACATATTTATTTACAAATTTATCAACATTGCTAAATCTTGAAATGCTTTTATACGAATGTGACTGTAATGAAATGTACTCCTTTTACCTTTGCTATTTTATGTGCCTTGCAAAAGTGCTCAGGACAAGCACCTTTTATACCAATTGCAAAGATTTTTATTAATCCAAAGTCAAAGTCAAAGTCAAAGTTTATTATGTTTTGGCTCTCAATGAGGGCCACATAAAATAAAACACACAGTATACATCACATAAAGGAAACAACAAAGTAAAACCATACAGTCTAGAAAAAGCGATGTGACACATACAATCATTAGTCTAGCAGTCCCCAGCAATTCCCCGTGCATTATCAATAAATATCTAAAAAACTTTTAAAAAAGTTAAAAATTCTGTAGCAAAACATTTCGTTAGGGGGGCTATAAAGTGCATGGAGAAAAGTATTTACATTTAAAATTCCTAGCTGTAGACAAATTGGTTTCAGCCATTTGAGGCGAAAAGGACGCAATACCTTGCATACAAACAAAACATGATTACGATTCTGTACACCATTATGACAGAAATTACATACGGGAGACACACCGTACCATTTTGCGTGAAGAGAGTTTAAAGGAAGCAGATCTTGTCTCAATAAAAACCATAACCTTCTGATTCTGTGAGGGATGTTCCAGATGAGATATTGTTGGGGCTGTTTAAACAAGTATGTATTTAACAAAGATTGTCTATCTTTTTTCCTTGATTGGGCTATCCTATCTAGTTTGTAACATAGTTCCCAGGATGCATTTTTTAATTTCATCTTAAGTTCAACAGGGTCTAATAAGAACAAGGTGTTTGCATCCAACTCTAGTAGACCAACAGCCATTCTAAAGTTTTTTACCAATAGAGAGAAGTCATTGAGATCCCCCAAAAGTTCTCTTTTAATCGCTTCTCTGAGGGAACCATTTTTTCCTCTAACCAGACAGGCTACCCATCTTACAAGGGCAATCAACCCCTGCACCCAACCACTTCTCAAACCAAATTCTAGCCTGCATGAACTGTCAGAGCAGGCCGTATTTAGTGATGATATTTTCCTTAAGATCTTTCCTTCTGTTTTCGACACAAATCCCCAGTGTTTTATATCCACTAATTCAATCCCATAAAGGAGAGTGGCAGGTATCTTAGCTTTGAATACATCAAGGAATAATGTGAAGTGTCTCTTCCCTGTAGCATTGTACAAAGAGCACAATCCCATCCCATGTGACAATGCTTTACGAGAATTGTGCTCTATGTGGGCAGTCTCACTTATGTTTGCTGTAATTATTTTCCCTAAAAAGGTGTAGGTTTTAACGACCTCTAATTTCTGTCCTCCTAGTGTCCAGTTGTAGTTTGCAGACCTGCATTTTTTCTTACCGAAAATACACATAATCTTGCTTTTAGTAGCATTGATCTTCATAAAGTGTGTTTCTGCGAAAAGTGTTAATGCATGCAGGCGATTTGACAGGCCCTTCGGAGTTAGGTCAAGAACAAGTATATCGTCTGCATACATTAGAACAGATATCGGTACTCCCCCGATTTTTGGGGCTAGTCCTCCACTGGATGTTATTTGGGACGGTAGGTCAGCTGTATATAGGGAGAACAGTATAGGGGCTAATATGCATCCTTGTTTTAATCCATTCGGGGAAGGGATTGATTGGGAAAGTCCCCTTTCCCCACCTAGTAACAGCTTACACCATGTGTTGGTGTGAAGGGACTTTACCAATTCTAGTAAATATGCTGGCATACCCATTGTGGCAAGTTTTTTCCATAACATTGACCGATCTACCTTATCAAACGCGGTTGAAAAATCAATGAATGCCACATATATTCCGCCTCCTCGAACTCGGACATATTTGTCTACAAGCACCTGTAAGGCAGTTAAATTGTCCAGGGTTCCATGCTCTTTACGAAAGCCAGTTTGCTGCATAGGTAAAATATCATTTACATCTATCCATTTCATAATTAATAATAAAACACATTTTGCGAACATTTTTCCTATTGAATCTAAAAGTGCAATTAAGCGATAGTTCTTAGGGTTATCCCGTTCTCCCTTTTTGAATATGGGAATCAGAATACTACCCCTCCAAGAATTGGGGACTAATTTAGTAATAAAACATGTCTGAAACAGTGGGAGTAATATCTTACTCCATAAAGTAACATCCTGCTTTATCATAGTCATGGGCAATTCGTCCGGGCCCATGGCTCCGGAAGAGCGCATACTTCTTATTACAGCTGCTATAGATTCTTCAGTAGGAAGATCTATGTTATCATCTTTATTCAGGATAAATTCCAAATTATTATCCTCCACTCCATTGGAAGCGTAAAGATTAGAGATAAATGTCATCCATACTTCCTCTGCAATAGAAACTGGAGTAGGAAGAGTTCTCGCTCCGCATCCTTTTCCTATTACAGACCAGAAGTCTCTAGAGTTATTATTGACAGATGCCTCTCTTAACTGTATCCATAACTTATCTTCTTTTTCTTTCTTTAATTTATTTTTTAATCTGTTCCTTCTTCTTTTGAGTAGGGCTAAGTTTAGTTCGTTTTCTCTGGTTCTGTTTAGGTATTGTTGCCTAACGAGTTTATTTACTTCCTTATTTAAGGATAGCAATAAAGGTGGAGGGCGTGGGAGGTTCTTAGGTTTACTATTTATCTTTGCCATCCTTCTTAGTTTCTGCGATAGTAATTCAAACTGAAGGAGTTCTGAACCTTGCCATTCCTCTAGTTCCAATATGGTTAGGGCAAGAATACTTTGAGTGTTCCTTATAGATCTAGAATCCCAGAAACATCTTCCTCCCTTACACTTAATATTAATTCCTGTATTACTCAAAGTCCAGGACTCAGCCGCAGGGGGTTGGAGGGAAATTGTTATATTAATGATTTTATGATCACTCGAGGTAGAGTTAGAAATCACAATATCCTGAATAAAAGAGAACGTCTCATAGTCTGTGATAACATAATCTAAAATAGACTCACCTCTATATGACCCATGTGTGAACTTAGCTGGGACATCAGAGGGCATTCTGCCGTTTACTATAAGCCCCTCTACCAAGCTTATTTCCTCTAATAGGATTTTTCCTCGTTTGTTGGTTTTTATTTTATTAGGAAAAACAGATTGAGGTATATTATACGCTTCTTCCTTTGTCTTATTTCTAAATAGCTCTAGGCTTATGTTAGAGACTTTACAGTTCAGGTCACCCATAAGTAGGATATATGGAGGGACAGCCCCCTCTATCAACTGTTTTATGTACAAGAACATTCGCTTTAAAACGGCATTAAACTTATGTTCTGGGGGTATATATGCATTAATAACCACAAGTGACTTTCGAGGACCTTCTAAAGCTAGATTATTAATGGTTATTACTTGAAAAAGTTTGCTAATATCAACGTGATGAGAGAATTGCCATTGGAAAGCATTAGATAAAAAACAGACAATTCCCCCTTTTGCATGACCTCTATTTGATTGGGTAGCGGGGGCCTCAAAAGCAAAATAGTCTTTCCCCCCATATTGTATATCTTTACACCATGTTTCTTGGATACACAATATATCAGCATTCAGAGAAAGGAGATAGTTCAATTTCTCAGGGGAATTGTACAAACCCGCAGCATTCCATGAGATAATATTAAGTTGTCTGTTAAAGATGCTGAAACAGACATTTACTCATCGATGTATTACTCAATAATGCTCCAGGTAGCCAATTCCATTGCTGGGGGTCATGACATTGAGATGAAATCATGCTCTCATTATATGTTGGAATCTTTGAAACCATACGCTTTCCCCTTGATACACAAATTTTTAAATCCTTGTTACAAGCAGACAAGACATTTTGTTTAATATCCAAGCTAGATGGTCCCTCTCTATAACAGATACTAGTAAATGGTAATACATCTATACCTCGACATTGAAAAGCTTCTGCTTGCTGTAGAATGATATTAGCAATTATTTTTGAGCAGAATTTAACCCTTGCTCGTTGACCATTCTCACATGTTACCATTGAAACCAGATCTATGTCACTTGACTGAATTAATTTTAAACTTTCAATGTCTTTAAGGCAGCTAAGCAACCATGACCTGTTTAAATTTAGGTCAAAGTCAAATAATGGCAAAAAGTCCAATGACAGTGTATCCACCCATACTGGAGCAACTTTTGGAGGCACATTAATTGATACCAGTGGTACTTCAGAAGGCAATTGAAAAATAGGGGCAGATGGATTAAGTGTTCTTATTACCATAGTCTCCTTTCTTATGTTTTCTTCTGCTGATACACGTGGTTCTGACTCGTTAATCTTAGAACTTAGGGCTCTTCCATCACTAATTTTAACAGCAGGAATGTCTTTCACAGTCAAGGTGGAGGTGCTAACCTCTGCCACTTTCATATTGATATCTGATATGGAGTTTTCTGAAATTTCCAGTTCCTCCAAAGCTTCATTTACATGTTGCTGAAATATAACTTGCCTTTGTCGTCTCCTTGTATACTTGCGAACTGGCTTCCTGTTCTTTCCTTTATATTTTTTACATTTTCCCTTTTTGGATCCCTTAGTATCAGATGTTAATTCATATTCTTTTTTATCATGACTAAAGATAGGGAATAGCGCATTTCCAGTGGTTTGCTTGTCCTCTACAGGGCCTTCTTCCTCCTTTGTTTGACTCTTTGATGTAGTATCAGATGTGGGGCGTGAGCTTTCGTCCATCACTATAGAGTCTCTTTGTTTTTCATTCAACTTTATTGTGGAGGGTGGAAGTAAGGTTTCAACATGCTCATGTACTTCTACCTGGAGCGTTGGCCCAACCACAGGAGTTGTTCTTAATATGTTATCGCCTTCCACAGTATTTGGGTTCACAGGAAATGATCTTAATGTGTTATTGCCTTCCGCAGTATTTGAGGTCACTGGAGTACTGGGCATGACTTTTCCATTCTCCGTATGCTTTGTCACTAGGACTTTCAAAATCTCAGTTACTGAGTCCATAATACAATCAGTACTCACAGCAAATTTTCCTAATAGCAATAATATAGAGGCCAGCAGGTCCTCGAGAGCTATCAAAGAGTCTGAAATCGGTTTTTCATTTTTTGGATATTCGGTCTCTACATAAGCACGAATCCCTGATAGATTGAGATTTGGAGATTTCATCTCACTTTGCATAGAAGGAATGTCGTTGGATGCAATGGATGGAGTACTGCTATATAATGTTAGTCCAGGGGGATGTACTATGTTGGGAGTTTTGTTCAATTCGGATTGGTTCCCCTGTCTCTCATCCATGTATCGACCACAGAGTTCTAAATCAATACTGGACAACATAGATAGTTCCACTGCATCCTTCTCCATCTGTCCGACTTTCTCATTTTGCTGTTTTGCTTCTACCTTTGGTGATATCAACTTAGGGAGCTCACTATCAGTAGAAGCTGGCACAGTACTTGACTCCTTATAGATTGGTAGAAACATTGAAATTGAATCTTGAGTAAGATCAGACTCAAAAGGAAAGTCTAATTGTGGTAGCGACCCCTCTTCCTTTGGAGGAGATCTTTCCATTTCCTTTTTTGCCGAATTTTCCCAAATTTCCATTAACTGCCTTTGTCCCTTCAATTGCAAGCTATTAGCGTATTTATTCTGCAAGGGGTTCGCTCTTATTAATGCATTTGGCCGCCCTTCAAGCGTTCTTCCAGAACGTAATTTCCTAACTGACATAGTGCACTTTGCAGAAGCCTTTCAGTCGTTTTGTGATTAGAATCAAATTTTAGGAGTTAAAATCTGGGATATAAAAGTTGGAAATGGACTGTCTTAAACTATATAAAAGTCAATGCACGTGTTATGCTGTATGTGCCAGACCCAATGAGTGAATGGTCACCTCGCCAAATATCCGTCAGCTAAATCGACTGATGGTATATTTAAAATATTTGAAAGAAAGTGGGCCCAGCCCAGCCTACCTCGGCCACTGAGGGCCACAGAGGGCCCGCCCTTTGCCCGGGCTTAGCCCGGCGTCCCGCTCGCGTCCCGCGAGACGGGGGTGACTCCGCTTTTCTGCGCCTCCTGGCGCGAAACTGACGCGGCCGGTGCCGCTCGGGCTGCTGGGAGTGGTAGTCTCCTCGCCCTGCACCGCGCTCCGCTCGCCGTCTTCAAAGCTGGTTTTAGTAGCGGGAGGCGGGCGGATGAAGGCGCCGATCTGTTGAAGGTAAGGTGCAATCCACAAAGCAGTCCTCACAGCGTCAGTTCTAAAGATATCCCCTCGACCGGGGTGACTCCGCTTTTCTGCGCCTCCTGGCGCGAAACTGACGCGGCCGGTGCCGCTCGGGCTGCTGGGAGTGGTAGTCTCCTCGCCCTGCACCGCGCTCCGCTCGCCGTCTTCAAAGCTGGTTTTAGTAGCGGGAGGCGGGCGGATGAAGGCGCCGATCTGTTGAAGGTAAGGTGCAATCCACAAAGCAGTCCTCACAGCGTCAGTTCTAAAGATATTTATTAATCAGGCAATAAAGAATTTACTTACTGTGGTGCTTCATGTGTGGGCCATTCAACGGCTCTCTTGCATTCTGCTTACAAGTCTTTTGGGACCGCTACCACAAATTACACATCTAAGTCTTCTCACAATAACTTGGTGGTGGTCACAGTTTTCTCTATCTGGGTGTACCACTTATTGGGATTCTCTCTAAGCTTTAAAAGCATATTGGTGAAATGGAAAATACCTGATGGAAACCATGGGACATGTACCTATGCTCCTCGTACTTCTCATAAGGGGAACTCTTTACATCCCCTCAACTGCAACTTCCTCACCCTCTTTTCCCCTCTGCTTCACTTCGACCCTCTCTTTTTTGCACCACAATTCCCTCAGCTTCTCTGTGTCACTCCATTTCTAATGCTTTCAATGAGTTCCTTTACATGCATTTGCAAACCTCTCAGCTTCAACATCCACGATTCATCCATCCGAGCATTTCTGCACAACTTCTTCTGCTGGGTTATATCAATACCACTGTCATCTTCTATCTTCTCCATCTTGGCATGAGCCTCATTTACCCTCTCACTGCTTCCTTGCACAGATAAAGCAACTATTTTTCTCCATAGCACCCTCTCAAGTCCAGTCCCACATTTCCTTTCGGCAGCTCCTCAGTGTCAGTCTTTAACTGGGATAGATTTATCCTCTGGGTGGTTTGAACTACACCTGTTGAGCTAACTGACAAGTCTTTGCTGGCTGTCTGCCCCATATGTTCCTTGCTGATCACGTATCACCCCTGTTAAGGAACTATGGCCATGCTTTCTGTTCTTGGTGTTAAATCCTGCGGTAAACTTGGTTCAAGTCATCTCTGAGCAAACTAGCAGGAGTCTCGACTAGGAAGACAAGAATGATGCTCGGCAAGTGTAAGGTACTTTATGCGACTGATATGGGTTGGGAGGAAGGCCCGAGTAGAGGATGGAGCACGTGTCTCTGTATAACTTTGGGTGCGTGAGGCTACACTGAGGATCCTGCGGTTGCTGTATTCTTGGATATTACTCTTGTGGCAGCACTTGGCATATCCACTGTTGTCTCATTTTATGTGGGTGATCTAACACTAAGAAATTTCTTTGTGAGGGCGTCTTCCTCCTCACTCTCTCACTTCCAGCATCTCTATGAAAGGTCCCCCTATCACAGCGAGGATTCAACGTCCACCAGCCAACCACTGTGAGGCATCGCACTGACACAAAGCTCCAATCAATCTTATGTCTCTTTTCGATCTTTACTCCGTTTGCTTGCTCTACAACACAAAACATTTTCTATAGTGACAAGAATACTTCCTGTGCACGCACTAAAGTGTGCTATAGACCTGTGAAAGTCACTACTCACCACCACTGAGCTCTGTGAATACATTCGCACAAGAAAGTTCCGTTTCTAATTTGGCATGTCTGATAGTGCCTCACAGTACACCTCTCCTAGCAGGCAAGTTTATTGATTGAATTTTCAACTTGAGCTACCTCTCATCAAAAGTTTTAAAAAATGATCATCGGAATAACAAAAATTATAACTTCAACAAATCCGTCAATCAGAGCCACATTATATTTGTCTTCAATTATCGTCCACTGCCTCCCTTTTTCTTTAGGCTTACTTCAGCTCCCAAAATGTACTGTGCCGCTTACTTTATTCCCTCGTTTTTCATGCAGTCCCTATTGATACTCACATTGTTGTTCTTCTGTTAGCCACTTTGTCTATCCGGAACCCGGATAAGATTGGGATTGGTCAATTTAAATCTCTGGGCATACGGCCTGAACCATGAAGGTGCCGTACTCTGTTCTACAGCCAATTAATTTCAAGTTATGGTTTGGCTCCAATTGGAACCATCAACTCTGCTACCCCATTTGTTGGTGTGGGATTTTAATCAAATTCTGGCTCATGGGGCGTGCCAACATGTAGGACCAGGAGCAGTGTAGTCCCATTACGGACTTTGGTGCTACTCGACTGGAAGCTTCTATTCTCTAGCAAGGGTAACCCATACAATGATGCTGAGAAATTCATATAAGAATTACAGACAATTATGGTTTCAGTGCTTTATATGAAGAATTAATTGCCAAATTACAGAAAAGATATTATGGGCACGGTTACCAGCAAAGAATATAAGTCAGAAGTACAAAGAATTCAGTATTGTTCTAAATTAAATCAGATGGGAATATGGTGTCTCTCTTTCCTAGCAACATCTGCACTCTCATATAGGGCTTTAGACAAAGATTGACATACATTCTGTGGGTTTACCTAATTCTCAAAGTTTGAAACAATTTAGAAGAAACGTTTTACTACATAATACATTTGAGGATTCTCTCAGGATGGTAATTCAGTGAGATGCAACTATTCTCACAGTCTTAGTTGTACAGTTAAGTTGATACATTATTTCATATTAGCCTGGGACAGTAAGAACCATCCTTGATTCAGTACAATAAGGACATTTCCCTGAGAACATTTTCTGCTTACTCGAGTGAAAACTAGACAAGTTTTATTTAGAATAGGAATCGGTAGCAGTTATCACGTGAAATATTTTGTGACATTGAGCC
Source organism: Lissotriton vulgaris (assembly GCF_964263255.1). NCBI lineage: Eukaryota > Metazoa > Chordata > Amphibia > Caudata > Salamandridae > Lissotriton > Lissotriton vulgaris. The sequence continues at coordinate 408,713,893 of NC_141699.1, read as the reverse complement.
AAGATGCAGGACAATGTAAACACAATTTAATGTTAGCAGAAGCTCAAATCGTAATGCTTTTTCTTCATTGACAAAAAATGGACTTTCACATTGTCATACAAGAAACATTTTCTGTGGAGCATGTTTTCCATACAGAAGTACTAGAAAATCGTTGAATAAACCAGCCTGTGATCTCCATTCTCTTGCTTCTAGGTCGATCCACACTCACTGTGCTTACCTTTGCCCCATATGAGTGGTTTGAAGAGTGGAAGGATAAAAACGTAAAAAAACGAGGAGAGGATTACGATGGGCTCAAGAACATGTTTGCAGACGCAATGATCCAGACCGTTACAAAGCTCTTCCCGAACATACAGGATAAGGTAGGTGTGTTGAGGGGGGTTTATTTCTGGAATAAATTCATGAAATCTGATATAGTGCACTCAAGTACATGAAACATGTTTCTAGATGGCTGTCTTGGAGACGTTCTCTATCCATCAAATACAAATTTAGCCCTGGTACCGAGATCTGCGTTTGGCCCAATCTCCCACATTCCCTGTGGAATACACCTCAGTCCCTGACACAGTCATTTTAGTGAAGGTGTACCAAATTGCATTTTAGGGGTGTCGGGTGGATGTCCATGTTGCTCCGTAAGTAGGTGCAAGTCCATATTCAGCACCTCAGAGGTTACCTTGTCAGAGAGTCTGCAGTCCACCCGAATTGTCATTTTTGGGGAGTCTATACTCTACCAACAGTACACTTTCATCTTCTTTTTTTTAAACATGTTTTTATTGTATTAAACATGGAAGGCGATTAAACACACAGTTGCAGCATCATAAACATATATAGTACATTTACAGTCAGGTCCATTTAGTATAGCATCTTTAAATCAGTAGGAATTCCGGCAGATCGGATGCAGACATAAAATAGCACACGTGTAAGTAATTATAACTCTCAATCTGAAATGACCTCTTCCTTGTCTAGCCGCGGGGGCTCACATATATCACCCCTGAACTTATTCCATGCACCCCATATTCGCTCCCACTTCGCAGGGCATCCGCGGTGGATAAATATTCGCTCCCACTTCGCAGGGCATCCGCGGTGGATAAATACCGCTTTTTCGGCCACCATTGCTTCATCCATGCCCCTGCACCAGTCCCTTAATGTTGGCAGCACATCGGAGCCCCACAGCTTGGCAATATTGCGTTTCGCCATCATCATACCCAACATGGCCCAATCCTGTTGTCGATGGGTTAGGTCAGTTGCTTCCCATATATTCAACAAGCACCGCCAGGGATCGGGCAGCTGGCAAACAGTTATGGTCTGAGAGATGGTGCGCATCACAGCAGTCCAGTACATTGCCACCCGACCCAGTCCCATATAGTATTTTAGAATGTCCCCTCCTCCCCACATCCACGTAGACAATACATATGTGAAGCCTTTCCCATCTTGTAGAGGACTGTTCTGGTGTAGTATGTGCGGTGTAATATTTTCAGTTGGACTAATTTAAGCCTGGAGGGGATAGCCGTCTCCCGCGGGGAGGAGAGGGCCTCTTGCCACTCCGAGACACTTTCATCTTTTAAAGTAAGGTACAGTCCTCCTTTTGCCAGTGTAAACTGTGTGAAAGTTGTTAGAATACAGTCCAAGTTTTGAGAAAGAAAGCATTTACATTTCTTAACAAATAGGTGTAAAATGTGTTTTTTCTTTGCAAATCTAAAAGCTTTGAGAAATAACTATTAATGGGTATGTTACCTCGGTCAATCCTTATCCCCTCTCCCATAAAGGGTTTTTTCATTGATTACTGTGGTTTTTAAGTAAGATTATGTACAGTAGATTACGATTTCTGAAGCTAGAACAAGTTACTACCTGAAAATTATTACGTGACATAGAACCATTCCTCCACCTTGTGATTGTCTCACAAGTCACCCAAGAAATTCTGCACTATAACCAAGTTTACTGCCGGTGGGGTGGATAGTTTCTTGTTTTAAAATTGATCTGTATACCACCCACAAACTCATTCAGTCACATCTTGGCAGATAATTGTCCCGGTTTTTGCAGCCAGAGTATTAAGGAACTAGGACACACTAACTAGGATACATGGAATATGGCACATGGCACAAATAGCTGGAAGAATATTCTAAACTGTTTTAGTGAAATGACTGTAACATTTGAAGGGCCCTGCCAGGAAGAGCAAGTGTCACATGCGACAGGCTATGTTTCTGGAAAGAGAACAGTTCTACAAATAGCATTTAAAAAAGAATCTTTAGTAGCCGTTCAGCATCGATTCAAAGTCAGTAAGAAAAACCTGTCAGTCAATGTGTTGGCTTTTCGCAGAAACTCTGGTTGTCGCCAGACATCTTCTAGTGGGATCAAAAAGCCAAAAAGGTGAATATTATCATTTTATATTCTTCCATTCAGTGATAATCTTAACCTTTACACATATGTTACCTGTGTTTTATTTTCTTTTTCATAATTTCCCTGATGATGCTTGGTAGAAGTCAGTTTTGGACTCTACAGTGAAAAATATTGCTCTAGCATTCTAGTGAAACTGCAAAGGTTTTCACCCCGAGGTGGGCTCGCTTTACATTCACATATTTTCAACATTGACTGTTTGAATGGGTTTGGGCTTGAGTAGCTATGGAACACATGCAAACGATATCCACATGTTTGGAAATGTTTGGGCAATCTTTTAAAATCTCCAATTTATGCATTAGTAAAAGAGCTGTGTGCCTCATAATGAAACTCGTACATGACCTTTGGGACAATGGCTTTCATCCCAGGCTGCACCTTTGAGGCAAATCTCCCCTAAGTGACTTGAGGCAACGTTTTGCAATGACCACTCATGAGCAGCATTCTTTCTGTTGTGGCATGAACCTTAAAGCATGCCCTCTCTCAAAGTTCTCACACACTGCCCCTCTTGTGTTTCAAATCTATCCCATTCCAGACAGACCAACATTCTATTGTGAAATTAAATTAGTAAATTATTATACTGACTTATAAAGTGCTGCTGATTCCTCTATCAAAGTGTAGACCTTATAAATGGCAGCATATTTTAGCCTTTCTCAATTGCTTTGGGTATCTCAGCTCTCCTGACATGGGGTTCCTAGTTCCCACCCTCCCCCCAATCGACAGTCCTCCAAAGCACATTTACTCTACGCATCTAGTGGTTCGAAAGGTTTTCCTCATTAAGGATTACACCCCAACACACACGCTCTTCTGACATGCACATCCTCATCACCAGTGTTATATTTAAAGATAGCTCTTGGTAAGCAGGAGTCGGATAAGACAAATCTTGTAGGTAAACAGGTTGTAGATTTATTGTAGATGGTAGTGTATAGGTTACTTAGAAAGTCCCACCAAAAGCAGCATCTCTCGTTCTCAACCCACTCTGCCAACTCAGCCAACTCAGCCACACAATGACACCACAAAATTCCATAATGTTCTAGCTAAGCAAAACAGGAGAAGCTTAAAGACTTCAGATTGTAACACACTGCATATTGCTGTCAGAGCATAAATTCTCCATAAATGGTGTAGTGTGAGGAGCTGGTGTGAACGCAAACCTCTGGAATCTGATGCTAATCCCCAAGCCTCCACTCTTGGAAGACGCGTAGTGACAAGTTTGGTCTGAACTCTTACCTCTTGGGGAAAATGAGGGTTAGGACACAGAGAAACACACACTGCAGGTAGCATCTCATTGGTGAAGGAAGTATTTTTTAAGAAGCAAAAGGTCATTAAGCAAGCGCTCCTCACCAGAATATTCGTACAGTATAAGTGGCTCATAGAGGAGAGTGTTTAGAGCTGGTCCTGCTCTACGCTAATGTATACAGTACTCCAGTTCGACCCTTACCAGGTCCCATCTGAGGTATGCCGTAATCCCTCACACAATTCTGAGAACCTAGACACTGGCGCATATGATAGTCAGGTGAATGAATGATATTCAGCCAGAAGGACGGTGAGACTGGGGAACTCCAAAGGAGGAAGCAGGCACGTTCTTACACCAAAAGAGCATAGTTGATATGCTTTGTCAACACAGGAGCATAAACACACATAAAACTGCAGAAGCGAATAATGCAAGAAGGGAATGGGGAAAACAGAGGTGTTGGCAAAGGAATTAACGACGGGAAAACTATGAACGCGCAAACTTACAGCTAAGCAGCTGTGAGTGAGGGAACTGGCCATTAATATTGTTGCTTCTTGAATTTACCTGCAAATTCCAGCCTTACCTCCAGGAGTAGCTCTGATGGGAGTCCTAGTTGGTGTGTCCTGCAAGGTTTGTCGAATCCCTGTGTGCCTCTGCTGCCACTGACGAGCCTCCCAAACTGCTGCCTTCCTGCCCTTTTCGATTCTGACTTTGTGACTTCACAGGGATTGTACTGTTCTATGGTCCCTTTCTGCCTCTAATCCTGACATATCATCTCAGCAGGGTTTAGAGTCTACAATATGCCAGTGTCCATGTGGTGATATGCAGACTCCCACAAAAAGGCATCTTTTTAGGTCTCGATTACAGCATTGCCTTAGCAAGGCTTGTTTGTCGAGATTATAGTAAGGCCTTCAAAAGTCTACCCAAAACTGCAGATCGGGTACAGTTCATATGAGCCAGGCACGTGCACATCGCCAGCCACATCGCACACCACCATTTGTCTGAGCCTCTGCATCAGACTTCAAAGGAATCCGCTCCCAAGCCGCCCCCCCCACCCAATTCCGCTCCCCCGCCCCCCACCACGCAATGCCGAGAGCTTGTTTTTTTTTTTAACTCGTGCCAAAGCCGGTGTCGTCATCTGCTCCTCGAGATGGGATGCAGCCATAGGGGCTCCCTAAATTGAGCTCTCTGGGTGACTGAACAGTTGGTGCAGCGTTGGCAGGACAGCCTCCACCAGAGCCGAGCCCTGCCGCATGCTCTGCAGTAAATGCAACCGTTACGTCGTCGCCAACCTCGGGTTTGAAATTACATCGTCCCTTCTTACACAGCAGCACGGACTCCATCTTTGCTTCGAGGAAGCCGAAGTGCAGCCTGCTGTCCTGACATGACCATTTCAGATTGTGTAACGGGAGCCTTGAAAATCTAAAAGGTTCTCTGGATGCCAAGACCCCTCCTTAAAGCCTCTCTTCCTATCGAACTGCTGGTCTGTTTTGAAGAGGCTTCTATGTTACGTGTTCGGTCATAGTTATAAATCCCCCACATATTACAAGTGTTAATTTTTTTTATCCTCAATTAGCACAAACTCTCTAGTGCACATCGTTTAGGTTTGCTTAATTTTTAACTCTCAGTCCAGGCATTTAGATGTTTAGGTAGTAGGCAGAGTCGCCAGCTCTTTGTTACAGTTCTGACGTTGTCTGGACGGACCTTGCTCCATGATTCATAAATGCTTTATAAGGCAATACTGCTCTTTTGCCATGATCTGCAACTCTAGTCAAAGTAGCTGTGTGTTCATCAGTATGGCAATTGTTTTAAATCGAGATTTGTGTAGTTCTGATGACATTTTAAGCTGCCGGTTCCGGAAGCTCCTCTAGCAATATGCAAATCCGTGCCATCTCCTCCATCCAGATCTTCAAAGCGGACCTCAAATCTCTTCTATTCCCAAGACACTTTCAGGACTAATTCCCTCCTTCTCAGACCCCACCAGGAAGTTCTTTAGTCATTGTAAATTTGTCATATATATTTATATTTTGTTTGTACATTCTGTGCTTGATGCTTTTGATATTGTGTTCCTTTTACCAGCGTTGTTTTGATTCTATGGCCTGCTATTTTTCGCCAGGAAGCTCTTTAGTCATTGAAAATTTGTCATATAAATTCATATTTTTGCCCGTACATTCTGTGCTTGTTGTGTTTGAGATTGTGTTCCTTTTGCCTGCGTCGTTTGATTCAATGGCCTGCTACTTTTGTTTTGTTTCATTCCTGTAACAGTTCTCTCATGTAACGTAACTGGTTCTATTGTACAGTGCTCTGACACCTTCGGGTAAAGTCCGCGCTTTATAAAAATGCATAAAATAAAATGTTCACAGCAGCTTTTCTGTCTTTCCTTGTGTCTAGGACAACATATTGGCAAGTAGATCTCATTTTTCACAAAGTATAGATCACACTGTTGACATATCAGATTTTGAGGATAAAATGATGTGGCCTAGTGGCTCAAAATTCCAAGGAATCTGGAGACCCAGGTGCGAATTCCAGATTCGTAGCTAAACTGAACATTATGTGATCCTGGGTAAATTGCTTAACTTCCCAGTGTGTAAAATGTATTTGTGTAATCCCCACAACCTATCGTCCCTGACCCATCAAGTTAAATATAGCGCTCCATAGCTAGGTTTGTGCTATATAAATATCATATAAGGCTATTAGCGTCTGTGGGACACACACACCATCCGTGCACGGTTTCAACAGGCACACACATACCACCGGCCGCCAGTGCACACTTTCACCAGGCACACACACCACCAGCCTTCAGTGCACGCTTCCTCCAGGCACACACACCACCAGCCTTCAGTACACGCTTCCAGACACACACACCACCAGCCGTCAGTACGCGTTTTGCCAAGAGGCACATACACCACCAGACGTCAGTGTACGCTTTCACCAGGCATACACACCACCAGACGTCAGTGCACGCTTTCACCAGGCATACACACCACCAGCCGTCAGTGCACGCTTTCACCAGGCACACACCACCAGTCGTCAGTGCACGCTTTCACCAGGCACACCCACCACCAGCCATCAGTGCCGTCTTTCACCAGGCACACACACCACCAGCCGTCAGTGCACGCTTCCTCCAGGCACACACACCACCAGCCGGCAGTGCCCACTTCCACCAGGCACACACACCACCAGCCATCAGTGCACAATTTTTACAGGCACACACACCACCAGCCATCAGTGCACGCATCAATTGTTAACACACCCATAATTAATTATTGTAAAAATCGCAGTATGGCGCACGTTACTTTTAAACATGTCAGTGCACGCTTTTCCACCAGGCACACACACCATCAGCCTTCAGTGCAGGCTTCCAGACACACACACCACCAGCCGTCAGTGCACGCTTTGCCACCAGACACACACACCACCAGCCGTCAGTGGACGCTTTCTACAGGCACATACACACCACCAGCATTCAGTGCACGCTTTCATCAGGCATACACACCACCGGCCGACAGTGCACTCTTTCACAAGGCATACACACCACCGGCCATCAGTGCACACTTTCACCAGGCACAGACATCATCAGTCATACATGCACGCTTTCACCGGGCACAAACACCACCAGCCATCAGTGCACAATTTCTACAGGCACACACACCACCAGCCATCCGTGCACACATCAATCTCAGTATGGGCCACTTTACTTTTAAACATATTCATCTAAAGCGCAGCATGCCACCATTTCTACAAAAATAAATGCACATTTTTTTGCCCTACAATTTATAGACTTTTGTTGCAATTGGTGTTGCAATATTTAGCAATGCCAATAGCTCAAACTTAATTAATACGAGACCTATTGCATTGCAAATGCTTGTTTGAGAGTGCAGACCCATCAAAATGGCAGCATTTGGGGAGGTGGAGTTCATTACAGAAGGGATGTGTCCTAGGGTGAGGCATGTCCTGAAAGGTGGCGTTGCTCAAGGGAGGGATTTAGCCAAAGAAGGGTCCTAAAAAATCCACAGGGCATTGTTGATAGAAGAGAGATATCGGTCAGTGAAAGGAGTGCTACCAGAATATTGCTGTCACAGTAGTCTGACCTATGTAGAGTACAATGGTTACTGTCCTCATTACCCGATCTCATTTAATAATCAAAAATCCACAACGTCTGGGACAATAATTTTGTGAAATTTAATTTGGACAAAATAGTTACGTCAGATTATGTTTTTGTGTATGATATTTAGGGCTGGGCGTAGTTCGCAAAGTAGCGCTACGCGAAGCTACGCAAAGTGCACTTCGGACTACGTGAGTTACGGGTAGCACTACGCGAACTGCATAGTAGCATGTTCGCACTGTGCAAGATGCCGTTTTCAATGATTGCACAGTGCGGACAAGCATCCGGCACTGTGCAATCATTGAAAACAGCATCTTGCATAGTGCGAGCTGTAGTTTTCTGCCGCTCGAGTAGATTTTTACTCTAGCATCAACGCAGACTGGTAGTTTCTCATCGCGAGCGGTCGCGAGCATAACGACCACTTGCAATCAGAAACCTGACCTCCCCGCGTTGAGAATCTCACCGGGAGGTTTATTTTCCATGCTCGTGATCGGCAACTTGATATTGCTGATCGCAAACGAGGAAAAAGTCTCGCTGGGATGTCTTTTTGCTTGCTCGCGGTCGCCAACTTGACGTTGAGGACCGTGAGAAAGCAAAAAATGACCGCAGCACTACACTACGCTATGCATGTTTGCACTGTGCTACGTGCAATTCGCGTAGTGTGAAGTAGCGGAAACTTCGCAAACTACGCTAGCATAGTGCTTTGCCCAGGGTTAATGATATTCTGACATATAATCCAGTGACATGACTAAGGCATTAATGGGTGTTCGGAAATGCCACTTTTCCTTAAACATTATTTGATGGATAGTAAGGTTCATATCTAACAAAGCAGTCTTAATTTCTTATAGAATTTCAAACACTAACTTAATTGGTCCTCAATGACAGAGTAGACACCAACTATATATTTAGTATAGTGCTTAATTTAGTTTCATCTTATTTGTCAACATGTAAATAGAAGTGAAACCATCAAAATACACTTTATGCAGTTTCTTTATGGTCACGTTGTAGATGTGGCTCTCTGGTGATGTCATAACCATGATCTCACAGCAAAAGCCTAGCCTCCTTTATCTGCACTGCTGGGCAGCCACTTATGGTTGGCAATAAAAGGAAATATTGCTGATTAGGATTTCAGCTTCCGGAACCTCTTTCACGGTTTGGGAGGAAGGCTGCAGTTTGTTGAAATGTCCAGTGTATATTTCCTCTAATTAACTGCTATGCCTGCAGTAACTGACATTTTTGCAGACATTTCCACAGCATGTGTTGAAATTCCCACATTTGAGGGAAAACTGTGCTATTTATTAATCTCCGTAATGACCATGTCGTACAGTTTACATTATCAACTTTGGTGGGGTAAAAATACAGAATCCTCCTTGTCTCAATTTGAACCTGAGAAATGTAAGCGACTTTAAAGATCCCAGCAGCACAACACAATGAGCTATCTTGTTTGTGTTGAAGAAGCTACTTCTTAACCCTTATACCTATGTCCATCTTTCAGATTGACTGCATTTCAACCGCCACGCCGCTGTCCAACCAACATTACATTGCAGCTTCCCGCGGGGAGTGGTACGGAGCCAACCATGGCATGGACCGTTTCACAGTGGAGGTCACTGCTGCTCTCAGAGCCAAGACACCCATTGAGAACCTCTACTTGACAGGTACGCGGGGATTGGGGATATGGTTTCTTTGATTCTTAATGGCAGAAACAGATTCAGATAATCAGCATGACTTCCTAACCCTTTCTGCACTCTCTTTCTCCCTGCACATTTTTGTGACTCTGAAGTCTCATATTGAAATACTCGTTTTTTGTTTCTTCAGCACATCGCTTGGGTGTAAGCACTCTATTAATAAATTAAATGAAAAAACGAAATCCGTTTGTCAGGAACTAAACATATAATCCTATTCATTTCTTTGTGAATCGAGTAGCGGAGGACCTTTTCAAGGTATTCTGACTAGGGCTGCTGGGGTTCTAGACATTTTGTTATAGTACCGAATAAATCCTATATTTTTCTCTTAAGTGTCTTAATTCGATTATAGTTTTTGGAGGATTCCTGGTTTGTATGTTGTGAAACAAAAATGTATGTGTTTTGATGTGTGGGAAATATAAGTCCACCCAACAATATCGGCATGCACCTAATGGAGCACAAGCAGAAATGCTCCTCCATTTGCGCCCCAATGTTTTAGGACATTTTTCCATATTCAATGCTCAATTGACTGCTGTTGACGCAAGACAGTGTTATGGAAGATGCTAACATGCACAGTGCCTCGGATTACATCATGACATCGCATTATACTTTATTGGTCTGCATCTTAAACTCAATGGCCCTCCGAAAATCAAACCTTGTTGTTCACTTTTTCAAACTTCATGCCATTGTCCTGAGCTGGTCACAAGATGTGTGGGACAGATGCAGGCACATCTCTTTGTTACAGGTGGAGGCAGTGGCCTTGCCCTTGACATGGGCTTTCTTCTTGATGTTTCTTTCCATTCACAGCTTCAATGTTACTGTAATCACCTAAATAACCATTCCGCGCTTCTTTAAAGAAAGCGTTCTGATCCAACCCACACAAACCACAACCGACCCAAAATTGCAAGTGCGGAGGGGGCTGGCAGCATTAACACCACGGGGTCATGCTTCCCTGTTGTCTTCCTCGCTCTCCCTGGCCAATCGCCCCTCCCACCTCATTACGTTTCAAGTATGGGTCAAAAAATATACTTTAGGGAAAGTAACCATATATTATTTGCAGTTAATTGTGTGCTTTGGAGTTATTCTTGGACACTTTACATTGCCTCATATTGCATTGTGATGATATATAGAATTTAAGAAGTATGACATTAAATAACATCAGTGGTTATTACCGAGGGGTTCTAACTGACATCAAATAAACAGCAAGAGCAAAGCTAGAGTTGTCTATAATCTCACTCATAACCCCAAGGTGAAAAATATCCCTGTTATTTACTTTTTACCCAGTGTAAGATTACTTTATGTAGGGCCTCCAAAATGATCTGCTTCTGCTTAGATGTGATAGGCGGGGACACAGGGGAGTAATAAAGGAGCTGTAAATGTCATTGTGTTGGGTCTTAACCATGGAGTACTGGGGTTTTCATGGTTAGGGAATGTTGGGGTCTCCAAGGAGATGGAATCTTCAGCTGGAGGATCAGTTAGAGCTGATCAGTGGCGGTTGATGTCTCTCTTGATAGTCCTGCTGTATACTTGTATCTTAATAAAGCCTACCTGGAAAATAGTGTCTTTTTAGTGGTGCAGGCAGTACCAAAATCGTCAGGCCAAGGTTACCACACGTGTGGAAGTTCAGCTCCGCTGCATTCAGTGCAGTGCAGCGGTGTCTTGTTCCCCTCTGCGCAATGCAGCCCATCATTGGAGGAGCATTGTGTCTGTCGGCTTCGTGTGGTCTTATGCTCTGCCACATTTTGAAGGGGGCGAGAGTGCGGCTTGTACAGGGCTCTCTGGTGATAACTGCAAATGTGGGTTAGCTGGAGACCCGTGAACTCCTGCCTTCATCATACATGCAATAGCACCTTCTTGGACGTGGAGGTTGGTCCGCGAGCTCCACTGTGATGTATACACGCTAGAGAGGCAGGCCACATCACCACTTGCACCACCATGCATGTGTGCAGAAGTAGGGGTACATTTTGGTTCGAGAAGTAATGTCCACGGAGGTCCCATCTTTGTATCAGAAGCACAGTCAACGCATATAACGTCCATGCAAAGGGGCAATCTTTACTGTTCATGATTACTGCGCTGGCTGCAATGCCTCAAAATGTTTTCACAATACAATGCTCTGTTCGTTACTAGAGCTGTAAGCTGGGTGTTGCCTTACCTTTACTTGTTTTCATCATTATTTGATGCCGCTGTACCGTTAATAGAGCTGGGAAAAGAGACATTATTACTTTGGTTCCGTGCCTTGTTATTTTGTTCATTATTCATTTAACCTGTAAGTGGCACAGAGTACAGCTGTGATTCTGCAGGGTCGACGCTTTATCAGGCATATCTCTCATAATGAGTCAGACTGGGAATAGTGGAAAGAGGGCTTCAAAACATATCTGGATGCCCTAGATGGAGAACCCTTTACACATAAAAAGAAATTTACCATACCGCGTCATTGTTTGGGCTTTGAAGGTCGGAAAATTCTAAAACATTCCTCAAATAATTGTTCTTCTGGGTGATGGCAAGGGCGAAGGTGGAAACGTTGATGAATATGCTTCTGCTATTAAGTCTTTAGATGCAGGGTTTAAGGCATGTAAAAATGATACTAATTATAGGCACACGTTTTAAAAAAAAGTTAAAATTGCTGGAGAATATGAGGTAAGCTTTTGTGGGATTCTTGCGGTATCTTGCAAACACAAGTCCTTCAAGGAAGAGATAATCCGAGATCAACTGGTCAAAAAAACTAATAAATAAAAAAGTCCAAAAATGCCTTGTTATCTTCTCCTAGCTTAACGTTAGAGAAAGCATTGGAAGTAGCAGCCAGAATTGAAAGTACAACTTTATTTATGGAACAGATGACTATAACATATGTTAAGTCTCATGCTCAAAATGTTTTATCAGTCAATCGTAAACATTAAAAAAAGTGAAAGAGGGAGGAAGAGGCTGAGAAGCTGACTGAGAAATTTAACATAAAGAAACATCTAAAACAACTAGAGTGCTATAGGTGTAGAAGCACATCTTACTTGGGAAACGCTAGTGCCAAAAAAGAGCCATTTGCCAGGGTTTGTAGATCATCAAGCAAAATAAGCTAGAGCAAAATACATTAGGTTGAGGCTAGCAGAATGAGTGAAAATGACATTTCTACAAGCGACTTTTCCAAGTATGCTTCGGATAAGCTAAAAAAGGCCTTTTTGCATTTTGAGCATAGAGGTGGTGGAAGCAAAGGTCATGGCGTCCTCAGATTCTCCTTTAACCTTACTGAGTGAAAAAGAATGGAAAGTGTCCTTTAGTGAAAGCCAGCTGAAGGACTCAGTGACTCGTCCTGTGGGTTGCAGGGGCAAATCCATTGAAGTTCTGGGCGAATTTGTGGCAAAACTTAATTTTAAGAATAGCGTCATGGATGGTGTAGTGTATGTGGCCAGCCATGATACTTGTCTGTTAGGATGGTATGATCAAAAGAACTTGGGTATACTGTTGGATCCCAGTAACCCAGCTCAAGTCATACCGAGTAAGGAGTATGTCAAAGTTCTTTCTATTGAAGATAATGCAAGGGAGAATGCTTATCTTGAAGTATTTCAAGGGAATCCTGGTCTGTTTAAGAGTTTTGTACATAAAATAAGAGTGGTAGACAATGCACAACCTGTAATACACAAGGTTCAGAGTGCACTCAGGCTTAAGCTGTGAATTAAGAACGGAATTTGATAATCTGTGTGCGCAGGACATTTTTGATCCTATAGATTGTTCCGACTTGTTCGCCCTGATTGTTTTGGCCCGCAAGGCAAATTAATCCATTCCCATGTGTGTGGATTTACGCGACTTGAACAACCAGCAATGGGTTGATAGTCATCCTCTTCCCAATATCACAGAAATGTTATCCACACTCAAAGGAGGTAAAATATCAGTCTGCTAGACATGACCTCTGCATACCATCAAATCAACCTGCATCTAGATTCCAGCCATTTCATATTTTTCATGACTCCTGAGATATGTATCAGTCTAAATGCATGCCTTTCGAGTTAGCATCTGCTGTCTTTCAAAGAGTGGTGGAGAGTTTGTTCAAGGGTCTGGATAGCTTTTTAGCATTTCAGGATGACGTGTCTGTTTATGGTGGTATTCAAGAGCAGCATGATATGAGATTGCATCTAGTGTTGTCCATTTTGAAAGGTAGGGGAGTGACCCTCCATGCAGAAACATGATAATTCAGCACTTTCAGCGTTGATTATCTAGGATACAAACTATCTGCCAATGGGGAAAGCCAGTCTTGTTAAGATCATTTAAGATTTTAATGCTCCTGAAAACAAGGATAAATTGTGATCCTTCATAGGATTAGTAGAATTCTTTTCCAGATGTATTCCCAGTTGTGCGAAAAAAAATTACAATCTGAAAAGCCTGTAAAAAAAAAAAAAACAAATTTGAGTGGAGCCATGAATGTGGTCAAGAGTTCAATTCAGTAAAGACCGAAGTAGCTCATGCCATTCCCCTTAAGCCTTTTGATACCTCATATGAAAGTGCAATTATGACTGACAACAGCTAGAAGGCTCTAGGCACAGTTATCCTACAATGCAGGGATGGGAGAGATGAAGTAGTTGCATTTGCTTCAAGGAGTATTAGAGGGGCGGAGCCATTGTATTCCGTAATAGAAAGTGAAGCCCTGGAATGCTGGTGGGAGATCAGCCACTTCAAACCTTACTTGTGGCAAACATGTTTCACTATACGTGTTGATCATAAACCCCTTCTACAGTTGTTTACCACTAAGGGCGGGGAAAGAGCTACCCCAAGAATTCCCAAATGACAGTAAAGGCTTCATGAGTATCATTATCAATTGGAGTATCAGGCCTCGAAAAATCTACTCGCCCACTCCCAATTGCAAGTAAACATTTATCAGGTTGAGCCTTTTTTTAGTACCTACTAGTCCCATCTGGCGAGTAAACTTAGGCTGGAAAGGAACAGGTGTTCTGTTCATTCAGAAAGTGAATGAGCAGTAAAGATGCCATTAAAACTTGTTTTTATCTTGACACATTTGCTTCCTGTTCAAGGAAAGAGGTCAAATGTCAGTTTGTCTTTTGACTAATTGCTGCTTGGAAAATTAGGTTTATTTTTCTCTCTCTTACTAGAGTTAGAGGTTTTTGTCAAGTGAGCCCTCTGAAGATGCCAGTTATTTTTTAGCCTGTAAACAATATAACCAATATTTCGGAATATATCAGGATTTATAAAGCTATTTTTTTTTGTAATTAAGAAGTGTGATGCAAACAAAGAGTTAAATAGGAGCAAACAAATCAGAACTATTTACTTGGCGATGTGCAACTGACACATCTTTGCAGAAACTCGATTTCCAAACATTATTTTTTGTACACTATATAGCTTTATCGGTAAAGCCGCATGTTCGTGGGAAAATTTGTCGCCATTTCAATGTAAAATGTGCTGATTACAAAGGACAGTGTGATACCACTTCATGCTTTAGTTATTTATTTATTAAAAGTGATAGTTTTTAAACATGATTTGAGAAACATTCCTGCCCCTTCCCTGATGAAAATGCTGTTAATGAACTAAGAGGCAAGTCAGGGGTCATGTGTATCCTATATGTGGCTAGATTTGTATTATATATGGAAAGAAAGTTTAGTCAATTAAATCAAACAAAATAGTTTTTTATACAGCAGCTATGATGAACTTGCACATTTGAAGGTGCTCTCATATGTGATAATGAAGAAAATGGTGGCTCAATTAATTAAATAATTTGCCCACGATCCCATCATTTGAAACCAATTTATGGGTCAAGAGAATTACAGATATGTCGAGTAGATTATTTGAGTCACTAGACCTGCAGGTCTAGAAACATTTTTATGATTTTTCAAGACCTTAGTATGTACCAGTAGACAAGAACTTGCTGCCCGATTGTCTCTCTCGTCTCTCCGGATGCAATCAAGATATAGATGACGGGGAGGAGCTACGACACCAACCAAGATGGCCGCATAGTCTCCCGGCTCCGCTGACCCCCGTCCTACGCTCGCTTATCCTGTCGAATATCCTGATCTCCTGCCCCGGATTCGTGGGGGTGAACTAGTCTGCATCCCGATGGTGTGATCACGGAATTTTTCTGATGTTCTGATGTGAAGTAACATTGAAAATGTTTTGAGGCCTAACCCAGACTGGAAGCCGGGGTCTCAATTGCTGGTCTACCCGGGTCCAAAGTGAACAACAACGGACTGCCGAGGGTGGTTGGGCCCGGTCCTTGGAACTTTCGAAAATTTCTCTGAACTACTTTGCAACCATCTGCTGCCTGGTGCTGTGCCTGAGGTGAGGCGACGGGTGGTGCGCGGTGCTGCGTCGCGGGGGGCCCCGGCCAGGAGGCCCGGCACTAGCACCGCTGATGCCCCGGGGTAGGGGTCCTGCCGCGCGCTGCTGCATGTTGCTGGCCCGTCCCTCACGGCCTGTTTCTGCTCCGGCGTATCCTGCCCCGGAGAGGGTGCCTCTCCGTGGGGATCGTTATGCCTGCGGCCGTATGGAACCTGGCGGAACGGACTCCATGTGGCCCTTCCTTGCGGATGGTAATGGCGGAACTTGCGGCGCTTCACGCAATGGTGAGGGCCCAGGTCTATCATTGGCTGCCGGCAACAGATGGGATCATAGGACCGGGAACAAGCCCTGACTTGATCTTTGAGACCCGGCAGCCACTTGCCCCCTGTTGGAAGCCCTACTGGTGCGTTTGGACCCGGTGCTGGAAGCTGTGCCTGCCCCCGAAGAAATGGAATTCATCGTGTGTGCTGAGATTGGTGACTCTTTCACGTTCTCGGAATCATCGGTCCTACAGTTATCGGTGCATTTCACTGCTTCCCCCATCCTGGACACTGTTGGCCCACACTTTGATCTGTGTTGGAACGAGTCGCACCCCCTCCCCAATCGGTCTCCCAACATGGCGGATGGAACGATGCTTGGCTTCGGGGACGGGGAGGGACATCGTTGGTGCAAGCCGTGTGCGTTGGGATCTGCTATTCCTCTCCCATTTGCTGACTCAAGCTCCGGCTGCTTCTGCGTGAACTTTGACTTTCCGGGGATGGGGCATTTCTTATCCGAGGGACTCGGCAACTTTGTTAGACGGGGCCAAGGCTGAGATTGTGGGTTGAATCGTTTGGATCTATTGGTAACGGGACTGCTTCATTAACAGACTAATTCCGGGGCGGGGGGTTTGTGGTTCCCCCCGGGGTATTTATGTATGGTGGACAACTTTCCTTGTGTTGGCTTAGGGGGGCCCCTTTGATAGGGCGAGGGGGAGAGACCCTCCTCCACTTCCCCGTTGGGTGGGGTTTCCTTTCTTTCTCTTTTTTCACTTCTTCTTCTATATTTCGGGTTTGGTTCTCGGGCAACAGGCATACTGCTGGGGGGGGGGGTGTAGTCATCTGCAGGGGTGCAGGGTGGGGGGAGGGGATTTTTATTTTGTTTCTATGGCCTTTCTTCTCTTCTCTTCTCTTTCTTTGTCTTTTTCTTTTTCTGGGTCAGTGCAGTGGGTTTCCTTTGGTATCAATCCCTCCTTTTTCATCTGTGCTTCAATTTTCGTGGTGTTCTCTGGGTCTTAGGGCAGGTGACTGCAGGCGCAAATTGACCGTAATACTCCTTCACATCCTGAACCTCCTGTTTCAGCGCCATTGATTTGATCGATTACTGTTTACTGTTGACACGTTTACTATTCTGCCTGCCATTTTTCGCTGCTGGGAAATTGTTCGGCACCTGATCCTTCCATCTTTTACTATAAAATGAAAACCTTTTATATCCTGTTTTTCTAATTGTGTTGTTCAGTGGCCAAGAGTACGCTAACATGGAGATTCTGCTCCCCGAGGTGCTACATGTGATTAAATTTGCTCTCTGTTAATCTAACTGCTTAGCGGCCGGCCCCGGGGGTTGTAGGCCCATACTTGTATTTGGTTTCAATGTCAATAAAGGTTTAAAAAAAAAAAAAGATATAGATGAGGAAGAATTGTGTGGGGATGAGGCTGAGTTGGTGTGCCCTGTTGAGTCAATCTGAAGGTGTAATGTCACAGGATGAATGGTTAGCTGTGTGCATTTCAGATGAGGAGATGATGAAGGTAAGGGTGATCTAGGTGGAAATCAGAAGGAAGGTTGTGTGAGGGTAAAAACAGGTATTTGAGGAATTATCCTTTTTCAATGGGCTTCCATTCCAGTCGAATGTTTTTAGTTGTGCCTGGGGTAATGGGGAACAAAGTGTTATCTTTGGCACCCGAGGTGCACATTGCCATGTTAGCGATGAAGAGGAGAGTTTGTGGAACTGTTTGGTGGCCAGGTCTAGACAGACTTGTTGAACTTTATCTAAGAGATTGCAGGAGTTGTGCCATTAGTGAAAAATCTCAAATCGCGGTTCCAAGTCCTGTGGAGGCAGTAAGTGCCCAACCAGGCCTGGAGTAAATTAACCATTGATTTCCTTGGTCCCATTGTTGTCCTGGTAGACATGCTACAGTATGGCATAGTGGTAATAGATTTTTCCAGTCGCTGGCCAGGGGTTACGTTTGTGAAAACAGCCAATAGCTCTAAGGATATTGAATTTTTAGAGTCCATTTTTGCTAAGGAAGGAATTCCTGATGAGATCTGAATGGATAATGGGGGTCAATTTACCTCTGCCCAGTTTATGGAATTTTTGAGGTTTTTTGGGATTAAGCGTACCAAGACTTCATTGTATCACCCAAAGAGTAATGGTCTTCCTAGAGAGGTTTAACAGAGTCATCAAAGACAGTGTACAGCTGGCGAAGGTCAATGTGTTGAATTGCATTTTAGACCTGAGGAAATTAATGCTGACATTGGAGTATCACCTTTTGTATTGTTAAGAGGCAGGATTCCTGCTTCCAGTGGATGGTGGAATTTTCTATTTCTAAGTCCATGGTAGATGATGTTGGAGAAAAAGGTTACAGGCACAAAGCAAGTATGTAGCCAAGTGTTGCAGGAAAGTAAAGGGGGCAATTGAAGATTATGTGAGGATTAACAAACAAGATGCAAAGCTGGAACCGGGTAAGTGACAACAGAGAAGGGTGGGAGGGTGCAAGTAACAACATGGGAACAGATGGGAGAGTGGGTAGGGCAAGCAACAACACAAAGTGGGGGCAGGCAACAACACAGAGAGGGAGAGGGAAGGGGAACAGGTAGAAGGACGGGTTTGAGCAGGCCTGTAAATAATCTTATAGAGTACTGCTACAAAAAGAGAACAGAAGCCTGTGCCCGAAAGGTTGAGTAGCCAAAGAGCACCCACTGCACAAGGAAGCAGTAATTGGGCCATGCTCAGAAAGAGAGTGGTTGCAAACTTTCAATCAGGAAGGGAGCAGGGCCAGGACTGATTTGCATATGGCTGGGTTCAAACTGGAATGGCATGGGGAGCAAAAAAACAATGGGTTTAGGCTGAGATCTCTGTACTGGGGTGAATGTATGACATTGTTCTGCATTCTGTCCATCATCAATTGTTCTTTTGGTCACACTGAGTGGGACGGGTAAGCCCAGACGTGGGTCTGTGCTCTCCATGCCACTGGAGTCAAGCGAGCCTGGCTAATAAGGGGTAAAAAAAACGAAATTGGTCCTAGGATGCTTGTTTCCAGTCAAGGGAGGAACTGGTCTGGCAGTTCTGGCTAGATTGTTCCCATAGGGAGCAGGGTCAAGACTGATTTGCATGTGGCTGGGTTCAAACTGGAATGGCATGGAGAGCAAAAAAACGCGATGGATTGAGGCCCAGATCTCTGGACTTGGGTGAATGTATGTCATTGTTCTTCTTTCTGGGTATCAATTGTTCTTTTTGCATCTTCCTAAACAGAAGCACGGAAATGAGTGATGATCAAGCCAAAAATTGGTAAGCGATTGGTGATCTCTAAGCCCCATGTAATCTAATATGTCTAGCAAACAACAGCACATGCGCTGTCTCAGGCGCGACTTAAAAAGCAAAGAGGTTCTTGGGGAAAATTATGTTTTATTTGTAAATGGTACTGCTGACCTAGGCATGCATTATACACCCACACTGTGTAGATTTCTGCAAACATACATTTTCTCTAGTGGAAACCAAAAAAACAAAATCCCATAGAAGATTTTGTATCTGTATTAAATAGGTTAGCTATTATGTTCTAGTAAGACACCAAATCTTCATGCACAATCAAACTATTCAAAAATACTTTTTGAATAGTTGTAAGGAAACATTGAAGAGGGTTACTTCAATTGTTAAAAAAGAAAACAAGAACGCCAACATTTACATCCCATCCACCACGCCAATGGTGCAACCTTTTCTTTGCGGTGAATGGCTAACGCTAGCAATTCAAAGTACCTCTTTTCGGGGTCAGCACTTCCCCAAGGGTGTTAACAAAGTGCCTGGTGGTGCCTAGCCCAAAGACAAGCTGCAATCTCCTTGCTTCAGAGCCTGAGATTCACGTAGATGCCATCAAGTAATACTTTTTTTTTTCTTAAACCTTTATTAGAGCAAAACCATACATCAGTGTACATACAGATTGGTCACGTGAATACAAGGCACAATTCAAGAGTCAACAATAGATGAGAACCCTGTTCACAACGGTCAGGACATAGTACAATCTCAGGTACGGGTCAACAAATGATGCAAAGAACATTGTACAGCAGGGGCAAGTTACAAAGGGGGGAGTAGTACAGCTGATAGGATCCCAGCGCAGTACAGCACAGTGTGCAGCATCAGTAGATATTAAGAACTACCAGCAGTCAGTGACAATCCAAGGAATGCACATAATAGTGAATGCACAACGGATAACAGCATTCCGGAATCCCCCAAGTATCAGAAGTCAGCATCCGTCACACACCTCTCATGGCAGTCCGGTGCAGACAGCGCGCATAGTACTCAATCATATCTCTCCATAACAGTAACACAAACCCACTAGGGATGGCAACCCTCACACCACGCCATTCTGGCCATCACTATCCGAGTCTGCCCGCTGTGCGGCCTCGGACAGCCAGTAAGTCTGCAGTGGGCTCCAGAAGTCCCTGGGTCTACATCGCACAGGCATCAAGTCAGCATATACATTATATTGATCCTGACAGTATTCTACATCATCCAACCATTCCTTAAATTTCGGAGCCCTGCCTCTCCCCCACCTACAGGCTATCCTTCTTTTCGCCAGCAATAAGGCGACATCTGCAAACCTGCGATAAGACACTGGAACCTCCTTCGTGTATCCCAACAGCATAACCAGGGGATCCAAAGTCACAGCCTCCTCAGTCATGATTTGCAGTGCGTTATAAACCTGAACCCAATAGTCAAGTATCGCACTGCACTCCCAGGCCAAATGAAGAAAGCCAGCCCCCTCCGCCCGACACCGAGCGCACCTGTCATCCTCTGCCAAGCGAAACCTAAACTTCCTAGCTGGTGTATAGTAGAATCTCTGAACAAATGTATAATGTATTATCTTTAGCCTGCAGCTAGATGAGATATTGGCAGTGACGCCACAACAACAGTTCCACTGCTCATCAGTGATATCATCACCCAGTTGAAGACTCCACTGTTCCCGCGCATGACTAACCGGAGTCCCTCGCTGCGTTCTAATGGTGTTGTACAACTTCGAAACCAGATGTCGACCGTCAGACACCAGCATAGCATGCAGTGGCAGAACTACTCCAGGTTCATCAGGAAACTGGGGAAGCAAGTCACGAAGCCCCTGCCGGAGTCTAATGTAATAGAAAACATCTAAAGGGGAGGGCTGTTCCTCACGGAAGAACTGGTCCCTCGTACGAAGAGTACCCTCGAGAAACAGGTCACCCCACGTGGACAGCTTGTTTCGCTTGCACATGTTTTGAAACCCCGTTTCCTGCAGCAGTGACAATTTGGGGTGATACGTAAGTGGCATCTCCGGTGAGTAAAGCACCGTGGTTTCCAAAACCTTTGCAATACGAGTCCATGCATCTATCGTGCATGTCACCGTGGTGGCCGGCGTTTCAACATCACAAACTCTCCCCATTACCATACCATTGAGTGGGAGGGGATGCACTATCCATTCTTCAGCAGCTATCTGCGCCATAAAGGGCGTGGGTCGTATCCAATAGTAAGCATAGTGCGCCTGGGCGCTCAGATAATATATCTCAAAATCCGGGACATCAAACCCCCCTTTGTCGTAGGGCAATGTTAGAGTGGACCATTTCAACCTCGGTTGTTTGGCCCCCCAGAACAATCTAAGGAGTTCAGACCTAAGGCGTTTAAAAAAATAGACGCCGGGGTGGTATGGGACATTCTGAAATAAGTACAAAAAGCGTGGGAGTACCACCATCTTCACCAGTGAAGCTTTGCCCACCATAGAGAGCGGCCGGGACATCCAGCGTGTGACCTTGTCAGCTAGCTTAGAGATAGCTACTCCGTAGTTGAGTCTAATCGTCTCTTCTCTATCAAGTGAGATCACTATACCCAAATAGCGAAGATCCGTATCGCACCACTCCAGGGGATAATCCAGCTGGAATCTCTCAACAGCCGCCGTGAGTGGGAAGAATTGTGATTTCTTCCAGTTCATGTGCACACCAGATATTCTACCAAAAACAAGAATCTCCCGCAGTAGCGGATTCAGATTCACCTGTGGGTCTTTCACATACAAGGTGATGTCGTCCGCGTAAAGTGACACTCCTATCTGGCGCTGAAAACAGTTGAACGCACTGTGTTTATGTAACTGCCTAATTCGACACGCCAGTGGCTCTATTGCGATGGCAAATAACAGTGGGGAAAGAGGACAGCCCTGTCGAGTACCTCTCGTTATAGGCAATTGAGGGGAGAGAGTTCCGTTAACGATCACTCTGGCCACAGGTTGGGTGTACAGCAATTTCACCCACGCAATAAATATTTTGGGAAAGCCCATTCTACACAATATATCAATGAGGTAATTCCATTCCACCGAAATCGAATGCTTTCGTAGCATCCAAAAAAACTGCGGCAACAGGGAGCTCAGGGGCTATAGTCTGGAGTAAGGAAAAGAGTGTGCGAAGATTATGGGTGGTCGCACGACCCGGCACAAAGCCGGACTGATCCGGAAGCACTATAGTGGGCATAAGCAAAGACAGCCGGGAAGCCAGCACTTTTGCTAGTATTTTTGCGTCACAATTAAGCAGCGATAGGGGACGGTGGGAATCTGTGTCCAAAGGGTCCTTGCCAGGTTTTAGCAGAGATGTAATTGCCACCTCCCTCATCGAGACCGGCAGAATCCCTACCTCCAAAGACTCCTCAAATACCTCCTTAAGCACCGGGGCCATGATATCAACATAGCATTTATAGAACTCGGCAGGGAGTCCATCCAAACCCGTCGCCTTACCATTACTCAGACATTATGGCATCCCGTATTTCTTCTACCTCCAGGGGCCCTCTGAGAAATGCCCTATGACCATCAGAGAGCCAACACAATGCAATGTCGTCAAGAAAGCCCCCATAGCGGACCTCCCCCGCCTGTTGTGTAGTGTACAACTGCTCATAGTGGTGCATAAAAGCCTTCTGAGTCCCTACCGTGTCCCGGCACCGGATACCGTCTTTCGTTTCAATTTCTAGGACACTAGTGCTAAATCGAGGGTGCCTCGCGAGGGCAGCTAGTACTTTACCCGGTCTCTCCCCCTCACAGTATTTCCTAGCAGTCCAATGTTTCCCCCTATATTTCACTTCCCTAGCAGCCTCTTTTTCGAAGTCCGACAGTTTGTCTCTAAACTTAAGACAAAGCTCTGGGTTCGTGTCACTGATCATCCTGTTCTCCAGGTCTTTTAATTCCGATTCCAATTTCGTTATGGTCTTAACAATATCTCTGAGTATCCCACAGCTTTTAGAGATTGTAACCCTCGAATCGTCACCTTAAATGCCTCCCAAATCATCTCCACACTATTAACCGACCCCTTATTCCTGGGAAAGAACGCCTCTATCTCCTCCCCAAGCTCCGCCTTGAAAATGGGATCTAACAGTACTGAGGGGAACAATCTCCAGGGGGGTCGCGGCCTATTGAGACCCGGTATCGTCACGACAACCCTAACCGGGCAGTGATCTGAGTAAGTCCTGGAGAGGTGCTCCACCTTGTGCAACCCCATGCTAAGCCCCCGCGACAGAAAACAATAGTCCAAGCACGCCCAAGTTCGTGCATGTGTCGTGAAATGTGTGCCTTCTCTACTGTCAGGGTGCGCAAACCTCCAGCTATCTACCAATCCAGCTTCCTCCAGTATGCCCTGTAAGACGTCTCTCGCTTGAGGGTTATATTGGTTACTCCCGTCAGATCTATCCGCCACAGGCCTCAGAGCTACATTAAAATCACCGCCCCATATAATATGTGTGGCTTCTGTAGCAATGACGTGTCCCCAGAGGCCAATAAAAAAATCGGGAGTGTCAACGTTGGGTGCATAACAGTTCAAGAGCACAACAGTATCTGAACCAAGCCTACCCCACAATATCACATACCTCCCATCAGGATCCAATTTCACCCCCAGCTCCTGGAAGTTAAGCGTTTTTTTGATCAACACAGCAGTCCCTCGAGCATTGGACGAACATGATGAGGGCCCAGTGACTAGCGAATTTAGGGTCCACCCGTGGGCGGAGATGCGTTTCTTGTAATAAAGCTATCTGCACCTGATGTCTATCCAAGTATGCCAACACATTCCTACATTTTCTGGCATCGTTAAGACCCCGTACATTCCAGGATATGATTGACAGTTTATCCAGCGTAGTGTCAGCCATTATCCATATTGCAAACCATCATCGCAGATCCACCCATGTGCACAATTCGCTGCCCAGGCAAAGAGCATCTCAGCAAATAAACAATATGCAACCGCATCCGTGTACAATCTACACCACACTCACACCCCATGATCCCCCCCCCCCCAACTTGACAACACCCAACTCCCACACATCGGCCCCAAACTGCCGCAGAATACAAGCCCACAAACTAGAACAGTGCGAACAACCCTCAACAGCCAGGATAGCTTGATTCCAGTGGCATAGAGAGCACGGGACTCACGTCTGAGCACACCCGTCCCACTCGGGGTGACAAATGCAAAAACAACAGTTGATGGACAGAATGCAGAACAATGTCATACATTCACCCCAGTACAGAGATCTGGGCCTAAATCCATAGTTTTTTGCTCACCATGCCATTCCAGTTTGAACCCAGCCATATGCAAATCAGTCTTGACCCTGTGCCCCATGGGAACAGTCCAGCCCGAACTGTCAAGCCAGGTCCTCCCTGGACTGGAAACAAGCATCCTAAGACCGGTTTCAGGGTATGTCACCCTTCTTCAGCCAGGCTAGCTTGAATCCAGTGGTACAGTCAGCAAGGGATCCACGTCTGGCAAACCCATCCCACTTAGGGTGAAAAGTGTTACAGTAAACAAATGATGGACGGAATGCTGACAATGTAAACATTTTTCCACATCTCTGGGTGCCTCCAAAACTCACCAGGGGTGCGACACCTCTAATAGTGGGCCTCCCAATCACTGTGGATTTTTTTCCTACAGTGCAAAAATCGTGATTTTAAGATGACAGAAAAAATCATCAGCCAATCACATTCTCGAAAAACTACTCCGGTGATTGACAGGATTCATGATTTTCTGAATACTGATTTTAACAAACCAAATATACAAACTCGGCTTCGCATGTTTTCAGCTGTGTGCCCCAAATATGGAGCATTAGGTGGAATGTTTGTTTCTTTCTACATCTTCTAATCTCAGATTGCTTTCTACATGTTACATCCTTGGTATATCTCAAAACGACTCCTCCCATTATACTCCTAAGACTTACATGAAAAATCGTCCTTGACTTACTTCAACTTGATTCCTGTAATTTTTGGCTTCTGAGTGACCCTCGTCTTACCCTATTGTAGTTCTGCAAAAGGCTGACAACCCATTTCATGGACTATTAACTCGCCTGCCATAAAACCCTGGCCGGGCAACCTAACATTTCATAATCTCACCAACCATTCACCTTAAACTACATAGCCCCACTTCTGATCGCAGCTAACTGGCATTAATACAATCTATCATAAAGTATCTGGAGTAGGGGCGTGGCTTGGACGCCGATGGAGGAGGTCGCCTGAGCGCTGGGCTCGGCGATCGAGCCTCCGATTATCCTGATAAAGAGACTCTATAACCCCCGTTTCCCCACGCAAAATCAGAGGAAGGGGACTTTTACGGCGTGGCTGAGGGACACCCCCTAACCAACCCTGTAGACCCGTGCAAAGGGCTCGATGAGCTGCCCGGGGTGCCCGGAGTGAACGGACAAAATGGCGGTCGTGAGGTCTCCCTAGCTCCTGGTGCGCTGAGGACCGCGACTGCCCCTGTGGGCCATGAAAAATCTCTGATCCGGCGGCGGGCCCGAGGGGAATGACCTGGCTGACGACTGCCGGGCAGGAGATCAAACGACAGAATTGCTAGCGGAGAACCCCCGGCCAGACTTCGAGCGGCGCTGGTGAGCTGCGGGCCCCCGGGCTGGAGGAGGAGTGTTCGGCCTTTCCCTGCCGGAGCTCGGTGGGGGCGTCGCCCTCGCGCATTGAACCAGTAGGAGCTTGAACTGCCCGTGGCCGGACCCTGATCCCGCTCTGGGGCGGAAGTTGCATCCAGCCTGGACCGCAGATGAGGGAGGTGACGGACCGTTCCCCCCCCCCCCCGGAGGCCGACCAGATCGAAGTGGGGGACGCCTCGACCTCGCGGGGAGACGTGAACAATGGCATCGGGTCCTGGCGGTAAAGAGGGTTTGAAGGCCGCGTGGGCGACCGCGGTATCCCCACTACCTGTCGGGCGGCTCCTGAAGGGACTGGCATGGAGACGCCTTGCTGAACTGAGTGGGGCTTGGTAGCGGGCGGCCCGGAGGCTTGGGGCCCGGCTCCGGAGGGCAGGATCCACGAAAACGCCCGGACCACCGGGCCGGACGCTGAGCCTGCTGAGAACCTCCTCCAGGCCGCACGGCGACAGGTCGACTCGTCGCCGCCTCGGAGACCCCCTGGACGGGGGTGGAGGTGGGGACGAGGACTACAGGGGACCCGCCGCGGAGAAAAGGTAAATCAACAAGAGGTAACCTCACGGTGAGGAGCCGGATAACGTATGACGAGAGAACTGAAGGGGTCACCCGAACACTGATTGCTGACCATTGGGTTATACACTAGTGACACTGTACGGTGACCTGCGGAGGGAGCGACGATCTCTCCGAACAGTGCTGACTGGAAGACACCTGACAGATTGCAGTACCGAGTGGGGGTGGATGACTGCCCGCTAGTGGTACTCTGCTGCCGCTGGACGTCCCGCGCGGGCCCCCCCTCCTTCGCCGATCCTCGAGCAGCTGGGTCCGGAACCATCCCTGGAGCGCCTGCGACATTAAAGGACGGGACACTCCCAATGGAGGTGCATCGGTGTCGCAGCTGACGATCCGAGGGGCTGAAAGCGACCCTTGCCGAGATAGACTGAGGGGTCCATAGGGCTGACACATGATAGACTGTTACACTGCTCGGGGACCCTCAGACATTTGTTTCCTCTCGCTGAAGCCAAGTTAACCCGGGCAGTCATGCGCTGCTGACTGTGACCGGCTCCGCCTCGGACCGCTGCAGTTGACGACGAGACGCCTGTGAACTACGCGCCGGATCTCTGAGACTGTACTTATATGCCGCTGCTGACCGCCCCTGCGCTATACACACCCGGGAGGTGTCCCTGACGACCACTGGGGCGAACACCCGTTTAGATAGGATCTAGCGAGGTCCTCCTGAACCTGGACAGCCTCCCCTCGCCTGTCAACGACGAAATAAGAAGATACTACTGCCATGGGAAAGCCTAAAGGAATTAAAAGCGGTACACAATCCACATCGGACGCAGAGTTGCCGGACAAAGGAAACCATCCAGATCCCGATCGGCCATGAGATCCTCACTTGCAACTCCAGCTGGACAAGATCTTGATGGCAATAACAGATACCCGTACAGCGCTTCAACAGGATATAGCGCAAGTGGCCACGGGACTCTGTTTGCTCCGAGCAGACCACGGCAAACTGACTGATAGGGTCAAAGAAGTGGAAGATACAGTCCACACCCTGGCGCCTGCCCAGAAGGCCCTCTCAACCACTATGACCACTGTGCTGGATCGCATAGACGCACTGGAGAGACGTGCTGAGGAAGCTGAAGGGCGCAATTGCTGGAATAACATCCGAATCATAGGCCTGCCAGAGAAAGTGGACGGGAAGGACATGGTTCGATATCTTGAAGATTGGCTCCAGACGACGGTGGCGCCAGAAGGTCTGTCCACCTTTTATACGCTGGAACGAGCACATAGAGTCCCGTCCAGGCCGCTACAGCAAGGCCGTCCCCCGCGTCCGGTGGTGGCACGGCTGCTACACTACCGAGACAGAGACCTGCTACTTCAGAAGGCTCTGTTGAACTGCCCCTTTCAGGTGGAAAACAGTAAAGTCAATATCTTCCCAGATTATACTTACGAGATGCAGCGTAGACGGACCTCCTTTCTAGCAGTTAAGAGGGAGCTGAGAAGCGAGGGCCTCCAATACTCCCTATTATTCCCAGCTCGGCTCCGAATAATTGTTGATGACACCACCAAATTCTTTGACATGCCAGAAGACGCCTGCACCTGGCTGGAACTGTACAGAACCGGCAAAGACGGCTTTGGCCCACGACCTAGAACTACCTCAGAAGGATTACCGCAACGGAAATCCAGGCGGATCCGTAATCGACACAGAGGTCTAAGACGGCCTTCACTATCAGAGACGACAGCAGAGCGGCGAGGAGTCCTGTAGGTGATATCTAACATATCGGGATCGCAGGGTTCTCCATCGCGGGAAGAGGCGGAATCCGGCAGAGGTGATGACCGTTCAGACACTGAGCGCTCAGAAACAGACAGTGTGCCACTACCTGTGATCGCCCCAGCGACAGCTGAAGGAATATTGGACTAGTAACAAGAGAACCTGGTGAGCTGCTGGGGTTCGGACACGGACTATGGTGAACTGCTTGCTGAGAAATGAGGGAGGGAATGATTTACAGATGGGAAACGGGTGGGGGTTATGATGCACATACCTACTTGAGGCTCGATCGCTCAACAGGAGCCCGAGTAAGGGGCGGCTTCCCGTTGGTACCCAACCCCCCTCATTGCCCTTAAGGCTTACCCACAGCAACTTCTGTTGGATTAATTAGCAGTTTCTTTATTTTTGGGAGTGTTTGGATGGGAGCTAGATTGCGGTCTTTAGGTCCTGTTCTGGGGGCGGAGGAAGTTTGGGGAAATGTTATAATGTTGGGGGGAGGGCACGCCATCGGTGCTGACGATTCATCATACTTGGTACACCTAAGGAATGGTTGGGAAGGAGGGTGCGGGACACTGTGGGACAATGGGTGACTTATCCAATTTGAGATGTATAACCTGGAATGTGCGGGGGCTCCATACTATGATGAGACGCCACAAAATACATGCCTATCTAGTGCGGTGGGCAGTTCTGATTGCATTATTGCAAGAAACACATTTAACGAAGGCTGAGGGGATAGCATTGCAGCGCAGATGGCGGGGCCAAGTATACAATACCACATATTCAGCGTTTGCCAGAGGCGTTTTAATTTGGATTAGTGCCGGGGTCCCATTTCAGGTTACCAGACAGATTATAGACCCAGAGGAGAGGTTTGTTGCCATAGCAGGAAAACTGAGAGGTAGGGACATCACCTTCTGTAGCATGTATGCATCCAATGTAGATCAGTTGACCTTTCTGGCGAAATTATCAGGGTCCCTTGCACACTTCCTGGTAGGGCCAATGTTAATGGGAGGTGACTTTAATTCAGTACTAGATGTAACCCTTGACAGATCACATCCCCCGTTGGCGGACTCCCTAACACACCGCACTGCTAAGGGCAGAATGGAATGGCAGTCGAGATGGGGCCTATCCGATATCTGGCGCGCTCAACACCCGCAGACTCTAGATTATTCCTTTTTCTCGGGTATGCACGAGCTCCATGTGAGGCTTGATGCGATGTTGTGTTCTCCAACTCTAATACCAATGATTGTAAGAACGGAATATCTGTCGAGAACAATCTCAGATCATAATCCTCTATTGCTCGCCATGCAGTGGTTCCCTAGTACCTCCTGTGTTCCCACCTGGAGGCTACGCCCGGAAAAACTGGAAGATCCACTTTTACATGGCACACTGGAAGAGAGAATAACTCAATACTTTGAGGTTAATGCTTGCACAACGAAGGCGAGAGCAACAGAATGGCATGCCTGCAAGGTGGTCGTTAGAGGGTTTTGCATGGGTAAGCAAGTAGGCGCACGGAAAGTACTCTTAGACGACCTCGATAGAGCTGATAAGAAACTCCGAGAAATGGAGCTCTTGCAGCCTGGCCACCCCGAGCTACAGGAGCAGATTAGTGCGGCGAAAGAAGCAGTCGCGGCGGAAACAGAACGTCTGCGCAGCTTCGACTATAAGGCATATACAGCCAGGTCCCATGCAGAGGGCGACAAATCAGGAGCCTTACTGGCCTGGCTCGCCAACCCCACGAAGAGAAACTCCCCCATAGTATCCATACGCACGGCGGAAGGAGACAAAGTATACACCCAACCTGAGATCCTACGTTGCTTCACCAGTTATTATGAAACCCTGTATCAAAGCAAATTGATGGCCGGCACCCCAGCCATAGATATTTTTCTTGAGGGACTCTGCTTCCCAGTATTAGACCCTGAGCAAACAAAAGACTTGGGCAAAGATATTGAGCTAGGAGAAATTCGACGTGCAATAAAACAGACGGCACATAATAAAACCCCAGGCCTAGATGGGTTGCCCATCGAGTTCTACGTAAAGTACATAGATCAGCTGGCTCCACGGCTGCTCGAGGTCTATAGAGAGGCAAAACAATTAGGACATTTACCGCACTCCATGCGAGAAGCGTTGGTAATTCCCCTACTTAAACCTGGAAGAGAGAGCAGCGATACAACATCATACAGACCATTGTCGATGCTGACTACCGATTACAAAATTTTAAGCAGCATCTTAGCGTCCCGTCTATTAGAGCGCATGACCACACTGATCCACAAAGACCAAGCTAGTTTCATACCTAAGCGCAACACTACCATGAACATCCGCCACTTGATGCGGCTCCTAGAAGATGATCATTTTGAGACCCCCCATCCAATGATATTATCGGTGGACTTAAAGAAGGCATTTGACAGCCTAGAATGGGAATACCTTTACAAAGTGCTTAGGCGCTTTGGTGTGGGGGAGGATTATTTGAAATGGACCGCTGTGCTATATGCCTCGGCGATGGCTAGAGTGAAGACGGGCACACTAATATCGCCTCAATACACAGTGGAAAGAGGCACGAGACAGGTGTGTTCACGGTCTCCGCTCCTATTTGCATTGGCAGTGGAACCCCTCGCAATGTCAATCCGCACGGGAGACCATTATAGGGGATTGCAGAGCAAAATTGGGCAGCAATACATATCGCTATATGCTGATGACCTTCTGCTCTTCCTCGAAGACCCCGACGGGGCCCTAGATGGGGCCGCCAACCTTTTAACCAACTTTGGCGAAATTTCCGGCCTCAAAGTAAACTGGTCCAAGACATGCTTATTTCCAGTGCACAAGGGTGAGTCCCAGCCCTCCATGACCAGAGCGGTCAGATGGGAACCCAGCTGCCTGAAATACCTAGGGGTTTATGTCTACCACACCCCTGCCGACGTATTGGAGGATAATATCACCCGCGGCATCAGAGCGTTGAAGGGCAGCATGTCCTTTTGGGCCACTCTCCCACTGTCAGTGGCGGGTCGTATAGTGCTACTCAAAATGGTGGCGCTCCCAAGGCTCCTATATTACTTCAGAACGCTACCCATTTGGATTCCTCCTGCTACCTTCAGGCTCCTGAAATCCATGATGGTGTCCTTCCTTTGGGGGGCGGGTCGACACAGAGTCTTGACAACGTTAATGAGACCTAAGTCGGAAGGGGGTTTGGCGGTTCCCGACTTTGAAATGTACTATTTAGCAGCTCAATTGCAGACCTACACCCAGGAAATAGCACGCAAATTTCGAGGGCCAGAAAACAAACGGGGCCTAGGCATACCTCGTCATTTGCTTTCTTTTATAGCACTACAGCAGAAATTAGACCTTCGAGACCTCACGCAAGAGGAGAAAGCGATTAGATTATGTTGGAACCGTACACAGCGTAGGGCGGGTGTGTTGCACCCATACGCCCCCGAAATCCCGCTAGGAATGTTAACAGCGTTACCGCACGGTGGGGATTGGTCGCAGTTGCAGAGGTGGGAGGAAGCGGGGATCCAAGTCCTGGGGGACCTATACGAAGACGGAACGCTGTTACCTTTCCCGATACTCCTAGACCGATATGACCCACCTAGAGGGGACTTCCTACTGTACTCAGCACTCACACGAGCAATACAAGCGCCTTGGAGAGAAGGGCTTACAGAACCTAGAACAACGATGGCTTGCCAATATACTATGATGGCAACGGGAACGTTTAAAGCGGTCTTGGGCCTTTACTCCAGAATGACCAATGAAGGATTACCTCCTCTAGTGGCGCTGAAGGGCAAATGGGAAGCTGATATAGGAAAAGTGATCCCTGAGACAGTGTGGGCGCAGTTGATGAGAAGGGCTTGGAAGAGTACAAGCAATGCGCGATTCCAACTAGTGCACTTCTACATTCTCCACCGAGCATACCTGACCCCGGGGAAGATCAAAAGCTATTTTGCTGCAGACTCCGCAGGATGCCCCAGATGCACGACAGTTGGGGTGGAATTAGAACACATGCTATGGAAGTGGGAGACACTCTTAACGAGGTAACGGAGAGGAGCTTGGTGTTCAACATGGCCGTTGGGGTTCTACATTGGTTCCCTCACACCCCTAAAAATAAGATCACGAGCAAATTCATATATATGGGGCTCATCCTTGCAAAACGTGAAATTACATGACATTGGAAGGCAGTGACGGGTCCCACGGGCACTAGGTGGCGAAACGAGTTTCTTAAATGGGCTGGGGGGGAAAGCATGCTGAGGTTTCAATCTGCACGGCGACCGCAGAATGCCAGGGCTTTAGAAATGGCGCAAGCATGGGATGCACTAGTGCAGGCACTGCGCAACTACGACACACAGAACGAATTAGAGAACTAACACCATGATTGGAGTACACCCCTGTAACACGACATGTACATAGCACAAACCATTGTCTGTCGACTCCTGTGCTTACTAACCACCATGACTGTAACCTATTCAGCACACCGATGGTGGGGTCTGGGAAGGTGTTAATAATAGCATTTATTGAGTAATTGGGCAAGACAAACTAGGAACACCCTTTACTGGGGTTTCCTGTATTCGATCCTGTACATATCTAGGTCCACCACCTAAGAATATAAAGTGAAGGGCCACTTTCAGTAACCTGGATAGCACAGGAAATGTAATCAATGATGTATGTTGTGTGAAACAAAAACCCAATAAAATTTGTTTAAAAAAATAAATAAAGTAACTGGAGTAAATGCATGAAAATTTGTTCTTGAAAGCACATAACTAATGACAATAACCAAAATTTAACTACTGGATTAACCACTAACCTTGGGTACTGGAGTAGCATGCTCCTCTCAGTAAAGTGCTTCAACGCCTCTTCAGGGGTAGTAAGCGCTATATAAATAAAATTCCAAATACAAACTTGATAAACCTTTAACTCCCACCAGACAACTTTGTTAAATGCTTATATAAAAAAACAACTACTGAACAGATTTACACCTAACCAATGACAGCAAGCTTTTAGAGTAAAGTTCTACTTTTATGCCAAGTTTGGTTTAAATTCATTCAGCAGATTTGGCTTAAGACATGAGCAAAATTACCTATTGAAGCTAAAATTGGAAAATGCTTATTTTTTTCACACCGCTGTTAACTTTTTTCTTTTGCACTGATCTGCACAAAAAGTGGCATGCCAAGCAGTTCCCACATTTGGCGCAGATCTGTCTAAGGGTTAAAAAAATTACAGGTATATCAAAAAATATCCCTACAATGGAAAGTTCATCTGACCCATTACTACACAGTGACAACCACCACTGTGTAATATATCGGCTAATCTGAATACAATAAAACAGTCTTAATAGGTGCTTACTAAGACCATGATCATGTCTCATACTTCGTGAACTGAAACCCTATGGAAATAAAGTACACTTGCTGGGATTGGTTCCAAAGCTCCCACTCACTAGAGCGCACTCTTCAAAAGTACACACAGCAGTATCATCCTTAGTGCACATTTTAAGTGTCCTGTAAGCACACAGAGCCGGATGTACAGTTTTGAAGGAACTGAAAGTCCTCTTGAAGTAAAGAATCTAACCACAAACTCAAAAAATTATCTTTAAGGCCAAGGCTCTCCTTCTCAGCAGCCTTTCCTGGGTGTAAGGGCAAAGCATTTCCCATGATGCCTCTATTCCCAAGGTCTGGCTGGATATGAGCTCCAAGAGTCACTCTAGCTGCAGGCTTGGTTGGGGAGGAAGACTAGTTTGGGGCCTCTCTAGCTTGAAAGGATGTGCAGAGACAGGTGTCACACTGCAGCCTGAGGATGTGTATGTCCCTTCTGGCTTTCTTTGGAGACAGAAAGGTACTTCTACACGGATGGTGGAGGAGAGGTGGTTTCAGTCAATCAAGTCATACGTATAAAGCACAGCTGATCACCCGAGAGGGTATCCAGGCCCTGTGCTGCAGGTTTGGGTTGAAGAGTCAGGTCCTGAAGTGGGCCAACAAGGGAGAGGTGCGGAGGGGAAGGGCGTTTCTTGATCTGGGTGCGAGGTGGGAGAAGGAGTGTCCTCCGAAGCGGCAGCAATGGAAAAGTGGTATTTGTGCGAGGGCAAGTTCTGCGGAGTGAAGGTTCCTGGGAGGTCAGTGGAACTGCAGGCGGTGGTTCATGTAGGCAGGTCCTTGGTGGGCTTTGTAGACCTGGGTTAGAAGCTTGAAAGGACATCTCTCCTGGACCGGAAGCCAGTGGAGGTCCTTCAAGTGCTGGGTGATGTGAGTCTTCTTGGGCAAGTTGAGAATCAGTCTGGCAGCTAGAGTCTTTTCATAAATTAGGTGGTGGTACCAGCATAGTGTGTTACCGTAATCAAGCTGGCTGATGATGAGGCCCTTCATCACTGTTTTTCTGGTGCTGATGGGGAGCCACTTGAAGACTTTGCAGAGCAAGTGAAGTGTGTGGAAGCTAGCTGAGGAGACGTTGTTAACCTGACGCTTCATGGAGAGTTTGCTGGCCAGGATGGTGCTGAAACTGCGGTATATCGGAATGGGGATGAGTACGACTTCCGATGGCCACCAGGAGTCGATCCAAAGGGCGTTTTGTCTGCCGAAGATCAAACCTTCAGTTTTGTCAGTGTTGAGCTTCAGGCAGTTGTTCTTCATCCAGGCTGAGATAGTTGTGGAAGTTGATCTTCGTTGAGGTGGGGTCAGCTGAGAGCAAGATGACAAGCTAGGTATCTGCGTATGAGATGATGTTGATGTTGTGCGATCTGACGATGTCTGTGAGTGGTGTCATGTAGATGTTGAAGAGGGATGGGCTCAGGGATGAGCCATGGGGGACGCCACACATGGTGTGCTTGGGTTGTGAGGTGA
Source organism: Lissotriton vulgaris (assembly GCF_964263255.1). Taxonomy (NCBI): domain Eukaryota; kingdom Metazoa; phylum Chordata; class Amphibia; order Caudata; family Salamandridae; genus Lissotriton; species Lissotriton vulgaris. Next base: position 408,678,965 of record NC_141699.1, on the reverse strand, counting down.
AGGGAGGGAGGCAGACTCTCTGGGTGCATCCTTTGTGAAAGGATGCCATCCATCTGAGGGCATCACTTGTGATTCCAATCTGGTGTAGTCAATCAATGAGTATGTGTTGTGGGTCAGTGTAGAAGGCAGCAGAGAGGTCGAGCAGGCTGATCTGCTGTTGAGTAGGGTGCGGATGTCGTCTGTTGCGGCAATCAGTGCTGTCTCGTGCTGTGTTTGGCTCTGAACCTTGATTGTGAAGGGTCTAGCAGGTTGTTTCTATCCAAGTTTTTGGTGAGTTGGAGGTTGATTGCCTTTTCCAGGACTTTGGCATGGAATGGGAGCAGTGAGATGGGACATTAGTTCTGGCGCTCGCTCAGGTCTGCAGAGGGTGTGTTGAGGGGTCTCACTTCTGTGTGTTTCCAGGAGTTGGGAAAGGTGGCTGAGGTTATGGAGGCGTTGAGGATGGTGGTAATCTGGAGGATGATCTTGTCTCTTTAGAGGATGAAAGAGTGGGTTGGTGGGCGCTCCAGAGTGGATGGAGTGCATTAGATCGCAGGTGTGTTTGGTGTGCTAAGCTGTTCCCATGCGGTGAGCAGGTTGTCGGCTTTGGTGGTCAATGGGCTATTGTGAATGTCGGTGGGTTGGGGATCAAAATTTCAGTAGATGGTTGGTATATTGTGGAAGTGGTTGCCGAGGGCGTCGCAGAGTTTCTGTATGGAGGGGATCGAGTTTTCGGTGGCTGACAGGTGAGTGAACTCTCTGACGATAGTGAAGAGTTTCTTGGTTTGGTTGGCGCTGATCTCGATCTGGTGTGTCAGGGCCTCCTTTTTTGCAGCTTTGAGTTGGCGGTGGTAGTCATTGAGGATTGACTTGGAAGGTGGCTTGGTTGGTATGGTTCTTGCTGGTGCGCCATCTTCTTTCCAGTTGTTTGCACCTGCGCTTTGACTTGCTGAGTTCAAGGATGTACCAGCTGGCTCGTTTGTTAGGCTTGTGCATTTAATCAGGTTTGGTGAGAGCGACTCGTCGGCGGCACAGGTGATTTAGTTGTTTGAGTTCTGTACTGTTTGGCCCAAGTTAGTGGGATGTTAAGCTGTGTGATTCTAACGGCATCAGTCCATTGGTGCTGATTGACCTTGGTCCAGCTACAGAAGGGGACGCTGTGGTGGTTGGGGCAGTGTGAGTGTGGGGAGGTCCAATGAGGGTGAAGTGTACAATGGAGTAGTCCGACCAGGTGAGTTATGAGGTGTGGCTGTAACTGATTCTGTTGTCTGTGTAACATGACAGTGCCTGACAGCTCGAAAATAATGTTGGATGTCATTTTTCAAAACCACTGTCTAATGTCTATTATTTACTGTGAAATCCTGAAGATAAATTTGCAAAACACAATTTGGCAGTAAGGTTGAAACTATAAAAGGAGACCTTTTCATGCTAAAATAAAATATTTTGTGGAACCAAGAATAAGGCCATATTTAATTTTCCAACATTTTGGGTAACTGTATAATCTTGTTAGCCTGGAAAGCCTAACTCAAATGATGTCATTTACCCGAAAGTTGGGTAAACTGGCATTATTCCTGAATATGTGGAATTAATGAGTTTTTATGGTGGATTGGGATGTCTGTCAACCCTTTGTGTTGTGTGTGTGTCTGTATGAGAGAGCTGGGAGGCAAGGCAGGAATGTTGCATCAAGAGCCGTCAGAAGAGTAAGTCAGCATTCAGTTGCCAGTCAGAAATGATTGTCTTGAGCGAGACGCGTTGGAGCTGTGACGCTCATACTGCACTGTCTGAACAGAGCTTCTTAAAGAAGACATAGTCTCCCCTTTCCTGTTAACTTGCCAGTGCTGTACAACCACAGCAGAGACGCACTATGAGGATACGTTTAGCCTATCCCATAAATCTCAATAACCCCTTGTGTTTCTAGGTTTTCGTTATGAAGTGCCAAACACAGATAATAGTTTTCAAACGGTATTACATTTTAAGCTATCTCCATTATTTGCTCTTCTACCTTCCCTCTCAGGCCAGGATGTATTCATCTGCGGTTTCACTGGTGCTCTGCATGGTGGGCTACTGTGTGCATCTGCTGTCTTGGGACGCACCATCTACCTGGATTTGGAGCTCCTCAAAAGGCGAATTAAAAACACAAATTGCAAGAAAATAGATTGACGATCGCCATGGCCTTTCTTTGGATTATCGGTGAGCTTGATTTCCGAGTGTTGGCATCTCCTGACTTAGTAATATTAAGGCCTTAACACTCAAACTTTTGTTTATTTTCCAGATGTTATTTCTTCTAGTTTAAGAAGTTGTTTTTCTAATGAAGGTCCAGTCCTCTGGTATGACTTGAAATGACAGATGAGAAAGAAAAGGCGTGAAGGGGAAGACATCTGTCGTCTTTCTCACTTTCTGCAGTGAGTGGACTGCAGGGTAGTAGGATCAGTTCCCCCTGTGAATATTGATAAACTGAGTACTTTTTTTAGTTTGTTTATGAATAAAATACATTTTGCTGTGTGATTTGATTGTCTCTGTTATGCAAATTTTTTCACATAAACTGAAACTATGCTCTGCCTTCTGGGTGGAACCATCTAACTGACTGCTGGTTTCTTCCTTAGGACTTAAAAGTACAAACATAACTAATGCTTCTCTTCTTTGGGAACCAAACAGAGACCGTGATCTTGTGCGGTGGCCTTTCCATGTTGGTTTATCTGTACAGATTTTCTTGGTAACAGTGACTGTTGAGGTAGCCAGAGAGGTGGCCAATGCCTCTCTGACTTTGTTTAGATTCATTCAATGGTAGCTGTTGACACAGAAAAATCAAAAGCTGCTAATCCATGGTCTACCTACTCATCATTCTGCCATTTGAATAATTTCCTTGTCCAGTGTCTTACTAGATTAATGTCTTGAAGGCAATATAAATGTCAGATCATCACCTTTTTTGTCAATGAACAATGCGCAGTTGGTGAATGTCTTAATGTTTATGAATAGTGAGCCCCACATCCTAGCCCCAAACTAACGTGGATTCCACTTTTTGCAAGTTCAACACTTTTTCTCTCACAGAATCTTTGCTCGACTTCTTGAAGAGATACAACTATGGTGGTTGTTAGAACTGGGGGTATCTAATTGGCAGAGGTAGGTACATTTGTCCAAGTAGGCACCCTTGCTTCTAGTCAGGGTAAGGGTGATACACAATTTAGATAACCCCTGGTCACTCCCTGGGTAGCTTGGCACAAGCAGACAGGCTTATCCCAAAGGCAATGTGTAAAGTATTTGCACTTAAAATGCACAGTAACACAGTGATAACACCACAATTGGACACCACACCAGTTTAGAAAAATAAAGTATCTTTATCTAAACTCAACAAGACCAAAACAACAAAAATCCAACATATATGTAGTAATGTAGAAAAATAAAGGTTGTAGAAAATGAAGAGCTATTACGACGTAATGGCAGCAATACATCCAAAGTACGGTGCTGAGTGTAAGGTGCGTGGCGTTGGGCACGGAGTCAAACTGACCCCCAAACAAAAAGTACCTTTGGAAAACAAAGTCTATGACGATGCATGGCATTGTGGAGGTGCAGCGTTGGTCTCGTGGCCGGTTCCCTGGGTGCCACAGGGTAGGTGAGGCATCGTGTCCACGAGGAGGCGATATGTTGAATCCAGGACTGGGGAAGCCGGTTGCTTCGGCGGTGAGACGTCTGTCCTGGTGAGGCAATGCGAAGTCGGCGAGTTCGTGGAGTCACCCTCGGCGGTTATCAGCGCCGCAATAACAGAATGCAGGCGCTGGCAATGACGGAGTCAATGCGAGCGCTGGCGTCGGGGGATGTTGATAACCTGTGTCGGAGCTGCGGTGCAGGCAGAGCGGTGCGTGGCACACTTCACGAGTGGTGCCTCTGGCCTCGATGTAGGTTGCGGCATCTCATCGGTGATGCTGATGGCGTCGGAGATTGCATTTCTTGCTTCTCTTAGGATTCTTCCAGCTCCAAACAGCAGGAACAACCTCCAGAGGCCCAAACCTGGAACGGGCACCTCCTGGCAGGTCAGAACTCTCAGTATTAGAGTTCAGGGGAGCTGGGGTGAATTATTTGTGTCCCTGAGACTTCAGAACAGGAGGCTAGCACACGCAAGCCCTTGGAGATTCTTCTTCAAGTAGGTTTCTTAGCAAGGTTCCATTCTTTGTCCTTTCCTTGGCAGAAGCAGCAACTACAAGCCAACCCCACACAGCACACATCAAAGGGGCAGGACTCCTCCTCAAAGCTCTCCAGTTATTCTCCTTGGCAAAGATTCCTCTTGAGACCAGAAGTGTTTTAAAGTTCTGGGGTTTAAGGTCCATAACATATACTCCATTTTGTCTTTGTTCTTCTTCTTCCTTGTACAAGGGTCTCTGAGCCCAGTCCAAACCAGTTCGGTCCTCACTGGTGCAGTATGACCACAGGGGATGGAGACCGCATTGTGCAAGGGAGACGGGCCCTATTCAGGTGCAAGGAAAACTCTTCCCACTACTCTAAATGCAGCCAAGGTCGATTTAGCTCAGCTCTGAGTCATCCAGGAAGGGCCAAAGAAAGAAGGAAAGTGGATGATAAATGCGACCATGGGTTAGAGGGTTTAAGAGAGAATAGAGTTGAGAAGAGTGTAAAGAGAATGATTGGCAGGAATCAAAGAGCAGTGCAAGTTCCTAAACATAGAAGGGGAATTAGTGGAAGAAGAAAGAGAGCACAGTGGCTAGGGTTAGCTAGCATTCATGGCACCCGGAAAGAAGTGGCAACAAAGTACCTAATACAATATTGCACATAACGGGATGCTACGAATGTCCAAGGAAGAAAACCTGAATTCAGGAATAACCTGGTTAGAGTCTGAGAAATCCGTAAATGGCAACAGAATACGTATTTAGAAATGAGAGTGAAGAGGGCAGAAAATGAAACGTAGGGGCAACAATCATTGTAGAAGAAAGAATTCCAATTGAGGGAACATCTGTGACTGAACAGCCTAGTCCTCTGTAGGATGACAAATAATTCAATAATTCTCTTGAGTGTTTTGTACAAGTGCAATTACCACTGATAAAAATCAAACAGTGGGAAACAAAACAGCAGAATTGATGCCACGTGGACTGTTTATTTTTATTTTTTTAACAAAATGGGATTTGGGGGCTTGTAAAAATCCTAAGCAAGATTGTGATCTTACAGAATCCGTCCTTAATCATGGAACGGAAATGCAGTTGTGCCATTTTACAAGAAAGGCTCTGCATAAACTCTGCAAAAATATACAGAGCAGTCAGACCAATAAAACCAGACTTTAAGCTCTTCAGTCAAATTATACTGACTCGGCAACAAGACTGGATAACTGCAGCAAATATCCTCAATCGATGTTGAGTATAAGTTCTTGTCAAAGAATAATGGACCAGACCCACTCCATATATTAACAAATACTGTTAGAAGTAGAACACTATAAGTAGCTTTTCTTTACCTTTTTCCAAGCTTTTGCCTTAGAATGAGCTAGGATTTTGTGGTGGGGGCAAAACCTTTAGAAATGTTACAACGCAAATGTTTGCCTATTGTCCAAATGCTATATGCCAACAGGCAATTTAGGTCAGGATTGGCCTACTAAGAAAACTTCCCAAAATTGAGAGGTGAAGCATGCTTGTATTTCATACCATCTCTGACCAACCAATATGTAAGTAACATCAATGAAAAGATCATCTTATATAGAGTTTTATTGCACCTTCTGTTTCACACAGATGACTCAATTTTGCTAGCTGCATCCTGCCGAAAACGCTGAAGCCTGCCCCATCACATGCAATGATGATAATTAAAACAAATAAAAGCCTAAAAATCATGCGATACAGTCGAGGAAGATCTGCACAAAAACATGTGTTTCCTTTTTGGAGAGAAACTGAAAACAGTGCAAGAAATCCTACACCTAGAGTTAACTTTCTCAGAGAACCAAGCAGGGAAGACTCATCTAAAGATGACCGCTAGGAAAGCTGAGATTGTTTTGATCATCTGGCCAATGCCCCTCAACTCAATCATCAACATATTCTACCCACGAGTGACAAACATTCACCTAAGTAAATTGAGATGCACCCTATGATAAATAAGCAAAATATTGGGCCATGAAGCAAACCTCGACACAATAAATGCCTTAGAAAGTGTATCCTGGAAAGAAATTCTACAAGTCCAAAAATCTACAGCGACATTTGTTTTGGAATCAGCCCCAGAAACAACGAGAAGACTGTGATTTTATAAACTCAAGAGGATTAACAGGACAAAAAGATGATCTAGTAGGCCGAGACTGACCGTAGTAACTCATTTAGAAAGCCAGGTGATACTTCAATCTAGGGAGTGCAGTGTAAGAAAAACATCTTCATCAAGTACTAGCAAAACATGTACACTCAAAACACAGCATACCAAAGGGAAAATAACCTGTACCCTTGAACATCATTTTACCATAGTTTTACCTTATTATACCCCATTTTCTTACCAAAGCTTTGAAACTTTCCAGTTGCCCACACAATCACCAATGATTCTTTCTCAATTATAGAATAATTATATGTCTCTAAGCACCTCAGAAGCAAAGGTTTTCATTCTCTGTTCACCGCGCCTCTCCTATATTAGTACTGCACTTATGCCCTTTTACTGCATCTTTTAAAATATAAACTCTTAATCCAGTTCAAAATTTCTTTGAATGCTGTACTTAATTCTTGATTGGTGTAAAACTGAGCTGTAGCTAAAAAAGGGACTACAATTTTCATAATTTTTTTACACTGAAACATTGGTGATTGTATTTCCCGAATCATCCTTCGCCGTGAGGTGGCGCTGTTCTCTCTCCTGGCCTGCCAGTCAGCTAGCAAGGACGTCAGAGCTGTTACAGTCATGGCAGTGAGGCCTAGCGATGTCTGCAGCTCAGGGGCATATTGTAATTGTATTTATATTTATATAGTGCTCACTACCCCTGACGAGCCGTTTAAGCACTTTTAGGCGAGTAGCAAACTATTCCGGAACCCAAAAAGGTTTAGTGGTGGATTAGTATAATGAAATTTGAGTTATTTGAGCGGTGGACATGTGAGTCCGTTGCTTGAATGGAAAAGGATAATGAGGGATAGAAGAGTCTAGAACGTGTTTATTGAGAGATCATAGTAGTAAGATGAGGTTTGAGATGAGTATAACAAGAGATGCAGGAGGGAAGAATCTCTAGAAATGGATTAGGAAGATCATAGTAGTAAAATTAGTTTTGGAACGGGTCAAAGGAGGGATAGGTGAGGGAAGAATTTAGAAGGGTTGTTTGGGAGACCATAGTATTAAAATGTGGTTTGGGGTGAACCAAGGAGGGATAGAAAAGTGAAGAGTGTAGAAAATGTTATTGTGGAGCTCATAGTAGTAGAATGAAGTTTGGGATGAGTCAGAAAGTGGAGGTAGAGGATATAATGAGTGTTATATTGTGAAATGTAATCTAGTGCATTGGAGTGAGTCAAAAGTTTTTCTTTTTACAGTAGAAGTAAAGTAATGCATGTATAGATACACACGTACATATTCATATATATCAAGAAATACACATATCTAGATACATATAATCAAATGAAATGTTTATGTACACAGGTATAGGCTGTACGTTTATGTTTGAGTGTGGTGGTTAAGTAAGGAAGATCCAACTCTTAAGTAGTCTTCTGAAAATACAATAGTTATCTGTGGATCTTATGTTTGGGGTAAAGAGTTCCATAGTTTGGCTGCTTAAACAGAAGCATGAACAACCTATGTTTTTTTTCTTGTATGGTGGGACTTTGAGGCAAGGTGCTAATCTGGAACGGAGGTTCCTTTGCTGAATGTATTTGGTGATTTTATTCCTGATAAAGAGCTGCCCTGTTCCATGTATTGCTTTGTGGGTGAAACAAAGCAGTTTGAATGTTGATCTTCTGGCAACAAGTAACCAATGTAGGGCCCTCAAGGCAGGGCAGATGTGGGCTTACTGCTTTACGTTGTAGGAGTAGTCTGGCAGCAGAGTTCTGAAGTCTTTTCTTAGTTGATAAAGATGATCCATGGCGTAATCCAGTTTAGACAGTATGAGAGAGATCGTGGCTTGGACCTTGTGTGGAAATCCCAGTTGGGGGAAGATGCAGTGCAGAGTTTTCATAGTAATGAAGCTTTATCTTCCCAATTTGTCCACTTAGGCATTCATTGATAACTTGGGGCCAGATGTACGACCGTTTTGCAAGATGCAAATTGTTCGTAATCCAATTTGCAAATGAAAAAAGAGCTTTACGCAATGTATGACAGGCATTCGCAAATCAGAAATAGCAATGCAACCAATTATCGACTTGTCAAAAATTGCGGCAGTATTTTGCGAGTCTCAAATAGCGAGTCACTATTTGCCAGTCGCAAAACAGAATATACAAACAAGTTGCAATCTGTGAGTAGTCCCAAATGGTCCGTTTGCACATGCAATTTACCACAAATCCAAAACAGGTGGTAACAGGGCCCAGCCTAAATAAACCGGCCAAGAATGCATCAGAGACCTTTCAACAATGGCTGCCCGGTACATGATAGCAAGGAGGATGCAGATCTTGGTGGGACACCGTCTTACCCAGACAAACAAAAAAGATCCCTTCTAATAAGTGCCCATCTGCTTGCAGTGGGATGTGTAGCTGAGTTCAGAGGAGGCAGATACCTGAAAAAATTCAGTTGAGCAGACGGGCCGTTCTTGAAGGAAGATCACAGCTTTAATTGGGCCACGACCTGCCAGCTCTCCGACTTGGCAGTAATTTGAAACTGTCTTTGAACCAGGTCCCTACTGGGGCCTATATTCATGCCCTTAACCTTATTGGCAAAAACAGGGATCCATTTCTTAACAATGATTTAAAAAACTATTTGGAAATCCATATCATCAAGGCAGTCCCAGATTACATTTTAAACGTTTTACTTCCTCTTACATTCCTTAAGATTATTTACTCTAGCCAGATGTCATGTTTCTGTAGATTTCTTTTCCCTACAACACAGTGGATAGTATTGACCTGGTTGCCTCAAGGTGATTACCTAAATTATCTAATCCATTACCAAACTAGCTCAAGCAATTCCCTCTAAGAATACATTTAAGTCTCAGCCCTCAGCTCTATGGCATTCACAGACTATAGCAGACATCATCTCAATTGCAAACAACTAGAACTGCAATGGCAGAGAGCCTACAATGCTGAAGATGTGCTCCAATTCAGAAGGGCCCTGAAAATTTGCCATGGCCAGATTAAGATTGCAAAAAAGACCTATTTCTCCTCCCAGATTGACAAAGCCCAATCCAACCAAAAAACGATTTTTAAAATTGCTAAACCATTTCTACAACTGAAAGCAATGACCAGGGATATCCCACCCTTTCAAACTTTATACAATAAAATATCCTTATTTTTCGATGAAAAAATACAGATTATTCAACAGGAGTTTAGAACCATCTCCCCTTTGAAGAATGTTTTAACTGGGAACACTCAAACCGACAACAGAGTCACTGACAACTTTCCAAAGAGTCACCTTACCTCAGTCATGCCAGGCTATATTAGCCTGCATATCAGGATCCCCTCATGATCCCTATCCCCCTTGTATACTTCATAAAGTTATGGACTGTGTAAACCCAGTGATCAATGAACACTTCATTAGCCACCGCTAAGGTCACAAACGACTGGAAATTAGCCGTTGTTAAACCGCTATAGAAAAAACAACTGGCACATCCCACTACTTTTTCAAACCTCTGCCCGATTTCACTTTATGTTTTCAGCAAAATCTATGAAAAATTGGTTAATTATCAACTAACTGCATTTCTGGAGGAGACTAACATCTTACATCCAAGACACTCCACAGAGTCAGCTCTGTTGGAAGTTGCAGATATATTAAAGTTAACGTTGGACGCAGGAAAAAATGTAGTGCTAATTCTAATAGACCTATCAGCTGCATTCAATACTACATCCCATGACATCCTGCTGCAATGTATCAAGGATTGTAGAATCTCTCACCTGGCACTATCTTGGATTAAACCCTTCCTCTCAGATTGCAGACAAACAGTTATGTTAGGACTTTTTCTATCCCCGAAAAGACTGTCACTTCAGGGTTACCCCCAGGGCTCCTTGATCAGTCTTGCATTACATCTACATGACCCCCTTGATCTCGCTGATTGTCTCTTTTGGTATTGAAGCCACATCTTATGCCAATGACACACAGCTGATAGTGTCGTTGAATAAAGACTCTATTGGCTCTGAGATCAACTTTAAAAACTGGTCAACCAAAGTTATCCGGTGGATGCAATTAAATCATCTCAAGTGCAATATGGACAAAACGGAGATTATGCTACTCGGGAAGTCCAATTCCTTTGATTTGGCCCTAAGGTGTCTCAACTCCACTCTACCTCCTTTTGCCTCCCTCTCTCCGCACCAGCCATGGTCGAGGTCGTAACAAAACCCGGAGTAAAATGTGACCCCTCTCTTATTTCGCCCTCAAGCTATAGCAGTTAGCAGGAACGTGTTTTAGCCTCATGAAATCATTGAAAATGTTTTTTGAGTACCTCCCACTAGCGGCAAAAAAGACAGTAGCCTTTGAATTGATAACATCTACACTAGACTACTGTAATAGTTTGTATGCAGGTTCATCTAAACAAACTATTCAGAAATTACCGGTGGTACAACATTCTGCGGCCAGACTGGTGCTAAAACATCCCTAATGATCTTTTTGATCAGCAGCCCTGGAAGCCTTACACTGACTGCCATTGTAAAAAAGTGTTATTTTTTAAATCCTTCTATTAGCTTTCAGAGCTTATATAGCAGTGGGGCCAAAATACTTAACTTCACTATGTGACTCTATGGATGCTTAGGTCCTCACAAGCAAACCTTCTTAATCCTCCTACGTTAAGACTTAAAACACAAGGAGAAAAAGCCTTCACTGTCTTGGGTACAAAGGCTTGCAATCATCTCCCTAGCTATTTGAGATTCATCGAATCGGATGTCTTCTTTAGGAGGCCAGAAAGTGTTCGCATGTGTACAAAATTACAACATAATGCTATCTTGGTGTGTAATTTAGTCAACCCTGCCGCATAATTCCAGGGACCCTGGTTATATGGCTGGATGTAATAAAAGAAAACTCACACAGTCCAGATGTCGAAGTGAGTAGGATCGGAGGGGCACGACCTGCCCATACTTTAATTTATGAAAAGACGTTCCCCAACGCTTTGTGGTAAAAAAACAGGCCCGTTCTGATAGTGTATAAGCTTCAGCACAAGTGTTATTCAGGGAGACTCCTGTGCTGTGAAACTGAAGGCGGGCAGAGAGCTAAATAAGAAACAACAACCCTACTTGCCAGGGTGCCTGCTTGCCTGAAATAAATGCAAATGTACACAACTAGTCAATCTAAATATAAAAGGTGCTGGGGGGGGTGTGATACTTTTTTAATTAATGGATTCAATTGAACCTTTGAGAAGACAAAGATTTATTCTTTTTGAATGCTAGTGCAAGAGAGTTGTGAAGCACATGTTGTTAAGGCACAGATATATTTTAAAAAAATGGTATTACAAATAGCCTGGGGATTGCTAAAATCAATATTTTGGAATCACCATTTTATCTTAACATTTGTCTGCATTTTGTAGCAGTCTATCTTATACTGTGTGTATGCAAGTTTAAAATAATGACTTGCATATTCACAGTGCTTTCTGTCACAGGCTGGGACGTCGTAGCACTAAAAATACAGGAATCTCTATTCTACGCTGCACCAACCAAGATGTAATTCTCTGGCTGCACTCAAACTTCTGCGGTGCATTAAATAGAGGTTTCATAATGTATTAGTGAATTTCCCACTGTAACTTTTTGAAAATGTATTTCTCATTTAAGCTGCATGTTATTTTAAATGTAGCTATCTGAGGGAGAAAGACCAAAACCAAGTACACAATATTTCGATTTTTTAGCCACACTTTTACCCCACACCCACTGACCAAGTACCCATTGCATGCAGCATCACAGTTTCCATGCCTTTTTTAATGCACTTTGACCGCTGACACAGCAGCACCACAATACTGGTCAGATGATATGCTGTGTGAAGCACAGGATTATAGTTTCAGTTTGTTAAACCTCACTCTTAATTACATATACCACAACTCTTGGAAAGGATTCCTAGTTCAGCTTCTTTGGCAGTCCCCTTTTTGAGATGTCCCCACAGAGCCCTCCTGGGAAAAAGCGGTTTCTGGAATTCTAACAAGTGTGTGCCTGTTGTATGAGGTGGTCCCCCTTGAACCCCTTCCAACAGAGTTAAGCTTGGACGAGGAAGGGGGTGTGGAGCTAATATAAAACTAGTTTATATATGTTGGAGACTAGTGTGGTGTGAGTTAGCAATGATGGAGCCCTTCTGGCTCCTGTTGGACTCCGTAGAACTGTGACGTAAGTGTTAGAGCATAGTTAAGTGAATGCTAGTTTAGAATGTTGAGTTTGCGGTTACACACAGACAAATAAAGACGTGTAACACCAAGCTCCGTCTGCGGCGTAGTCCTTGGCGGGTGCCCAGGATGGGGAGGATGCTACAGAGACCTCATTGATGCTTGAAGTGGAGTGGCAAGAGGTGGAAGTGTGGGGAGGTCCTGATGTGAAACACAAGTGTCTCTCGCTACTCTGCAGTTTCATTTCTGGTTTTATCCACTGAGAATGGTTTGATGATTAGCTATTATAATAATGACACGTTTTACCTGGGAGGCGGGGCACATCCCATCGCATCCCTTCCCATCACATGAAGCTATGCTCTGCTGTAAACATCCTTTGGAGGCTACCTACATGTTAGGACTAGCCTGCTGTAACCAAAGCCCTTCATCCATTTCTGCGAAACAGCCACAACTCCCAGTTCACTGTTAATTGTACAGTATACGGAGTTCAAGGGACCAAGAATGAATAACAATGATCCTCCAGGCATTTTAATGTCTGGCTGACGCAGGAGTCAGTACGTCTGCAGTGACATCAGTGAAACAAAATCAGTTTTTAACTCGGAGACTGAGACGCTGATTACTTGCACCCAGTGTCACCACTGGATGCCAGATTTGCTGGAACATTTGTCAGACTGCATTGCTGGCCAATGAGGCCAGCGCTCTAAAATCAAGGGACTATTGCTAAATCCATGTATTACTGTAAGGGCGAGAGCGGCAAGTGATCCTTCTCCCTATGAAGGAAAGTGAAAGAGCCACTAAGACCTAATTACAACAAAACAAAGGTCCTATGTTTCTCGAGAGCTCATAACAGACAACCCAGAAATAGTAACATTCTGGAACAGGTCACAACTTACAAATATCTCAGAGTGTGTTTAGATCGCCATTTGAATTACAAACAGCAAGCACTATCCAGGCAAGTAAAAGCAAACAAATTGTTGTGTGCATTCAAAACTTTGCTATGAAAGTTAAGAGGTTGCTCAACAAACAATCTTTTGCAGGTCATAAGAGCAAAATTCATCCCCCAATAACATATGGCTCAGAATTATTCAAGCACAAATAAATATGCCATAAGTTTGAACGCCCTACAGTCTACACTCTTCAAAAAACTGTTCAGGATCCCACTACACATATCACAAGCCCACATTAGGCTGGAGTTTGGGCTACTCAACCAGATCCCCCATCAGACAGGGCACCATAATAAAATACTACCAGAGAATGAAGGCAGCAGACACAAATTTATGGGCCCACCAATGTTTGGCTCGAAATAGAAAAAAAGTCCAGCGCCAAGAAAGCCATCTACACTTCCTGACAGCAGTCAACTGCAGCCCTAACATTAGAAGAGGCTTAGCACACTATACCAGACTACCCAGTGTTCAAATGGACAACAAATTAATCAGCCAAACATCAATCACTTTTAACAGACAAACCAGCCTTGGTGAAAAAAGGCAAGTGTGGCTGGTCCTATCCTCATACAAAGTTTTGAAACCTAAACCATACCTATCGGCACACTTCTCTGAGTCAAAGAAGCACAACTTGATGCTAATTAGCTGGGAGCCTTTCTATCAAGACTTGGCATGGAAACAGATCTGGTCAACCACAAAGTGTTGTCTCTGTAAACACAGTAGTGAAAAAGTGTTCCACCTATTGTGCACCTGCCCGGCGCTGTTATCACTCAGGAAGAACCTACTACGTCCAACTCTAAGACAGTTGCAAATAAGATCATGTTGGCTGGCAGTGATAAAGCTACTAGGAGGGTCTCTGGTTCAGATGCGGATACAGGCCGGTCAGAAACCACACACTCCAGTGTAGGGGTGCTGAGTGACATCATAGACAACTCGAGCTTCGCTCTTGTTGTCTAGTTGATGTCACTCAAAACCCCTCATTGAAAATATCCCCATTATATACTGATACCCATCTATAATTCTATATGTTATGTATGGCTCGTGTAGAGTGCCTCTATTGTTTATTTCTGTTTCTGAATCTGATAACTTACTGCTATGACATAGCAACAGTTGAATAACAAAACTCGTTATCCACTGTTGCTATGTCGCAGTGCTTCTTGTCTACTTTGACTGAAAGCAGAACCCACACCTGCAGGAGGGGAAGGAATGCAGGGAGGATGGTGGAACTGGTTAAGGCTGGCAGGTAAGGTATTAATTTTTCACATTTGGGTCAGGAAGGAGAGGCCTTGTCATGTATTGTTCTCTGCTCCTGTGCAGCAGTTGAAAGTAGAGGCAGATACTTTTGGGGGCTATAACATAACATAACAATATAGAAGGGTAAAAAGTGAATTACCGGTATGTTTTTCACCTCTGGGTTCTGAGTGACATGATAGACATCGCAACTTCGCTCTCATTGTCTATTTGATGTCACTCAGGACTCCTTGGTGAAAAAAAAAATACTCATAATTCACAGTTACCCATCTATAATTCCATATGTTATGCATGGCTTGGTAGAGAGCAACTAGTGTGAATAACTAAATTAAAATCAGTTACTCACTCATATGATGGAGCAACAGTTGTTAATAGTTAAAAGTTGTTACCCTCAGTTTCTATGTCATAAAGGAATTCCAGGCTGCTCTGGCTGGGCTCTCAGCAGTAAACCAAGTAAAATGTGTAATTTCATGAAAATCTGAATTTACATGTTGGGTTATTATGCAATGTTCTGTTTGCCTATTGTCGATATCCGATTCATCACTGGTTTTTATTTTAATCCTGCACATGGGTCCAGAATTAAAGAGAAACCAGCGACATCCCTGGGGTTGTTTTAATAATATTTTCTGCATGGTGGATTCCCATAAATGTGTATATTGTCTTCCCCTATAGACCTTTCCTCCATCCGAGGCATTGGTCTGCGCAGGGATGTTGAAACACACCAAACGATGAAGCATGCCACTATCTGAAAGAAACACGTTAGTGTTAGATTCCTTACCTTAGAATATCCCCAGGCGTCAGTCTGGATCCGGAAACTTTTGCGTAGCAGTACCCCTGCGCGTCGGTAGGCGTCGTCTGCAGGCGTCCCCTGCGGCTCCGCGTCCGTCGTCGGCGTCGTGCGCCGTGATGACGTCGCTGGAGTACATAGACGCCGCCTCCGCGCGCTGACGTCAGTTCTTCTTTTTTCCGCGCCAGTGGACGCAGATCTGAAGAGCAGTACTCCGGTCTTTGACCAAGTTTTTCGATTGTTTTTTCCTCTACTGTGCCTGATAGGATGCCTGGGTTTAAAAATTGCGATGACTGTGAGCGCACGATGTCGGTCACAGACCATCACCGCCTCTGCCTCCGGTGTCTGGGCCCTGACCACGACGTGGACTCCTGCGTCGACTGCCGGGCCCTTACCAACAAGGCTAGGCGGGAGCGGTCCCGCAAGCTACTGGAGCTCCGGGTGTCGGCCCCACGTCGGGACCGGGAGCGGTCCCGGTCCGGCCGGAGGTCGAGAGAGCGTTCGAGGGAGCGGTCGCGGAGCCGCGCCGGGCGCTCCGGAAGTCGACACCACTCGTCAGGCTCGTCAGGTAAGAAGCACAAGAAGTCGGGGCGTCGTCATCGTACCCCCGACTCCCCCGACGCTCGCGCGATGCGGCCGGGGGCTCGGGTGACCCCAACCCCGCGGCTCCGCGAGAGTCGCCGGCGCGGCCTGCCTCATACCCTCCGGTCCCTGGGCATGGCGCGACGCCTGAGGAGATCGAGGCGTTCCTCATGGCCATGAGGGCGCTCGCTTCTCCGACGGGGCCTACGGCGCCTTCGGGCCCAGTGCTACCGTCTGGGGGCCCTAGCGGTTCGGGTGTCCCTGCCTCGGCGCCATCGGGTGCTCCGGCCCCGGCGCCGCCGACGGCTCCGACCCCGGCGCCGCAGGGGCCTTCGGGATCGGCGCCGGCTGGTCTTCCGGCCTCCCCGGCGCCGTTGCCATCGGGGTTACCCCCGACGCCGCCCCCGCGCGGCGCCGGTTCTCCGCTGCCGGTTCCGGCCGGCGGTGGGGTTCCGACGCCGGCTCCGGGAACGCCGTCCCCTTACCTTCTCCGACGCCGGACGCGGCGCCGGACGGGCGTCGCACGACGCCGGTCCCGGCGCCGATGGGGCCCATGAACCCCGAGGAGCCGGTCTTCATCATTGACTCCGAATACGGAGAGGATGAGGAGTACGGTGAAGGTTGGGAGGGGTCCGAGGACCCTCTGGCTCGCGAGTGCCAGTATGACCCGGACTGGACGGGTGACTTGGGGGATGCCAGTGGTTTGGACGACTCTCCTAACCCTGGTTTGATCTCTCCTCCAACCGTGGCATCGGTGGAGGGAGCTGCCTATTCTGTGGTGCTGATGAGGGCTGCCAAGGCCTTACACCTTGAGCTCCCCGTCGCGGCCGTGAGGCCTAACATCCTCACCGAGGTCTTCAAACCGCAGTCATGCCCACTGGAGCCACTGCTGCCGTTTAATGAAGCCTTGTCTGACGTTCTGTTGGGCACGTGGTCCAGGCCCGCTTCAGGTGCGCCTGTTGATCGGAACGTGGCCAGGCGCCACCGTCCTTGTCCGGACGACCCCAAGTACCTGTCTACCCACCCCACTCCTGAGAGTCTGGTGATCCAGGCCTCGACCTCCCAGTCCGCATTCCCGTCGGCCCCGCCCGACCGGGAATCCAAGAGGTATGACCAGTTTGGCAAAAAGGTCTTCTCGTCCATTAGTTTGGGCCTGCGGTCTTGCAACACCGCCTGCCTCTTGGGCCGCTACACCCACTCTGTGTGGGATACGGTCGCGGAGCTGCTGCCAGAATGCCCCATGGAGGTGCGGGCAAAGCTCGGTCAGGCTGTGGCTGAGGGCCGAGATGCAGCGAAATATTCAATTCGGTGTGGTCTTGATACGACCGACTCGCTGGGCAGAGCTATGTCTACGACGGTGGCGATTCGTCGCCACGCCTGGCTGAGATCCGCCAATTTTTCGGCTGATGTCCAGAATACCCTGATGGACATGCCGTTTGATGGCTGTCACCTGTTCGGTGACAAAGCGGACCACGCGCTGGAACGCTTCAAGGACTCCAGGGTCACGGCCAAGTCCTTGGGTCTCTCGACCCAGCGTCAGCAACCGGGTTCGTTTCGTCCCTTTCGTGGCCAAGGAAGGGGCGCCCCCACACGTGCTGCCAGCCACGCGCCGCAACAATCCTTCCAACGCGGTGGCGGCCGTGGAAACCGCCGTGGTGGCGGTCGGGGACAACGGCGGGGTCAGACCACACCTTCCCCCGCAGCATCTACCCCAAAATCCTCCTAGTCCGTGCTTTCGGCCCCATGTGACGCCAGTGGGTGGCAGGGTTCGCCATCACCACGCTCACTGGCGCACGATCACTTCGGACAGGTGGGTGCTGCAAATCGTCCGAAGGGGCTACTCCCTCCCCTTCGAGACCTCTCCTCCAGCCATGCCACCGCAGAACCACCGTGTGTCGGGGGACCACTTGACACTTCTGCAGGAGGAAGTTACGGCCCTCTTGGCCAAGGGGGCCATCGAGCGCGTTCCTGGGCCAGAAGTAGGGCGTGGTTGTTATTCCCACTACTTTCTGGTGCCCAAGAAGGACAAGGGGGGCCTACGTCCTATCTTGGATCTAAGGAACGTCAACGGCTTCCTCCGGAAGGAGAAGTTCAAGATGTTGACGTTAGCTCAGGTCTTGGCTGCTCTAGACCCACAAGACTGGATGGTAGCGTTGGACTTGCAGGACGCCTATTTTCACATCCCCGTCCTGCCGGCCCACCGGCGTTACCTGCGGTTCACGGTAGGCCAGGAGCATTTTCAGTTTATCGTGCTCCCCTTCGGCCTTACCAGCGCCCCACGGGTGTTCACAAAGGTGATGGCGGTGGTCGCAGCCCATCTGCGCAGGTTGGGGGTTTCAGTCTTCCCCTACCTAGACGACTGGTTGTTGAAGGCGGGCTCGCCCCAGACAGTCGTCCACCACCTTCAGATGACGGCAGACCTCTTGCACGACCTGGGGTTCTCCATCAATGTGCCGAAATCACACCTGTGTCCCTCTCAAAAGCTCCTCTTCATCGGAGCGGTTCTGGACTCGGCGCAGTTTCGGGTTTATCCTCCGGAACGGCGGGTTCGGGATATTCAGGCTTTGATTCCCATCTTTCAGCCGCTATCCCGGGTTTCGGTCAGGTTGACGCTGCGGCTGCTGGGACTGATGGCTTCCTGCATCCTTCTGGTGCATCACGCTCGGTGGCGGATGCGGGCTCTGCAGTGGGACCTGAAGTTTCAGTGGGCCCAGCATCAGGGCAACTTGTCCGACCACGTCTTGATCTCGGAGGGCACTGCGAGACAACTGCAGTGGTGGCTTACGGACCGCGATTGGGTCAGGGGCAAGTCCCTCTCCCTTCCCCAACCGGAGCACGTTGTCGTGACGGACGCGTCCCTCCAGGGCTGGGGTGGCCACTTGGGAGAGGCAGAGATCAGAGGCATCTGGTCTCCGGCGGAGTCCCGGCTCCATATCAACCTGTTGGAGCTGCGGGCGATTCGTCTGGCACTGAAGGCATTCCTCCCCTTTGTCAACGGGAGTGTGGTGCAGGTGTTCACCGACAACACCACCGCCATGTGGTACTGCAACAAACAGGGCGGTGTGGGGTCGTGGACCCTTTGCCAGGAGGCTCTGCGCCTCTGGCAATGGCTGGAACGTCAGGGCGTGACTCTGACGGTTCAACACCTGGCAGGTTCTCTGAACGCCAGGGCGGACGAACTCAGCCGTCGGTGCTCGATGGATCACGAATGGCGTCTGAACTCGGACGTGGCGCAAGGCATCTTTCTGCAATGGGGAGAGCCTTGGTTAGATCTGTTCGCCACAGAAGAGAACGCGCAATGTCATCAGTTCTGCGCGTTGGAGTTTCCAAGACGGCACTCGCACGGCGACGCCTTTCGGCGCGAGTGGAGTTGCGGTCTGTTATACGCCTTTCCGCCTATACCACTTCTGCCCAGAGTGCTGAAGAAGATCAGGCGCGACCGGGCCCAAGTTATCCTTGTGGCTCCGGACTGGGCTCGAAGGTACTGGTATCCCGAGCTACTCAGCATGTCAGTCGGTCCCCCGATCCGCCTGCCCCTTCAGGAGGACCTTCTGTCGCAGCAGCAGGGGACGGTCCTCCACCCGAACCTGTCCAGTCTCCACCTCCATGCTTGGAGATTGAGCGGCGGCAGTTGAGGCCATTTGACTTGCCTCCTGAAGTCTGTGATGTTATTCTGGCAGCCAGGCGTCCCTCCACTAAGTCGGTATACGCCTGTCGGTGGAACAGATTTGTGGCATGGTGCACAGCAAAGGCTGTGGATCCTCTTTCTGCCCCTCTTTCGGAGGTTCTTCTGTTTCTTCTTTCTCTTGCCCAGCAGGGCTCTGCTCTGGGCACTATCAAGGGCTACCTTTCTGCCCTTTCAGCCTTTTTAAGGCTTCCTGATCAGCCTTCTTTGTTCAAATCCCCGATTGTAACTCGATTCTTGAAAGGCATCACTCACATGTTTCCACCTGTTCCGTTTGTGATGCCTCAGTGGGATTTGAACCTGGTTCTGACCTTTCTAATGTGTGCTCCCTTTGAGCCCCTTCATTCTTGTCCTCTCCGTCTCCTGACTTTAAAGACGGCTTTCCTGGTTGCCATCACCTCTGCCAGGAGAGTGAGTGAGCTCCAGGCTCTTTCTGTCCAACCTCCTTTCCTGTCCATTCATCCTGATAAGGTGGTTCTGAGGACTAGACCTTCTTTCCTGCCCAAGGTTGTTTCGGCCTTTCACATCGGGCAGTCCATCACCCTCCCTTCCTTCTTCCCGCCTCCGCATCCTTCAAAGGATGAAGAGCGGCTCCATCGTCTGGACCCAAAACGTGCGCTTTCATTTTACATGGATCGCACACGCCAGTTCCGGGTGGATGACCAACTGTTTGTTGGCTACGTGGGTGCGAAGAAGGGACGGGCGGTCTGTAAACGAACCATCTCTCGATGGGTCGTCCTCTGCATCAAAGCGTGCTACTCTTTGGCTCGGAAGGAGCCTCCTGTTGGGCTGAGGGCCCATTCCACTCGGGCCACGGCGGCTACCACTGCCCTGGGCCGGGGAGTCCCCTTGCAGGACATTTGCCAAGCGGCTACGTGGGCCTCGCTGCACACCTTTGCGAGGCACTACTGCCTGGACAGCCAAGTCCGGAGGGATGGCTTCTTTGGCCGTTCTGTCCTCCAGGACTTTCTGGTGTAGTATTGTATTGGTTCGCAGACCCACCTCCGGGGTTGGTATTGCTGGGGTATGTATTCTAAGGTAAGGAATCTAACACTAACGTGTTTCTTTCAGATGAACAAGTTACTTACCTTCGGTAACGATATATCTGTAAGAAACATTAGTTAGTGTTAGATTCCTTACCGAACCCACCCATCCTCCCCGTTCTGCGAACTGATACCTAGGGTTAAGGTCATCCCTTTCAGGGCCCTAGTTTTTACATGGCACCAGTGTTGGTTCTCTCATGGCTCTGCGTCTCCTGGCGCGGAAATGCTGTGTGCAAAGAACTGACGTCAGCGCGCGGAGGCGGCGTCTATGTACTCCAGCGACGTCATCACGGCGCACGACGCCGACGACGGACGCGGAGCCGCAGGGGACGCCTGCAGACGACGCCTACCGACGCGCAGGGGTACTGCTACGCAAAAGTTTCCGGATCCAGACTGACGCCTGGGGATATTCTAAGGTAAGGAATCTAACACTAACTAATGTTTCTTACAGATATATCGTTACCGAAGGTAAGTAACTTGTTCGTTAAGGAGTGAGGGCATTAAAAAAAAAAAACCTTGTGTTTTTTCCTGAGAGGGAGGCATCCTATTTTTTCTCCCTTCTTTTCCCTTTTGTGTGTGAGCTTTCTGAGAGCCTGTTAGAGCAGTGCTGGCAACCCATAGAGCACATCTTTTCGAGGAGCGTGGCAAGGGTGGGTGGCCTGAGGCCAGGTATTATTTTTTTTACATTTTGGACATAGAAGAGAGACCATGATATGTATGGCTCATTCATTACTCCCATTGCTCTCCAAAGTAGATGAAAGCCGGGGCAGATTATTTTGGGGGCCATACATAATAAAAAAGTATATGTGGTATTCCTTATGTCATCTAGAATCTTCCCATGTCATTCCATGACCCTCTGTCATCTGGAATCTCTTCATGTCATTTAGAATGGTCTGTGGGGCTTAGAGTGTTTTCCCTTGATTGTAACAGTTACTGCCTGGCTGAGGGTATGAAAACATTTCCTGCTACCTGTGGTTGTTAAGCTGTTCTTCTTGTGAATAAATCTACTTGAACCTACTTCCAGTGTAGTCTCCATTACTACACAATTATTGGCGACGAGGATGGGAGCCTATTTAAGTTTCTTTTGGATTCTCATCTCTATTTCAAGCATCTGCTTCTTCATCACCTAATCTCTACTCGACCGCATGCATCGAGCGGTTTTCACATTTATTAATTAAAGATACTTTGGCTTGCTCCCTTGAACCATCGCTCGTTTTGGAAATAAACCGCTCGTTTTGGAAATAAACATCTCAGAGAACTCACCTCGAGCTTCTGTCTCGAGCACTCTGTGTTTGTTTTCACTGCCGATCATTGGCAGTGCATCCTGGGACACGAGCGTCATCGCGCACGTCATCGCGCATGACTACACGCTCACGGCGGCCATCTTGATGTAGTTTGAAGCAATAGCTTCGTGTTTCCAAACAACCACATTGTTTTCTTCGTGGATTCAACGCGAACATTGGGATTTAAATACTTTCAACTCTATATCTACTTTAACACTTTCCTGTACTCTTCAACGGTGATTTGCACACCTCTTTGGAATATTGCTGCAAATTTCTACGGTGATTTGCACACCTCTCTATAAAAAAAATAAAAAAATAATAATAATAATTTTACTTTTAAACTTATTCACTTATATTGTTTTAAAAATCGTAAATTGTGTATTAACATTAAAACTTTATTTTCAGGATGTCTAATATCGCAGCACCACCTCACTTCCTTCAGATTGCAGGTGATCCTCCTATTGAATGGGATCTTTGGTTCCCCATGTTCATTGCATATGTCGATGTGTTGGAAAAAGATGATTGTTCGCCTAAAAGAAAACTTGCCTTTTTAAGACATTGTCTTGGTGGCGCAGGGATTAAAGAATTTGACAACCTACCACCTCTTGATGATGCAGGTGACATGGATGTATTTAACAAAGCCTCTAAACAATTGAAAATTCGTTTTGGTAGGAGGATAAATACAGTGATGGAAAGGTTAAAATTCTAGTCTCGCGAACAAAAACCGGATGAAACCATTGAGGATTACGTTGCGGCACTACGTTCACTTGCCTGCACTTGTTCTTTCGAAACTATATCATACGAACAAGTTCTCAGGGACCGGATCATGATGAAAACAAAAAGCAAAAAGATCCAAGAAAGGCTTTGGTTGGGTACGGAAACTACTCTTTCTGCAGTAGTGAACATAGCTAAGGGTATAGAACACTCTGAAATATTTGTATCCGAAATTAGAGGAAAAAATCTGAAAACTAATGTTCCTGAAGTTGAAGTAGCCATTGTTAAAACCACTTCGAACACTTTTAATCCTAGATCTACCTTTAAGAAAGAATATGTAAGGAATGCTAGCGATAATAAGAGTTTTACTAAGAAAAGTACTATAGTTTGCTACAGATGTGGTAGTACCAACCATGTTGGTAACTACAAAGGTTGTCCTGCATGGGATAAAATCTGCATCAAATGTAAAAAAAAAGGACATTTTGGCAATGTGTGCAAATCTGGTCAAAGAATTACTTATATTTCTCCTGAAGAAGAAGAAGTCCTAAATAGTCTAAATTGCATACTTTCTGTTGATGAATGTATTCAAAATAATTTTCCTTCTTGTACAATTTTTATGGACAACAAACCTATTGAAATTTTTGTCGATTCATGCGCATGGTACACTATTATTGGTAAGGATATTTTTGAACAACTTTGGCACAACAGGGAACTTTTAAGTCCAGATATATATCCTGGTGGGTACACAGGACGTAGGATTGCATTAGAGGGTTTCTTTTGGGCTAAATTGTTTTTTAAGAACTGGGATGTCAGAGCAAAGGTTTATGTTGCTACCAAGGGTGTTTCTATTCTTGGCCTCATCAACGTGCTTTAGGGATCAAGTCGGATCCAAATTCTGTTCCACCAGTTTACGTTGACGAGCCCCGGTTTGAAAACCACATTACTGACTCGCTAGTCAATTTAACTTTGAATACATCTAATAATTCTGATTTCACTAAAAGTGTACTCAAGAATTTTCCCGAAATTTTTAACGACAAGCTGGGAAAATACATTGATTTCAAGCACAAAATTGTCCTAAATGATAATGCTGTTCCTGTCAGGCATAAGGTAAGAAATGTTCCTTTAGCTTACAGACCCAAATTAAAAGAAATTCTAGATGATTTAGTAAAAAGGAACATAATAGAGCCAATTGAATCTTCTCCTTGGGTTTCGCCTATTGTGATTTCTCTTAAGAGTTCAGGCGAACTTCGCTTATGTGCGGATTTGCGCAGCCTCAATAAAGAAATATGGATTGATAAACATCCTTTGCCAAATATTCACGAGTTAATTTCCGCATTGTCAGGCGCTACTGTATTTTCTTCAATTGATTTGGCTAGTGCCTATCACCAAGTAGAATTAGGTGAAGACTCAAGGAAATTGACTGCTTTTGTTACCCCAGAGGGCATGTTTCAGTATTTACGCATGCCTTTCGGGTTGGCAAGTGCAGCCTCCGTCTTCCAGCGTCTTATGAAAGAACTATTGACAGACTGCAAAGGGGCCATAGCTTTCCAAGATGATATTTTGATTTTTGGGAAAGACCATACATGATGAGAATTTATCTCGTGTTTTGGGGAAAGTTCGTTCCAAGGGTCTCACTCTGAAATATAACAAGTGCAAATTCAGACAAGACAAAGTTGAGTACCTGGGACATGAAATATCGAGTCATGGAATCAAACCTAAACTTAATCATGTCCAAAATATTGTCAATGCCCCCTCTCCCAGTTCAAAGGAACAGTTACTTTCTTTTCTAGGACTGACTGAATTCTATGGCAAATTTGTTAAAAATTATTCTGATATTGTGCATCCCTTGAGAATTCTACTAAAAAAAAAGCAAAATTTGTCTGGGGGAAAGAACAAGAGAATTCATTTGAAATTTTAAAACGCAAAATTGTTGAAGCCCCATTTTTGAAACCTTACTCAGTGGGTAAAGAATGTATTGTTTATGTTGATGCAAGCAATGTCGGTTTAGGGGCTGTTCTAATGCAAAAAGATAAATCTGGTGAGTTTGTTGTCTCTTATGCCTCTCGAGCTCTACGTGATGCTGGGAAGAATTACTCAACTATAGAGAGAGAATTACTTGCTTGTACTTGGGCTTCTCAGCATTTTGTGGGGGACAAAATTTTCTTTAAGAACTGATCATAAGCCCCTGATCACCATGTTAGATGCTGGTGGTGGGAGAGTTCTTACTGCTCGCTTAGCGAGACTAGCGGCTAAATTACAAGAATACCGTTGTGAGGTTGTATATATTCCAGGTCGTTTAAATGTTCACGCAGATTGCATGTCCCGTTTTCCAGCCAGTGTAGAAGTTGGTGACAGCATAGATTGTGATGTTGCGTACTCGTTTGCAGATGTCAATATAATTTCAGATCAGGAAAATTGTTTGATTCTTTCAGAAAAGAATTGGTCAGAAGCTATGGAGAATGACGTTGTCTTGAATCTAGTTAAGCAGTATTTGATTAAAGGTTGGCCTGAAGAAAGGAAGCTTTCTGGTGAGTTAGGGTCGTTTTACAAAGTTAAGGATGATTTAATGTTATGTCAAGACATCATTCTCAGATCAGATAAAATCATACCTCCTACAAGTCTGAGAGAAAAAATTTGCAAATTGGCTCATGAAGGGCACATGGGAATGTCCACCACCAAAAGAAGGATCAGGGAACACTACTGGTGGCCTGGTATTGATGCCATGGTAGATAGTTTGGTCAGGAATTGTTCCCCTTGCTCGTTGAGTGACAAATCTGTGAAGAGTTTGGCTGTTGACACTTCTCCCATTGAGTACGCTAATGGTCCTTGGCGAAGGTTAGCAATTGACATTATTGGACCTTTCAGTTATCAGTCCGGTAAGGAAATGTTTGCATTAGTTCTAATTGACTACTTACTTCTCTAAGTGGCCTGAATTAAAAATTGTTGAGAAAATTTCCTCAGAGCACGTAATCGATTTTCTTGACGAGATATTTGCTAGGGAGGGTTTACCGGAGGAACTTATCTCAGACAATGGGCCACAGTTCATTAGCAATGAGTTTGAGTGTTTTCTCAGAAATTGTGGTATTATTCACAAAAGGACTTCTAATTATTTTCCGCAAGCTAACGGCCAAGTTGAGAGGTTCAACAGAGTCATCAAAGAATCTTGCCAACTGGCTATTAAAAGTGGTTTGAAGTGGAAGAAAGCACTTCAAGCAACCTTATTAACCTATCGGTTGTCTCCCAATTCAGTCACTGGTCTATCCCCTTTTGAATTATTGCGAGGGAGGAAACCAGGCTCTCGGCTTTTACCCTGGTGGCTAAAAGGTGATTCTCCCTACGACGTAGACTTTAAGGAGTTGAGGGATAAGATTGGGAAATACCAGGAAAGAATGATCCAGCATTCTGCTAAAAAGAAGTATAATACTTGCAGTATTAAAGTTGGTGACCAAGTTTGTGTAAAAATGGGTGGTTTGTTTCACAAGAATGTCTCTAGATGGTCTGATCCTGTCAAAGTTATTGAAATTTTTAGCAAGGCTGTCAGAGTCGAAGGGGGGAAAATATGGAATTTGAGAAGGATTTCTTTATGCAAACCCTTTGTTGCCCCTTCTCAAAAAACTACTCTTCCAGAGAAACTTGTTTCAGACCCTAATCCAGATGGCTTTTCTGGTATGCATGAGGTTTATGGCAATTTAGAAAAGGTCTTTGTAAATAATTCTGATGTTGTGATCAACTCTGATGTTCGACCTGTTCCATGTGTCGCTATAGACAACCAATCAAATGTAGAGTGTGAAGATATTTCGTTAAGACGTAGTGAGCGCGTGAAATGTGCTCCTTCAAAGTTTAAAGATTATATTAGAACTTAAATGCTTATTGTATTTTCTAGTTTCTGTTAAGGCTTTAGTTTTTTTTGTTTTTTTTTTTTTTTTTTTTTTTTATTTTTTTTAAAGGGGGGGAGGTGTGTGGTATTCCTTATGTCATCTAGAATCTTCCCATGTCATTCCATGACCCTCTGTCATCTGGAATCTCTTCATGTCATTTAGAATGGTCTGTGGGGCTTAGAGTGTTTTCCCTTGATTGTAACAGTTACTGCCTGGCTGAGGGTATGAAGACATTTCCTGCTACCTGTGGTTGTTAAGCTGTTCTTCTTGTGAATAAATCTACTTGAACCTACTTCCAGTGTAGTCTCCATTACTACAGTATAGATGGTTAAAAAATGAATTACGGGGATATTTTTTCACCTCTGGGTTCTAAGTGACTTTATAGACAACTTGAGCTTTGCTCTGGCTGTCTGTTTGATGTCACTCAGGACCCCTCAGTGAAAAACAAACTCCATAATTCACTGTTCCCTATAATTGTATATATAATGAAATTGGTACTGTTGCGCCAATAGTATCGAGCGCACACATCCAAGAATTGTGTTTTAGCACAACACTAAGCATTGCACCATGGTGAAAAGGCAAGACAGCAGGGTCTTGTCTAACATTTGTTCTCAGAGTACACCCTCTGGTACTAATGATTATGCAATGGCAAACACCCAGTGGTAATCCAAGTAAAATGTGTAATTTCTTGACATTTTTTATTTTCTTGTGGGGTTATCATGCTATATTCTTTTTACCTATTGTTTGCATCTGGTTTCGTTTGGCACTAGGAATTCTCACAAATCCAGGTCATATTAGATAAGGTTTTACGTTAAATCCTAGGGTGTGTTTGCACTGCTTCCGTCCCACTGTGCACTTTTTGCCTCACGGTTTTGGCACTGAGATGTAAAAAGGTTTGGTGTGTCATTTGTATCCTCTTTTTGGTCCAAATTATATTTTACATCCAAAAATTGATTGACATTGTTTTTTCTGCTTTGTTTACAAGTGCCTGCATAAACGTTTACTAAATCTGTGCCCTCCTTCCGAAATTAATTGGAAACCAAAAAAATGGACACCATTTTATTCAAGCTGTGTAAATGTTTTTTTGTTTTTTTGGTAGCGTGCACAAAGTGAAAATGTTGTGGAAATTCTGCAAGTAACCACACATGGTTCACATTCAGAAAGGGGGAATAAAAGTGTGTGCCCTCTGCTGGAGAGTCTGTTAAGTTTCATTTGCTTCCTGGTTAGATGGCTTGTAGGGTATTTTTTTTTACCTGTGACGGCTGCTGCAAAGTGCCTATGGGAAACTTATTTTTTTTCTCTCTTTTTATTGCAAACAGAAAACATAATAGCAGGACCATAGATCTTACAGACGGAAAAGTGCGGCATTGCATTTATAAGTAAGGCCTGCCCTTCCCACATTTTAAAAAATAAGATACAATTGTCAGAACATGGGCCACGCCGCCCCCGCAGACTGTCATTCCTCTTCCAGTTGAGTGGTTCCCTGAACGGGTGGGCGAAGTATCCCTCTACTAGTGTTCCAATTCCCCCAGATTTTAGACCATTTTTGGAGACCTCCTCTACTCTCATAAATCACACGTTCCGCTTGCATACACCAATCCATATCTTCTACCCAGTCTCCCAGGGTCGGTCTAGAGTCCGCCTCCCACCTTCTTGCTATATTACGTTTCAGGACCATGAGGCCGCGTGTAACCCATAGTTTTCCCCCATTGCGAGATCTGTTGTTCCACATATATTCAGCAAACATAACTGGGGAGTTATTTCAACCTTCTCTGCACAGACCGCCCTCACACAGGACCTCACTTCCCCCCAGTATTCCTGGATTACAGGACAGTCCCACCAGATATGGAAGAAAGTGCCCTCACGCCCACAACCTCTGGTACATTGGGACGAGGTTCTCTCATTTCCCTTTTTGTGCAACTGCACACTGTCTTTTATGTTTAATTTACTTATGCAGAGGTTTATGCAGTGCTACATATCTCCTTGCAGCTCCTTCACATCGCTTTGCTAAGATGAATGCACTGAAAAGCGAGGAACAAGGGAAGGCCCCCACACAACATTTGTCAAGCACTGTTACGCTGCTTAAAAGCAATATAAACTTAGCATGATTAAAATGCAATTCAAAGGGAATTAATGCAAACAATGCTTTTTAAGGAAACCTCATCACATGGCGCATGCAGTGATTGAAAAAGCAACAAAATAATGTATTATTGATTTAGGCGCCATCCGTTCCTGCGGTCCACTGCACCCACCCCCATTTGCTTGTCCTGTTCACTACCGCCATCCCTGCATGACCCATCTTTGCTTGCCTGCCCAGAGTCATCTTATTTTTATGTATATTTTCCTATTTAAAACTCAGTTTTTGTTTCAAAGTATGTGCCTCTCACCCCACACACATACCTTGGTTGCTTGGCCCGTTTTTCCCACCACCTTCCTCCCATCGCTGTTCTAGGAAAGAGAATTATAAGTGTCAATAATTTAATGGTATTCTTCACAATCATTTGTTGACGGGATCAGAGCGTGGAACTTCTCCCTACTGTCATTCTAATAAAGAAAAATAGCACTAATCCATGTTTCAAAGCTTAGTACAAATTTATGTGGCTAAAGTTACCACCTTGGACTGTGTTGGAAGGAGACCACGTTCCAGACCCTGGGAGCTGAAGTCTGTGTGCTTTCATCGAAGCAATTGGACTGAGGTGCCTTCTTCCAGAGTGAGAAGTTGGCCTGGTATATGCTGTCCACTAATTTAAATGGGCACTTTGCACCAGTCCAAACGACCCTTATGATGTATGAGGTCAAAGATAACCTTTAGAAAGCTATCCTATTGGTAGCTGTGGAGAGCAGCCTTCAGGCTTAAACTTGAATTATTGTAAAGCAGCTTGTTTTACCAGAGTATCACCTTAAGTATTTATTTGTATAACACTCTCTGGTATTCTCTACATGAGGGTAAAAAACAAAGTACACAATGCTTTATCAAGGAACCAGTTGTAAGTAGCACAATACACAGTAGGCGTGTGGCTCAATGATTAGAGCGGCAGACCCTGATGCAGAGGTCTAGCCCGGGACCAGGGTTCAATTCCCCGCCTCGGCGGGTCTTGGGCTCAATAATTCCACGGACCTGATAATTCCCGCCTCAGTGCCTATTCTAATCATGGATTTCCACTCTGCAACTCTGGGCAATAGCTTGCTTAATCTCCACAACGGCCCCCACAACCCTAAGAATGCCTGGCCTCCACCTTGGGGGTGCCCAGGAGTGGACGCCTCACAGGGAAAGCCAGGATGGGTTCCACAGCGGTATTCATACAACCGCCTTGAGACCCTTGCAGGTGAGTAGTGCGCTATACAAGTATCAATTTACAATTTTTAATTTACAATTTAGGCTCCCGGGGGAGACCAAACAATATACTAAAGTAGTGGTATAGCAAACACGACTCAAGTCGAGACAATGTCTGGAGCACGTAAAATCGCTGGGACCCCAAGGTACCACCCAAGGTGAGTAAATCGGGACCCCACGGAGGAAGGGTGCAGTGTCAGAACACTACTGCGGGCTCCGTACAATTCTATGGGGAAGTTGTGGTTACACTTTTAACGTTTATGGACCCTTCTCAGTGGACTTCGAAGAAACCCTTTAGAACTTAGGAGGTTGGAGAGCCACCCTACCCGTGGAAACCGGAGTAACCGTGTTACCTATCCCAGGGGAGCTGGGTACATAGGTCTGAAGTGGTGTCAGAAACTGCCGTCATTCTCAATGGAGGGCTTCCAAGAAGAGCTGCTGCCAGGAAGGAAGAAAGTGTCTGTTGGAATCCACGGGTGGATTCGTGATGGAAGGAACCTGAAAGCAGAGGGGACAGAGTCTAGGTCACTTCAGGGTGATCAGGGGCTCAGTAGACTAATGCCAACTGATGCCGGGTGCTTGAGTTGCGAAGAGGAGATGCTTGACTCTGCAGCCACGGCGACCAGGAGACGTCGCGGATGACCAGGAGCCGGATACGAGCTGTCCGATGAAGGATATCGAGTGCTGAGGGGTCGGGATCCGGCTGGAGCACCAAGACTTGGCAACAACAATCCAAACAGAAAGATCAAACAGGTTACGGTGTGAATCAGCAAGGTCCAGGGGACTTACCAAGCATCCTGGTTAAGAGATGTGGCCAGGGCCTATGGCGAGGGTGGGAGACAGAGTAGTACGCTGGCAAATGGGCTGAGGGATAGGGCTACTCAAGCCCCGATAGATCATATTATTGATGCTGAAGGAGAGGATGAGAACCCCTCTCGCATACGTGGAGATGATGATGCCAGCCGGTAAGCCACCCAGCGGCACGCCACCTTACCCTCCGAGTGCTTACTTAGGTGGGTTTCCTGCAATAAAGCAATCTTTACATTATGCCTGTCTAATTGTGCTAACACTTGCCTGGTCTTCTTAGGAGTGTTTAAACCATGGACATTCCAGGTAATGCATTTATACGTTTCGCCTGTCATCTATCATGGTAAGCTTCATCATTCCACTGATTAACCATTTCAGAGCAAATCTGCCTATAGCCACACACTATTTATATTTTACAAAGGTCCTAGGCTTTGTAAAATATAAATAAGTAGTACTACCCGTGGTCCTTGGCCATTATTACGGGTTCCCTTGTATACTGATACCTATAGCCACACACTGACACATGTTATTGACCTCCAAGTAAAGTACCTTTGTTGAAAGAACAATGTAACATACCCCCCTCCCACCACCACTTCAGCCTCCCCAAATTCCCAAAGACTTGACCCTCAAATAACTCCCAACCCAACAACAGCAACAGGAAAAGGTAAGTCTGGTGATGATCACCCATCAAGGGTCGTAACGGCGATAGCCACTCCCAAATCTGGTTGGTAGGATGTGTGTCCGCCTCCCACAACCATAGCCAACCCAACCCCTTTCTCATGCTGGGGACCAAGCACAATGTCAATCATAAGGTGCCCAGGCTCCGTTAGACCCATGTCAAAGTACAGTATCGCATAGCAACATGTAGTGTCGCGCATCCACAATGGCGTCTCTACCCATCGACCTCCGCCACTTGTGTGTAGGCGCTTTGTGATTACAGTCATCAACATTCCCAGCTCTTGTTTTGTAGGTCATGAGATCCAATCAACAAACTACGTCTCCATCAGAAAAGTTCCACAAACCCACCTCTCAACATTGTTAAGTATCCAAAGTGACAGTTATGCACCACTGTGTTACAATATGGACGCCCTCTTACTGTTCAATCATCGACATCCGAAGTACGAGCTGGGGAGTTCCGCTGGCGTCGCAGAGTTTTAGGGTACTCCATAGCGTGTTTTGGGTTTGTGAAGACCTTCCCGCTGTCCACAGCTCCAATTCGCAATCTTGCCGGATAGAGCATGGCTTAAGGGATTTGCTCTTTCATCAGCACTTTCTTGACATTTTGAAATTCTTTCCGAGCAGCTTGCACCATGGCCGTGAAGTCTGGGTAGAATGACAACGCGTTGCGCTGGTGAGTGATCAAGCCCTTTTGACGTGTGATGCGCAGTACAGCATCCTTATCTCTGAAATTAAGCAATCTAGCAATTATTGGCCTCGGGAGAGCTCCAGGAGGAGGGCGCGCCGCCAAAGACTTATGCGCCCGCTCCACTGCAAATAAGGGCGATAGTTCATCTTTGCCACAGGCCTCCTGTAGCAGCATCTCCATGTAGTCCTCCAGACCCCCCACATTTGTGGATTCAGGAAGGCCCAAAACGCGAATATTGTTGCGCCTTGACCGCGCTTCAATGTCCTCATTCTTTGCTTGGATGACCGCTAATAATTTCGTGATGTCTGACGTCTTCTCCGCTACCTGCTGCAAGCCATTCTCAGCATCCGTGATACGCTGCTCCGCCTCCCCAATGAATGCTGCCTGCTTATTTAGTTTGAAAAACCAAAAATAAACCTAGGGGTCTACTGTTGAGTGAACTGTACACTCAGAAGCACTAAGACTTATGCCCAAGAGTTTGGTGCAAGGTAAATTACTTACAGTCTTAAGAGAAGTGCTTGTTAATGATCAATATTATCATATGGTCATCCAAGGGTAGGACTGGTTCGTCTCTAGATCATTGAGACACATGGTCTACGAGTAATTGCGGGTCGAAACCATGTCTTCTATGGGGACATGGACACTGTCTCAATGATCTAGAGACGAACCAGTCGTACCCTTGGATGACCATATGATAATATTGATCATTAACAAGACTTTGATGGGAATCCATCTCTGGACATTGGGTCTCACCTACTGTTACTGGTGGTTATGTGTGTTGGGTTACGAGTACTTCTCTTAAGATATTATATAGATATTAGGGGATTGTAATCTAGGCAGGTCTTAAAACATTTCCCTGAGACCCTCCTATCCTCGTTGTGTTGTATGCTTATTTAGTTTAGCAGGAAAGTGGTCCATCCTGCCATTAAGGGCCTCAATTTCTCCATCTATGGCCTGGAGGCTTGCATGAACTGCGGCAAGCAATTTCTCTAGGGCCGTAGGAGCCTACTGCGATGATTCTAGCTTCGAATCCGAGGCCGCATTCTGTGCAGAGTTGCTCCCTTTGCGCAATTCAAAAGTGAGGCGCAGTCGATTTCTGTCTGGTTTTCCCATGATTTGCTCCGCTGGTAATGATAACCTAGTGCGGCTAAAATAAACCCGATCCACCCGCGCCGTCAATATATAAGCAGCTGTAGAGGTCGTCTCTTTATAGTGCTAATGTGAGTTTCAGGACGAGAGGAGTCCTATTGTCGCCACCTGTCCCTCAGTGGTAGTATTGAAGAAGTCCTCGTGCACAGAACAGACTTGTATAGGGAACAGTGCGCTAAGCATATTACTGTTGGCAATCTCAGGTATCAAGGTCGCTCTCTAAGCACAGACCTAGCCACTGTTCAGCAAGTTCACACTCCAGCTTGTGTTGCACAGCACAAGATAGCCGGGCGGGGGAGGGGGAGAAACCACGAGGCGCAGGGGAGATGCAGTTCCAGCAAAATGCCCTTGTTTGTCCTCCGTGTGTTACCCAGGGCAGAATGTTCAGTGCGGCAAGTGGCCCCCTGTGCCAGATACCACACTCTTCAGACCCGTCACGTCGCACCTCCAGTGGGGGCCTCTATCGCTACAGTTACTTTGCAATTGTTGTCTTCTGACAGCGGTGGGTGGTAGCTGTCTTTGGTTCCCTTGACGCCACTTCAAAATATTCTTTCTAATACTATATGCTACTTGGGCTATGCGCTGGTAATACCTCACCACCTTCTTTTTCAGATTGTTCTCTATCGCTACAGTGCCAGTCAGTGGCCCGAGTGTGTGCAGCTATGCGGTCTCCAGTGCGCACGACCGGCGAGTTAGTAGGCAGCCTGTCAGGGGGGCAACCAAAGATGCAACGCTGTGTATGTGCAGAGGGAGGGGGGGAGACCCCGATCTTACTCCCAAGATCGCGGCCAACTTGTAGCACCGGAGCCGGCCGCTTGCATAGCGCGGCGTCCCGGTCTCTCTGTACAGGGCCTCCACGCGCCCCGTGCCGCAGCCCCCGATGGTCCCCGCGATTCCACGCACCTTTCGTGTTCCGCTTGACTTGCGACCCCGTCCAAGCTGCCACTCCAGTCCGCACCAGCCATTCTGTAAGTGCAGACCACGCTGCCAAAGACTCTGGCAAGCTCCCCCTCCGGCTCACCCCCACCAGTTGCTTCAGCTCCGCAGTCAGTCATTTGGTGCCAAACTCCTCACAGCATGTCCCAAAGCTGTCCAAATCGCATTGCCAGCTCGGCCAGGTATCCCGCAAGGCAATTCTAGGATTTAATTAAATGATTGGCTCGGTTAGGGCAGGATAACTTCAGGTTTACATTCGGCGACCGGCAGAGCTGAACTACAGTGCAGCCATCTTGCCGAGCACCAAGCCACGCACCTCTTCTTTTTTTTTGTTTTTTTTGTTTTTGAAAGTTCATAGCAGCATAGTATACATTAAAATCAGCAATATGTATGAATAAATATATATGCATAAATATATAAATACACATGATACATACAATAGATACGACCATTAGCCAAAAGCAGTATTTAACGGGAGAGGCAATTAAGGAGGCGAGATAACATTAAACCATTAGAATCGAAAACCAGAACAGCCCACAATATGAACTATAGGGCCCCACACCTGGACTTCCTCCACCTAGCCACTGGTGCCCATACCCGTAGTCCCATTTCTCTAGATTTAATTCCTTTGAGGGCATACAGTTCTGACTCGATATTGTGGATCCCTAACAACCTACAGATCCACATTTGAAAAGTTGGAGGCTCCACATCCTGCCATGCAGCGGCAATTTGTATCCTGAGAACGGCTGTCAATATAAAAACCAGCGCCTCTATCTCTGTACTCAGACCCAGCTTTGCATCACAACCAAGTATTAAAAGAGTAGGGGATAGATCTATTCTGACGGCTAGCAACCCCTCTAAAAACTTTTCGATTTCTTTTTTAATAGGTCCCAGGTTTCCACAACTACAGAACATATGCAATACATCTGCTGGCCCATTACCACACCTGGGACAGTTATGGTCTAATCTCTTACCCCATTTAAACAATTTAGCTGGTGTGTAGTATAAGTTAAAAAGGGTCTTAAAATGCTGTGCTCTTAAATTTGATGATCGTAAAAACCTTTTATCCATTGCCAATACTCTGTCAAGATCAATGTCTAGATCCTGCAATTTAGAGGCCCAACTCTCCTCCGTCTTGATCAGATCATCGGGGAGACTCTCCAAAAATAACCCATAAAATTCCTTAATTCTGTGACCACCCCCTTTCATATAATCTAGTAGAGCACATCCTTTGGATATATTCAGACGCGGTCTTTTTGATTTGATTATGTTAACCAACTGCATGTACTTGAATTCTTTTTTTTTTTTTTTTTTTTTTTTTTTTTTTTGAAAAACCTTTATTGACCAACAAAGTACACCGCTATTCAGCCATACATCCCGGAGGCCAGGCAGCATTGAAGTGGCATATAAGTCATGTACAAAACAGCACATAGGATTAATCAGGTTTAATTTTATAATAGAGAACTACTAAATAAACTTAGAGGAGTAGGGCCCCAAGAGGCCACTAAAGAACTAGGTGCCGAAGCACCAATAGGTAAGGAACAGAGAAAGAAAGAGAGAAATGGCCGAGGACAGCACAGACCTAACGTGAGGGCACTTTGGAGGGGGGGGGTCAGGGGCCACTCATCCAGATCAGCACAAGATGTAACACGATGAGCTGGGGGGGGTAAACGGTACAGGATGTCACAGCCAGAAGTACGGGAAGGGTAGTTCTCTAAGGGGAGGGTGAGGCGTCCACCTCAGGCTCAAGCGGGGGTTCACACAAGTCACCCCGGTAGGAGTTCCAGGCTCCCCACACGGCCCTCCACATTTTCGGCTTGCCCCTGGTAACATACACCGTCTTCTCTCTCACCATACACCAGTCCATACCTTCCATCCAACGACTGAGGGACGGGGGAGCAGGCGCGCCCCACTTCTGGGCAATGTCCCTTTTGGCCACCATATTCCCCAAAGTCACCCACCGGGTTTGGGCCACACTGTAGTCATTCGGGCACCATACGTTGAGGAGGCAACGTCGCGCCTCTGCTGGCAGGGCCACGCCCGTCACCTCCTCCATCACCTCATGCACACGCATCCAGTACCGGGCCACACCGGGACACTCCCAGATAATGTGTAGGAAGGTGGCGAGTGAACCGCAACCCCGCCGACACAGGCCATCCGTAGAGAGCCCCATGTGGATGAGCCTGGGGCCGGTAACATACACCCTGTGGAGAATTTTCAGCTGGACCAAGCGGAACCGCGCCGATATTGCCACCTCCCTGGGGGACGAAGCCGCCGACTGCCATTCCTCGTCATCCATCTCTATACCATCATTCACCCAGTGCGTCCGCAATCGCTCAAGCAAATCCACCCTCACGTTGATCAGCTTCTTATAAGTCAGGGAAATGGCGCCGTCTGGCATGTGGCCGTCCAGCACCCGATCCTCCAGGGGCGAAGTCTCGGGGATGGCTTCGCCGTTTGCGACGTGAGGGGAGAGGGCATGGCTTAGCTGGGCGTGCCGGAAAAATTCCGTCGGCGCCAGCTGGTACTCCTGTTGCAGCGAAGCAAATGTTTTAATGCTGCCCCGCACCACCATGTCACCAACTTTAGATATACCGATGGTGTCCCACCGATCAAAGCCTTTGGTCTTCCACAGCTTCCCCAGCACGTCGGAATCGTACAGGGGAGTGGCTAGTGTGACCCTATCCTTCCAACCGAGAGTGTCTGTCACCGTACGCCACACGTGCACCATGTTATTGGCGGGGCCCGTCAACCGATGATCCAGTGACTTGGAGTAAAGAGCCCTATAGTAGTTGCCATCGCCCACTAACCACCGGTCCATAGCGTAGCCCGGACTAACCGCTGGACCATAGAAGCCGTGGTTGACCGCCGCGAGCTGGGACGCCCAATAGTACCTCCGCATATCCGGCAGCGCAATGCCACCGTCGTAGCTAGGGATGGTCAATTTAGACAACGATATTCTCGGCCGACCGTCCCACAGCAGTGCCCGTTGCAAGGATTCAATCTCGCCGAAATACTTAGCAGGGATCGGGTCCTGTGAATTCTGCAGGGCGTACAGGAAGCGGGGTAGCGCCATCATCTTAAACAGGGCTGCCCTGCCCATCAAGGAGATGGGCAGTTTCTTCCACAATGCGACATCTCTCCGTAGGCGCTCCAGCGGTGGCAGGAGGTTGCGCGCGTATCGGGCCCGGGGGTCAAGCGACACGTAGATGCCCAAGTACCGGAAGCCCTGCTCGGCCACCTGGATTGAGCACCCACGGGGGAGGCGCGGGGTGTCCCCACATATCGTGTATAGGTAGGATTTGGACCAGTTGATGACCAACCCCGAAAACGACCCGAAGACTCCCAGCAGGTCAAAAACCACAATAAGCGATCGACAAGGAGAGGTAAGGTAAAGGAGGATGTCGTCCGCGTACAGCGACACTCGATCCTCAAAGCCGGGCGACCACGCAATCCCGGAAACATCTGGGTGCGTTCTAATCTTAGCCGCCAGGGGTTCCAGTGCCAGCGCAAACAGAAGTGGAGAGAGCGGGCAGCCTTGTCTGGTACCTCTGTGTAGCGCAAAAGATGCCGAAAGTCTGCCGTTGACGGCCACGTTGGCCAGCGGAGCAGAGTACAGCAATCGGACCCATCCAATGTATGAAGGCCCGAAGCCCAGCTTAGCTAGGACTGCCCACAAGTAATCCCATTCGAGGGAGTCAAAAGCCATAGTAGCGTCAAGGGAAGCCACCACCGCCGGATCGCGAAGCAAGTGGGCACGTGCCAAAGCTGCGTGGAGCCTCCTCAGGTTAAGCGCCGTGTTCCGGTGCGGGATGAACCCGGACTGGTCAGGGTGCACCAAGTCCGAGATCACGCCCACCAGCCGGTTGGCCAACACTTTAGCCAAGATCTTGGGTTCAGCGTTTAACAATGAAATGGGTCTGTACGAGCGGGGCAGGTCCCGCGGCTTACCTTCCTTGTGGATTACCACTATGGTGGCTAGCCTCTGGTCGGGTGGAAGTTCTCCCTGCGCACGGGCCTCAAGAAACATCCTACGCAACGGTGCAGCCAGCGCGTCAGCCCTGAGCTTATACAGTTCCACCGGGATTCCATTCGGGCCCGGTGCTCTACCCGATCGCAGCGAGCGAATCGCCAGGGCGATCTCATCGTCCGACAGGTCTCGGTCCATATCCTCCCGTTCAGGGTCAGATAGGCAAGGAAGGTCAATATCGTCCAAGTAGGCGACTGACGCGGACACCGGGAGAGAGGTTGCGGAGGTATACACCTGCTCAAAATAGTCAGCGAAGGACTCAGCTATAGCCGCCGGGTCCGTCAAGGTTATGCCGTCCGCACCCACTAATTCCGGGACTACCCGGGACGCCAATGCCCGCTTATCGAGCCAGGCCAAGAGCTTACCAGCCTTATCGCCGGCATCATAAATCCGTCCCTGCTGTTCCCTGCTCAAGGCCTTTGCTGCATCAGTAGCGGTGGCCCGAAGTTCAGACTGCTTAAGAGAGAGGGCATGGACCAATTCAGGCGACGAGCCAAGCTCCAGCTGGGCACTAAGGTCCGCGAGCTCAGATTCCAACCTTACCACGTTTTCATCGCGGCGGCGGCGCGCTTCAGCAATCAGTGAGAAAGCCTCACCACGAAGCACGGTTTTAAAGGCCTCCCACAAGGAGACGGCCGAAGTCACAGATCCAGTGTTCTCCACGAAATATCGATCCATAGCCTTGACCAGGAGAGAACGGGTTTTCGGATCGCGAAAATACCACGGGTTAATAGGGGCGACCCGCGAGGATGCCGGAATCTGGAAGTCGAAGGAGATCCAGACCGGAGAGTGATCTGAAATACCTCGGGCCAGGAGGCGTGCGGAGGAAACGGACTGCGCCTGGGCCGCCGGCGCCAGGACATAGTCCAACCTGGAGAAGCTACCATGTGCGCCCGAGAGAAAGGAGTACTGTCGCTGTGTAGGGTGGAGCAGACGCCAACAGTCAACCATCCCCATGGAACATACGAAATCAGACATCCAGGATTGGGAAGGGCGAAGATCCCTGGGAGGAAAGCGGTCCAGTTCCCCTGAGACAACACAATTGAAGTCCCCACCCACCAGCACCAGGCCTTCGGGGAGCCCTAAGATGGCGCCTCCCAAATCCCTGAACGTAGTCTCCTGCAACCCCGGGGGGACGTAAACCGAAACCAAAACCAGCGTACGGCCCTCCCACCTACCCACCAAAGCCACATATCTGCCTCTATCATCAGTCAGCACAGACTCCACCTCCAACGGGAGGGACGCACGTACCATGATGCCCACCCCCCTGGAGCCCGAGGAGAAACCTGCGTGAGCCACCATTTTGTAACCCCGTCTGTCCAGGGCCTTACATGCGTGACCCACCAAATGGGTCTCTTGCAATAGTACTACATCAGGAGAACACCGTTTAAGCATTTGCAACACTACACCTCTCTTGATACGATCCCCCAACCCGTTAACATTCCAGCTAAGCAAATGAAGCAGTTTACCCCCCATCGTCAAGGACCATTCGCGACCCTCCCCCAACCCCCCATTTCAGTACCCAGTGCAACAATACTACACAGTAGGAATACCTCAGCCAAGAAAGGAAAATGGAGAAAAAACAAGACCACACATCCCAACTACCCCCCACCCTGCACCCCTGCATCAAATTAAGATCCACCCCAACTAGCAGTGTGCCTGTCGCCCCCAAAACTAACCTACAGAAAGTCCACGAAGGAGAAAGGAGGCCTCCCATCCCCTCCCGTCACCCCCCATATCAATAGCAGAATGAGTCAATATGTACAACAATTGTCGAAAGTCGAAGCACCTCACGGCGTCCCGCGTCTCGGGAGACAAATGAGCAGAAAGTCACTCCTGTGCAGCAGCACCTCCGGTGGCGTCCTCCGTCTGGTCGGTAGCTTCAGGTCGTTCCTGGGGCAGGGTGTCGAGCCAGTGTCCCGCATCCTCAGGGAATTCAAAAAAGAAGGTCCGGTGGTCGCGCTCAACGCGAAGCTTAGCAGGGTACAGCATAGAGTACCGCAGGCCCATGTCCCTGAGTCTCCGTTTCACTCCTGCGAAGCTCTGCCGTTGTTTCTGAACAGCCTGAGTGAAGTCCGGAAAAAAGTTCACTTCTGAGTTCTGGAAGTGGAGCGGGCCCATCGTCCTCGATGCCTGTAGGATAGCATCCCTGTCTCTATAGTTAAACAGCCGCGCAATGATGGGGCGCGGGGTCGCACCCGACTTGGGCGGCCCACCGGGAATCCTGTGGGCCCTCTCCACCGAGAAGAACTTACTCAGGCCTCCCGGTTGTAAGTTCTTGACCACCAAATCTTCCACAAAAAGTTCAGCAGAGTCCTCCTCGGCTTTCTCCGGCACTCCGGTGATACGGACATTCTGGCGACGCGCGCGGCCTTCGAACTCGTCCAGCCGTCGCGCCAGTACGCCATTAGCCTGTTTCAAGGCGCGCACCTCCGTCTGTATGTCCGAGACATCCGTGACCAGGCTGGAAGTTTTGAGGTCCAAAGATTTTACCCGGTCGTTTGTCTTCCCAAGGTCCGTCCTGATAAGGTTCAGGTCGATTTTCAGGGAATCGACCTTGCTGGACAGCTCCTCACGAAGCGAGTGCATCTCCATCTTCACCCCCGATATCGCTCCCATGACGTCCCTGAGCGTTATGTCGGAGTCGTCCGGTGATTCATCCCGTCTCGGGTCTTTTGAATGTACCGCCTGCACCGGCGATCCCTTAGACTGGGAAAAGCGCTCGGGAATAGTAGACTGGGATTGGGTCGGCCTCCGATTGAGCCGTTGCGTCTTGCCCACATCCGAGCCACCCTTGCCCGCCATGTTGGCTGCCACGGGACAGGGGGGGATGGGACACCAGGGGCGAAGAAGTCCAGCTGAGTTCTCCCGATGCACACAAGGCAAAGTGCAGTGTTCAGAATCGAAAGCCGCCAGCAAGGCGATCGGCACTCAGGAACGTCCCTCGGGCGTGAGGGCCGCTGGCCAGGAGGAGCTCCGTGGGGACACCGCTGCAAGCCACCCAGGCATCAACTACGCTGAGGCGCCTCCGGGAACATCGACACAACTCGAGTCAGGAGTGTCCGATTTTCAATCCGATTGCGGGTGCCGCATCGGGCCCGGCTCAGCAACCGATACCCACCATCGTGGGACAGGATAGACAGCAGGATTATTGCGGGAGATCGGGAGGTCTTCGGAGCTCCGAGCTCACGCGGCCATCTTGGTTGGCAGCGAAGCTCCTCCTCCCTGTACTTGAATTCTTGACCACCTTGCAGTGAGAACCGTGTCCGCAACAATTTGAGAGGCCTACAAACATCATTTATCATTACTTGGCCTAGTGTAGTGATCCCCTGTCTTTCCCAGTGTTTCCATGGACCATCATCACTTAAATGCGGGAATAGATCTGAGTTCCATAGTAGGGTATGCTGGTTATATCTTGGGATATTCTGATTTTTATGTATGGAAGACCATATACC
Organism: Lissotriton vulgaris; assembly: GCF_964263255.1. Taxonomy (NCBI): domain Eukaryota; kingdom Metazoa; phylum Chordata; class Amphibia; order Caudata; family Salamandridae; genus Lissotriton; species Lissotriton vulgaris. The sequence goes on along the minus strand of NC_141699.1, from coordinate 408,637,372 downwards.
CCATATATCTTCAAGTATCTTGTAACCAAATGCTTTGAAGAAACGCTTGTCATGTTTTCTCAACAGTATCCCGTATACTTCCCTCCCCAGTGCCAGATGATAGATAGAGGGGATGTCTCCCTGACTGTATCTAACATCCTCTGGGAAGAGGAGCACGGACATCTCTGTAAGGAGGCAAGCCCAGTTATAATATCTGAGATTAGGTATTCCCAGCCCACCCTTTTCTTGGGGAAGGGACATAAACTTATTAGATCTCCTGACCTTACCGTACTGACATACAAAGTTCATAAAGATAGACTCCATTTCCTTGATCATTGCATCTTCTATTCTGAATGGGATAGACCTAAATTTGTATAAAATCTTGGTGAAGATAGACATTTTTATGACATTAAACCCTTCCTATAATTGATAAGTGAAGCTTGTCTATTCTTCTTGGGTCCTGTTTGACCTTAATCAGTAACGGCTCGAAGTTATCTTTAATAATATCCCTTGGCTGGGCGTTGATTGAGCTACCTAAGTAGACTACTGAGTCCACATATCTATTATCCATTTTAATTATATTACTGGTGCGTCTTGGCTACATTCAGACGATATCCAGATAGTCTGCCAAATTCTGAAGTGATTCTAAATATTTCTTTCAATGCACTATCGGGATCCGTAGTTAATATAGCAACATCGTCCGCATAGGCGAGAACCTTAGTGTGGAATCCATTGGTAACAACTGGCTTAATTTTACTGTTCATTAAAAGAGTTATTAAGGGATCTATATACAATGCAAAGAGAATGTGTGAGCACGGGCACCCTTGTCGCGTGCCCCTTGATATGTGGATCTTCCCCGAGTGCTCCCCCATAAGATGAATGCTGGCCATTGGATTAAGATACATAGCCCGAATTGCCTGCAAGAATCTAGGGCCGAAACCTCTGTCTCCCATCACCCTCCACAGAAAGCTCCACCTGACGCGGTCGAAAGCTTTTTCTGCATCGAGGAGGGTCATCGCGACCCCCCCCCCCCGCAGCATGTATATCAAATAGTGTGATAGCTCTCCTTATGTGATCGGTCGTGCCTCTGCCTGGAACGAAACCATGCTGCCAGGGGGAGACCAGTGTCCCGATGATCCTACCCAGCCGTGTCGCCATGATTTTCGCATACAATTTATTATCGCTATTTATTAGCGATATTGGTCTATAAGAACTGGGGCTTTCTTTCGGTTTCCCCTTCTTATGGAAGACCACAATATTTGTTTTGGTCCAAGATTCCGGGATAACCCCGGTGTTCATGACCCCGTTAAATAAGTCCAGTAGCAGAGGTATTATTTCTTCCCTTAAGCATTTATAGACCTCCAAGGGTATGGCATCAGGACCTGCCGCCTTACCAGTTGCTAAATCCTGTAATGCCTCAGATAATTCATCTGTAGTAATGCTTCGTTCCAATATTTCTCTCTCACTAGGAGTAAGTTTAGTGCCCATTTCCGGCCAATTTATACCCGGATCATCCATATCCAACTCTTCCTTATATAAATCTTGATAGAATCTTCTAAAAACATCAAGAATTTCATCTGACTTCTTATAAGTTTGGTCTCCTTCCTTTATTTCAGTTATAATATTCCTTGATGCAGCCTGCCTTATCCGCAAGGCTAAGACCCTACCTGCACTTTCCCCTGTTTCATACATTCCAGCCCTATGGGTTTGATATACTGCTGCAGCTTTTTTTGCCAATTGTCTCTGGAGTTCAGCCTTAATACTATTCAACCGTTCTAAACTTATGTTACCCTGAATCCCCTGACATACATCTTTCCTGTGCTGTTCCTCTGCCAATTTACCCAATAGACGTTCCCTCTCTATCTTAGTTTTATTCCACATTCGGCCAGTGTAACTAATTGTCTCCCCTCTCAGACCTGCTTTAAAACTATCCCAAACAACGGTACGGGAAGCACTATATCTATTTGCATCAAAGAATGATTGACACCACTCTTTCAAATGCGATATGTAATTATTGTCCACTAAAAGCTTCCTGTCGAAAGTCCAGGGTCTAACTTTTTTCCCTTGATTATTAATGGCAATTGTCAGAACAAGGGGATTATGATCCGATATTAACTTAGGTAACCTTACTATTTCCACATTAGAAAGATAATTAGCTGTTATCATGAAATAGTCCAATTTAGTGTATTTGTTGAAAGGATGTGAAAAATAGGTGAACCCTGGGTTGTCCCTCTTTAAACTTCCCCAGACATCTATCAAACCATGGGATTGTATAACAGAGGATATCGCTTTAAATACCCGTGGCTTCCGACCTGTATATACGTTCCCGTTTGAAAAATCTGCTGAGATATTTAAATCTCCGCAGATTACTATTGGTGCCGACCAGTTGGTTAATTCCTGCTCTAAATGGTCCATCACTGCTGGATCGTCGAGGTTGGAACCGTATATTGAACATATAGTGATGCCTATGTTCATTTCACATATTGCCCATATTCCAAATATATCGGCCTTACATCTTTTAGCCCCCCCCAGCCCTGTCCTTCCGATAATTGCTACCCCTTTTATCATAGATGTTTGTGAGGAGCAAGATAAAATTTCGTACCCCCTGAAATTCAACCAGTGTCTTTTTTTCCAAGGTAGGTGGGTTTCCTGTAGGCATAAAATATCGACCCCTATTATTTTAATGTACTCCTCCAACCTGCCCCTTTTTTTCCAATTATTCAGACCACCTATGTTGAGACTTACAACATTTAGCTTAGACATAACCCTGCAAGAGACATAACCATTGGTCTATCCGATCAATTATTCTCCTGGACACAGCATATGAATAAAACAACTTTGTCATTATTTCATTTATACCAATATACACTTTAGCTACATGAACTTTCTTTTTTTTTGCTTTCAACCCCCCGTGTCCCACCCTCTCACCCCACAACACACCCCCCCCTGAACCCACCCCTAACCCTGACCCCCACCCTAAAGGAGCGCGCAGACTAGGTCTGTGCGTGTGATGGATGCAGCGTAGCAGTGGGCTCTTTATCCAAACATAGAAATTAATTTGGAAACCCCCTTCCCCTGAAATTTACCAAAAGCAAAAAAAAAATTGAAAAAAACCAAAAAGCAGGAGCCAATTAATTACGCTATTTAGTCCGTGAAAACAATCAAATGCTCAAACCTTTGGGAATCATACATTGCCCTCAGCGACCCATACCAGACACTATTCTACCTCCCCAGGACTAATTTAATTGAGGGTTACTCCTTCGACATTAAGCAATACTATACTGAATTTAAATAATCCTGAGCTTTAATTTCTGAGGAGAAATATATAGTCTTTCCATGATGGATTACTTTGAGCTGAGCGGGATTAATAAGGTACACCTGTATCTTTTTGTCCTGAAAAAGCTTGATTAACTGTCTTAATCTCCATCGCCGTTCCACGGTAGTGTGGCAGAAGTCTGGCCTCACGAAGAAAAGTCCACCCTCGAAAGCCCTCTTAGAATCTGGTCTTGCTTTTTCTGCAATGGATTGACGAAGCAGGAAGTTCCCTATGTATATCAAGATTGCTCTGGGCTTATCATCTGCTTTAGCGTTCTGCCTCAGCCTGACTGGTATTCGATGTGCTCTCTGGATTTCGGTAGTCCAGTTCCACCCTGCAACATCTGGAAAGGCTTTCTCGAAGATTTTAACAATAAAGGCCTTGACATCTTGCCCCTCACATCCTTCCGGAATCCCTAGGACTCTAAGGTTGTTCCTTCTTAGTCTATTTTCTAAGTCCTCCAGTTTTCACTGGACATCCTGTGCTTGTGTGCCTAGGGATTCCACTTTCCTTGTTGCTGTTGCCACCTCTGCTTCAGTAGTGACTATCCTCTCTTCCAGGTTTAGAACCCTATCTCCCACATTCTCACAGGCTTTCGAAAGCTTCCTGACCACTCCCTTCACTTTCCTCATAGTGGCTTGGGCCTTAAGACTGTCTGATCTAGTTTCCTCACGATGTGCTGTAATGCCTTGATGAATTGATTCCATCATTGTCATCATTGAGATCATTGAGAGTTGTGTAGTATCCTGTGTTACCTGTAGGGCATCCTGATCCTGCGCGAGGTGCGCCGCCTGGTTTAAGTTACCTTGTAGCGAAGTAGTAGGGGAATGATCCCATATTAAATCATCTTGACCTTTTTGGCCTTTTTGAGAAAACATTGTTCTAACGGTCATCGGTGGTTCCCCCTCTGGATCACTTTCTGATTCTACGTTACTGCCATCGATATCGGAGCTATGGATCTCATCCTCCTCATCAGCTGACCAGTCAGCCTCCTCAGTCACTGAGAAAAAACACTCGCTAGGGGTTTTCTCTTTCTCCTTCTCCTGTGGTAAATAAGTTTTGCCTATGCGGAATTTTATGCGGTAAAGTTCAATAAAATAGCTCAATCCAAAATGAGAGGCAGAGTCCGTGGTATCTGAGTTTATAAGGGTTTTATTCCATGTAATGGAATGGTTCGAACCAGGTATCGTGTTCCATCACCACGAGGGTTCAGGAAGGGATAGACAATGCTTTATTAACAGAGTACAATATATATAGTCAATGCATATAATGGTGATGGAATATAGAAGGCGTAACAGCTGAGAGAAACGAGATAAGAACACATGTACGTAACAGAAGGCGTGCACGAGGGCGTACACGGAGGTGTGTGCTAGAAACGTCACAGGAAAGTGTCACAAGTGGGTGGATTCATAGAGGAATCCTGCAGTGTCAGCAGAAATATATGGCTGGATGCGCGCGCAGGCAACATGACGTGTGATTGACGTGGAACTGGAGGGTGAAGGGGTCTTGACATTTAGCTCCGAAAGAGGAGACAGAAGTCTGGCGTGTCAGACCAACCTAATCCCAATCATATCTGATATCTAGTGTTTGAGGAACTGTATTATCTAGAAGGAAAGGTCTCTTGGGCAGAGGCTATTCTATACTGCCTGTTAGTGCGTGCATAAGCGTCTACGTGTCTGCGTGTAATGCGAGGGGCCATGGGCCTACCATGTTAACAGGAGCAGTGAATTACTTGCATGGAGACAGTGAGGCCGGGCCCTTTGCTCTGCAGCTGGAAGGATGTTTACCTAAACCACTAGACAGGAATGTATTTTCGAGGAGCGGAGCAGATAACTTGAAGGCTGAATACAGTCTTGGCAGGCAAGCAGGCCGAGCCAGGCACCGCTCACCTCGCAGGGAGTAAGGCAGAGGTCATGGATACAGATCCATGCTGTAGTTTTCAGAGGCAGAAGGCAGGAAGGCAGAAAAGGCTCGATGGCAAACATCAGGGCCTAACTCAACAGAGCCAGGAAAACGTGAAAGTGCACCATGTAAAGACGGTGGCAAGGCATACTTAGGAACGGAATTATCGATCCATTCATGGTGCATCTGAAAGAGGACATGTTAACGTTGGACGCAAATGTATTTGCGTCTTCATAGCTGGTTGTGGAGGGAACATACATGTCCTTGAAGCACGTACATGGAGACGGTGGGGTTCATGTTAGGGGACACAATTGACCATAAAAATTCATATTACCTCATTCCCTCCTTGTCCCCTACGGACCCTTCATGATATATCGATCTTCATTAGTCTATCTATTTGTTCATGTAACACCATTTGCTCTTCCCTTTTCAGGCGGGATTTAGAACGTGGACTTGGATGAGGAATACATGATGTGGCGCACAAGCCGCAAATCGCTGGCCCACATTGTATACATAGGCAACAACTGAATACTATGAGAAGGGCTATTCCGAGGAAGGATAGGACTTTCCAACCCCAGGCTGATAACACACTCCAGAACCAACCGGACCATGTCCAGGTGCCTGGATTCTGGTGTATCTGACTTGCAATCTTATGGAGGCGGGTTATGGCTCTATATACTGACGGTGCGTTTTCTGGAATGAAAACACAGCAACTCAATCCGATGACTCTACAAGCTCCGCCCCTATCGGCCAAGATGACGTCAAGAACAAGACGATTTTGAAGGACAACAAGTCTCATAGCAGACTGTTCCTCTGTTAAGTTGCCTAGGGCGGAAGTAGTTTCATTCACTACTGCTTCAAGGGTTCTGGTCAAGTGATGTATTGATTTGCTATTGAAGACAGCTCCTAAATAGGGAAAGAAACCTTTATTGAAATCTGTGTATCGTTCCCATGCCGTTTCAGTATAGTCGACAATCGGGAGTTCTCTCCTGGGTCTATTAGGCACTAGACGGGAGTTCTTATGATAATCAGGTGGAGCTAGAAAAACAGGTGGCAGAAGGAATGCAATGTAACATGTCCCATCCCAATCTAGTGGCAAACGTATATAGGCTGTCTGACCACAAATGAAATAGGAATGGCGGGTAGCTTTGAATGTAGACTTGCCTTTATCACTGAATTCGATCACAGTATTACATTCACTATGACCTAGGTGTACTGAACCATTCTTTCTGACACATAATTCACCTTTAACTGGTAACACTGACATAGAGGGTAAGTCTGGTCTGGTATCGGCTTGGACATTCAGAATCATGAGGTTAAGTGTATAATTACCTAATCCATATACTTCGTTTTCTAGATCAGTCCCTGTCCTTTGTGGAAGACCCTCCTTGTTAGGGTAACATGCTTTATGCATAACTACGTTCAGATTTCTCCAGACCCAGTTGCCCTGATAAAGTATGGAATCAGAATCTAAAGAATTTATTAAACTAAACCATGCACCACAGGAACCATTGTGTGTAAACGGGTACGGAAAGAGGGGCAGAACTCCCTTGTATTTCTGATAGGGGGGGAGTCGGCCACATATCCAACAATTTGTAGCGTTGCTGGTCTGATGAGAATGATGTAACATACTAATGAAGGTATTGTTGCGCAGCGCAAATCGGTATGACAACTCGTGAGGGGGCAATTCACTGAAAGTATGCTCGACAGTGTCATTTGAAGAAGAATGTGCACGTGTAAAAATAGGAAGGTACATGTGTAACAAGAAACCTGCAGCAATGATCATAAGACTCAGAAAAGACATAATCAATAATGCAACAATGCAATAACTGCGGAGAGATTTACAATATTTCTTTTTCTTGATCTGTTTCTGTCTATCTCTCTCTCTATTGGGATCTAACTTATACATGTCAGGAACCTGTCTAACCGCTTCACCTAGGGGAGGACTTAAACAATTAAACTGTCTGACTTGCTAGATCTCAACTTTATCTTATACTCCTCCTGAGGAGTTTTCTCTGCCAGGGGGAGTTTAGTATCAGTCACTGGAATGGGGCCGGGCTGGGAGTCTATGTTTGGCGGCAGTCCATGAAATTTCTTGATGTGGCTGGAGTGGAGCCACCCTTTGCGGCCCTCCACCTTCACTGCTGTCCTTGTGGTCAAAAGAACAAGCTTCGGCTCCTGCCAGCGGGGCTCCAGCGGACTCTTCCGATCAAAGTTCCTGACGAAGACAAGGTCCCCCGGAATGATCTCGTGTGGCTTCACCTCGGTGTTGTCGGGAAAGGCTGCAGCTACCTGTGAACGACAAGATTGTAGTGCAGACATCAAGGAGGCAAGGTAATCTGTCAGCATATTATAGTCAACATCTGTGATCTTACGAGGCAGAGGCGTCCCCCACATATTCGGTGGTCTGCCAAAGACCACCTCGTACGGGGATAGCCCTGTTCTTGAGTGAGCTACCATTCTCATGTAAAAGAGCGCAACTGGCAATGCGACTATCCAGTCCACGCCTTTCTCGGCACAAATCTTGGCAAGGCGTGTTTTCAGGGTCTGATTGTGTCTCTCTACGAGACCTGCTGCTTCGGGATGTCGGACACAATGGAACTTCCACTGATATCCTAGCAGGAGTGATACCTGCTTCATAAGCTCGTACGAGAAGGGCTGACCGTTATCTGAGTACACGACACGGGGCAAACCATACCGTGGGAAGAATTCACGTACCAGCTGCTTGGCAGTGGTCGGAGCAGTGTAATCTGAGACTGGATATGCTTCTGTCCATCGGGAAAGTGCACATACAACTACGAGGACGTACTTGAATCCTCGACAACGTTCCATCTGGATATAATCCATCTGGAGGACTTCAAAAGGATAATCGGGAAGATGAAATCCACCTTGCTCTACAGGAATGCCTTTCCCTGGGTTGAACTGACAACAGATCATGCAAGTACGCACTTTCTGTTTTGCTGCTGCTCGTAATTGCTTATTGAACCAAAGGTCTTGAATACTGTCTAGCATGGCTTTTTCTCCTAAATGTGCAGGACTATGTGCTGTATTAATGATAACTTGAACCATAGAGTCCGGGAGAAACCATGTGGCTTTTCCTTTCGTCATCCATCCCTGTTCTGTCTGGATCCCTCCTAGTTCAGTCCATTTCTTAATTTCGTCTGGTGTAGCATGTGTCTGTATGTCAATTACATCTAGAGCGGGATCCCTGACTGTCATGCAATGTGTCGGTGTCGGGACTATTGTCTTTGTCATATCAGTTGTGTGAGTATGAGTCTGAGCTGTATTCTTGGCTGTTCGATCTGCCAGGTCGTTACCCTGGGAAATGGTGTCTGTGACTTTCGTATGTGCCTTACACTTCATGATGGCTATGGCTGTAGGCAAATGTATTGCTTCTAACAGAGCTTGAATGAGGGGTCCGTGCTGGATTTTGGCACCGTGAGAAGTTAAGAAACCTCTCTCTTGCCAGAGAACTCCGAAGTCGTGTACAACTCCGAAGGCATAACGGGAATCTGTGTATATGTTAACTTTCTTATTCTTGGCTTGAATGCAGGCTTGGGTCAGAGCGATGAGCTCTGCTGCTTGAGCTGACAGTGTGTCAATGCGGTGTGTTTCTATGACTTCAGTTTCTGTCGTGACTGCATATGCAGCCACTAACTCTCCTGTACTTGATCTCATACATGAACCATCCACATAAAGTGTCAGGTCTGGATCTGATAATGCGGTATCTGTCAAGTCTTGTCTGGGTTTCGTCGTAATGGTAATGACTTCAACACAATCATGTGCCAAAGGGTCTGTCTCACTTAATGGCAAAAGTGTAGCAGGATTTAGTGTATTACAGCGTCTGATTTCTATGTGTGGCTGAAACAATGTCAATTCATAACCTGTCAGTCGTGCTATAGTCAAGTGCTGAGTCTGTGTTCGGTTCAAAAGAACTTCCACGGAATGTGGAACTTGTACTGTCAGTTGGTGTCCTAACACTATGGAATCACTTTGTCTAATTGCTAGAGCTGTTGCTGCTACAGATTTCAAGCACGCAGGCAGAGCCTGGGCTACTGGATCTAGTGTACTAGAAAAATAAGCACACGGTTTGTGTGAACCTGCTTGATCCTGTGTGAGTACTGATAATGCAGTACCTTCGCGTTCTGTGACAAAAAGTGTAAAAGGCTTGCTGTAACATGGTGTTGCTAAAACAGGTGCTTGGCATAAGGCTTTTGTTAAGTCTTCAAAAGCTTGTGTGTGTTCCTGAGTCCAAGGGAGGACAGTCGATGTCGCTGCCTCCTGGGTTGTCAACTGTATGAGTGGCTTGGCTAGAAATGCGTACTGAGGGATCCATTGTCTGCAGTAAGAAGTGAGGCCTATAAAGGCCCGTACCTCCTTTTGTGTCATGGGTCGTGACATGTTTACAATTAACTGGATACGATCAGGTGTTAGCTGTCTCCCCCCTTTGGACAGCAAGTGTCCAAGGTACACCACTTGCTGAACACAGAATTGCAGCTTCGAAGGAGACACCTTGTGTCCCTTGTCAGCCAGGAAATGCAAAACCGTCAGTGATGCTTGTTCACATTCGGGTTCGCTACGGGTGGTGATCAGTAGATCATCGACGTACTGAAGCAAGGCAGTGTTGTCAGGCATGTGAATACTGTCAAGTTGTCTCTTCAATGCTTGGCTATAGATGCTGCGGCTTTCTGTGAATCCTTGAGGTGCGCGTGCAAATTTGAAGCTTCGGCCATTTAAACAGAATCCGAAGAGATATTGGCTTTCCGGATCAATGGGGACACTAAAGAAGGCGTTCTTGAGGTCAATTACAGTAAAGAACGTTGCTTCAGAATCAATAGCAGTTAATAAAGACGAAATGTCTGGGACCACAGGATATTGTGGTACAATGCATTTATTCAGTTCTCGTAAATCGATAACTAGTCGATAAACTGGGGGTGCATTTGGGTCAGTACGTTTAAGAATTGGAATGATGGGGGAATTACAGAGATTTGAGTCGGTTTCCACAACCACTCCTTGTGCAATGAGCTCGTCAATGATTTTCAGTAAAGCCACTACAGCATCTGGTGGTAACTTGTATTGTCGAATGCGTGGTAGTACTACTCCTGGCTTGAGTGTGACACGATATGGAGTAATGTGCATACAACCTACATCAGTGGGGCCTTGTGCCCACAAATGTGCAGGAACATTTTGTAATCTGGAATCAATATCTCTCAACACATAGTGACCCTTAAAGTCACGCAGAAACAATCTTACTCCTTCCGGAGAACAGCAAATTACAGCTCCTAGAGCTTTCAGAGTCTTGATACCTAACAAGTTTTCTGGACATGATTTTGTGAGTAATAAATCTGTAGTACGTGTCAATGGACCAACTGCAAGGGGAAGTGGTTTCGATACTTCATTAACAATAGGCTTTCCGGGGGGAGGAGCCAAGATGGCGGACGGGACGGACGTGTGAGCGCCCGGCTCCCCAAGCCGTCTGACTTCGCATCGATATCCTGGAATCTATCCTTGCCTGCACCGTGCTAAGATGAGGACACGAATGCGCTGATTACATTCGCGTTCATTTGCGATCTCCGCCGGCCGTTTTGGACGAAAACTCGTGCAACTAGCCGATCACCGGGCTGCCCATGAACCCTGTGCCGACTGCCGCCGCTGGACACTGCTGCTCGTAGCCGGTAGGACGGGCTGTGGAGGTACCGGTGTTTGGGACTGTGCGCCGATTGTGGAGAATGGACGGAGTTTATCCTGTCCTTTGTAGTGCTACTTCCGTTGGTTAAGGAGTGTGTGCTTGGGAGACAGGAGCCCTTCGTACTGCGCTTTCCACTTCTACGCTGCCCACAACTTGGGCGGACTCCATCTTGCGGCGTCCTTGCAGTTGTGGACTACCCGTACCCACGGGAGAAGAGGGGGCTCTCACTATGCACAGCCCCCTGTACTGATAGCCGCATGCCCTTCTGTGTTTGAACGGTGGTTCTTTGACAACGGAGCCGCCCCCCTCCCTCCAGCGTGGACTCGCGGAAGAGATGGTAATGGCGCCTGCCTTTCAGCATGGACAGAGGGCTGCTCTCCTATCCCCAGTTTGTGCGGACCTGCTTGCACTTGAGCCGGAGGCTGAACCGACTGCGTCACTGTGCAGAGCGGATCGGCTGGTGCTACAGAGGGACCTGACCTATGGTGATATCCTTGATGCCCTTGCAGACCTACGGGCAACATGGCGGCGCAACGCTCAAGAGCTGGGGGGGAAGATCGAGGAAGCTACGTTTTCCGTAAAGCGACCGAGGCAGCCTGTCTCCCTGCTGCCTACGGGTACTCCTACAATGGATACAATGTTGCGGCATGTGCGTACGGAAGATAGAGGTGTCCCTGGCTACAATGTTGCGTGTCTCTCTACCGGCGATGCTACTGCTACAAAGTCTCCCCTCACTCCGGGAACTGTGACTCTGCCTGACCAACTGCTATCAGAGCTCCGCTTATCGCCCTCCCAGTTGTTTGCCCCCTTCGAGGGTTTTGCCTCCGGAGCCTCCCTTCTACGTGGTTGGAGTGAGTGTCATCCTGCATGGCAGGGGGGGGTTCATCATTTTGGCTGCTGAATTTGCTGGAGACCGGGGACACTCGTCTTCTTCTCTTCTATTCCTTTCATGTCGAGAGCGGCCATCTTGCTCCTTTGTTCTGCCTGCTATGTACCCGCGGAGATGGTCATGCTTGGAGAGATTTCGTCGTTCTGGCCAGGGTTGAAGGTGCTCCTCACCTCGGCTCTACTTGACCGGCTGGCGGAGAACCGGACTGTACTGTATTTTGCTATGCTGACTGTGTTGCATGTGCAGCTTTTCCCCATTTGAGAATGCGAATATTATGTTCTGTTGTGTTTCTTGTCGATGGAGAGGCGGTTTTGTACGGGTCCGGGGTTCTGAGTGTTAATGCTTTTTACCTTGCTAGTGCATTAAGTCCTCCGAATTTACTATCGCGCACGAAGTAGTAGTTATTCACGGCTGGGGAGTCCGGGAGGTTTGAGATTGGGTGGGCTCCTCCCCTCCTTCTTCTTTTTGGGAGTCTTAGATTAGTTTACTCTTTTCTTACTCCCTATATTCAAGTGTTAGTTTTTCTTTTCTTCCTTTTCTTGTCTCTATATTTCGGGTTCTTTATGGGGCGACAGACACACTGCCAAGGGGGGTAGGCCGTAGCCTTTGCATGCGTGTAGGGTGGGGGGTGCAGCATACTTGATTTTATTTCGTTTCTATGGGCCTTATTTTTCTCTCTTATTTGCGCTTTTCTTATCTTATTTCTGTCCTGGGTCCGCGATAGGGGTTAGTATGGAGTGGGTGTCGATACGCATGATGCGTGGATACTGGAAGTCGATCCTGTCTTTATTTGAACCGTCATACTGTTTGGGGGGTGCTTGCTCCCACTGTTGTCTCCTGTGCTGATATTGCCTGCTAATGTTGCCACGTCACTGTACGGACTCAGCTCTCCTTGACTACTATCCTTCATTGCTTATATTTAGATCATTTAAAAAACTTTTAAAATTAACCTTCACTACTCCTGTTTCTCGGTGACACGGTTCTCTTCAATGTAACTTCCATTGACTGTCTTGCTGTATTCTGGTGCCGCCGAGAACCTGTATTGCTTGCTCAAGTGCTCCAAAAGTATCGTGGCCGGCCGGAAGGTTGTAGGCCCGTATTTGTTCTTCCTCTCATGCACAATAAAGGTTTACAAAAAAAAACACAAAAAAAAAACAATAGGCTTTCCTGAAAATCCAAGGGAAACATTCTGTGAGCCTGAGAGGGGTGCCCCTGGAACCTCGTCGTGACTGATTGTTGTCCTGCTTGCCCCTGTATCAATCAAAAACTTTCTATCTTTCCCTAATACCTGACTATGTACATAAGGACCCTCTTGATCTACAGGAACCTCAATAAGAGGCAAGCCAACCTCCCTCTCTAGGCTATTTCATGTGTATTGCTGGTAATCGGGATAATCAGTTTGTGCATATTGGTACATCTGCTGTGTTGCATGTTGTGTTGCGGCAATCGGTTGTGGCGGTGGTACCGCTACGGTCTGTACTGTCTGTTGTGGAGCATGCATAGGCTGTATATTCTGTGGTACGGATTGTTGAACCTGATCTTGTCTAGGTTGACGTGGTCTCTCTTTAGTTTTGCCTGTGGCGATATTGTGTTTCAAAACTGCACAATCGTTTATATAGTGACCTGGCTGTTTACAATAGTTGCATGTCCCTTTAACAGGAGCTGCCGAATTACTAGACTGTGTTATACCCTTTTTGTTACCGTCTGTTGGAACTGACTGAGCAACTAGCATTTTCATTTTCGTGTTTTTCATACGCCTTTGTTTGTGATCATGTTCTTCCCTAATTCTATTCTGGTGGTACTGTAACATCTGTAACATTTGGGAAGGCGAATTAGCTTGCCATGTGCTCTCGACTTTTAGTACACGGTTCTTAACCTGGGGCAATGAATTCTCGACTAATTTGGATACAAAAAGATGCGGATATGACTCACTACTTGCTTTCAGGCCACTATTAATAATAAAACATTTCTCAAATCGGGAATAAAAATCACTAGTGTCTTCATCGTGTTTCTGTTTGCAGGCTGAGATTGCATCCCAGTCCTCCTTTTTAGTTGCTAACAAACGTGGCAAAACCTGTACTAACAATCCTGGTAATGCTTTCGTTTTATCCCCAAGGCCTAAACCTGGGGTTCGAGTCGCTTCTTCATTTTCTAATGCAGCCCAATCTATCTTTTTGTCTCCCACCTCCCATTCTTTTTCTTTGAGTTTCTCGTAAATACCGGCAGGCAGTAATACTTTCAATATTTTCATAATGTCAGGATAGGTGTAATCTCCCATGAATAGCATGTCTTTACGAAATGTTTAAAGGTGTCTTTCACGGTGAAAACCTGCTGGGTCTTTATCATGGCTAGGCACTATTTTCTTCATTTCCAATAATTCCATTTTAGTTATGGGCGTGTACACAAACACACGTCTAAGGGTATTATCATCATTCCTGACTGGGTGTACTTCTCGTAAGGGATTCTGTCTGTCTATGTAATACATTTTTCTTTCTGGGGGTGGAGCTGGAACAAACTGTGGATTCAGGAAAGCACTATATCTGTGTCGATGTTCTAAAATTACTTTAATTAAATCGGTACCTAGGCCTCTCCATTTATTCATAAGTAATTCTACTAGTACATCAGGTAGGGGACCTGGATCAGAATGTTGGCCTTTATACAATATAAGGAGGTGCTGTATCATGTACATACCAGCTAGTCGCTGTTCGTCTGGGGAAAGATTCAAAAAGGTTTGCGCTACTGCGTCATCATTATATTTATCAGAATTGTCAGCCCATTGTACTGCTGACCTGGCTAATTCTTGTTCATCCATGGAATCGAGTACATGGTACCCCATTCGTTCTTGAAGTATTTTATCGGTAGCCTGAAACAAATGTTCAGGAGTCCTCGGGTTTGACATGGCAGCGTGAAAAAGTCTCTTGCTTTCTGGGCGTAACGTTTTATTAAAGGATCTACCCTTTCCTACATATGCTATTGTTCCTGTATCTTCTGGCTCATCCTCCTCTGAGGATTTATTTGCGTCTGATTCTGCTTCCCTTTCAGCTTTCTCTTTTGCATGGAACACTACTATTTCTTTACGGATTTTTCTGTACATGGTCTCTATACATTTTTGTTTATCATGTTTTCCGTCTGCAATATTCTGACCCCAGGTAGATAGTACCTCCATATCTTCTTTATTTACACCAGGCCGGTCTCGTTCTCTTATGAAACAGTTTATGAGGAATCTTAATAGTACACTTTGAATGTCTACTTTCTGATGCGCCATGGCCTCGTGAATACATTCCTGACCCTCCCCCGTCTGAACAAAACGATATATCCTGTCTAGATTATCTGTCATTCCTGGAAATAGAACTAAAAAGTTTGCAGCACGTCTTATACGTATTGAGGCTAATAACATGCAACCATCTTTGCCTGGTATGGGGTCATATCTACAGTCTGTGATAAGCTCTTTAAGCTTGTCACTCGTGATCGGTTTCGGAGTACGTTGCATTGCTAGTTCTCTAGTAGTTAATCGATGTACTGGTGGCGGGGTAAGGTAACCTCCTAAAGCGGAGGCTTGGGCATGATCTGTCGGTGGCGGCGGTAATGGAATTCCAAAAGGATTAAGCAGATTAATAGGGGGTGCAGGAAGTGGTGGAGGAGTCTGCCGTTGGGGAAGACGGTCAGGGGGGAGACGATCAGCGGGTGGTATACGTGCAGGTGGAACATTGGTATATTCGGGGGCTACGTCGTCTAAATAGGAAGAAAGGAAAATGTCTGCTGTCTTGTGACGTAATTTAGTCGGAACCAATGGAGGGGGCAGGTTTTTCGGTGTTTCCGGGGTCGCCTTGGGCAGGCCCTCGGCCAGGACTGGATACAGTCCTGTCATAATGGCATTACTCTTTCTGTCGTGTTGTTCCATTCTGACTCGTTCCCCTTCTTCTAATAGTTCTTTTTCTTTGGCTTTTTCGGAATCCTCTTTACTTTTCTCAGCTTTTCTGAGCGCTTTCTCTGTTCGTCTATGTGATTCTTTACGCCATAATTCAATGGCATCTTTCAGTGACTGCCTGGCTTTCTTTTTCCATAATGCTTCTTCTACTCTCATGATGCACTCGGCATCCCATGTCCCCGTAGCGGGCCATCTCTGATTCTCTGCTAAATCCTTGGTGTAGTCCACCCACAAGTCGAGGTATAATACGGCATCTAAGCCGTGCTTGTGGTACATAAAATGTCCGGGAGTGTCCCTGGGTGGGATGGGAACAGCTTCCTCGAGTATCCCTTTTCTAGTTCCTATCTGTCTTAGTTTAGAGAATAAAGGCATTCTGAGCCTTGATACTTGATACTTACTCGAACTTGAACACAATTTAATACAATAAACACAGTAATGAAGATCAAACAATCACTCATACCACGACATTAAAACACCTTTAAACATTTCGAAAACGAACAACAATAACTAGAATAAACTAGATAACTGGATATACTGCTAAACAGTACAGATACACCGCTAAAACAGTGCAGACCGGGTCTGTGTACCCAAACCCGTCTTGACCGGACACAAATTAATGCACCCGTCTAGATGCGTCCCCAGCAACGGTACTCACCGGGAAGCACGGAACGGAAGGCCTCGGAAACTCGACACTGGACTGGACCTGGACTGGACTTGACTAGACTCGTGACGTAGGTACTTCGGAACTGGTGGGCCTCTAGACACCTCGGACCTTGCTCTCTCGGCTGGGCTCTGGTCGGGATCCTCCGCACTCCTCACCGCCTAGTCTGGGTGTCGATCGCAGTCTCAGTCACCTCCGTTGGCCTGAAGGAGATACAGGAAATCCTGCGGGTACGCGTAATTGTCCGTCGCGGCTGTGGCAGGGGGCTAGGCCTGCAACGCACCACCGGCGTGTAAGGTGGGGGAGGGGTCCCTGTTCGGGCGCCAAATTATGTGGTAAATAAGGTTTACCTATGCGGAATTTTATGCGGTAAAGTTCAATAAAATAGCTCAATCCAAAATGAGAGGCAGAGTCCGTGGTATCTGAGTTTATAAGGGTTTTATTCCATGTAATGGAATGGTTCAAACCAGGTATCGTGTTCCATCACCACGAGGGTTCAGGAAGGGATAGACAATGCTTTATTAACAGAGTACAATATATATAGTCAATGCATATAATGGTGATGGAATATAGAAGGCGTAACAGCTGAGAGAAACGAGATAAGAACACATGTACGTAACAGAAGGCGTGCACGAGGGCGTACACGGAGGTGTGTGCTAGAAACGTCACAGGAAAGTGTCACAAGTGGGTGGATTCATAGAGGAATCCTGCAGTGTCAGCAGAAATATATGGCTGGATGCGCGCGCAGGCAACATGACGTGTGATTGACGTGGAACTGGAGGGTGAAGGGGTCTTGACATTTAGCTCCGAAAGAGGAGACAGAAGTCTGGCGTGTCAGAACAACCTAATCCCAATCATATCTGATATCTAGTGTTTGAGGAACTGTATTATCTAGAAGGAAAGGTCTCTTGGGCAGAGGCTATTCTATACTGCCTGTTAGTGCGTGCATACGTGTCTGCGTGTAATGCGAGGGGCCATGGGCCTACCATGTTAACAGGAGCAGTGAATTACTTGCATGGAGACAGTGAGGCTGGGCCCTTTGCTCTGCAGCTGGAAGGATGTTTACCTAAACCACTAGACAGGAATGTATTTTCGAGGAGCGGAGCAGATAACTTGAAGGCTGAATACAGTCTTGGCAGGCAAGCATGCCGAGCCAGGCACCGCTCACCGCGCAGGGAGTAAGGCAGAGGTCATGGATACAGATCCATGCTGTAGTTTTCAGAGGCAGAAGGCAGGAAGGCAGAAAAGGCTCGATGGCAAACATCAGGGCCTAACTCAACAGAGCCAGGAAAACGTGAAAGTGCACCATGTAAAGACGGTGGCAAGGCATACTTAGAAACGGAATTATCGATCCATTCATGGTGCATCTGAAAGAGGACATGTTAACGTTGGACGCAAATGTATTTGCGTCTTCATAGCTGGTTGTGGAGGTGAGGTAATATAAATTTTATGGTCATGTTGTGTTCCCTAGCGAGTACCCCACCGACTCCATGTACGAGTTAAAAGTGCATGTAACTTCCCTCCTGTACCAGCTATGAAGACGCAAATACATTTGCGTCCAACGTTAACTTGTCCTCTTTCAGACCCACCATGAATGGGTTTGATGGTCCGTTCCTAAGTATGCTATGCCAACGTCTTTTCGAAGTGTACTCCTACGTTTTTCAGCCTGGCTGAAAGTAGGCCCTGAATCTCTGCCACCGAGCCTCTTCTCTGGCTTCTGACTGCAAGGGCCTCTGCCCAAGCAGCCCCCGTACCCGTGAACTCTGACTTACTTCTAGCGCGGCCCTCCGTGCTCAGCTCAGCCTGCTGCCTGCCAAGATTGACTATAACCTTCGAGTTATCTGTTTTCCTCCCCGAAGATACATTCCAGCCTGCTAGCTTCAGTAAACATCCCTCCCCAGCTACAGGGCTAAAGGGCCGACCTGTCTTTATGCAAGTAATTCATAGCCTCTGTTGCCATGCTTCCATGGAAGGCCCCATGCCCCCATCGCTTCTCATACAGACACTCAGGCGCTTATACACGCACTCACAGCAAGTATAGAATAGCTTCTGCTCTAGAGACCTTTCTGCCCAGATAGCTTAGTTCCTAAACATCAGATATCAGATATGATAGAAGCACAAGTTGATCTGACATGCCAGACTTCTGTCTCTTTCCGCCAGTGTAAATGTCAAGTCCCCTGCACCCCGTCTATCACACGTCATGCAGCTGCGCGCGCATCCAAGCTTCCGATTTCTGCTGACATTGCAACATTCTGTTAGCACCACCCCTTGGTGCCACCCACTTGCGTCACCTATCAGTGACGGTTTCTAGCACACACCCTAGTTACGCCTAGTTTACGCCTCTTGATGATGTACTAGCACCACGTGTATACTGTTATCTTGTCTTCTCTCAGCTGTTACGCCTCTTACATTGAACATTATGATGTAAATCAAGTATATAAGCTATGTATTGTCAATAAACGAGGGCGCGCTCATCTATCCCTTCTGACACCCTGTGTGGTGGTCAGAACATGATATCCTGATTCCTTTATGAGGAATAAAACCCTTAGAAACTCTTGCACCACGGACTCTGTTTTCCTTCATTTCGATTGAGTTATTATTGATTAAGTACTTACCTGCATAGAAATTAAGAGAGTAAAATAATTATTTACATCATTTTGGCGCCCGAATAGGGACCCCTCCCCCACCTCACGCGCCGGAAGGTGCGTTGCAATCCGTGTCCCCTGCCATCAGTTAGACGGACAACACGTGTACTGGCAGGATTTCCTGCATCCCCCTCTGACACACGGAGGTGACGAAGACTGCGATCAGTGCCCAGACGAGGCGGTGAGGAGTGCGGAGGATCCCGACCAGAGCCCAGCCGAAGGAAGCAAGGTCCGAGGTGTGAAGAGGCCCACCAGTTTTCCGAAGTTTTCCGAAGTTTTCCGAAGCTTCGAGTCGAGTCCAGTCGAGTTTCCGAGGCCTTCTGGTTTCCGTGCTTCCCGGTGAGTACCATTGCTGGGTCGTATCTAGACGGGTTTGGGTACGCAAGTCCGGTCTGCACTGTTTTTAGGCAGTGTATCTGTACTGTTTAGCAGTATATAAAGTATTCCGAATTTCTGCACTGTTACAGCAGTGTATCTGTATCGTTGAGCGGTACATTCAGAGTAAGGGGAAATTAGCTATGTCTTTAAATGTTTCATGTAATTAATGTCGTGGTATGAATGTGATTGTTTTTGTGCATTATTGTGTTTTTGTATAAATAGTTACAGTTGACATTAAGTATCAAGGATCAAGCATTCCAGTATCAAGTAGGCACAATGCCGTTTTTCAACAAATTAAAGCAGATAGGAACTAGGAAAGGGATGTTAGAGGAAGAGATTCCGATCCCCCCTAGGGACACTCCAGGTAATTTCATGTATAATAAGCATGGCATAGACGCCATTCTGTATCTAGAGTTATGGACCGATTACACAAAGCACCTAGAGGAAAGATACCGATGGCCAGTTAGCGGAACATGGGATGCCGAGTGCATCATAAAAGTAGAAGAAATATTACGGAAAAAGAAAGCTAGACAATCTCAGAAAGACGCCATAGAATTTTGGCGTAAGGAATCACGTAAGCGTGCTGATAGAACACTCCGTAGAGAAGACAGGCTTAAAGAATCAGAAAAAGCCCAAGAAAATGAATTAGTTACTGAGGGAATTCGAGTAAAAGTAGAACAAATAGACCGTATCCTAAATAGCAAAGTGAACAACATGTATCTTTTGGCCGATGGTACCCCTGACGCCATTTCAGAAATACCGAAAAATTTGCCGTCACCATTAGTTCCAACTAAAGTAAGGCATAAGACTACTAAAGACATATTCCTAAATTCATACCTCGAAGATGTAGCGCCAGCTTACACCAATCTGCCTGTTCGTGCCCTGCCTACTGACGGGGCCGGGGGTGGTACTGCCCCCCAAGATCACTCTCAGCCGACACCGAAAAAGACTAGTCCCGTTCCGCCAGCTCCGCCACTTCCCTCACCTAAAACTGAGTTACCGAAACCACTTCAATCAGATCCTACTAAAAGACAAATTCAGATACTGACTACACACAGAGATAATGCCCAAGCTTCCGCTTCAGGAGGTGCGACCGCGGGTCTACAGACCCCGCCACCGACTCACAGATTAAATCTCAGAGGTCTGCAGAGTCCTCTTACGTACAGATCCCCCCGTTCTTCTAATTCATCCCGTCTAGATGCACTAAAAGAAAATATGTCAGTTTGTAGATATGATCCAGAACCTGGACAGGACGACTTAATGGTATTAGCGTCTTTACGGTTAAGATCTGCTACTGATAGTTTATTATGTTATGCAGGAATGAAGGAGCACCTAGATAGAATATATGAGTTCGTTCAAACGGGAAAGGACCCCGACAGTATTAAGGATGCCCTGGAGAAACAGAAAGTTACCATGCAGGCACTGATACTACGATTTTTCATAAATTGTCTAATAAGAGAACGAGACAGGCCCGGAACAGATCAGAGTGAATTAGATGCATTGAACAAGTGGGGTCAAAACATAGCTGATGGAAAACATGACAGACAAAATTGCATAGAAGCCATGTATAAAAAGATTAAGAAAGCAGTGATAGCAGTACACGAGAAAGAGAAAGAAAAGGCTCCCTCCGAGGAGGAAGAAGAATCTGAAGAACCAGAACCAACTACAAGCACTATAGCATATGTAGGTAGGGGAAACTACCTTAGGAAAGGTGTCCGTCCGGAAAGCAAGAGAGTTTTCTTCTCTGCCTTAACGAATCCGAATTCTGCTGAACATCAGTTCCAGGAAACTGATAAACGGCTTCGAGATCGAGTTGGGTACCATGTACTCAATTCTATGGATGAACAAGAATTAGCCCGATCAGCGGTATCATGGGCCGAAAATGCAGACATATATAATGATGGCACCGTAGCACAGACATTTCTGAACCTCTCCCCCGACGAACAGAAATTAGCAGGGGTATATATGATTCAGCACCTTCTCATTAAGTACAGAAAACATTATTCCGATCCAGGTCCCTTACATGAGACACTAGAAGCACTACTGATGGATAGATGGAGAGGCCTAAGCACTAAATTAGTTCAAATAATTCTAGAACAACGACGCAGATATGATACTTTTGTAAGTCCTGAATATGTCCCCGCCCCACCTCCCGAAAGGAAAATGTACCATATGCCGTGCGGGGGTGGTATTGAAAGTCAGAACCCCTTACGAGAAGTGCACCCTGTCATGGGTGAGGACAAGGTTTTGAAACGCGTGTATGTACACACGCCTCTGACTAAATTAGAACTGTTAGAAATGAAGAAATTAGTACCATGCCATGATAAAGACCCTGCAGGTTTCCATAGAGAGCTTAAAGACATGTTATTAATGGGGGACTACACATATGATGATATCATGAAAATGTTGAAAGTATTATTGCCTACGGGTATATTCGAGAAATTAAAGGAAAAGGACTGGGAGGTGGGAGACGCAAAGATTGCCTGGGCAGAAATAGAAGACGAAGAGAAGAAACGGGTTCCAGGGTTAGGCCTTGGGGACAAAACTAAAGCATTACCAGGTTTAATAGTACAGGTCCTGCCCAGATTATTGACAACTAGAAAGGAGGATTGGGATGCAATCTCGTCCTGTAAACAGAAACATGATGAAGATACTAGCGACTTTTATTCAAGATTCGAGAAATGTTTTATTATCAATAGTGGCCTCCAGCCAAGTAGCGAGTCGTACCCACATCTTTTTGTATCAAAGTTAGTCGAGAATTCCCTACCGTTAGTTAAAAATAGAGTGTATAAAGTCGAGAGTACATGGCAAGCAAATACGCCATCCCAGATGTTGCAAATGTTACAATATCACCAGAATAGAATTAGGGAAGAACAAGATCAGGAACAGAAGCGTATGAAAGACACGAAAATGAAAATGTTAGTAGCCCAGACGGTCCCATCCGACAATCACAGGAAAGGTACGACCCAGACAAGTCACGTTGCAGCTCCTGTTAAAGGGACATGCAATTATTGCAAGCAGCCAGGTCACTACGTTCACGAATGTGCAGTTCTGAAACATAACATAGCGACAGGTAAAACTAAAGAGAGACCGCATCCGCCTAGACAAGATCATAACCAGCATCAGTCTACACAGAATACACAGCCCATGCATGCATCCGCACAGGCAGCACAGACCGTAGCAGTACCACAGCCACAGCCCATTGCTGCAACTCAGCAAGTCTCACAACAGATGTACCAGTATGCCCAGTCTGCTTACCCCGAATATTCCCGATATACATGAAACAGCCTAGAGAGGGAAGGTGGCTTGCCTCTTATCGAGATTCCTGTAGATCAAGAAGGTCCTTATGTACACAGTCAGGTATTGGGGAAAGATAGAAAGTTTTTAATTGACACAGGGGCAAGTCGCACTACAATAAGTCATGACGAAGTTCCAGGGGCACCCCTCTCAGGCTCACAAAATGTTTCCCTTGGTTTTTCAGGACAACCTATTGTAAATGAAGTATCAGAACCAGTTCCCCTGGCTGTGGGTCCATTATCACGCGTTACAGACCTGTTACTAACAAAATCATGTCCGGAAAATCTGTTAGGAATTAAAACACTGAAAGCTCTAGGAGCTATAATATGCTGCTCCCCGGAGGGGGTTAGACTCTTTCTGCGGGATTTCAAGGGTCATTACGTCCTTCGTGAGTTTGACGTCAGATTGAAAAATGTACCTGATTACTTGTGGGCAAAAGGCCCAACTGATGTAGGATGTATGCACATTACACCATACCGCGTTACCCTCAAGGCAGGTGTTGTATTACCCAGAATCAGACAATACAAGTTACCACCCGATGCTGTAGCGGCTTTACTGAAAATCATTGAAGAGCTCATTGCCCAAGGAGTGGTCGTCGAGACCGACTCCAATATCTGTAATTCACCCATCATTCCGATTCTTAAACGTACTGATCCCAATGCACCGCCAGTATATCGGCTGGTGATTGATCTTCGAGAATTGAATAAATGCATTATCCCACAGTATCCTGTGGTCCCCGATATATCATCTCTCTTGACTGCTATTGATTCAGAAGCAACGTTCTTTACTGTAATTGATCTCAAGAACGCCTTCTTCAGCGTGCCTATTGATCCCGAGAGCCAATATCTCTTCGGATTCTGTTTAAATGGACGCAGTTTCAAATTTTCGCGCGCACCTCAAGGATTCACAGAAAGCCCCAGCATCTATAGTCAAGCACTGAAAAGACAACTAGATTGTATTCAAATGCCAGTCAACACCGCTTTACTACAATACGTCGATGATCTGCTGATCACCGCACGAAGTGAGCCCGAATGTGAAAAAGCATCACTGACAGTTTTACATTTCCTGGCTGACAAGGGACACAAGGTGTCTCCTTCGAAGCTACAATTCTGTGTTCAGCAAGTTGTGTACTTGGGTCACTTGCTGTCCAAAGTGGGGAGACAGCTCACTCCCGATCGCATTCAGTTAATTGTGAACATGCCGCAACCCAAGACACAAAAGGAAGTGCGGGCCTTCATAGGCCTCACCTCGTACTGCAGACAATGGATTCCCCAGTATGCATTTCTAGCTAAACCACTCATCCAGTTAACGACACAGGAGGCAGCGACTTCGACTGTCCTCCCTTGGACTCAGGAACACACACAAGCTTTTGAAGAATTAAAGAAAGTTTTATGCCAAGCACCAGTTTTAGCGACACCATGTTACAGCAAACCGTTTACACTTTTTGTTACAGAACGTGATGGCACAGCGTTGTCTGTCCTCACTCAAGACCAAGCAGGTTCACATAAGCCTTGTGCTTATTTTTCTAGTACTTTGGATTCAGTAGCTCAAGCACTCCCTGCGTGCTTAAAGTCAGTAGCAGCAACAGCGTTAGCAATAAGACAAAGTGATTCAATTGTTTTAGGTCATCAGTTAACAGTTCAAGTACCACATTCTGTAGAGGTTTTGTTAAACAGAACCCAGACTCAACACTTAACTATAGCACGACTGACAGGTTATGAATTAACACTATTCCAGCCACACATAGAAATCAGACGTTGCAGCATCCTGAACCCCGCAACACTGTTACCTACAGTTATGACAGATCCAGCTCCGCATGATTGTATAGAAATAATTAATGCAGTAACTAAGCCTAGACGAGACTTAACAGATGTCCCATTGACAAATCCAGACCTGACACTTTATGTGGATGGTTCATGCATGAGAACCAGTACAGGAGAATTAGTGGCCGCGTACGCCGTGACCACTGAAACTGAAATTAAAGAAACACATCGTATTGACACACTGTCTGCTCAAGCAGCAGAGCTCATCGCTCTGACCCGAGCTTGTATTCTAGCCAAGAACAGAAATGTTAACATATACACAGATTCCCGCTATGCCTTCGGAGTTGTACACGACTTCGGAGTCCTCTGGCAAGAACGAGGTTTTCTGACTTCTCATGGGGCCAAGATACAACATGGCCCCCTCATTCAAGCACTGTTAGAAGCAATACATTTGCCCTCGGGCATATCAGTCATGAAGTGTAAGGCACATACTAAAGTCACAGATTCTGTTTCCCAGGGTAACGACCTGGCAGACCAGACAGCAAAACATACAGCACTGACTCACACCCAGACTACTGATGTGACAAAGACAATAGGCCAGACCCAGTGTATGGCAGTTAGAGATCCCGCCCTAGATGTAATTGATATCCAGACACATGCTACTCCAGAGGAGATAAAGAAATGGACTGAACTAGGAGGGATTCAGACAGATCAAGGTTGGGTGACGAAGGGAAAATCTATATGGTTTCTCCCCGACTCAATGGTTCAAGTCATGATAAATACAGCACATAGTCCTGCCCATCTTGGAGAGAAAGCCATGTTAGACAGTTTACAGAATCTCTGGTACAACAAACACTTACGAGCAGCAGCAAAACAGAAAGTGCGTACTTGCATGATCTGTTGTCAGTTCAATCCAGGTAAAAGCGTCCCTGTTGAGCAAGGTGGATTCCATCCTCCCGATCACCCTTTTGAAGTCCTCCAGATGGATTATATCCAGATGAATAGCTGTAGAGGATTTAAGTATGTCCTTGTAATTGTTTGTGCTCTGTCCCGCTGGACCGAAGCATACCCAGTCCCAGACTACACTGCTCCGACCACTGCCAGACAGTTGGTTCGTGAATTCTTCCCACGGTACGGTTTGCCCCGTGTCGTGTACTCAGATAACGGACAGCCGTTCTCGTCCGAGTTGATGAGACAAGTTTCCCTCTTGCTAGGATATCAGTGGAGGTTCCACTGTGTCCGACATCCCGAAGCAGCTGGCCTTGTAGAAAGGCATAATCAGACACTAAAGATCCGTCTTGCCAAGATCTGTCAGGAAAAAGGGGTCGACTGGATAGTCGCCCTGCCCGTGGCACTATTCTACATGAGAATGGTCGCCCACTCAAGATCAGGGCTATCCCCGTACGAAGTGGTCTTTGGCAGACCGCCGAATATGTGGGGGACGCCCGTTCCGAAAAAGATCACTGATATTGATTGTAACATGTTGACAGATTACCTTGCCTCCTTGATGTCTGCACTCCAATCATGTCGTTCACAGGTTGCCGCAGCCTTCCCTGACAACACCGATGTAAAGGCGCATGAGGTCCGCCCAGGTGACCTGGTAGTCGTCCGGAATTTCGACCGGAAAAGTCCGCTGGAGCCCCGCTGGAAGTCTCCAAAGACCGTTCTGCTTACCACCAGGACCGCCGTGAAAATCGAGGGGAGAAAGGGGTGGGTCCACACGAGTCACATCAAGCTATGCAATGAACTAAAAAACGGACTGAAACAGGACTCTGACTCGTCCACCCCCACCAAAGACTGTGTTGAAGCACAAGACGTTACTGTGCCTAAAAGAGAAAAGACTCCTCAAGAACTTTACCGAATGAAGCTTCGATCTAGCAAGTCAGACAGTTTAATTGTTTAAGTCCTCCCCTAGGTGAATCGGTTAAATAGTTTCTGACATGTATCCCCTAGATCGAGTTAGAGAGAGAGAGGAAAAGAGAAGAACATATTGCAAATCACTTCGTAGTCACTGCATAGTGACACTAATAATCATGTTTATTCTGAGTATTCTAATTATTATTGCCAGCATTCTGCTTCCTATGTACTGGCCTATTTTCAGGCGTGAACAATCTGCTTACAATGTCTCTGCTGAACACTCTTTTAGTGAACTTCCCGCACATGAACTCTCTTACAGACTTGCGCTGCGCAACAATACATTCATTAGTATGTTACACCATTCTCATCAGACAAGTAATGCTACAGACTGTTGGATATGTGGTCGACTCCCTCCCTACCAGAATTACAAGGGAGCTCTGCCCCTCTTTCCGTACCCATTCACTCACAATGGCTCCTGTGGAGCATGGTTTAAAATAATTAATTCTTTAGATCCTGATATTGCTGTTTTCGATGGGGGCTGGGTTTGGGGAAACTTGAACTTAGTCCTGCTCAACGTCTGTTATCCTGATAAAGAAGGACTTCCCACTCGAATAGGAACTGATCTAGAAAATGAAGTATATGGATTAGGTAATTACACAATTAGCCTTATGATCCTCACTGTTGAATCTGAAACTGCTCCAGTTCTGCCCCATATGTTAGTGTTACCAGTCACAGGTGAATTATGTGTTAGCAAGAAAGGTTCAGTACACGTAGGTCATAGTAAATGCACTACTGTGGTCGAGTTCAGTGACCATGGTAAATCGTCCTTTAAAGCTACCAGTCATTCCTACTTTGTTTGTGGTCATACCGCATACATACGTTTGCCCCCAGATTGGGATGGTACCTGTTACATTGCTTTCCTTCTGCCACCTGTTTTTCTAGCTCCTCCTGATTACCATAGAAATACGAATCTAGCACCGAATAGACCCAAAAGAGATATTCCCCTTGTCGACTACACAGAAACGGCATGGGAACAGTACACTGATTTCAATAAAGGATTCTTTTTCTTCCTAGGGCCTGTCCAAAACAGTAAATTAATACGCAGATTAACGAGAACACTTGAAGCAGTAGTGAACGAAACTGCCTCCGCTCTAGGTAACTTAACAGAGGAGCAGTCTGCTATACGGACTGTTGTCCTTCAAAACCGTCTTGTGATTGACGTCATCTTGGCAGATAGAGGTGGAGCTTGTAAGGTCATCGGGTCAAGTTGCTGTGTTTTCATTCCACAAAACGCACCATCTGTCTATCAAGCTATCACCCGTTTACATAAAATTGCAAATCAGATACATCAGAATCCAGGCACCTGGACTTGGTCCGGTTGGTTCTGGACTACGTTAACAGCTTGGGGATGGAAGATCTTATCCTTCCTAGGCATTGGTCTTGTTATAGTGTTCAGTTGTTGCCTGTGCCTGCAGTGTGGGCCAGCGATATGTGGACTGTGTGCCACATCCTGCATTGAGCATTCCAGTTGCCTCTCAAACAGTCAAAGAAAGAAAGACGAACATATAATGTTACAAGAACAAACCGATCGATTTATGAGGATCGATATATCATGAAGGGTCCGTAGGGAACAAGGAGGGAATGAGGTAATATAAATTTTATGGTCATGTTGTGTTCCCTAGCGAGTACCCCACCGACTCCATGTACGAGTTAAAAGTGCATGTAACTTCCCTCCTGTACCAGCTATGAAGACGCAAATACATTTGCGTCCAACGTTAACTTGTCCTCTTTCAGACCCACCATGAATGGGTTTGATGGTCCGTTCCTAAGTATGCTATGCCAACGTCTTTTCGAAGTGTACTCCTACGTTTTTCAGCCTGGCTGAAAGTAGGCCCTGAATCTCTGCCACCGAGCCTCTTCTCTGGCTTCTGACTGCAAGGGCCTCTGCCCAAGCAGCCCCCGTACCCGTGAACTCTGACTTACTTCTAGCGCGGCCCTCCGTGCTCAGCTCAGCCTGCTGCCTGCCAAGATTGACTATAACCTTCGAGTTATCTGTTTTCCTCCCCGAAGATACATTCCAGCCTGCTAGCTTCAGTAAACATCCCTCCCCAGCTACAGGGCTAAAGGGCCGACCTGTCTTTATGCAAGTAATTCATAGCCTCTGTTGCCATGCTTCCATGGAAGGCCCCATGCCCCCATCGCTTCTCATACAGACACTCAGGCGCTTATACACGCACTCACAGCAAGTATAGAATAGCTTCTGCTCTAGAGACCTTTCTGCCCAGATAGCTTAGTTCCTAAACATCAGATATCAGATATGATAGAAGCACAAGTTGATCTGACATGCCAGACTTCTGTCTCTTTCCGCCAGTGTAAATGTCAAGTCCCCTGCACCCCGTCTATCACACGTCATGCAGCTGCGCGCGCATCCAAGCTTCCGATTTCTGCTGACATTGCAACATTCTGTTAGCACCACCCCTTGGTGCCACCCACTTGCGTCACCTATCAGTGACGGTTTCTAGCACACACCCTAGTTACGCCTAGTTTACGCCTCTTGATGATGTACTAGCACCACGTGTATACTGTTATCTTGTCTTCTCTCAGCTGTTACGCCTCTTACATTGAACATTATGATGTAAATCAAGTATATAAGCTATGTATTGTCAATAAACGAGGGCGCGCTCATCTATCCCTTCTGACACCCTGTGTGGTGGTCAGAACATGATATCCTGATTCCTTTATGAGGAATAAAACCCTTAGAAACTCTTGCACCACGGACTCTGTTTTCCTTCATTTCGATTGAGTTATTATTGATTAAGTACTTACCTGCATAGAAATTAAGAGAGTAAAATAATTATTTACATCAGAGGGAACATACATGTACTTGAAGCACGTACATGGAGACGGTGGGGTTCATGTTAGGGGACACAATTGACCATAAAAATTCATATTACCTCACTCCTTCTCCTTATCCCCATCAGTTAAGTCGCTCTGCATATTATTTACCCCCCTCTGAACTTGGCCTTGACTTTGACCCCCCAGGGGCCTCCACGCGCCCCGTGCCGCAGCCCCCGATGGTCCCCGCGATTCCACGCACCTTTCGTGTTCCGCTTGACTTGCGACCCCGTCCAAGCTGCCACTCCAGTCCGCACCAGCCATTCTGTAAGTGCAGACCACGCTGCCAAAGACTCTGCAAGCTCCCCCTTCGGCTCACCCCCACCAGTTGCTTCAGCTCCGCAGTCAGTCATTTGGTGCCAAACTCCTCACAGCATGTCCCAAAGCTGTCCAAATCGCATTGCCAGCTCGGCCAGGTATCCCGCAAGGCAATTCTAGGATTTAATTAAATGATTGGCTCGGTTAGGGCAGGATAACTTCAGGTTTACATTTGGCGACCGGCAGAGCTGAACTACAGTGCAGCCATCTTGCCGAGCACCAAGCCACGCACCTCTTTGGTGGAAATACTGCTTGGGGTCAGGACTACATGGAGTCCAATGCACAAGCTCGGGAATTGTCACAAAGCATATGCACTTGCAAAAGTATGCAGTGCACAGGGGTTAGAGTTATGCGGTCCCCACGAGGGATACTGGCCTCAAACTTAGTGAGAGGGAAGCTCAACCGCAAGGAACGTCAGAACCCACCTCCTGTGTTGCTGCAGTCTTCAGAGTCCGGAGGAGCTCAGGAGCAGCAGACCATTCAGTTGCATTACGGTTCCTGAAAATGCAGGGGAGTGTCTCCTTCACTCCAAGGGAGATTCTTCAGATGTCTTTGATGCTCCACAGGTCCTGCATGAAGCCTGTATGGTGCATGGACACAGGCAATGCTTTGGACGGAGAGGGGGATATAGTCGGACCCAGTCAATGTCCAGCGAAGTCCACAGTGTCCAGATGGTCAAAGGTTGGTGGTTTCTTTATCAGTATCTTGTCCACGTCAAATCTATGGTCCTACAGCCAGGTAAGCCCTTAGGTATCCATAGGAGACAGTTGGACAGATTCATGGGACCCTCCTAGGGGAGGTTATTCCCATGTCCTTTTTCCATGTTCACGCAAGAACTGGAGCCAACGGCTCCCTGAACTGGTTTGAACTGGACTATGCACAAGGACACCAAGTGTGCCCCAGATGCAGACTTTCAGGCACTTTGGAAGTGCACCCACCCACCCCAATACACTAAATCCTGTCTGGGAGATAGTCACACCTCCCTGTGACAGGATGCCTATTGTCCTGCCTTCCCCTGCTCGAGCTTGGCTCAGCACAGGAGGCCAGAAATGTGTCTCTGGTCGGCAGCAACCATTTTGAGTTGCCTGGGTCAAGAAGGCTGGTACCGGTTAGACCAGTGACCCCAGGAAGCTTGCTTCAGAAGGTTGAAATTATATCTCCCCACATCGGTTTCCGGAGTGAAGGTATGACTCCAAGGTGTTTGATACCAAACACAACATGTTTCTATGCAGCCGTTTTTGAGATAGCATTTTACACGAGCATATAATGTACCTCTACCTATATGTCGGGCTGCATCATAGACAACCCCGGAGAATGGGCTCCGAAGGCTGCAGAGGGGCTCTGCTCATGCAAGGGCCCCATCTCACATAAAACCCATCACCCTGCCTTCAGGATTGTCAAGGCCTGCTAGAGGGGTGACTGTTAGGCTTTCCTAAGTGTAGTGACCTAAAGATATAGTAAACCTATATCTAAAGTAAGTGGTGCAAGCACCATCTTACACAGGGTGCAATGGCAGGCCTGTATTTCCATTTTGCATGGCCTCTCATGGGTGGCTTAATGCATGCTTCAGCCAAAGGGAGGCCTCTGGGGACCTATGCCCTGGGTACATGTAGTACCATATACTAGGGACTGACAAGTGTACCCCAGTATCCAATATGGAGTGTACCCAAGTACATGCATAACATTGTTAGTAGAAAGCAGATAGACTGGTGTCCTGATTAGCAGGATCCCAGTCAGACTAGTCGAAAACAGTGTAACATCAGGCAAAAAGTGGGTGTAACCAGAAGAGGCAGATCCTACTTTCCTACATCCAGTAAATTGTAACAGAAAATGTCACAAGCGACAGGTTCACAACTTCTGTTGTGTATCTAATTTCAAGTTTATGAAGAGGAATCCACCTAGAAATGAAATCCTAGGCCCAGGATAAGCAAACTTTATGCTGGGAGATAGATTCCCAGTAGTAAGTCACGTTTCAAATTACTACATTTAGAGAAGTCCGGCTCACAGTGTGCGGTAGGAGCAGCCGAGAGACGCTTGGATGCTGACGACAGACATGATGAAAGTAGTCTTTCTTATGAACTTTTATTTTTGTGGCTTGGGCTCTGACAAGGCGGAGGGAGAGAAGTATAGTTCTTGTAGAAGGGACACTTCTTTATTTGTTAATTAGCGATGAGGAAATTAATTTTGTTTGGGATTTCTTGCAGACTTGAAAAACTGCAAGAAGATTGGGTGGTGGAGTTTGGGTGTTTGAGTTATCGCAAATGTTTTTGTTACTTTCTAAAACTAAAAAAGTGTTTTTTTCTGACTAAGGTTGTAACTGATTTGGATTCCCAACTTGTACGTGGCTGACATTATCAGTGCATTTGGTCACGAAATGGCTAGTAAAGTCATCATTAATGAACACTGATCTTGCAAACTAAATACAGTGAGTAAACGGTGGCATACAGAACAGTCTTCTTAAATGCCGCATTATATAATTTTAAGATATCACAGTGAGTGGAGCACAGCTCATCGTTTTGCAATTGGTTCACCTCCTTCCTTACAGAGCGGCAGCAGGAAATTTGGCCTCTGCCATTTACAGCTGCCATTCCTCCACTGCAAGTGGGGGTCCCGCAGAGCTCTATTTTGAGCCCCACACTTTTTAATATTTATATGGCCCCTCTTGCTCGTCTGGCTGAACTGCATGGAGCAAAGATTATCTCCCACGTGACGATACTCGACTCCTGTTCACTTGTGACAAAGGTGCGAGTTTTCGTGGATGGGAGATAAATAAATATTTAAGAGGTTTTTTTCTTGGATGCAACTTAACCAGCTTAAGTGCAATCCAGAAAAATCTGAAATTATCTTTTTCGGCTGCACCCCTTGTGCTGACTGGAACTCATGGTGGCCCGGCGACATGTCCCCTCCTTCGGCCCCAGTCAGCATGGTTAAAAATTTGGGAGTCAAGTTAGATAAGAGTCTAGCGATGAAGGCCCAAATTCAAGCGGTCACTGGTACTTGCTTCGGTTTGATAAGAATGGTAAAAAACGTTCTTCCCCTCCTCCCGGTGGAATTCCGTAAGATCGTAGTGCAAGCAATAATTACATCTAGCTTGGACTATATAAACACCCTGTATCTGAGGCTGCCGGAGTATTTGATCAATCGGCGGCAGGTTGTACAGAACGCTGCAGGCAGAGCTATCCTCATGGTAAACCCCAGAACAAGCATGTCACCCAACCTGAAAGCGCTGCACTGGCTCCCGAAGAGAAAGAGGGTCCACATTAAGGCCCTAGTGCTCGCTTATCGTGCCTTCCATGATACGGGTGTGCTTTACCTGTGAAAAAGGATCCAACGCTACCAGCCTCAATGGGTCCTAAGATCCTCCAAACAATCCCTCATGTTGATTCCCAAATCACGAGATCTTGGATAGGAGGAATGTCATTCCAAGTACTAGCTGCTCGTCTGTGGAATGAATGACCCCCTTACGGCAGACGGGCACAGGACATGCTGTCTTTTAGGAAACAATTTAAAATGTGGCTGTTCCAACAATAACATCTGTTTATCAGGGAGGGCCGTGTTTTGCCTGTTTTTTGGAGATTAGCGCCGGGACACTCCCTGTGAGTATCCGCGCGCTTTATAAATACCCAATTTCAATTTATTTCATTTCATAGATACGCAGTTATTGCTCACTGTACCCAAGTTACATGAAATAGGAGACATTCCTTATGGGTGGCTAAATATTATTACGTTTTATCACCTCTGCGTGCAAGTTTTGGTCAGTAAGTAAATTGTCTTAAATGGGTACGACATTTGTTGTAAGGCACACATTGCACAAAGGCTACACATGTGCCTTCCATCATGTTTAACATGACCAACTGTGCCTTCCGTGTGGCTTCTGGCCTCCACGCTCCATGTTCCTTCACCTACAGTAATTCTTCATTTTCCACCTGCACGCTTCGCCTCACGTGAGTCCTTTGTGTTCCTACCGCCTCAAAAAATTATGCTTTTTGTGATACTTGTTTTTATTTACCAGCCCAGCTCGGATGGGAAAAACTAATAATAAAGCAAAGCCATTGTGAGACCTATTGTCTTTGCCATTGCTTGTTTACTGCGGTGTTCACCTAACGAAGTAGAATAAGTGTGTTTTGAACCAACCCTAAAGTAACAATGTACCTCATTCGAACTTCAAATGTTAATACACTTGGAAACATTGGTAGATAGTTATAGATCAGTGAGAGCGCCGCAAGTTGCCTTGTCACATCGATACGTCTTGTTTCTTCCAAAAAAATACATTAAAAAAACACAGTACACCTTTCTTACAGGGTCTTTCCAGCCTAGCCTTTCCATGGGGGGGTTGGGGGGGGGGGGCGTAACTACAAATCCCAGAATGCTAATGCGATTGTTTAAAAAGTAGTGTGAATTGTGATCTATCACAGTCGTGTTCCAGGTGATGGAATGGTCTTCTTCTGAGGCGAGAGCACCACGAAGCTCTCTTTTCTACATCTGCCGATGGATCACCCCGCAGGATCTTTCAAAGGCGACGTCGAGTTCCACTAGTGGTTGTAGTAACTCTCCTGTTACTTTAACGCAGGCAGGAAGTGGCGCCTGGAGCGGAGCCAAGCAGTGATTCTGAGGCCCTGCCCTCCACCGGGCACCGCGCACTGAGAGACTGAGGACGCTTCAGGTAGCACCTGCCGGCACCATGTGGCTCCTGTACCTGGCATCCGTACTGCTCCCCCTGCTCCTCGTCGCGAAGCTATGGGGGAGGAGGAAGAAGGGCTCCCTGAACCCATTCCAGACGGATGCCCGGAGACCCCCGGCCCCTCTCGTCACCGACAAAGCTGTCCGAAGGCAGGTCATCAAGCAAGGTAAGCAGCCGGCTGTCCCCGCCTTTCAAGCAGCCTTCCCGAGACCCCGGCATGGCACGTGACGGCCAGACTCCTCGCGCACTGTCTCTCTGCTCATCACGTGATTAGGACCACATGTCCTAGCTCTAGAATGACGTTCTTTCAGAGCTTCGCGACCTGCTCCGCTCTTTATAAACATAACCGTTGTCCTAGTGAAACTGTCTGAAATAGATACTCAGTTCGTAAACTAGACGTTAACCTCCCTCGCCGCCTATCACTTCTGTTTTAGCGCAGACATCCCGTGCGGATGTCCTCAGATTACCCGAAAGCACAGTAATTAATGATTAATCCACCGAGTTCCTAATAATTAGGCTGAGTGTGTGTACAGCACGCGTGAGTCAGCAGAATAAACCAAACCAGCGGTAAAATAGTTGTGCAGGTCAACGCGCCTGTGTCTGGTGAAACTGTCTGAAATATTCACTCAGCCTTTAAAACAGAGCCTAACCCTCCCTCGCCTGTCACTGCTGTGTAACACAGACATCACACCCGCTTCTCGTCAGATTAACTGAGAGACCTGTAATTAATCAACTGAGTTGTTAATAACTAACCCACAGTGCCTAAAATAAAACGTGTGAGCAAAGAAAAGATTGGAGCGTTAAAATTTGCCTTGTGAATAAACGCAATTGTTTTTAGGAAGCTGAGGTAAACTTCAGTTTCTAAGCGCTCTCCATCACTAGGCAGTGATGGAGAGCTCTTAGAAATTGAAGTTTACCTAGCTGTGCTTCATAAAACAGAGTAATTCCAGTTGTCAACCCATCTTTAGTTACACCCTATTTATTTATTTATTTTAGCAAGTCGTATGTTTTTGTTGCACCAGATAAACCTGTTGTGTGTTCTAGTTTTTTGAAGGAGGAGTTCATAAATCTGTGGGGATTTTTATCTCTACATGTTTTATGAGTTCCAGTTTATGTGTAGTTGGGTGTTTTGGAGAAAGTAGTTGTGACGGTTCTTTCAATTTGTGTGTTTATTCAAAATAAAAAGAATGCTGGTTCGATCTACTGGCTACTTCCACCATTTGAACCCATGCAAAACCCAGCGAGGTTCTCGGTAACCCGGACTACTGTAAGTACAGTCTTCAAAGCTCTCTCCCTCACACACATGCACACGCACTAGCAAAATATTCACATTCGTACACATGCACCACACCACATACTAGGACTGCTGCTCAATACTTTTTTCCTTCTGACGTTTGAAAGTTGAACTAAAAGTGTCTTTGAAGTAAGAGAAAAGGCAGGTGCTTTCGGCGCTCTGTGTTGGGCTTGTGAGATGAGATTTGATACCCCGAAACCGGCCTCAGGATGCTTGCTTTCCAGTCCAGCTAGGACCTGGTCTGACAGTTCGGGCTGGAATGTTCCGATGGAAAAGAAGACTGATTTGCATATGGCTTGCTCTAAACTGTGGAGGCATAGTGAGCAAAAGAACAATGGATTAAACCCAGATGTCTGAGAGATTGAATATTTTCAGCACTCCGTCCATCATCTTGTTGTGTTTGCTATGTTTGCGCTAAGTGGCCAAGGGTATGCCCAGATGTAGGTCCATTGCTTGCTGTGTAACTGGATTCAAGCTAACCTGGCTGTTAAATTAATTAATTAAGTGTGTGCTTATATAGCGCAGGAATCACTCCCGAAGGGGTACCTCCGCGCTTCGACCGCTGCGAAACCCTTCCTGGCTTCCCTGAGAGATGGTCCCTTAATGGGTATCTCCAGGGTGAGACCAGGCATCCCCGGCGGTCTGGTGGGGCCGTTAGTGAAGATGAGGCAAGCTAGTGCCCAGAGTTGCCGAGTGTGATCGCTGATCAGAGTGGGCACCGAGGCGAGAGAATTATCGAGTCCGCTGACCCTGGTCCAGAAACCTGCCGCGTCGGGAATCGAACCCTGGTCCCGGGCCGTCCTCTGCTCTCGGGTCTGCCGCCTCTAACCAGTGAGCCACACTACTTTAAAAAAAACTACTGTTGGGGGGTGAAACCCCGAAACCGGTCCCAGGATGCTTGTTTCCAGTCCAGGGAGGACCTGGCTTGGTGGTTTGACCTGGACTGTTCTCATGACGAACTGGGTCAAGACTGATTTGCATATGGCTGGGTCCAAACTGGGATGGCATAGTGAGCAAAAGACAAAAGGGAGGTACCCTCAAATCCAATAAGGGACAGGGTGTAATTTAGATCAAAATAAAACAGGTCCCTGTTTAAGGATCTAAAGTATCACTACTACACCACTAACGTCTGCTATTGTAAACATACAGGAGGCAGTAGGTAACAATTACCTAGGAATGAATAAAATAACAACCCAGGTTGAATAGCAAAGCGAATACCAATACAAAACAAAATTATCACATTATAATAAAAAATACACAAACGTCAGGGAGCACTGTAAATTTCAATACACAAGAAACTGGTTCTTATAAAAAAAATCAGATATTTATTATTAAAAAACAAGGCTTGGCCCTATACACAATACATGAACAACACAATATACAATTCATTCGTAAAAAAACCAATAAAA
Source organism: Lissotriton vulgaris (assembly GCF_964263255.1). NCBI lineage: Eukaryota > Metazoa > Chordata > Amphibia > Caudata > Salamandridae > Lissotriton > Lissotriton vulgaris. Next base: position 408,600,471 of record NC_141699.1, on the reverse strand, counting down.
GTCGACGCAGCGTTTCAGTGCTTGTGAGGATGTGACACCTTCTTGAGGACGGTTTTCTCTACAGGAAAGATACATGTATTAAAAATGCTAAATATACAAGCTCACTGCTAATACTGACGTTAAGTGCTTTATAGTTAAAAACAATTCGGTCTAGGGGGGCGCTAGAGGGCGCACTGCGGGATGGCTGGCTGAAAAGGCATCTCTGCCGGACGGACAGCTAATCGCTCTATTTTTCCAATGTTCCACAACTGAATCTTCTGTTGGCAGACATTATCCGAGAGTGGAATCTAATGATGGCTCCTAAGCGGCGAAACTACTAATATTTGAGAAGTAACGGCCCTCGGAAGACCCGCGAGCGAGACTGCAGGATCCGGGTAAGAAGGCGCCCGTCACCTTACGGCGTGTCATTGCCCCTGTTGCCTTGCTGATACTCTCTAATGTTGTGCCCCAGAACCCTGGTGCTACGCTCGCTGCAGATGCCGAGCAGTCGCTCATGCAGACCTGCAGAACTGATGCACAATTATAAAGATAAATGATTTTAATCTATGTAGCGCAACAAGATGGCGGCGCCCATAGAGCCACAACATAACGGACGACGAAACGGCAGGGGCTGTTCAGTAACACAATCTGCACTTGCCGCGACTGCGGGGCAATCACCAGCGGATACACCGGTGTTTGAATCCTACGCCACTCCAACCCTGAAACGTGAAGTCATTCTGTTACAGAGTCTACCTGTATGTACCAAGTGAGCCCCATTACGTACTATACTGGAGGTAATATGGCGGCGCACTTTGAAGCAAAGCTCTGAAGTCCCTGCAGTTGTAGCTACAGCACCCCCTCTGGAGCACGGCGAATGCTGTGCGGCAGGGGATATTGTGCTTACGGGGGGGGGGTCAGAGTGCGGCGGCCATTCTGTGCACAGTCTTCTGAGCAGCCCCAACTGGGAGAGAACGCAACCTGCTGAGTGCCGCCCAAACGCCACCACAATTATCATCACCCGGGCGTATATGCCGGCTACGCCATTAGTACTGTAAATATATCTGTGCTGCTCACACAACACATCTAATTATAGCGACAAGGAATGCATATGTGCTCGCTCCTTGTCTTTTTAATGTATTTATATCTGATCTCCCAACCCATTTTAATGATGTAAATTCACATTCCCCTTCTGTAATGGGTAAATAAATCCAATACTTACATTATGCGGATGATACTATTTTACTTAGCCAAACTATGATAGGACTAAAAAGATTATTACATTCTTTTAATATATATGTAACCCAAAATGGTTTAACAATTAATATTAAAAAAACAAAAATAATGTTAATAGGGAAAGGCAAACTTGGAGTAAAGGAATTGAATATCAATGGTTTTTCTGTGGACTGTGTAAAACTTATAAATATTTGGGAATTACATTGGATGATCGACTATCATTTAGACAGCATTTTAATAACTTAAATGCTAAAGGTACCTCACTTGCTTTCGCATTTTGTAAATTAAGAGATAAATTAGTATGCCCCAATTATGACCACCTACTTAAAGTCATGAAAGCAAAACTTATCCCCTCCCTGGACTATGGGTCCATTATTTTTAAGGGTAGAGACGTGAAAGTATTGGAGGCCATAGTTGCAAGGACATATAAATCAGTATTTAGGATTCCTAGGCAGATTTCACGTGCCAATTTAAGATTGGAATTTGGCTTACGGCAACAGCTCTTGGTGCGTAAAGCTGCATTTGTTAAAACACTATTGGCATTATCTCGAGCCGAGGAGGGCACGTTGGCCAATATGTGTTGGATCGAGATTTCAACAAGCGAATATTCTAGAAGCTGGCAGGATTATTTAGCAGAGTGTCTCCTAAAATTCAAATGTCCCAAACTGGAAGACGAAACAAGGAGTAAAATGGTTTATAAAAAATTTATTAATTCAACCGTTGCCTTGCTGTCAGAAGTGTTAGATAAATATGAGTTGGGGAAAAAAAAACACTTTTGGACCATTGCCAATTGCTCCGACAAAATGATGATCCAATCCTATTTACTTTTTCATCAAAAACCCTTAATTAAGAACAAATTCATGTTATTAAGGTTTGGAATTTATCCAACCAAAGATGGAACCCCCAAATGGAAGTCCAAATGGGCATCAAATATTTGTCGGCTATGTGGGCAATATGATGAAACCTTGCTGCATATGGTAACACTATGCCCAAAAATGATGAAGGAAGGGAAAACAATTAAAAAACCTATTTTTGTAGAAATGGGACTTAGGACATGTAGATCGGCATTAATATTTTGCTTAAGTGGTGTCAACGTCCATATAATACACCAATTTGTAAAATGTATGCTTACAGTGGAAATTAAATTATGTAAGGTTGACACCCAAAGTATATGTTAAATTTGTTACGGCTGTGAAATGAGGATGCTGCTGTTTTTTGATGATGAATTATTTCTATGGCTCTTTTTAATGTACTAATTGTTTGTTTTTAGAGTACTACTTTTTAGATAATGTTCTATTTATTATGGTAATTATTTTTGTTGAACGATATACGTGCACTTTATCCCTGAAAAATGCCAAGCCCTATAGACTATTTTAAAAAAGAAATAATAATTTTACATTATCTCGATCTGGAAAAAGTTAATTGATTGTGGTCAATATTATGCATTGTATCCTGGAATATTTAATCTGGTAATGTGTTGTCTTTGTATTTATTTCTGTTCTTTGTTGTAATGGTTTTAATTAATCAACAAATAAATAAATCACTGCATATGTATCGCACCTGGCGGAGGCAACAGTAGAACTTGCCATTGGGGCCCCATCTTGATTGTCGCATAAACTCGTTGCGTGTCCAGCGGCCATTTTGTGCGGATCCCCTGCGGGCCTGTGTGCATCGCGAAGACCTGCTCATCGCTGCCGCTCACTGTCCCCTGGCTGCGCACATGAGGATCCCTTTGCAGAGTACCTGGGCGTGGAAGAATACCATCGTAGCAGAGAGGCATCGATCCAAGTGGCTTGCTGTATCAGCCCTATCACGACAACTCACGAGCCGTGGCGCCTTGCACGGCTATGTCCGCCGCCTACTGATCTGCCCTTGACTAGGGCCCTTCTGTACCGACAACCACTGCATCTTCACTGACCGTCCTTGGTCACCGGCGATCACGGCCCTGGTGTGGCCCTGCTGCTCCACAATGGGGAAACCAGACAAGCAACAGCCGAAGCTCACATTTGAACAACGCAGGCCGACATGAGCCCTCTCTTCCCACTCGGATACGGAGACAGACGCAGACAATACCGCGACACAAGGTATGGAATCCATCCTGAAGGCCATCCAAGCAAGCCTACAAGACATCAATGGCAAATTAGACCACCTCACCTGCCGTCTGGACACCATGGCGGCGAAAGTGGACCGTCCTGGTGAGAGACTAGATGACGCTGAAACTCGGATTTCGTCAGTAGAAGATGAGGCCCATACTAATACATCCAAATGCACTGGCTTTGAAAAGATATTGGAAGTGATCAAGTCCAAGGCCGAAGATTTGGAAGCCAGATCACGCCATAACATACGCATCGCAGGCGTGCTTGAGTCCACAAATACTGGCAAAAGAGAAGCGTATGTAGAGGAACTCTGTCTCGCTCCGTTTGGCAAAGAGAAACTGTCCCCAATTTTTTTAGTAGAAAGAGCCCATCGCTCGTTGGCGCCGCGCCCACCACCAGGCACTCCACCCAGACCAATAGTGGCCCGCATCTTGAACTATCATGATCGAAATGCCATATTGTGGATGGCACGAGAGCAGAAAAATTTCACCTATCAAAACAATCGCCTAGAGTTCTACTGCGACTATATGTTGGCTGTACAGCAATTCCCCAAAGAATTTGCTAACGCAAATGCAAAACTACGAGGCCTGTAGGTAGATAATGCCTTGCTGTATCCAGCACGCCTGAAAGTCACATGGGTGGGGCAAACACTGATGCTCTCCACACCGAAAGCCGCAAATGACTTCATCAAAAAGATTGTCAGTCAACGCAAAGAGCGTAGGCACCAGGATCAAGATCAAGATGCAGAATGAGCGCCATCTGGGGATGAAGCACACCACCGTAGCTGGCGCTTGCGAGAGACGGCCACTCAACGGGTAGTATTTGGGTGGGCGAACCCAACTTCATGTGCTGTCTTGAGGGGGCCACTCTGGAGGTGGTAAGTCTGCCATATGCACTGTTGCCCATTGACCACTTGCACGGTCTCGCTGACACTGATGAAGCCAAACTGATTGGGTCTACCACTTATCACGCCTTACCTAATGGGCGGGACAATCTAGACACCCCCGCTACGCTACGGCAGGGAACTGTAATCACAAACTGAACTTATGCGTGGCAAGGTTTCTTACACATAAATCGGGGTGGTGGGAGACAGCGGCGACTGATAGCCCTATCTGTCGTATACAGGCAAGACTGCTGACGTCTTCCAAGATAAACTGCATACGAATACGCAGCGATTTGAAAGGGGTTCCCCTGATGATTATTGATGCTGCATGGCCACACTGTTGTTAAGTAACATGCCGCCCCTTATCACATATTAGCGATGATCACTCCATGAGACACTGCCTTTATAAGGTCGTGAGATAATTGGGACGTACAGTGGTATGCAGGGCTATGATCATAAAAGGTTCCGATACTAGGGGTGCTGCCTTTCAGACTGGCATAAGTAATCTACTGTGGCACTGCCGTAATGGAAATACCCTTTGTTATTGTTTTGGGTCTGTACCATTATAAGTTTATTGTCGAGCTGACAGCTCTGCACTACGGCTAACTGAAGCACTATGTCTTAGATTGATGCACAGGTTGGTAACCCCTCCCATGCTTGTGACGGAACCGCTCCGTCACAAGCCACGGGTGAGCTGTGCTTGTGACGGAACGGTTCCGTCACGGCCCGCTCGCCGCGCCTGCGCGGTGCTGATTTCGCGCCTGCGCTGACGCTTTGATGGGCGGACGGGTTCGTGACGGAACCGTTCCGTCACAAGCACAGCTCGCCCGCGAGCCGTGATGGAGCGGTTCCGTCACTAGTAAGGAGCCGCCGCGCGGGTGCCCCACCCCCTTAGCGCTGCGGCGGAATAGCCGCCGCAGCGGAATAGCCGCCGCAGCGAAGGGGTTAATAGATAGTTTACTCCGTCCACATCCATTAAGTTGGATGGAGATGTGCAGTCCAGGCGGGCCCCTCCATGGGTGGTCCCCACAAAACTTCTGTGCTATTGGGTTGTTTAATTGGGGTATGGCATCAGGAGGATTGGGCTGCTGTTGTGGGAGGGGGGTGAGAAGGCTGGGGAACTGTTTTAGTTACTGGACCAAACTGCTTGAGATGCATTGCTGAAATCCAAAGCGAGAATACTCAATACATTGCGCTTCTCGCCTGGATGCTCTGTGATTCGCACTCTACATGGGATTATCGAACAAACCAATAAGGGAATGTCTTTAGATCGCAATTTAGTTTCATATGGCACCGACTACACTAAGTAAACAGACATTGAACCTCATCACATGGAACATAAGGGGGTATCTAACCCAAAGAAAATACGACACATTTTTGCGTGCCTAGATTGATGGTACAACGATATAGTACTTTTGCAGGAAACACACAACGCCCCACACTCACATGCGCAAGTTGGTCGACGCTGGGCAGAGTCCATTCATAACTCTAAGTATTCCTCCTACTCCAGGTCTCGATATTAGTGAAAAAAGGGACAAATTTTAAAATTGACACCACAACGCTAGATGTTCAGGGCCGTTATGTCATACCTAAAGGGACGCTACGGGGTCAGCGATTGACAATTGTTAACACATACGGCCCAAACACGGACGCGCCTGACTTTTACCCAGAGATCTGGCAACATTTACATACAGACACTTATCGGATTTTACTATGGGGCGGGGATATGAATCTTGCCCTAGATGATCGTTTGGATAGGTCGGGCCTTACAACTGAGCCGCATAAAAAAGCACGTGTACAACTGCTGGATATCATGTTGGAGTTGAGACTCCAAGACATTTTGAGGGCACGTAACCCGGACATCACCGAAGTGACACCCACATTGGCGGCACATGGCAGTTGGTCGCGCATTGACTATTGGCTAGGTTCAGAAGCAACACTACTCTGGACCCAGAACATCATACACATGCCTAAAATTCTCTCAGACCATAAGCCCGTTAAATTATCCATTCAAGTCCCTAATTACATGCCACCAGCCTATAGCTGGAGGTTTAATGCACCTGCCCTAACAGACACAGTTAACGCAGACACAATACAGAAGGCGATCATTGAATATTTTCAGTTAAATGAGCAATCCACGGAAGATGCAGGACTTTTATGTGAGGCATTTAAAGCCACGATACGGGGAGTTTGCATGAGCAAGACAGTTGGGATCCTGAGGGACATTAGAGCGCAACTGAAACGTTGCGAGTCTAAGCTGAGTACATTGGAACACCAGTATGAAAGGACACAAAACTCCTCTATACTCAGTGAAATTCGGCAAACACTGACGGAACACCAATCCTTTGCTCAAGACGAAATCAAATACCTCTGCAAGCGCCCTGTAGCTAGGGCATATGGAGAGGGGGGTCGCCCTGGACGGGTGCTAGCGTCCAAAATATGAAAAGGCCGCAGACCCCAATCTGTGATGCAGATTTGTGATGACGATGGGACTGCACACACAGACCCAATGGGTATCATGCAGTGCTTTGTTCGGAATTATAGTGACCTATATAAATTGCAGTCAGTTGCTACATCGAAGGAAACACTCCATTATTTAGCGGACATTGCCATCGCGTGGCTATCTGACACACAAAGAACCTATCTATCACTCCCAATCACTGTGGAGGAGGTAACTGAAGTAATCCAGTCATTGCCGAATGGCAAGGCCCCGGGCCCAGACAGGTTCACGTGTGAATTCTACAAAGCATATAAGGACATGCTGGCACCCCATATAGTGGCGATGTTAGGCGCAGCTTTCGATGAACAAATGCTCCCGCCCACACTCCGCGAAGCAATGATCATAGCCCTACTTAAACCTGACAAAGATCCTGAGAGTTGTAACCCGTACTGACCTTTTGTCCTTGCTGAATGTTGACTCGAAGATTCTCGCTAAAATACTCGCTACACGGCTGCAACCTCTTATGACCAATCTGGTCCTTCTGGATCAGTCAGGTTTTATACCCTCCAGGGCCACCACACACAACACCAGGACACTGTTTGCGGTCTCTCACTACCTGATCCCAAACACGAAGGCAGTGGCGGTTATGTTAGATGCCGCCAAGGCATTTGATTCAATATAATGGTCCTACCTAACCATGATCCTTCACAGGATGGGCTTCCCCTTAATGTTCATACAATGGATACAATTATTATACACATGACCTGTTGCGAGATCAAAATAAACGGCTATGTCTATGAGGCATTTACCATAGAACGTGGGATGCTGCAAGGTTGCCCACTGTCCCCCCCCCTATTGTTCGCTTTGGCCCTGGAACCCCTAGCTTGGAAAGTAAGGCAGAATCACCACCCATCAGCGCTTCAGTTCCCGAGTAGACCCCTGCACATTTCCCTTTATGCAGATGACATGTTGCTATATGTCCGGGATCCTGAACTTCATCTCGATCCACTATTTCGCACATCCATAAAATTTGGGGGACACTCGGGGCTCCAATTAAACTGGGACAAATCATCCGTCATCCCTTTAACAGACACCACCCTGCCTCACACGTTGGAATACCCACTGGAATGGCAGATGGATTCCGTGCGCTACTTAGGGGTGTGGTTTCATAGAGACCCGGAAATAGTCATCAGAACCAATCACGGTAGAGCTATAGACGCACTGGAAGACAAAGTTAAAAGATGGATACAGCTTCCCTTGTCGCTGGCTGACCGGATAGCGATAGTAAAGATAGTAATCCTTCCCAAACTCCTATACCTATTTAATAACATCCCCATTACACCACCAGGGGAAGTCTTCAAGCGCATAGCTTCAGTAGTACTGAAACTAATATGGGCAGGTAAACTATCACGGATCAACTTAGCCACACCGACTTTACCTTATTCCAAAGGTGGATGGGGAGTGCCAGACTTCCTGCTTTACTACTTGTGTGCCCAGGCGCAATATGCAACCTACTGGTACCATAAAATTCCCTACCTGACACACGCTGCTGTTGAAGAAGGTGACGCTCTGCCAATCCCTCTAGACGCCATTATCACACATACCAGGCCACCACTACACAATAAAGACATCAACACCATTGACACTACCAATGCAGCATGGAGACGCTTGGGTCAACTAGCGCGTAAGCTGCCACTCTACGCACCAGCATTACCACTACATCATCATCCCAGCCTGTCTGTCAGGTGAGGATGTAGGAATGGGACTCCTGAGACAAGTGGGACTGACGACGATGGGGGACCTTTGTAGAGATGGCGTATTTATGATGGAACTAGATTTAGCGTATATACAGAATCCAACTCTATTATTCAAGTTCACACTCCAGACTACGAGGCGCGATCAGACAACTCTACCCTGACTTCCCCCATGAGCCACCGTCACTGGACACACTACAATTAATTCTGACGTTGCACAACAGCTCACATCTATACACAAGGTCACAAGCTGAAATAGGTTGCACGGCAACCAAAGCACAGGAAAGATGGAACATGGTGCTGGAGACTCCCCTCACAGAGAAGGACTGGGAGACGGCCTGCACACTGACTAAATTGCTCACACCTAATGGTAATTTGTGCATCATACACTTTAAGTATCTGCATCAGGCATATTACACTCCAGTACGGTTACATAAGTACAGGTTACAAGCGGAAGCAAGGTGTAAACGGTGTGGCTCTGACCGAGCTGACTTCATCCACTTGGTGTGGTACTGTGCGAAAATACAAGCCTACTGGGTAGACGTCACGACGACACTGTCTGAAATGGTGGGCAATGATATTGAATGTACCATCCGTGGGTGTCTCCTGGGTCTGTTGGAGGGTGTAAGAGCTGCAAAACGTAAGTTCTGCGTGGTGGCCCTACTCTTGGCAAAACGCAAGATTTCCATGTGTTGGGAAAGTAAAAATGTGCCATTGGTCAAACAATGGTTAAGTAATATGGCTTATTTCCAAGACACTTTAAGGACATTCGAAGAAGAACTACCTGCTAGGTCTAGACCCAAGGAATATTGGATGTATTTAACAAATTATTTGAGTGGACAGGCTGTTGATTAATGCTCCCAACGAATTGTTACCCAGTATAACTCCTAGATTTAATTCTGTGACGGATGTATACAGGCACCAATTGTATCATTATACTGTATTTTCAATTGGGCGATGAATGCGGAAGTGGAATGGTCCGTTTTGGTTTATGCTTGTTGATCTCATTGCTGTGCCATTGTACTATTATATGAAATGCCAATAAAGAAATAAAAAAAAACCAAAAAAACAATTCGGTCTAGGTATCTAAAAAACATTACATATCATTTATCATATATATGAAACCATTGATATAGAATGGAATAACATGTTACGCCTAAAAACACAGCTACTTTTTGTAAACTAATTGCATCCTCTCATGTGTTTATGGTCTTTGCTGATATCACTTCCAACTAAAGTGACCAGCATCATATTATTTCTCCATAACTTTAGACATATCGATGGTATAGGTAAAACACATCCCTCTAGTCTCTGAGGACTAGTCTTTAGTATTGTTTAAAAAGACAAAGCTGCTTAATCAATTGCGCTGCTGTCAATTCTCGATGTGAGTCTTTGAATAATCCACCTATGTCATAAAACACATAAATACATTTCTTAGAGTAATAATAATATATAATCAATAGACACTAAAAAATGTATTTATGTGTTTTATGACTCATAAAACACATAAATACATTTCTTAGAGTAATACTAATATATATTCAATGGACTCGAACTTTAGAACATTTTGAAGACCATACCTGTAGATAGTCTCTCAAGGATAACTGGGAAGCTGAGCAAAAGATGACCACCGTATATGTATTTACGTGGTAATTTGGAAGACAACACTAGAGAGACAGAAATACAAGATTTTGTTTAGATAATATACTCTCTACTACCCGGAATTTTTTTTGTGAAACCAAAAAGGTTTATTTTTGATAAATCTCTACCTTGTCTTAGGGTAATAAGTGTAGTCCTATACTGGGATCTGACAGTACCATAACATCATACTGCAAATGGGCTCCAGAGTGGACAACCTCTTTTTCTTTGTCGTGCCCTGACCGTATGTTTCTTATATTTCAATAGTCAAACGGTCTACAGGGGAAAAAACAAGGTGATATAATTATGTTTTATCTTCTGTTTAATTATTGCCCATGACTAAATTACTTCCTATTTAAAGAATCCGGCTCCCTCCTTTATCCATAAAGCCTGACTAATTGGCTTGTGATCCGCGAGACCTCGGTAAAAACACGTCTCCTCTGAACCCATTGATCAATATTAAACGGACTCAAATTCTTTATTGCAGTCCTTCTGGAAGATAGCCCAAAGTGTACTAAAGCATATGAATCAAAATATCTGAGCCTTCTCTTACCGCAAGGTATCTATGATGTAATAGTACGTTGTGTTAGGTATAGAATATAATTCGGGGACGTGGGCGTGATAATTTCTCAAAAGAAGGCTACCTCATCTCTACCGATTAAGCTTAATAAATACCTCTCGAAAGCTTGTTTTTTCCCCCGTAGACCGTTTGACTATTGAAATATAAGAAACATACGGTCTGGGCACGACAAAGAAAAAGAGGTTGTCCACACTGGAGCCCATTTGCAGTATGATGTTATGGTACTGCCAGATCCCAGTATAGGGCTACGCTTATTCCCCTAAGACAAGGTAGAGATTAATCAAAAATAAACCTTTTTGGTTTCACAAAAAGATCTCTGGGTAGTAGAGAGTATATTATCTAAACAAAATCTTGTATTTCTGTCTCTCTAGTGTTGTCTTCCAAATTACCACGTAAATACATATACGGTGGTCATCTTTTGCACTGCTTCCCCGTTATCCTTGAGAGACTATCTACAGGTATGGTCTTGAAAATGTTCTAAAGTTCGAGTCCATTGATTATATATTAGTATTACTCTAAGAAATGTATTTGTGTTTTATGACATAGGTGGATTATTCAAAGACTCACATCGAGAATTGATAACAGCGGAATTGATTAGGCAGCTTTGTCTTTTTAAATAATACTAAAGACTAGTCCTCAGAGACTAGAGGTATGAGTTTTACCTATACTATTGATATGTCTAAAGTTATTGAGAAATAATTAATATGATGCTGGTCACTTTAGTTGGAAGTGATATCAGCAAAGACCATAAACACATGAGAGGATACAATTAGTTTACAAAATGTAGCTGTGTTTTTTAGGCTTTTTAGGTATAACATTTTATTCCATTCTATATCAATGGTTCCATATATATGATAAATGATATGTAATGTTTTTTAGATACCTAGACCAAATTGTTTTTAACTATAAAGCACTTCTTGTCAGTATTAGCAGTTAGCCTGTATATTTAGCATTTTTAATATATGTATCTTTCCTGTAGAGCAAATCGTCCTGAAGAAGGTGTCACATCCTCACAGACGCACCGAAACGCTGCGTCGACTTTTATTGGTTTTTCTACGAATGAATTGTATATTGTGTTGTTCATGTATTGTGTGTAGGGCCAAGCCTTGTTTTTTAATAATAAATATCTGATGTTTTTTAATAAGAACCAGTTTCTTGTGTATTGAAATTTACAGTGCTCCTCTGACGTTTCTGTCCATTTTTTATTACAATGTGATAATTTTGTTTTGTATTGGGATTCGCTTTGCTATTCAACCTGGGTTGTTATTTTATTAATTCCTAGGTAATTGTTACCTACTGCCTCCTATGTGTTTACTATAGCAGACGGTAGTGGTGTAATAGTGATACTTTAGATCCTTAAACAGGGACCTGTTTTATTTTGGTTTATAGTGAGCAAAGGAACAAGGGATTAAACCCCGATCTGTGACTGGGGATGAGTGGTTTAACATTTTCAGCACTCCGTCCATCTTGTTGTGTTTGCAATGTTAAGATAATGCATTCCTATTATGGCAGGCCATCGGTCTCAAACCTGAAAGAAACAGAACACTATCAGTATGATGCTAGTGCAAATATTATACCAGGCATTAGTACAGCGGTCCCAGAATGCTCACAGGATAGTGAGAATTACCAATGTTATGCTAATGCAAGCATTACAACTGGGGTGGGCACTGCTGTTTCAAGACTGCTTAAAATGTCAAGAATTACTGCCATTGTGCCAACGCAAGCATCACTCTAAAAGTGGACCCCATCATGTCACAGTTTTATCATGCATTACCATCATGATGCGTCATGTTTAGATTTTATCTATCACTTAATAACCGTTAATGCATGTTTAGATTGGCACCATCACTCATTAATCCTAACTTCATGATTAGATTTACCTCATTACTCCTTGTACTAGTTCAGATTTCCCCCAGCACTCATTCATCTTTAAAGCTTTTTTTTTTTTTTTTTGCTCCTCATCTCAACCATGGCTGGCCCGTCAGTACCGTGGACAGGGAAAAAAGAGATGTGGAGAGTAGACATGCTGTCTCAGTGCAGGACTGGTTGGGGTGCGATCGTATTACGGAACCGACAAGACCCTACAGCTATGCCGTTATCTCACTCAATCTCTGGCCCCTGTGCACCCATCGACAGGTGAATGCCATTAACCAGATTCCACTATTGCTGTTACCACTGATTCGCCTTTAAACAAGGACGACAGTGATATAGCGAAGAGAGTGTGTCATGGCTTCGTAATCATTGGAACTGGGGTAAAAAAAAAAAAAAAAAAAAACCCCAGCTCGAGTTATTGGGACCAATCAAGTTTCGACCAAAAAGCTCTTTTATCCGGTTTTCCAGCCCTGGAAAGATCCATTTTAGATATTTGTAGCATGGAGGAACACCAGTCGTAAAAGGTCGGGGGAGAAGCCTCTTTCCAGCGCCTGCAAATCTCTCGTCGCGCCGCCAACATTGAGTAGAACAAAAGATTGTTGTTAGCATTACGTTTCGTGTCCACTACTCCAAAAATTACTAGGCGGAGATCTATGCTCACGATGGAGCCTGTTGAAGATGTTAATCTGGTGCCTATTGATTGCCAGTAAGATATTAGACGTGGGCATTCGTAAAACATATGCGCATCCGAGGCTGCCTCTTGGCCACAACGGGGACAAGCCACTGGTATACCTGGTGAAAATTTAGACAACCTCTGAGGCGAATAATAAGCCCTGTGGAGGGTAAAAAGGTGGTTTCTACGAAGCCAGGCAGGTTTAACGATATCCCAGAGAACATTGCAGGAGGTTAGCCAAAGTTCGTGCAAGTTTATTGTAGGCAATAGGGAGCCCCAGAGCTGGTCTGGAAGATGGAATTCTCCGTCGATCTCTTCTAAGATTAAATTATAAAAGAAGGAGACCTCCTTGGGTGCTGGTGGCCTATCGAGTAGAGAAGATTCCAATTGGCTACTTCCTCCTAGAGGTGGTTGTTGTCGAAAAGGTGGCCCTATTTTTTGTGCTTGTGCCCAACTTGAAATTTGTAGGAATTTTTAATCTAGAGAGATTGGGACCTACCATGCTAACTAGGTGTTCCCAGGAGAACATATCCCCTTCAAAAAATAGATCTCCCCATGATGATATACCAGCGTCTTTCAGTGGGCTTATCAATGTGTCTTTGGTCCAGCCAGGGGGAGCAGGAAGATCCCATATAGGAGATCTATTAGAATGGTAGCCTATTTTGGTAGCAACTCGAAGGTTATACCAAGTTCTTGCAAGGTCCTGCAATACCTTCAGTTTGATCTTCTTAAAGAATTTAGGGTCTCCAAACTTAAATAAAAAACCTGACTGGTTTAGACCCTCACACTGCAATAATGCTGTGAACATGAGCCCGATGCCTTGATCTACTGGAGTTTTGAGTAACATACGGGCATGTGTCAACTGAAAGGCCCAAGCATAAATCTGGAGGTCAGGACCGGCCAAACCACCCTTCTCCCTACGTCGCCTCAGTTTGGTCCAAGCAATTCTGGCACTCTTATTCCTCCAAACAAATGAAGTAATGTCACTCTGCATCTTTGCTATCAGTGTTTTCTCAAAGTAAAGTGGCAAACTGTTTAAAATAAAAGTCAACCTTGGTAGGATAGACATCTTAACTAAGTTTGACCGACCCAGGAGCGATAAAGGAAGATGTGCCCAGGAGCTCATTAGTTTCCTACATTCTTTAGCCACTCATCTTTAAAGCTTGTTCAGATTTGCACTCCAAAATCTTCAGTGTCAGGCTACATTTGCATCATCACTTAAAAGATGTGGCCACACAGGCACCTTTGCACCATCTCTTACTAATCCTAGTACCTGACTAAATTTGCACTATCACTCAGTAATTAGGGCATGTTGTGATTTACACCATCACTCACAAACCCTTAGTCCATATTTGCACGACCACTCAATATCCTTTCATTTGACAACATAGCAACACATATGGTGTTTTTGCTAATATTGCAAAACATAATTTTAATTTGTAAACAGCATGGGTTTAAGCTGACAAGAGTACCCAGCTCGCCGCCCTTCACCAGCAGTGATTTCTTTATCCCTACCTTTCTCTTAAGGCTTACAGCTGCACCAGGGTTTGGTACCAAAGGCAATTACCAGATGTTTGTCTGTTAGATGAAGGCTGAAGTGCCATCATTGGTTAAATGATGTCCAGTGCACCCAGATGGCTCCCCTTATTAGGAAAAATAAGCATGATCTTTGATTTTGCCTTCTGTAAAATGTGATACCGTTAAGATGGACTGTAGCACGTAAACCTGCAACACGTTTACTTTGTGGGTATCAGTTGGTACTGTGGGAATTCTAGGGCCACGTTGTAGGATGCAATGGGAGATGACATTAGGATGCATGGTTGTAGACGGTAGGATTCCTGGGGAGAGACCTGTGAAAATGGCAGCCATGCAGCTGCTGTTTGACCTGCAGTTGGGGTGGGTAAGCTCGTCGGAACTCCAGCTCAAAGGGCCCTGAGAGTCATTGCTCACGGTCTGGGACCTGGGAGGAGCATAGGCACAGTACGGGCCATCGACAGATTGCTCCAGAGATGCCAAGGACAGAGGTGGGCTGCCCTCTCTCTGGAAGCAACGGTGATGGGTAGCAGGTAGCTGCTGGGACAGAATGGGCATATCGTGCCACACTGGTGCAGCCCAGCTTGTAATTGGAATCTATGGAGTTGCTAGGACCTATAGTTTGCGGTTACGGCAGAGATGTGCTGGGAGGAGACCCTGCTATAGCTTCTAGAGGTTATGCCTAGGATGCTGAGGTGGAAGCACTGTTTCTGTGAGTGGCAGTGCTTAGCTATGGCTGTGAGGATTCTTTTATGATCAATCACCAATTCAAACATCCAATGCAGAATGTGTACCTGCACAATACTCCTGATGACTTAACCATATGTGACAGGCTAATTGCCCGATTGAAGTATCTGGCAAAGACTAAGAGGGGGATGAGCCAAAGCAACCCATGGATGAATAGTGTTAGCCAAAGCTGCTCACTGTGTATGTTTAGTTGTTGTTCTCAACTCTCTGTAGCCAGATCGAAGAATTAACATCGCGAGGATTGCTGCATTTCGTGTGCAAAGGCTTGTTTTACCTTGACCAAAGCCTCTGCAACTCCCAGAAGAAGAGATGGAGGGAATAATGGGAGGGCCTAAGATCAGAGTAGTCCGATAGCAAATAGTCCTGTAGACCTTATTAACAAGGTCTTGCTCCAAGGGGTGCTTGGACGGTTATGGCAGAGTAGCTGAAAGAAAAACTTGAAATATTGCTTGTTCAACAATGCAACATTTGTTTTGATCAATCCTCTATTTAAACAGTTTCATGTTCTCGGTTATATTATTAAATATTGTAAAGCAGCTTTGAATGGATCTGTATTGGCAAAGCTGTGTGTATGGCAGTGCCTAATTTATAAAATAGGTGCCAGGGCCCTGGCCAGGAGACACTGCAGCTTGCGATACCCATTGTCCATCGTCGTTGTCAATGACGGTACCAAAGCACTTCTTTTCCTGTAATTGCGACAGGTCAGATTATTTGAGGTCCCAAAACCTACCGAATGGCTGGGGAGGGAGGTATTAGTAATTGTTAATGTATATTGTATTCATCAACAACCGCTGTTGTGCTTGCCTCTAAATTAGCAGGGCAGCGCCACCATGTGGCAGACTATTGACAATTAAGTACCGGTGCCGTGCACCGGAAACCACCGGCTGAAATTAGGCAAAAGTGTATGGGTTTCATAGCACAGGATACTCCAGGTCGTGTGGGTGCATTTGCTTTGCTATGAGTCTCTGGTCTAGAATTGCCAGTGTACAACCGATCAAGACCAGGGCACAATGGCAGATCTGTGGGTTTTAACATTGCAGTGTCTTCAAGCAAGAATTGAATTGTATTGACCGTGTCTGGCTCCGATTACTAAAACATGTGGAGTGCTGGAGATCGTTACATGTATCATTTCCTGGGCTGTGTGTGGTCCAAAGTACAGAAACATAATGACTGAGTGATGCTGGTAAAAATTGAGATGCTTCAGTGAATTTATTGGATGGTCCCAGTCCGTGGATGAAAGCATGCTCATGATGAGGGGTTCACTGATGTTTGCACCCAGTTAGCATCTATGGACCAATGAGGCAGAGTGAGACAGATACCAATTAATGCCATTGTAAGCAGCTACCTTAAAGCACCAAGATAAGTGACCATAAGAATGGTGTAAGGATACTTGTTGCTAGATTAAAGGACACACCCAAAAGGAAAACTATCATTTTGCCTCTGGCTTTGAAAAGTCTGGGACCTGCAAGAAGATGACAACATACAAATGCTGACCAAGGACATGTTCTTGTGCTCACACCTATACCCATGTGTAATTGAAAAAAGAGCAATGCTATATACCCAACAGGAATCAGGGTGTAAAGCTACCACATGCAGTGGTGATGGTTCCATCGCCTACACGTATGGATTATTGATTGATCAGGAGCTGGCTTGAGGTAAGTGAGAGGAACTTTTCGCTCATGAGGCCAGTGTACACACCACCATGATGGATATACAGGATATGGTTAGGATTGCCTCAAACGTGTGACCCAAGAAGAAAATGCATTTTATAATATATTGATTGTCCTCTAGAAGAAAGAGTATAACTGTGGTGGATTAGACAGATGAGTGAGGGAAATAGTCCTTACAATGTAGGCATTACCGTGCAGCATTACAACGCACATGTCTTCGCCATGCATGGCTTTACCACGCATGGTAGGTAAAGTTAAGGTAAGTATATGTGTGTCTGTGTGTTTGTATGTATGTATGTGTATATATATATATATATATATATATATATATATATATATATACACACACACACATATATATGTTATGGGGTAGGTAAGTGTAGAGGGTGATAAGGGTTGTTTTAAAGATTAGAGATGGGTACGAGTATTATATTGTAAGGGTGTTTTTAGAGGTTAGGGGTTGGTAGGGGTATATGGTGGTAAGGGTGATTTTAATGGTAGGTAAGGGCATATGATATAAGGAATTATAGGGGTGGGTAAGGCTATGGGGTGGTAGGGTATTTTATGGTTATGGGGAGGGTAAGGTTATTGGGTTGTAAGAGTGTTTTTAGGGGTTGGTAGGGATATATGGTGGTAAGGATATTTTAGGGGTAGGTAAGGGCACAGGGAAATAAGGGCTTTTTTAGGGTTTAAGGGAGGTAGTAGTATAGGGTGGTAAGGGTATTTTTAGGGGTGGTAGGGGCTTAAGGGAGTTAGGGGTTTAGGGGTGTGTAAGGATATAGGGTAGTGGGGGTATTTAGGGGTTTACGGGTGGGTAAGTGTATTGGGTTACAAGGATATCTTTAGGGGTGGATAGGGGTATAGGGTGGTAAGGGTAATTAATAAAGGGAGTCTTGGGGTGGTTTCCCCTCAATAAAAATATGAAATACATTTATTTGTTAAAAAGGTGTCTTTGGGGGTCTTCCCCTGTAACAAAATATATACGTCCCACAGCAAGCCACACAAAATATAAATAACTAAAGCTATATATATATTTTTTTATACTTTCCTTATTATACATACCTAAGTGGTGAAGGCATGTGTGGTAATGTCGTGCAACCGATGACTAATTCTGGGAGGCTCCTGTTTTTTTATATTCCAGCCTGGTCAGGTGAGACTCATTTGGGTGCATTAAGGGACAGGTGTAGGGTAGACTTGGAGCGAAGCAGTGTGTAGATAGTGAAGAGGCAAATAGTGCAAAAAAGAGAGGTGGTATGTGTGTAAGAGGAGTGTGGAGGAAGGAAAAAAAGCTGGATGTGAGGTTCGTTGGAAAGAGGCAAAAGTGCAGAGAAGAAGTGGTACAGGGGCAAGAGTGGTATCGGTAAGAGGTGTTAAATTCATTCAATATGGTCAGGAAGCTTAAACCTAAAGGATAACTTAATTTTAAATCACCCAACCTGTTGAGTCTTCAAATGTCTGACAGCCATGCACCTATTGTTAAAGCACCAAGACACACATCGGTTTGTGATGCGCCCTGTATAAATGCTACATATTATTGCTGCACTGATGCAGGAAATCACATTATCCTTGCGAGATCTGAGGTTGACCGGGATGCCTCATAGTCGTTTAAACAACTCAGAGGGTGGTAGTGATCCCTAAAGTGATGGGGAGCACATAGTGTTGTTTTAGTGCCCCTCACACACCAACAGGCCCCTTGGTGTCATGCTTCATCATCGGGGCCTTCGCACCCCTCTACGGGATGCGGCGTGCTGCGACTCACAAATACGTAGGAGCACGGATAGTGAACTATGTGTTTGTGTGGGTGTGAGGGAAGAGTGTGAGTAGTGAGGTGAGGTGAAAAAGTGGAGGTTTAAAAAATACCTGGCTCGTAGGAAGAAATAATTTATTATGTCCTCGGCTGGTATTGTTAAAAAGGTGCAGTGTGAGGTTGACAAATATACGTATTAGGGTATATCAACCTCTGGAAAGCGTCGACATGTTTCGGAGTACACCGACTCCTTCTTCAGGACGAGGATACGCACGTTATCCTCACCTTACTCACATGGATGTACAATGTAAAAGTGTATTTTACCAAAAAAACTAGGTGTCAATGTACCTATCACATCATCGGAGCCGCGTTGAGGGGAAGGCAGTCGACTAGACCGTGCAGTAACCGTTGCTATACTGAGCAGTGAGGAAGGAACCCCCAATACCACGCTTAGGCTCATGAGGTCAGACAATCTTGAACTTTAAGTTCTTTAAACGCCAATTGGGCGCAACAGAGCTTATCTGCAAAGAAACACTGATCGGTACATTGACACCTAGTTTTTTTGGTAAAATACACTTTTACATTGTACATCCATGTGAGTAAGGTGAGGATAACGTGCATATCCTCGTCCTGAAGGAGTCGCTGTACTCCGAAACATGTCGACGCTTTCCAGAGGTTGATATACCCTAATACGTATATTTGTCAACCTCACACTGCACCTTTTTAACAATACCAGCCGAGGACATAATAAATTATTTCTTCCTACGAGCCAGGTATTTTTTAAACCTCCACTTTTTCACCTCACCTCACTACTCACACTCTTCCCTCACACCCACACAAACACATAGTTCACTATCAGTGCTCCACGTAATTGTGAGTCGCAGCCCGCCGCATCCCGTAGAGGGGTGCGAAGGCCCCGATGATGAAGCATGACACCAAGGGGCCTGTTGGTGTGTGAGGGGCACTAAAACAACACTATGTGCTCCCCATCACTTTAGGGATCACTACCACCCTCTGAGTGGATTCTATTTTGTTTAAACGAATTACCAGGGGAGACTGAATCCACTTGTCTCTCTACCTCCCTCCTGTTGTTATATTTATGCCTCATAGTCGTGGCATACCACCCAGATGCCCCATGATGTGTTCACCCACCCCAGAGAGCTATACTGGTGTGGAGAATGTGTGTTGTGTAGATTGTCAATCTAGTGCTCTTAGTGCTGCCCCCTTTTTGGTACAAAAATTAGGAAAATTAAAGCAGGTATATATTTTTTCACCTCATCAGTAGATAGTTTATACAGTAAATATAAGAAGAAAGCACTTGGCCATGTGTTGTCTAGCTGCCTTGATGATTCCCGACTGCTAATTAAAGTAAACAAAGGCAGAGAGACCATATTAAAAATGAATACATACACTAATATACATGCAGTTCCATGTACATTTCATGTCCAGGCCTTTGTAGAATCTTAAACATAAACAACCGCTATTTTTCTCCTGTACAGCCTGGCAGCCCTGAGTGCTATGAAGCTGCACATATTAGGTGTTAGTAATTCATTCAATTAATAGATTACGTGCAGATATCAGTAGCTCTCCCACTGCACAGATCTGTTCCCACACATTTCTTAAGCTTAGGTCTCCTAGTTTAACATTATTACATTGTCGCATATTGAGTGAATAGCTCACACTGACCAGCGAGCAGAAGGTAATTGATGCCAGGAGTGGGGTCACCCAGCCCGGAGCCCTTGTACTGTCCCATGTAGCTCACACATTTCTGCGTTCAATGCAATCCCATCGGAGTTGTTTTGTGTGTGTTTAAAAACATATTTTGAGTTGTGCATAAACACCATGAAACATGCTTCGGAGACCCCGGTGTTCTCATATGTAGTTGTCTAGACTCTATACAGAGCAGTAGTCGAGGGGCGAGCAGGGACATTTTCTGTGCTCAACAGCCTATGCTAAGTGCTGCAGTGTCCGAGGAGCCGTAGTGGGTCATGTAAAGAAATCCCATTCTTAGTAGGCATACACAATTATTGTAATTTAGCGACACAACATTCATTTCTTCCCTGTGATTATTATTATTATTATTAAGGGGCATTTATAGAGCGCCTGGTTACGCAGAATGCGTGTCCCCGCGCTGAACTGAAGCACTCTGAAAGAGAAGTAGGGGAGGAGCCCACTTATTTTGAAAAGAGGTGAGTTTTTAATTTCCTCCGGAAACTAGATTTGGAGGGGTCCAGACGGAGATTGAGAGGTAGATTATTCCAGCTTTTTGCCGCCAGGTATCGGAAGGATCTTCCTCCCATACGGGCCTTTCTCACCCTAGGGACCTTAAGTAAGCCTCCTTGCGAGGAGCGGAGAGCACGAGTTGGTGCATACATTGTGATAAGGTTCTGGAGTGGTGCTGGCGCCTTCTTAGCGAGGATACGGTGGCAGGTACAGAGGGACTTAAATTCAACTCTGCTCCTCACTGGCAGCCAATGGAGTGACTGGAGGGCAGCCCTGGAGTTCGATCTTTTTGGGAGGTTTAAGATAAGGCGAGCTGCAGCATTCTGTAGCACCTGAAGTCGATTTATCGCTTTACAGGTAGCTCCCAAATAGAGTAGGTTGCCAAAGTCCATGCGTGAGGTGACTAGGGCGTGCACCAGCGTTCTGCGGGCGGCCGTAGGAAGGAGAATTAGGACCTTCCGCAGAGTTTTTAGAATGCTGAAGCAAATGCCCGCCACCCTGTTAATCTGTGGTCCGAAAGACAGGTCAGTATCTAGCCAGACCCCGAGATTTCTGACTTCCTTCCGAGGTGTGGGGGCCTCACCTAGGCATGGTGGCCACCATGCCGCCGTCCAGACAGATGGGCTGCCTCCCACCACGAGCACCTCGGTCTTGTTGCCATTTAATTTCAGGCAATTTGTGGACATCCAGGTTGCAAGATCTTGCATGCAAGCCCTGAAACTGTCCATAGCAAGGCCGGGTGCACGCGAGAGGGAGACAACTAGCTGTGTGTCGTCGGCATAGGTAACAATTTGTAGTCCGTGTCCCACTACGATTGGAGCCACTGGGGAGACATAGAGATTGAAAAGAGTTGGGCTCAGGGACGATCCCTGAGGAACGCCCTGACCCAATTCTATGTCTCGGGAATAGTGGTCCCCTTGACGGACCTGGAAACTTCTCCCCGTTAGGAAGGATTGGATCCATTGGAGTGCGGCTCCAGTTATACCTCCATCATTCAGACACTGTAGCAAGGTGGAGTGAGCTACAGTGTCGAATGCCGCACTCAGGTCCAATAGGATAAGGGCCATAGTGTGACCTTCATCCACCCCCTGCCGTAGGGATTCCACAGCCGTCAGTAGTGCCGATTCCGTAGAATGGCGGGGCGGAAGCCAAATTGGGTGTCGTGCAGTAAGGCAGCTTTGTCTATGAAATCCATAAGTTGGAGATTGACCGTTTTTTCGGCTACCTTGGCCAGATAAGGTAAGAGAGAGATGGGCCGCAAATTGTCTAATTTATCAAAGCTGATGGTAGGTTTTTTTCTGAGAGGAAGGACCACCGCTTTTTTCCATTCTTTAGGCACAGTCTTTGTCATAAAAGACACGTCCAGTAGATGCCTAATGTAGGGCTCCAAGGCCCCTAGGCTGTCTCTTAGGCGTTTGGGAGTGGTAGGGTCCCGTGGGGAACCTGACTTTACAGATCTGCAGATTTTTAGGAGAGTTTCTGTGGGTGGGTAACAAAGTTGGTCAGGGTGGGTGAGTTTCCCCTTTCCCTTGGGTTTTCCACAAACTCTATCCCATTCGTGGGTTGAGTTGGGAAAGCCGAGTAAATTCTTGATATTTTCTCGGCAAAGAAATCTGCGATTCTGTCACAAGACTCAGGCGAACAGTCCTCAGGGACAGTGACGGATTTTCCGCTAGAGAGAGTTTTGTAAAGCAGAAATAACTCCTTCGTAGAGTTACCAGCTTCGTTGATCTTAATCTCATAGTGTGTGGTTTTCGCCTTTCTAATCAGTCCATGGTAGACTCGCCTCTCTGACAGGTAGACCTCTCTAGTATCTTTGGAGAAAGCCCAACGCCATTGCCTTTCTGCTCTCTTCAATAAGGTTTTAGCATTTCGCAGTTCAGTACTAAACCAGGGTGCGGTTTTTTGAACACGGCCACTGGGTTTAGTTTTGGATAGAGGGGCTGTAAGATCTAGTGCATCGTTGATGCGTTTGCAGAGATTGGAGTTAGCCGTGTCTGCATCATCCCCCCCTGGGTCGCCTCCTTTTGTTAGTTCCTCGCAGAACTTAGACTGGGAGAAGGAGGCCCATTTTCGCCTTAGATGATACAGTGCTGTGGGTTGTCGGGCTCTACCTTCAGGAATTTGAATGGTAAAAGGTACCAGGTGATGATCCGACCAGGGGATAGGGATGGGAATCTTCGCTTCTACTTCCCCCCAGTTAACAAATATGGGATCTAGTAAGTTCCCTAACTGGTGGGTGGGCCCGCTTACAATTTGATTTAGTTGTAAAGCTTCTAATACTTGGCAGAGGTTTTTACTAGCGTTGTCGGACGGGTTATTGAAATGAAGGTTAAGGTCACCAAGTACCATGAATTTATTTTTGCTTATCGAGGTCTCTATAATGCATTCAACCAGACTCCTCTCGAACCTAGCTGAGGGGCCGGGGGGTCTGTAAATTAACATTCCTTCCAGTGTATAGTTCTTATTCACTTTTATCGTGAAGCTCCCTGCCTCGCTGTCCAGGATAGGCACATGATTAAGCTGGCAGCGTAGACTTTCCTGTGCAACTATTGCAATGTGATGTCCTATTCTCCCACCTATCTGACTGTGCACAAAATGAGCACGGGGTAGAATGCCTTCTCTGCTGTCCTACGGTGCTCTAGTTCACTATTAACTCTCTGGTTTTGGACAGATGATCTGGTATTTGGAAGTTGTCAGATCCGGAGCCCCACAGCCCCTACCCCCGATCTAGTGTTGCACAAAATGCATCGGTTGTTGGCTGTCACATTTTCCCAGCTCTGCTCAGTCTTACTAAATTCTAACCTATTGAATCTGTCATTTATTTTTATGGCCTTTCTTAACGCAAAAGTTATATATGATTTGATTTCGACCATGATCTCCCAACCAAATTAAACATTTTACGACTATTAAATATAAGATGCCATGATTGAAGGATAGCACTCCTCTGCCAATTCAAAATACTTTTAAAACTATTACTTGGCGGACGCTGACTGCAGATTGGCACCCATCCTTAGGTTATCTTGGGCATTTGTTTTGCCTGATGAACAGTGCTGGCTGATTTGTTTCCTTTTTCAGCCATTTAGCTCTTTCCACAAAAATGATTTTTAGAGTGCTGTCCCTAGCGGATTTGTTTCTATGCCAACACCGAAGTCGGACAGACTCCCCTGCCAGGTGTTGGTTTAGATGGCCAAATTCTACTGCAATCTGTGCTTGTAAAGACAAGAGGGGGAAGAAGAAATAGGCGCATAAACAAATTGCATTGAGGCGGGTTTACCCAGGGTGGTCGTGTACCCTGAAAGACGTCATTACCATACACCAAGGCTGTGTGAATTTATCTTTTAGAATTTCCAAAATTTGAGCAAGGGAGGAGGCAGCACATTCGCTTGAAAAGGGATACGAGTGATACTGATGTTGCTTTTACAGTAGTAAAGTAGAGGTGGTGACTGCCTCTCATGCAGCCACGTTCTACGTTTTTAATATCCTGTAACCCTAGGAATCGGAGATTCCTTGAATGTCCCGGTGTTAGTCTTTTTTTAAGTCTTCTGGCAAATATAACAATATTTGTTTTTAAGATGTTTACTAATAGAAAGTTACTCACAGTAAGCCTCCAAGGCCGTCAGCAAGCACTGAAGGCCACAGATGGCTTAGAGTAAGGTCATATCATAAGCATATTGTAAGATTGGCATAGCCATCCTTCCTAACTTTGGGGGGGGGGGGGGGGGGGGGGGATAAGGCCTGTCATTCCCGAGAGCTATGCCCAGGTAATCAATATGCAAATTGAAACGTGTGGGTGCTCATCCACAACCCTGCTTTAGGCCCTTTTCGTATTCATCTGAGTTGTGATTGGCCCATCATAGTTTGACGCTGACCCAGGTCTTGTGGTACAGTTGCTGAAAGATGGGATATGTCGGTGCTAAATAGTTGAGGCTGGTTGTCCTAGTGTTTTGCATTAAGTGGTGCCCTCTGGGCAGCTGCAACCAGATTGTACTGAGACGCTAACTTGCAATATGTAAACAGTAATCTTAAATATTTGGAGAATATTAAACTTTCACATTTTAATGTTTTAAGACTAGAGTTAGAGAAGGCTAATTTGCTTTTCTAAGTGGAAACAGCATCTGCTGCCCTGAGTACCCATTTGAAGGGAAACATTTTTGAAAGGTTTGGTGGAGCAAGATAACCGAGGGATTAATAGTGTAATGTTTTAGGAAGATCGTATCACACAAACCGATGTGTTTTGGGTGGGAACAGTGTAGGTGGAAGGCAATGTTGCAAGTTGCTCTGCTTTAGTGCCACAGCTGTTCCAAGCATCAGTCTGCTTTGCAGTGCATTTTATGGGTGTCATTTCTGCTGGAGCCGGAGGGCAGTTTTCTTTACCTTAGTGAGTGTATTCATTGTGTGCGCGCTGATGCAGTGGGTCCTTTGACCTGCTGACTAAGTCTAAGTTGATGGCTGGAGTTTGTGCTGTAGGTTGGTTTTGTTTGCCGAACCATGTGTGGACCTCCCCCAGGGTTGCGCGGAGTGGCTGGTTGAGAATGATCTTTGCGACTGCACCATGCGCTTGTCTGTGAATTTGAGGTTGTGTTGCTTGTATATTAATAGAAGGAGAGTGATTTAAGTTAAATGGAGTGGTGTATGAGTGCTGACTTATAGTTGTGTGAAGTTTGTGGTGCTTATGATAGTGCTTTCTTTATGAACAATGGTGACTTTGCCTCCTCCTTCTCTATACGGTTTGGTAAGACTGCGTTGCATAACAGTGGGCTAGTGTGATGAATGCATGGCACACAGTCTTGCAAAAGAGAGGCAAGTAAGTGTTATTCGGACTTCTCAGTGCTTCGTACATCACAACATATTATGCAATCAGATCAACATCACAACCCTACCTGGATGTGAAGCCAGAAAACTTGCAAAGCAAAAGTTAAAAGGGCAATTAAAAGCAAAACTGGAAAAGTATTGACATGGAGAGCGGACACAAAAATGGGAAGCAGAAACCTTATTTGCAGGAACAGCAGATATTCCTCAGATATCCTTGACCATGCTGGCCTACCTCCTTCTATTTAATCTCAAAGGAGACCTGTGGGCCATAAATTCATGTCTAGCCACACACTCTTTTCAAGAAAAAAGATTTCGTTTTAAAACTGAAACAGAACCTTGAAAATAATCTGCTTTAAATTTTGAAAACAGAACCTCTGTGGAAAATAATGCACCCTGAGAGCAGTAAAGGAGCAGCTCATTGGGCACTTTGCTGCGGTGGAGTTGCAAGAATTGACATTTTGTACCCTGAAGAGCTCTGCACGAATAAATACAAGGAAATACCTTAAAAATAATAATTGAAAGCTTTACAAAGAGATTGGTTACTAATGTCTCCACTGTTGCAAACCAACCTCCTCTTTGATACAGAACAAGATGATGCCTAGAAGTAAACATTCTGGGATAGCTTCGGTACTTGCACAAAGGATGGTGATGACTACCACGTCACTTCCTATGAGAAGGTAACACCAGACATCACAATTACTTTATACCACGTCAGAGGGTCTTTAATCCAAGGACGTCAACAGCACAGTGAACTCCTCAAAACGAGTTGGGCATTCTCAAATCAAAAACTAAGGCGAATAGAAACCTACGAACAAATAAAATACTATTAAAAAACTGGCCTTCCCGGATCACTGCAATGTCTCTGGTTACTAAGGAACATCAGTTGACTGGGCTTACAGCGTGTTTCTCATCCACCGCCTACAGCTTCTCAAAGTATGTCCGGACCCAACTTCTTGCCGCCACATGTAGCCCGTGATGATGGATACCGCACGTTAATGATGGCCCAGCTTTCGAATGAGTAACTGCATCTCAAAAGGCTTGGATTCTTCCTCCCTCATCTCCGCTTCCATGACACTGTGATTGGTGCTGTCTCATATTTGGTTTCAGCACAGACTTTCATGTGTTGTGCAGGTAAAACTGGCACATGAGAAGCCAAGCGCTGTGAGTGTTGCTGTGCTGGACTATTTCATAGGCCATGTAAACTAAGCAGCCCGAGGTCTTAACAAAGCCCTCATCAGGGCGGCAACTGGATCATTGAAGGTACAAGAACATGAGAAGAATCTAAGTGTTATTAGGATTCATTGTTTGAAATACTAAAGTGATAACTTGCCAACCATGAGCTCGATACCCCAATAAATATTGTGACACATTCAGAATGCCTCTCTTGGAGAGGCACAAAATCAACGTTAAGGGATAAAGCTAAAATTAACGACCTGCCAACTAGCTCGGGATATGTTGCAATCAATGGCAATTCCTTTTACGAGCCGTAGGGTAAACTTGAACAACCAACAAACCTGAGCAGTTTATGAATCCAAGAATACATATTTTGCTAACGTTTTGCATGGGATCCAAAAATGGTTTCTAACAAACACTGAACCACAAACTGTATCTTCAGATTGGACTTTGCTCAGCAAACAAAGACCGGGAATATTTGCTTGTCATATCAACTTGAGGAAAGCTTTTGATTGAATTTGGCAGCGAGGACTTAACACGACAAAAAAAAATAATCTAGATATGCCTCAAAAGACTAATGTAAAGGTAATCCACCTGTAATTCAGGCTTAAAAAGGAGAGTTAATCTGATAAGGATCCGCCCTCAGTTTCCTTGTTCAGCCTTTAC
The DNA here is from genome assembly GCF_964263255.1 of Lissotriton vulgaris. NCBI lineage: Eukaryota > Metazoa > Chordata > Amphibia > Caudata > Salamandridae > Lissotriton > Lissotriton vulgaris. The sequence continues at coordinate 408,572,749 of NC_141699.1, read as the reverse complement.
ATTAGTAACTTGTAAAAACTGCTAGAGGACTCCCAGGTACCAGGATTAGGACTGAAAGACTCAGCCATAACACGTATGTCGAATGGCAACAATTTACGACCTGATTTAGAAACCTGGATGTCTGAGGCCCTGATTTGGAGTTTGGGTGACTTGACCTTCTTCACAAACCTGAAGGATATCCCCTCCGCTTTATTATAAGATTATAAGTGCGTAATATCCCGTGACACTTGTAATAAGACAGATAGGAGATCCATTGTGTTTGTGATGGAAGGCCAGTCACCCAATCTCCAAATCGGCCCTAATACATAGACCTTCACTATAGCTTAGTAGGAGGGTAGGTTGCAGAAGCGATGAGGAGGCTCTGGTGGACAGGTCCGACTCCTCCAATAAAGTGGTCTGCGAACACTTCAAACAGGAAAAATAAAATGATAAGAACGCAGTTATTATCATTTTATTTTCCCGTCCTGGCTCAGCTGGGGTGGGGCTGGGCTGTCACAGGAGGAGTGGTGGATTCTGAAGTGCGCATGACAATTTGGCCAGCCATCTTGGGCCGGCCAAACAGTCATGCACACTTTGCATGTTCTCTACTGGCTGTATTACACAGTGTGGGTGGTGAACATGCAGAGGATCCCAGTCCCTGTTTATTTTGTATTTTCCATGCATGACAAATAAGTGTGCTTAAAAAACAGCAAATAACAGAAAAAGAAAAAAAGTTTAATTTACAAAGAAAATAAATGTATCTGTGGTTAAAGGAAAACAGGTTGGTTTTGGTTTTAATCGAAGCAGCTGTCGCCACATAGTAATTAGTCACCCAAAATTTGACACCCCAGTGTTGGCTCTTAAGCTGTCATGGTGTCAGCAGCGTTGTGATTGGCTAGGGGAGCCTGGGAACTTCCTATCTCGAGGACCGAGAGGCAGCGGCCTGCCTGAAGTTAAGTGGATTTTGTTTTTTTCCAATCCACCCCCCCCATCCCTCCCCCCGCCTCGCCACCACCATTGAGCACCAGCCGCCACTGCTGGTGGAGGTAAACTTAAAGAAGATTAAACGTATGCATTTTATCCTTAACAACAAAACTAAGGACAACAGAAACAAGTCAATACTCTTTTCTTATGGCACAGAAGCCGAGAGAAACGCAGCAATACCTATCTGAGCCTCCGAACTAGCGCATCCATGAGATCGAAAAAGCATACCTGAATCCACCACCAACTTAAATTCTAAACTATTCAACTGTTTCAGCTCCCTAGAATTACTATATCTCTATGGAGCGAGGGTTATAATGGCAACAACCGAGAGCAGAGACTGTGAGAAACCATCCACCGAAACTCTGCATCTCTAATTCTGCAATCAGGTTTTCTTCAGGTACAGAGATTACTTGGTGAGAGCAAAACAGAATGGGGTGACACCTTACCCGCTCTTCCAGAAGCGCATCTGTACATTCTGGTGTGATCAGGGCACGAGTCGGGGTACCACGCGGGTGGACGGCATCCCCCCACTTATTTCCGAGGGTTTTTCAGGGTGGACGCCGTCCACCCTGCTAAATCAAAACCGCGTCCACCATTACCTCAATACACTCCCCTGGGCCATCTCCCGGTTTCGTTTCCTCTGAAGCAAGGCGTTTTCGATTCCTTACGGCACTCGCTGTCACTCAGAGGCAGCCGGACAAAGCGCACCGAAGCAGCTCTTTAGACCTACTTACCAACTTATGTACGGCCCTGGGTCCTCGGTCCCGAGCGCCCATGATGTTTCAGCTGAGAGAACCACCGACCCCCAGACATTCCCCCCCCCCCCCTTAGCAGCAGCAGTGTCTCATCTGAAGTGCAGAGAGGGCAGTGTGCAAATGAGCTGGGTGACCAAATGGCTCCAAGCATGGTGGACTGCGTCCCCCCACTTATTTTACCAGGGGGACGCTGGACTTCACTCTCAGGCCACTGGGACGAGATCGGAGTGCACCTTCCGTGACGTCACTTCCTGTCGTGACGTCACTTCCGGTGACAGCGTTCCCCCACTTCTCTTTTTAGGACTCGTGCCCTGGGTGTGATTAAGGAAAGTGAGACAAATTCGCTGCTTTTCCAGGCGGCGATAGATAAAACAGTAAACCTTCCAAGGAGGCCCTAGAAAACAATATGTTAACACATTTTGGTTCTGTAAAGGAGAAGGAATATTGGTGAAAGCTATTGTCAAAAGCTTTCTTACTTTGCACTGCAGTCAATGGGTTATGAGAAGGGCTGGTTACAAGAAGAAGTCATGAAAAAACGAAAATTGCAAGAAAAAAGCTTTTGATAGCTGTCTTTAATTCGTTACAAAGTGTAAAACATAAGCCAGTGAAGTGTTACTCATAAATACCCTGAAAGCCTATAAATGTCACATGGGAAAACTGAAATCCTGGCTGCCATGCCCATACCATCCAGAAACCAGAGCACCCACCCCTTAACTAAAACAATTTACTGAAACTACAGAAAATGAGTTAACCGGCTGGTGAACTCCAGTTTCTCCGAGCAGGGAAAGACACAGCATAACAGGGCTCTCTCTATTGCAGTCAAACAACATCCTGTTACTTCCTCCAGCGGCAAGTGCTCCGACGAACTACCATCACCTATCAACCTGGTGTACTCAATATCAATATTGCATAATCTGCATGGTGCGGCTGAGAGGATGTTCTGAGCAGCTATAGTGCCTTCCTGCCCTCTGTTGCTGAGGACTGCTGTCATGCAGTGTGTGTCCCGTTAGTGTCCTTCGATTTCTGGTGCTGTGAAGCAATTTAAAGATATAATTAGAGCTTTTTGTTGCTCAGTGAGTAGTAATTTCTAATATTTGAATGTTTCCCCGTCATCATTTCTTGATTTTGCTCGCGAGAAAGTGTCACTCGTAGTCGTTGAAATGTCACTCATAATTACACTGAAATTATGAAAATGTCACACATAGCAATCTGAAACCTTGGCAGCTATGCATCAGAGTGTCTCTGAAGCCGCACGCCTCAGAACACTAATATATCACACTCAAGCAAGGGAAGAGACCACCCAAGGCATTTTACTAGTGTAAATGAAGCGCTGCACAATGGACTGGGAGAGCTACCCGGGAAACGCAACAAGCTAGAGTGTGCCTGATACCTGGGAAGAAAAGTTGGTTTTACAGAAGATCATAGCAGGGTAGAAAACGCAAAGTACAGGTAAGCACTCACCAAATATAGACCTAGTTTGCACAGACTAGAAATGGAAACCATCAGCACTAATCAAAACACAAACCAGAGGGTAGAAGTTGCCATGCTTGTAATTTTGGTTAATGACTATGGACAAAGCAGTAAAACAGACAGTGTCTTTCAAAAACACTTGAGACACCTTTTCCACATTTTTCAAGTGAAAGTAAATTATTGCGTGTAAAACAAACAAACAAAAAAACCAGCACTTGACTGGTGCTTTGTTACTTAATGGTCTCCTTCATTTACATGGTGGGTGGCGGGACGTTTTCACGGGGATTCCTTATTCCTCTGGGTCTTTCGTAGAGTAGTTAATGGGGCGACAGGCACACTGCTGGTTGGGGGGCTTTTTAGTCTGCTGCAGGGGTGCAGGGTGGGGGGTATGTTGGGGACAGTTATTTTGTATGTTGATTTTTCCTTTCTTTCTCTTGTGTGGCAATGGGACATTGGTGCTCCTGAACTGTTTTTGATGCGGGTGTCTTTGGGCATTGGGTGGGGCGGGCAGTGGGGGTATGGGGGGGTAGAATGTTAAGAATTCTCAGTTGGAATGTTAACGGGTTGGGTGACCGAATTAAGAGAGGGGTGGTGATACAACTGATCAAACGTCACATGCCAGATGTTGTCCTTCTTCAAGAGACGCACTTGGTGGGCAATGCCTGTAAAGTTTTGAATCGCAAGGGATACAAAATGGTGGCGCACTCAGGGTTCTCTTCCGGTTCCCGGGGGGCGGGCATCCTCATGCGCGCGTCCCTTCCCCTAGAGATAGAGGTCACCTTGATTGACGACAGGGGGCGGTACGCTGCCGTGGCTGGTAGATGGGAAGGGCGTTCCCTCACGTTGTTTTCTGTGTACGTCCCCCCGGGGCTCCAATCTAGTACCTTTCAGGACCTTGGTGGTGCCATCTTGTCTATGCCGGCTGGCCGGTTGATAGTGGGGGGTGACTTTAACTCAGTTTGCTCTGGTCTGCTTGATCGCCAACCGCCCCGCGACCTACGTAGCCCGCAGATGTGGCTGCCCTCTTTTCTCGAATCCATGGGTCTGGTAGACGGATGGCGACTTCTACATCCCACGCTCCGTCAATTTTCCTTTCTATCGGGTGCACACGGGAGTCTTTCTCGCATTGATTATGTCCTCACATTGGCTTCGGACGCATTGGCCGTTTCCGAAGCCCGCTTTCTGGCGCGGGGCATTTCTGATCACTCCCCGTTATGGGTCTCTTTCGACTTTGGGGTGGTCCTGTCGGAACGACCGGCCGCGGTCAATCCGTGGTATTTTCGTAACATCAAAACCCGCTCCCTCCTGGCCAAAGCCATTGATCTTTATTTCTCCGAGAACGTGGGCTCGGTGAGGTCGGCCGTTACGCTCTGGGAGGCCTTCAAGACAGTGCTCCGTGGTGAGGCCCAGGCGCTCATCGCTGAGGCCCGCCTGACTAGGGATTCTGACATGATGGTTGTTGAGCAGGAGGTCCTACGTCTCGAGGCCCAGCTGGGGCCCGGGCCGGACCCCTCTGTCTTGCATACCCTCTCGCTGAAACAAGCGGAGTACCATGCCTTGGCCACGAATGCCGCACTCGCTCTAGCCAAGGAACAGCAAGGCCGCATCTACGATGTGGGCGATAAGGCCGGGAAGTTGCTGGCTTGGTTAGACAGAAGGGAGATGGCCAGCCGTGTGGTGCCCGAACTCCTCGGAGACGACGGCGTGGTCCTTACGGACCCTAGTGCCATCGTCGACTCGTTCGCTGGCTACTTTCGGGGGGTCTATGAGTCTGCCTCGGAATTTTCGGAGGCGGACTCATCGGCCTTCCTTTCGGATATTGACCTACCCTGCCTTTCCGAGGATGAGAGAGCGGACTTGGATAGAGACATCACCGGCGACGAGATTGACCTTGCGATCCGCTCCCTACGGACCGGTTAGGCCTCTGGGCCTAACGGCATACCGGTGGAACTGTATAAAATCCGCTCGGACGCGGTCTCCCCGCACCTCCGGAAAATGTTCTTGGAGTCCTTTGAGAGGGGCTGTCTCCCTCTGGATCAACGACTGGCTACCATCGTGGTCATCCACAAGGAGGGTAAGCCACGGGACGTCTGTCGATCGTACCGTCCTATCTCTCTCCTTAACGTGGAACCCAAGGTCCTCGCCAAGCTGCTCGCCAACCGGTTGATTGGCGTTATTAGCGACCTTGTGCACCCCGACCAGTCGGGATTCATCCCCCACCGAAACACCGCTCTCAATCTGCGACGCCTTCACGGTGTCATGGCTAGGGCCCACACTCTCGAAGAGCCGGCTGTCCTCGCGTCCCTCGACGCCACTATGGCCTTCGACTCTCTCGAATGGCCATACCTCTGGGCAGTGCTGACCAAACTCCGGTTCGGACCGGTCTTTGTGAGCTGGGTGAAGCTACTGTACGCGGACCCGATGGCTAATGTTACGGTCAACGGCCGCCTGTCGGCGCCATTCCCCCTGCGTCGGGGTACTAGACAGGGTTGCCCCCTGTCGCCCCTTCTGTTTGCCTTGGCCCTTGAACCGCTTGCAGCTTTACTGCGTGTGCATCCTGACCTGCGAGGCATTACATGGGCCCCTGGCTTCGAAGACAGGGTCTCCCTGTACGCCGATGATATCCTGCTCTATCTGACTTCCCCCTGCAGGTCCCTCATTGTGGCCTGTGATGTGATCAGACTTTTCGGGCGGTACTCTGGCCTGGTTATCAACTGGGCCAAATCCTCCCTATATGTCCTCAAAGGAGATGCTCCGCGTCTCCCCAGAGGCTGCAACATTCAGATTGCCACACGCGGCTTCAAGTACCTGGGCATCTACATCTCTGGTAACCCCAAGTTGAGGCATGACAACAACTTACTCCCCCCTCTCCAGAGGTTACGGCGTGATGTGGACAGCTGGCGTAAACTGCCGCTCTCCCTTCTTGGCCGTGCCGCTCTGTTCAAGATGATGTCCCTGCCCAGGTTCCTATACGCACTCCAAAACGCCCAGGACCCGGTCCCGGCGCGCTACTTTCGTGATCTTGAAGGCCTCCTCCGGACCCTCCTCTGGGATGGTCGGCCCCGCGTTGCCATCCACAAACTCACACTCCCCTGGTACGACGGTGGCATCGGCCTCCCAGATGTGCGCCGCTACTATTGTTCTTCGCAACTTGCTGCCCTCAACCACGGATTTTATGGCTCTGTGGGGAGCCCCGGATATGCCATGGATAGATGGTTGATGGGCGATGGTAACTATTATCGGGCCCTATACTCGAAGTCTTTTGACCGGCGGTTGACGGGCCCCACCCGTACGGCGGTCCGCACTTGGCGGGCGGTTACTAAGGCACAAGGGTGGCAAGGCAGACTCACAAGGTTCACTCCCCTCTTTGATTCGGACATCCTGGGTAGACTATGGCACACCAAGGGATTTGATAAGTGGGACCTTATCGGCATCAGCAGGGTTGATGATATGCTCTCCAGGGGCTCAATTAAGACCTTTCCCCAGTTACAAACCGAATACCAGCTGGGCGCGACGGAGTTTTTTCGCTATGCTCAACTGAGACACGCGCTGCTTTCGGCCTCTCCGCCGGACGGCGTCATTCCTGAGAGTTCCCCTCTGGAAGACAGGATACTAGATGGGCACATGCCGGACAGCGCAATCTCCCTCTCCTATAAAAAATTGATCAATGTGCGCACGGACCTCCTCCTTAGTTTGAGAGACCAGTGGGTGGCGGATGGCCTTGAACTGGACGATGAGGATTGGCAGAGCGCAGTTTCCTCCCCTAAGGAGGTTGCCATTTCTTCCCGTCTTCGCCTCGTGCAATTTAAGATCCTGCACCGGGTATATATGACAGGACCCCGGTTAATGCGCATGGGTTTCTCGCCTGACGGTCTCTGTCGTAGGGGCTGCGGAGCTCTTGCCACTTTTTTGCACATCCTTTGGGAATGCCCGGTAATCGCCTCCTACTGGAGGAGAGTGCACCGAGTTATGGAGGAGGTGACTGGCGTGGCTGCCCACGCGGAAGCCCGTAGATGCCTTCTGAACGTATGGGAGCCTTCCGATCACAACGTTGCGCAGACTAGATGGGTTACCCTTGGGAACATGGTGGCTAAGAGGGACATAGCCCAGAAATGGGGTGCGTCCGCGGCCCCCCTGCTGGTACAGTGGAAAGCCAACATGGACTGGTGCATGTTCCGGGAGAAGACAGTCTATGTGGCCAGAGGGAGACCTCGAACTTGGACTAAAATTTGGGGCGCATGGAATGAGTACAGGGGAGATGTGTGCTTACCGCCTGAATCAGTCAGCCTGCATGATAATGTGTCTCCCTAGCCTGTGACGCCAACTGAGCTCTACTGTACTATATTCTCCTGTTACCTTCCCCCCTCCTCCCTCCCATCCTGGTAACTTATCCTTGTTGAACATTTCCCTGCCTTCCTCCCCTACCCATCCCTGACACCCAGCGTCACACTGTTCCCACTGCCACTTTCGCGCCCTCGGGCGCCCTTTTGTTGAACTTCATCTTAATATAAAATTAACCTTCGATGATTATGTCTCATTTGTTTGACACTATTTCTCTCCTGTTACCCCTGCTGCCTTGCCTCCGGGATGTCAGGCTGAATAGCTGTGTGTTCTGATTTCAATAAAGGTTTTCAAAAATTTAAAAAAAAAAAAAAAAAAAAACAGCACTTGCAACTCCAAAATATTTGTCTTTAATATGCTGCAGCCTGCACTCGCACAGACACAGCACTCATCCTGCACACTCAGTCACACAGATGACCTTGCATTTCACAAAGGCACAACTTGCTCTACTCTAATGCAGACACACCCCTCTTACTGCATACACTGACACACTGCTCAGCATGCTTCCATAGAGACACTGCCCTTGTTTACAGTCACTCATACACTTTGAAGCCTGAACTCGGGCACAGTACTCTCCCTCACCTCACAGAAGCACACTCCTCATTCGCGGGAACACTGCTCACCGTACACTCACACAGGCACACCACAATCTATGCTCAAAGATTCACGCTGCTTTTGCCGCACTCAGACACCCGTCTTCACCCTGCATTGAGACAGACCCCACACTTGCAATATGCAGCAAAACCCTGTACTCTGGCACAGAAGTCACACTGCGCTTAAAAAGGCACACTGCTTACCCTATTCTCTCACATGCGCACTGCTCACATACACTCACACACACATCTTACAATACACCCTCACACACATACATTGTTCATCCTGCACTCAAGGATTTTCCCTGCACCCTGCAGTTACAATACACATCACTCACCCTGCACTCTGGGGCTCACCGTGCACTTACATAGGCACAACACCCATTTACCGATTACACCCTCAACATGCACTCACAAAGGGGCATCTTTCGCTCTGCACTCAGGCCCACTGCTCATCATGCACTCAGAGGTCCAACTCTCTACACTTGCATAGACACATCAGATCCCCACTGCTCCAAATCTATCTGCAAAGACCACCACTCATCCTACACCCAAAATACACCACACTCAAAGCTAATTAGTGTGTCATTTGTATAACACGTTGCACGCATACAAAGAAGGCCTGTCCAAACTAGGCGATCCAAACGTTGTTTCCTTATTCGGTTTAAGTTAATTACTTTTCAGTTGTTGCTTCGTAAATACGCAATTGGGATCTGTAGTAACTGTTCAAAGAGTGGTTGCACTAGTTTTCACAGACACAGATCTGGTAAAGAATGCAGTATCGAGCTAAAGTCTAGCTCGTATTAATTGGTGGGTGTAACGAACCGCACTTCTCAAGACACACAATTGACACATTCCCCTCACACATTCATTCAGAAACTCTCTGCATTCACAATATACACCACTCACTGTGGAATCTCACTTAACACTGAGGCAGGCAACCCTTTCGCCCTGCACTCACCGAGGTGGGCAGCCCTTTCCCTCTGCACTCACCCAGGCGGGCAACCCTTTCGCCCTGCATTCATGCAGGCGGACACCCTTTTTGCCCTGCCCTCACCCAGGCGGGCACCCCTTTTGCCCTGTCCTCACCCAGGTGGGCACCCCTTTTGCCTTGTCTTCGCCCAGGTGGGCACCCCTTTTGCCTTGTCTTCGCCCAGGTGGGCACCCCTTTTGCACTGGCTCAGGTGGGCACCCCGTTTGCCCTGCACTCACCCAGGTGTGCGCCCCTTTTGCCTTGCACTGGCCCAGGTGGGCATCCCTTTTGCACTGGCCCAGGTGGGCTCTCCTTTTGCTCTGCTCTCAACCAGGTGGGCACCCTTTTTGCCCTGCACTCACACAGGCAGGCACCCCTTCGGCCTGCCCTCACCAGGCAGGCTCCCCCTTCTCTCTGGACTCTCCGCATTGCTTAAAATGCACTTTCCTCTCCCTGCTCTCCTAAGACACGCCGCTCCTATCTTCACACTGTTCACCCTGTATTCACATTGGACCGCTCACTGTACTCATAATACACACCACTCTCTTTGCACTAACAGCACATGCTACTCTCCCTGCACTCACGGGATATATACCATTCACCCTGCACTCACAAATCTTACACCATTCTCTCTCATTCACAATAATCTCCACTCTCGTAGCACTTGAGATACTCCCATTCACAATACATAGTACTTTGTACCTTGCACCATTCATGCTACAATCGCAATAATCCATATTCTCATAGCACTAAGAATACACACTGCTCAACCTGCACACACAATACACACTGCTCACCCTGCACGCACAATACACACCGCTGTCACTGGACTAGCAATACACTCTGCCACAGAGGGCAATTCAGCGATGCTCACAGTTCTAATCCAGATACCTGTGCTCAGGGGCCAGAACTATCCATCACACTGAGGGTTTTATCTGTCAGGAGTGCAAAGTTCTTGGGGGACTTCTGAGCACTTCAGAAAGCCCACATCAAGGATCTGGGGAATTCTATGAGCTTAAGAAAGGAATCTTAAAATAGACACCTTTGTCCTGTGCATTTGACTACCTATCCTTTTGCTTTAGAGTGAAATACTTTCACCCTAGTTTGTTATTCTTCATTAAGAGTCGTCCATACCTGCTTCAAATATACATTGTTGATTATGCTTTCCATGCAGATAAATACCTTAAACGGCATTATACAGTCTGCCAGCAGCTAGGCTGTTGTTTCTAGCTAAGAGCAGTATCTCTGTACTGTGTGAGAATGGTTTTAGTAGTATGTAGATGGTGGTCTTCATGGTATTTTGTCTTAAGGCTATGGCCTTTGTGGTGATGGGTGGCATGTGTAATTATGGCAGTGAGCAACCATCTCAACCAGATAGAAACCAAGCACTCTTACCAAGCCCAGAGCACCAAGCCAGTGCCAGTGCTGCAATGGTCTCTGGCAAGATACCAGAAGTCAATGGCCCTGAAGGGTACTGCTCATCCACAGAGGTTTTAACTATGTTCAGAAGTGACTAACTGATACCATACTCGTGGTGTGCACAGGTTGTTTGTATTACACTCTTACTGTTCAGGGTTAGTTTCTAAAGTGATCAAGTGGAGGCAGTGTGCCAGCTGTGGTCCTGGTACAGATGTTTATATTTAGAAGACTATTAACTGAAATGAACTACCTGTGGCACATTCATCCAATTCCAGCAATCATTACAAGGTGTGCTGTGTTTGACTAACTTGGGACTTACATCCCTCATGCTCAACACTTGGCTAGATATCAACAGGAATGTAGCGTAAGACCTCCTCAGCCCCGCCTTCCAGTCCTTGAGCGACCATACTCCACCTCCCCAGCCCCACTGGGCATGATTTGTAGACATTGATTCTCGTCACTCTGCATCTTTAGTATCAGGATTTATGTTTTGTCCTGTTTTGTCGAGCCTGCATTGTCATTGCCTGAAGCAGGATATATTCTTATAATGTGTATTTGTAAAGTGAATGCTCACTCTCTAAGGCTTCTTAATGATGAATAATAGATGTTTATTGTTACACAGCACAATGATAATCATTTTATCAACAAGGAGTGATCTGGAAATGCCAATAAACAGACCTGGGCAGCGGGTCTACCGATTAAACACTAAGACCTGATGTCAGGGAAGGGTGGAAGGGACAATAGGGTGAGTGATGCTGAAGATTGGGAAATGGGGGTCAGTGAGGGTGAGTGCGAGTAAGAATCCAGAAGAGGCTGGGAGCATGAGGCAACCAGTCCAAAGCAAATTAGGCTTGATTTATGCAAGTCTGACACTGAAAGAGCAACGGAACCCTCACTTCCCCCACTTCTACAACCTCACAAACACCCTCATTACACTGACAACCAGTGTCTACCCATGCCTGCCACTGACCACAAAGCCAAACTGGTTGGGGAAAACGATGGAGACATATTCTGCTGAGCCTCACAGCTACCTTCCTGTTTACCAGCTTTCACCTCTAGTTTGGTTTTGTGACCCGCTGCTCCTCCCAGGTATCCTAGCACATTCCTCCTTTAAACTCCACTTGATCTCAGCACTTCACCTTCCAGAAAATCCGAGGAGCAGACTAAGGTCCTGAAACTTCTCTATGACGCACTCTGTGTTTAGCCTCAACCCACATGCTATTCCAATTACATGCATCTCTGCTCCCTACCAACCCCTTTTGGCACCCTGCTACTGACCTTGTCAGGTGAAAACCTGCTCAGATATTTTTATTTGGTAGGATGACCAGTGACAAATGGCCTAGCGACAGATACCCTCATGTGGTTTGTCCACTCCCAGTGCAAGAACAAAGTGTCCGAGCTAATCCTCTTCACTTGGTTCTCTTCAGGCTCATAGTTCTGTGTGCTTTGCGAAGGTTGTAACTGAAGTTTGTGTAGAGTCTCTAACTGCTGGTAACCCTGTTTGGTAGCTAGGTTACCTGTTTCAGAGTAACCAGGTATTGACAAAGTGCAGGAATGTTGGGGGTGAAGGCAGTTGGAGTCTGTACTGGTGGCATTAGGGTGCCACATGCTTGCTCTCTGTGGTGTCTGCTGCTCAGCCAGTGTGAGTGTGGTTTGGAATGTTGGATGGATGATGCTGTGGAATGTTGAGTGTGTGGAGTTTGTCAGTTGGGAGAATGGGCTAAGCAGCAGAGGGCTGCTCCTGATTGGGTTCTCTTGCTCTCTGTAACTTTATCTTGAACCTTTGAACTTAAATAAATACTATCTTAAGTTACACTGCCACCGGATCTTCTCTTTATTGATTACTACACTCTCCAATAAATCTAGTACTAACCTACCTATGGTGTGCTCTCATCTTTACAAATTTGGCAACGAGGATGGGATGCCTTAGCACAAGCTTCTGAGAGAACCATACTCCCACTTCAAGGAGAGCAGGCGGAGTTGTGTCGGTGTAATTGCTGGACGTGAAGAAGGTCGAGGACGGAGTTGCCTAGAGGCATTGAAGGCGATCAGTAGAGCCTTGATTCAATTGTGGAGTTCTTTGTGGAATTAAGGATGCCGAGTGGTGAGTGCATGCCTTATAAACTTTGACTGAAATCTGGCTCGTGGTGTTTTATACTGAGGCTCACACTCAGCGATGTTCTGTGCCAAGGCTCATGCTCAAGGCGAGCAGAATGTGCTACACAAGCTGTGCTACAGAACCTATGAATTGATTGTGTTGTGTGGCTTAGCGCTTCAGTGTGTGCCTGTGATATCAACACGCCAGCGTTGGCGCCATCTTGGATGAGGGTTTTTTTCGTCTTAGTGCTTGGTGAGCGTCTGACACAGACACCTTTTTCACCAATTAAAAGCGCTTGGCCAAGGAAAATTGTATGTTGTGTTGTGCAAGTCTGCGGTGACACGTGCACCTCTTAAACCCTGTCCATTAACCCCTTGCATGCTGCCGCGATTCTGCACCTGTGCGGCAAAATCACGAGTGGTCGGGTTTATGACGGCCCCTAGCCGTTATCAGCACACGAGCGCCGTAGTGCATGACGGATGGGGCCGTCATCAGCATGCAAGGGGTTAAGCAAGCTCCAGCAAGCAGTGTGTATCTACGGTTATTTGCACACCCCTTTATTGTTAATATTACTTCAAGCAGTGTGAGTGGACGGTGATGCCCACACCACTTCATTGCTAATAGTGTGCGTTTGCGGTCACATGCACACCACTTCATTTGCCAAGAAATTAGAGCTACAGTCGTGAATTATTGGACAGTGTAGAGGAAGTAAGTGTGGTGCATGCATCCAAATTCGGTGAGGCACACATCAAAAAAGTGTTTATTTCCCTAGAATGTGCAAAATAAGACTTAAATGATGACTATATGATAGTTAGTTATTGAATGTTGGTTCATGCACATTTTATAATGAATATTGTTTAAATAAACATTTAGTTTACGGTTGGGTGCTATTATAGTTATTTAACTAGGATGTGGTATTTATTAATAGTGAACAAGAATGAGTATGCAAAGTTTTGGCTTCACTCTATCTGTGCCTTTTCTTCCCGGAGCTGGTGAACCCCAAATAAAATGGGCACATAGGAAAGATTACTTTATGAAGTATATATTTGCTGTTGAGGAAGAGAAAGATTTTACTTCTACAAAGTTCGGGTCCTGAGGGCCTAAGAGTTTACAGCCAGATGGAAAAAAACTTAGGAGCGATACAGACATAGACGTATTTAAGAATGCGCTTGAAGACTTAAGCTATCACTACCTACCAGTGGTTTGTGTAGCCATAGACAGATATTATGTTTTCAACTGAAACAGTCTAAAACTGAGTCTGTTGAAGATTATATAGCTGAACTAAAACAATTTGTAATATCGTGCACATTCGGGGCCTTGCATGACGAACATATAAGAGACCAAATTGTCATGCATTCAAAAAATTCTGGTATTCAAGAGGTGTTTTGGGTGTGTGGTTATGCACTACTCATGAAATTTTAGCTATTGTCAAGAAAGCAGAGATGTCGAAAAGATGTGCTAAAGCTGTGTTAAGAAAGGGGGTGATGGTGAATCGGTGTGTAAAATCGCAAGTAGCAGAGTGAGTGCAAAGAAGTATAGGAAGCGTGTTGTGGAAAATTTTGTTTAGAAACAGATTGATAAAATGAAGTCTGATAGATGTTAAATGCTCATGTGTTTCAGGTGTGGAAATAGGGGACACCTAGCTGTCCTGCTATAAAGTCAACGTTTACATATTGTAGAATCACTGGACATTTTTCCAAAGTTTGCAGGAAAAAAGTGACAAGAACAAAGATTTAGTAAAATGTGTTATGGAGAATAATGAAGACTAGCAGGATGCTGAGTATGAGTCAGTGTGGTGATAGCATACTTTATATTGAGAATGCGGTTCTGGATGTAAGTAACATTGTCAACAAAAAGCCTTTATGCAGTTTGACTATCGCCGGGTGGACATATTGATGGTGGCAGATTCTGGATCACTCTATACAAGGGATCTCCAGGCTTTTCTGTAGTGAGAGCTACTTGTAATCAGTTAAAATCATTGTGAGCTACTGACTGCTAAGCAACTTTCACATTGTTAGTAGATGTAATAGAGTCAGATGCTATGGTTGGAACAAAATACTTTGACTAGGGACACTATGACAGGGCTGCCATGTGTGTCAGTGAGAGTGGCTCTTTCGGGATGTATGAACATGTGTGTGTATGAATGGTATAAATGTGTATGGGTGACAGAGAGACTTTGTCATATGTTCTTGTGGCACAGGACAAACATTTCACCATAAATGGCACTATTGCATGTATTTATAGTTAATGTGCCACCATATGACTTGATGGCATCCCTGTATTCTGTGCACACCTTTGGTGCTCGAACAATCAAGCTTCCACAATAAATGTTTCACAATTTATTCTTGTGTCATCATTATTATTTTTTTCATCACGTGCAATTTCTTATCCTCGTTTTTACATATTATGCATTTTTAAACGTGGGTCCAATGCATTTCGGGTGGTGTACCCTTCATCGGGGAGCATCTGCAAATAACAATAAAGATATAGCTAAGGGGCGAAAACGTTTTCGCCCCTTAGCTATATCTTTATTGTTATTTGCAGATGCTCCCCGATGAAGGGTACACCACCCGAAATGCATTGGAGCCACGTTTAAAAATGCATAATATGTAAAAACGAGGATAAGAAATTGCACGTGATGAAAAAAATAATAATGTTGACACAAGAATAAATTGTGAAACATTTATTGTGGAAGCTTGATTGTTCGAGCACCAAAGGTGTGCACAGAATACAGGGATGCCATCAAGTCATATGGTGGCAAATTAACTATAAGCTTTATATACGTGTGTTGGACGGACACACCACCTGTATGTAGCACCCAACATTGATAAGACACAAGCAGAGATTAAATACAAACCGGCTGTGCGCCCACCAACCCATTTCCATAGACTATTGCATGTATGGCACACATGGGAGTAAGGAAAAGTGCAGAAAAATGTTCTTAAAAATTTTTCAGAATATGGAACATTTTTCTGTACTTAAAACGCATCCCAATAATGGCTGTATTTTTCGCTTATAAATAGGCCACTGTATCTAGAAACTTAAACTGAAGTGTTAACTTTGTTTATATGGATTCCATAAAACTCATCCTTTGTATTTTCTCCCATTACCAAGTGTCACATTTACAAACACCAAACATCTTGCTCCCAGTTGCCTGTGGACATGGTGCCATATTTATAAAAGAAGAATACATTTGTTTAAATTGGAGGAATTTTAAGTGTTTCGACGTGGTTCATAAAACATTAAAATGTTTTTGGTTAATTAAAAAAGGAGTACAGCACTAATACTTAATGTTTTATTAGAAAATGTTTTCTTCACTTAAAATTTGTCCAATTTAAAAATAAATGACTATTTCCAGTTATGAATATTGCACAGCTGCTTGTAAATGCGTCACTTTGAAATGGGAGTATTTTAAAATGAAGAATTAATCATTAAGGTAACATTTCATTTTAATGTTCTCCCATTTATAAGCAATCAGAAACCTAATTTTGTTCTGATCCTGCCTTCCATAAATCGACTGAGCACTGCTCATTATCAGGTTGTGCTATCTGTAGCCTGAGGATAATACTGTAAAGTAAAAACAACCTTCCCTTAATGTTGAAAGAAAAATGTGTCCCTGTGCTTATTTTAAAATGAACTCAAGGTTGCAAGCTACATTGAAGGTGTCTGGGAGTTTCTGGTAGCTGGCAGTCGACTAGTTGAAGACACCCGCCCTACACTTTAGTACAGTGTTCTGTGTGGAAAGGCAAGTTTGCAAGTGTAGGAAGTGACCACCTGACCCCTACTGATTTGCACCCAGTTACTTTCACAGTTGAAGAAATCCCTATGGTTGGATAAAGATCTGCCACATTTAAATTCAAATGTAGGAAATTCCAAGGAAAGCTATATATAGTTGAAAAAGAGGCCTTTTGTTCTTGGCTGAATGGAGCAAGGAGTCTTGGGTATTACATTAGATCCCAACAGCAAAAAACAGGTTTTGTTGCTTTGAGAACCAATATCATCTATGGAGGATGAACTGATAAAAAAGTTACCCAGTGTGTTTTCAGTGAATGTGGGAAGATTAAGTGGTTTTGTATACAACATTATGCTTGAGGAAGGTGCTCTGCTTGTTTGTCATAAAGTCAGGAACATACCGGTAAGTGTGAAAGCAAGTGTAATGGAAGGCTTGGACAAACTGAAGGAAAATGGAATTATGAAACCTGTGGAGAGTGCAGAATGGTTAGAACCTTTAGCGGTGGCTCATAAGTCTATTGCTCATGTTAGATAGAACCTTAACAAAAATATTTCCGCCTCCCAGGACTGACAACTTTTGGCTCAAACCAGGGAAGTTTATTGTTTCTCTATAATTGATCTGCATTCTGCCTATCACCAGGTTCAATTACATCCATCCAGGAAGAGTTTGACATCATTCATAACACCATTTGGATGTTATTGGTTTGTACACATACCCTTTGGCCTAGTATCAGCAGCTGCAGTTTTTCAGTGTTTAGTGTGCAAGTTATTCAGAGATATAGAAGGGGTGACATACTTCCAGGATGACATACTGGTGATGGGCAGAAACAGACAATAGCATGGGTACAGACTTACACTTGTTTTAGGTAAATTACCTGTGAAAGGTCTTACTGCTGAATTGAAGAAAAGCAAGTTTGTTTTAAGGTCATTAACATAGCTGGGACATAAAGAGTTTTTCTCAGAAGAAAGACATTGAGACTTTGAGGAAGGCTCCTGCACCAACTACCAAGTATGTAGGTAGATCATTCCTTTTTCTGGCAGAATTCCCCCCAGTGGATAAGAAATGTCTAAAAATAAACACAGGTAGATTTGAATGTTGATGTACTAGGACCTATTTTGGATGCATAGGGGGTGGTACCTAAACATGTGATTGTCCTCCTCATGGGCCATTACTCTAAATGGCTAGAGTATGAAATGTATGCCACTGTAGATGCCAATGCTATAGTTCCTTCCTAAAGAAGGTATTTTTAAGAGAAGGAACCCCTAAATCTGTGTTAAGTGATAATGGGCCACAATTTACAGCAGAAAGGTTTGTGAAGTTTTTATCCAGGAATGGAATCAAAGAAAAGCTTACACCAGTTTATCATCCCGCAGCCAATGGAACCGATGAACGGTATAATAGAGTGATAATGGGTAGCGTCCAAGCTGCTATCAATGCTGGTCGAAATTGGGAAAAGGAATTGAGAGGCACTATATGGGCTCATTGGCTCATACCAACCTTCACTGGTTACAGTCCCCTCAGGATTCTGTAGGGTAAGGAACCCTGTACTAAGGACACCCCCACCTGTATGGACATAACATTTTGTAGTAAATGGTCCCCCTCTGTGGTTAAGGGTAATTTGCTAAAAGCACAAAGGGTGTACAAGAAATATTGCAACAGGAAACATGGAGTAAAGGCATATTTGGTGCCAGGTGACAGAATGAGAGTAACGTTGGGATCTAAAACTAAGGAAAGTGTCAGTACATTTTCAGAAACTCTTCTAGTGAAGGAAGTTTATTCAAAATCGGCATTGTTGAGTCATAAAAAGATTTGGCATTTTAGCTGTCAAGATATAACAAAGTATTGAATTAAGAACGGGACGGAGGAAAGGAGGGAAGTGTACTGCCGTATAAGTGTTTGTGTGACGATGATGTTTGTGCCACGAGTAGTCTCAGAGAGTCAGGAAGAGGAAACTGCAGAGAGTTGGGTACTACTGAAGTGGAGCCTGATTTAAGTAATGCTGATTCTGGTAATGCCTAGCCTAGTATTACCAATGTATCTACTCGGGTTGGTAGATCAATCGCATTGCCGAAAAAATATCAACATTTTGGAATGGGGTAGTACAATCTGCTCTAATGTTACACTCATCCCACAAATGATTATTGCATCGTTAATTCTGCTGTAATATTATATTATTTCATTGACGTTACCGCAATTTATTTTCTATCGTTTTGAATAATTTTCTTGTGTATTATCACAAAATAGGGATAATGTTATATTCTTCACTAATATTTACTGCATTGATTTTTTTAAATCATTTTGTTAAGAGTTGTGTTAATTGTTTTTTGTTTTCGTACAAGGGGTGGGATGTGTGGTATCTAGGTTACCTGTTTCCAGGTAATCAGGTATTGACAGAAGTCCTGGAATGTTGGGGTGATGGCAGTTGTAGTCTCTACTGATTGCGTTAGGCTGCCACACGCTTGCTCTCCAATAAATCTGGTACTTACCTACCTACGATGTGCTCTCATCTTGACTCTCTGCTGGGCTATTTAGCCCCAATATGATTTGAAAGTCTTATTTTACATGCAGATGAGTTCTTTTCATCATACACCCCCTCCTTATATCTCCCCCTTACTTTTCCACTTTTTTCATTTATATGTTAGTGAGGAGTGGTCTTGGTCCTCAGTTGAAGTTGGGTGCTAAATGGCAGTGTTTAGTTTGTTAAAGATAAAATGCCGGCGTCCTAAATTGTTCACAGGAGGCTGCTGCCAACTCCGGTGGCACACACTGATAAAAACCTTAGATGCCCTCACTCTCCTTTCGACAAATTGTTTGTTTGGAGGGATAAGGGAACAGGGAGAGGTTTTGAATGATGTTGTGCATGTTCACATGGTTGATTAGCCATTCCTTATCTGACAATCATGAACCAAAAAAGTGCCAACACCCTTTGGTCAAATAAGAGCAGCAGCGGATGCTGGTGATCTTTGAAAGTTGTTGGATGTAATATCTGACCTGAATTTGAGTCTCTGCAGCAAGTGAACCCATTTTACTTAAAGCAGTGGGTTCAAGGTGGTCACCCCGAGATAAATCTGAAAAAAACGGGTTAAATCGTGCATGTTAATAACGAGCTGACCTACCGGCAAGTCCATGAGCGATGATGTGTAATCCCATTTGCTGGTACGGTACCCAAATGCTGAAGACGTATTATGTTTGTAGACAATGTGTAACCAACATACGTGTATTTACTGACCTGTCATTGATTTGCTGTCCCAAATGGGAACCTGAAATGTAAAACCCTAATAAAAAGATTTAAATTTAAAAAAATCGTGCATGTTAAATCACAGTTATAACACAAACTTGCTAAAAGGCCATGAGCTTTGAAAATGCATTCCTGAAATATTTAAGTTCTTTCGTTGTGTGCCATACAAGCCATGAACCTTCCCAGAGATGTTTAAGGTTCCCTTACTGTAGGATAGTCTTGCGAATATTGTAGCTAATGTACTTTTTTCAGCACTTTTGCTGTAAAAAGGTCCTAAAAGCCATGGGTTATGTGTAAGGAGCTTTGACCATGCAAGTTTGTAAGGTCTGATACTTACCATTCTGTCTATCAACACTTCTATATTTCATCATTGCTTTCTGGCCCTTCTAAATAAACTTTCAATCGAGTTATGAGTAAGGATCTCCATGATGGTGGTGGGAGGGGGTGTGTGGGATGGGGGTGCAGGATTTAAGGTGTCCACATGGCTACACATGGATAGAATCTGCCTTGCATGCCCTTTTATTACCATCGTATGTCCTGTACACCCACAATATATCAAAACCACTTTTATACCAGATCAACTCTATATGGTGTAGTGTCCTGCGGACAAGTTCTAGTTTTACTTTGTAACCCTACACTGTACACCCACCCACCACTGGTGTCACGAGTCAGGTGACCCAGTCAATAAAGGGGGCGGAGCGCACGTGCTCTTGGCCCATTAACTAGCCCACTACCCTGGTGTCTGTGTCTCCTTGACCTCCGTAATGCGGGCCTAGTGCCCAACACTACATATGGCAACATTTATTACCATCAAAATGCAAGGGCCAGCATTGTGCCAGGGATGGGGTGCTGGCGCTATTACTCCCTGACAGCAGGGATGGTCAGTATACACTCAAAACTGGTATTTATTCCATCGCAGAAATGTGACAATGCGACTGGAATCCCCGTTGGGTCGTTACTAACACTCTTCCAGTCTTCTCATTTTCCATCCATTTGGACCGAAGAGAAAGGACTCACCGACATGGGAAGGCTTGCAGATGAGACCATATTGCTTAATCTGTGGAACATGCAGTACACTGGGCAGTAATAATGCTCAAGGTTCATTGTGCAGGGGCTTACTACAGCACTGGTTGTGTGCAAGGCGGGATGAGAGTGACTTTGAGCTGTCCTGTTTTTCAGAGAACAGTACTAAGTATACTGGGATATGTCGTTTCAATTTGAGCCTTGTAGCAAGTGTTTACAAACTTAGTGAGGTTTGCTTAAAACATAGGGCTTTCTGAAGGTTACCCTCATAACATTGGAGCAGTTGCACAGAATGAACAAAGGCAGTCACAGGTAAAGCACAAAAGCTCACACGCACCCAGGGTAGACGCACACCAGCAGACAGAGCAGAAGTATTCTAGCACAGAGAGAGAACACACACAAGCTGTCACCCATACTATAAGGAACTTTTTGTGCATTAACCAAAAAGTGCATTTTTTAATACTGCGTACAATAGGAATCTACGTTGAAATTCACTCGTACACTGACATTGAGCTATTGCTTTTGAAACGATTTTGCTAGGGCTTTTTCAAGTGTATTTTCCTGGCTTATGCGAACTAAGCCTCAGTTAGTCCTCAGTGCTGTCTTGTCAAAAGTGATCTCTCCTATTCGTGCTCCGTTCAAAGTTTTGCTGCACATAGTCGAGGAAGACTGATTTTGTTTATTTCTTGTTGTCACTGTTCTTGAAGAAGACTCTAACACGGGCTCAGTACTGTAGTGTTCAGTCCAGGTCTTTCCGTTTGCATACAGCATTGCATTCATTCACAATGGTTCACTGTTTATTTAAGTAGTTTGTTCTGGCAATTTTGGGTGATATTAGGGATGATTGGGCGAAATCGATATTCATGTAGTAGGCTAGTCCTTAGCGATATGTGACTTTTATTATTTCTTGTGTTATGATTTGTTGAAAGTGTAATGTTTTTGCTCACACCTTGTTGAATTTGCAGAAATTATTGTATTCCTATGGAAGAAAGCTTCATAGAAACCCTTTGGGTTTGGGAGTTAGCCAGATATTCCTTTGATCATTTTCGTATGCTACTAGGGATGCTGCACGAATTCCTATGAAATTTGTTTTTGAAATGACATTTATTTTATATAGCGCACTACTGCCAGAGGGCGTCTAGGCGCTGCCAACTGTCGAAAAGAGAATATGGAAAATATGGGCTAAGAAGGGGTTAAAAAGAAATCTTTTGCTTAAATAGCCTTGTCTTGAGGGCTTTCCTAAAAGAGCGAAGGTCTGTACAATTCTTCAGAGGACGAGAATTCCATATTTTTGCAGAACAGTAAATGAAGCTCCTGCCTCCCCAGCACGCTCTCTTCATCTTGGGAACCATCACTATAAAGGCTGAGGCAGACCACAAAGTCCTAGATGGACGGTACCGGGTACATTTGGAATGGAAGAATCCATTACATAGCATTCCATACAGATGTGCAGAAGACATTTTCAGGGGGACAGATGTACAGAAGCTGTATTTAAGGTCTACAAGAGTCCCCAGTGCCCCTAATCCTGCTTCTTTCATGCATAAACTCCCGACGCTGGTGCTGGAAACCAGGGTTCGAGCCTCAAGGTCGCGACCACATCCTGTGATTGTGGGCAAATCACTTAATCTCCCCGTGCCTGAATGTGTAATGTAAATACGGTGCTCATGTAAAGCGCTCCAATACCTACGGGTCGAGTTCGCGCTATATAAAATATGCAACAAAAAATCAAATCCACTTTCCCAAGGCACCAAAAGCAATTCATGTCACAGTATGTGTTTGCTCCCACTGTCAAAGCTGCTTCAAAAAGGGAATGGATAAAAGAAAGACCGTCTTTATTTAGGGGCAGTTCCTTATTTGTATGCATATAGTTGTGATCAGAGATTAGGCTTCCTACTGTGGAACTGTAACAAAGCAAAGCAGGAACAAGGAGGGCATCCCAGAGAGAGCATTTGTAGCCAGATATATTGACAGCATAGCTACAACTTGTATTCATTTCTCTCCTTAAAGATTAAGTAACTGTGTGCTTTTATTAAATTATTTCGACTTTTGCATTAACTTTTACTAGACTGTAGCCCTTGCCTTTTTCTCATTGACTTTGTCAGGGCCCCTGGAATTATGCGGCATGGTAGGACCATGCGGGGTTTACTAAATTATTCATCAAGAAAATTCAAATTAGGTGGCACATTTTGTGATAATGTCAGTGATTTGTACACATATTAATACTGTCTCGACACAATTTTACCTTATTGGTACTCGTTTAACTGATGCTGCAGATGCATTATGTAAAGAAGAGAGTCGATGCCCAATAAACCTCATTTCCCAAGGCTATTATCATAGCAAATTAAGAACGTGAGGATCAATCAATAAAGACAATATTGTTGCAAAACAAAACTAATTTGTTTGCATAACAGCCAACGTATAAAGCTTAGCTAAAATTACTAATCATCGTACATCTAAATTTAAACATGTATTTACTATGAATTGTTTCGTATTATAAAGGGCATATGTCACATTATAGACATCATTACACGATTAATCAAAACAGTATCTAGTACAATCAAAAAGCACCAAAAGAAAAAAATATAAACAACAACACATCAAATAATCAAACCTTAACAAATGGTTATTTATAGCCTATCTTGCTCATTCTTGTGAAAATTAGAGGTGATCTATATCTCTTTTGAGTCCAGCATCCACCTTGAGGTAGTCATAAAAACATTATCTGAGACAAAATGTTCATTCCTATTCCACACTAATATTGAAGATAAAGTCAGCTCCAAGTTGAATCGTTTCGGCATATTCCCCTTTCCAGACTTTTCCGGGACCAGCAGAAGACAAGTGACCATATTCTAAAAGGGTGTTACATTAAAACACAGAACATTATTATCTTATTCTTATGTACACAGATGTACAGAGCCTGTAGATCTGTTGTTGGTGCCTCACAGAAGGATGCCTGTGTCACCTACATGCTGGCACCTGCTACGTGAAAAACATGCTGAACCTTAAAGGAGCATGCAAAGTCATCAGACTATTTTTGTGCCCACATTTACAAGTCTTTGGTACACCACCGTGCAATAAAAAGTACAGGACCAAGATTCACACAAGAGTTACTGAATAGAATACCTTAATATAAAATTGTCATATGTGTCCTTATACACCATATACGCACATGCTCTTACCCTTTACCTAATTACCTAGATGGATTATGTGGCAAATGAATAATTATGCGTAAAATGCCACAGGCTCATAAACACATAATTCTATTGGGCTTGCTTTCTGTGTGATTCTTTACAGAGGATGCTGAACAGAAAGGCATTGGCTGTAAAAATTAGATGGCAGCTCAAAGCACACTTGAATGTTCTTTTTCATATTTTTGCTGCAAGGGTCTCTTTTCCCTTGCCATGTCACCAACGGAGACCCAATCTACATAGTTATGTAGACTCCCCATTACTCTACTCTTTAGCAGGATGACTTGCTGATTTGGAGCAATGTTGCTGCCATAAAGCACAGCTACTACGACTGAGACATTGACGTTCGTGCAAAAGGGTGACCTTTTCGTATAGTGGGGTGATGGCTCAAAGTTGGCCATTTTGGTGATGCACTGCTTAGCATGACTTTGTGGTGCTTGTGAATCTAACTGTCATAATTGTGAGTTTTTTGTGTTAAATCTAGCATGTCCTGTTCCCCATTAAAAACAATTTGTACCTTCCTTAAAAAATTGTCATATAAAACAAATACTGTCTTGCTTAATCCCTCATTTTCTGGTTTGGTCTAATGATACAGGAGATACATTTTGAGGTTGTAAATGGGAAAGATCCTTTGCTATCCTAGATACCTGTTTTTGAGGTTCCGATAGCAATTTGTCAAGCGTGTTTGAAATGAATGATTTCAACGAGCATCATCACAGCATCTATGGAATGATCTTCTAATAGCAATTTATTACATATACTTGATATCCCCAGCTCTTTATGTAAGTTTTCACCTTCATCTTTCTGTATGTATGATATTATTGTAAGTGGTAGTAATTGTACCTGATCAAGTATGTCATCGATTTGCGAAAGGGATTCGAGTTTGAATGAGAAATTAACCAGTTCCAAGCATTGCTTTTGAGCCTCTCCCATGACTTTTAAATCTGATTACATTTCTTCAAATGATACTACTTGGTTGGATAATAAATCAGATTTATTTATGAGTGTCTCAGATTTTATTCAGTATAGAACTTACTGTGCCCATTGTTGCCAGTACTGGGTAGGAGGGCATCGATCAGGTGTGGACATCCC
Organism: Lissotriton vulgaris; assembly: GCF_964263255.1. NCBI lineage: Eukaryota > Metazoa > Chordata > Amphibia > Caudata > Salamandridae > Lissotriton > Lissotriton vulgaris. Next base: position 408,547,863 of record NC_141699.1, on the reverse strand, counting down.
ACAGGAGCTGCTCAGATCGACCGCAATGCAGCAAGAGTGCAGTCCAATGCAGGAGTTTGGGCACAGCCAGCCATTTCTGCTATCAACAATGGTGGCGGCATACACTGCGGTTTGCAGCAAAGGGGAGGGGTGCAGGAGTACTCTGAATAGGTGCTGTTGCCTTTCTGGCATGGTCCCTTAAAGATGCCAGGGTAGTTGTTAGGTCTTATGGGTTCTTTATCAAAGCATGAAAGATTTATTCTAGTGGCTCTTCTCTTCACTTAGAACTGATGTGGAAATGGCTTGAATGGGTTGTTTATCTCTTGGCCAGCGCTAACACAACTCTCTTCAGCTGGCACAGTAGATGCATTTTAATATAGATCACCCATAAATTCTATTTCCAATGATAATCTCAACCAAGAATGGTGTTAATGTCATCAGTGCACTCTTTAGTGGAGAAGTGTGGCTCAATGGTTAGAGCGGCAGACCCTGATGCAGAGGTCTGACCCCGGACCAGGGTTCAATTCCCGCCGTGGCGGATCTTGGACTCAATCTCCCCGGACCTGATAATTCTCGCCTCGGTGCCTATTCCAATCATGGGTCCCACTCTGCAACTCTGGGCAATAGCTTGCTTAGTCTCCACAACGGCCCGAACAGCGCTAGGATGCCTGGCTTTCACCCTGGGGGTGCCCAGGAGTGGGCAATTCACAGGGAGAGGCCAGGAAGGGGTGATACGTGCGCTATACAAGCAACACTACATTTACATTTAAGAATAGTTTCTGAAAGAAATGTCTACATTTCGGAGGGTGTTTATTTGCACCAAGGGCTTTATTTTCATGGAAAAAAGAGGGTGCTTTCCTGATGACCAGCAGTTATTCCACTCTTGTTGCTTCTTTGTGGAGATCCCTGCATGCTAACAACTCAGAGTTTTCTCCATGGAGGTTTTCAGACAATTATGATGCTGCATTTTGCACCCGTGGTAAAGCTGCTCGAGCTAGGTCCAGACCTTTCTTCTATTGCAATAATCAGTGCCCACTGAATGCCCTTCGCACACTACTAGGCAGGTATTGTTTCAGATATTTGAGTTTACTAGACACTGGAGGACTCTGCATGATTATCGAGAAAGCTTCATTGGGTCTAAAGTTTTCTTCACCAATACTGGGTTTATCAGCACCAATTTCCTAAAGGAGAAAAATGACAAGAGGGACTGATCAATCACTAGTTTGAAAAAAATGTTTATTAAGGTGTTTAAAGGATTATGTTTAATGCATTAACCTATTGGAAAATTGTTGTTTCCCAAGAGTCTTTACACGTAACCGCTTTTGCATTAGGTATAAGGACCTTATTTTGAAACATCAAAACATCCCACTACAACAAAGAATGTCTATGTATTAAATCCAATGTAAACTTCCCATATAAAATATATTCAAAATTAAAAAAAATACATCACATAAAGAGAACAGCGTACAACTGAACTGCACCAAACATACTGAGAAAAACAAAGGAGCAAGTAGAAAGGAAAACGTAAGAATACATCTAACAATCTTCCTCTTGGCTCTCTACATTGTGAATCTGTGTCTGATGCAGAACTGCTGCCAGATGGACAGCCTTCACCTCCTAAGTGATGACTTGTGAGGAGAAGGGTGATTCATGCAGTTACACCACTTCAAGTGCTTCTACTCTTTTATGAGCCCCCTTGGCCTCATCAACGTCCCTTTAGGTGGTTCTTGGGTCACGTGATGTTTTACCAAGTTGAGAATCATGATCTGATCTTTTAAAGCTGTTTGGGCCTTTAGAGGTTTGTAGGGCAGACCAATCAGATGGAAAATGTTTAGAATGGGGTCTGAGTTCACTTTAGGACTCTAAAGTTAACATTGTCAGCTTTCTTTGTTCCCTTATATATGCAAATAATGCACCCATTGAGAGTTTAGCTGTTGACAGAAAGCCTATTGTTTGCAGCCTCTTGGAGAGTGTTCATGGTAAAACAATATCTACAACATGATTTACTTCCCTGTGCCTGTTAACCTGGTGCTCACTCTTCTGGTTGATTGGGAAATAAATGTGTAGACTTAAAGCACCCCAGCCTTAAAACAACAATGCTCGTTCACCTGATCAGCTGCAGAAATTGCTTGGACATTTGGGTGTTTTGGCATTGGTTCTTTTTCCTGGTGAAAATAAGTCCATTCCCATTCCCATTGTGTATTTAGCCCATCCTAATCACTGTGTGCTTTTTCCTACACACATGCTTATGAAAATCAGACCATTGAGCATGCAATCGAACTCCTCAACGCTTTGTTGCTTTCTGAGGTCACGTTAAAGCATCCAATTTGGCTCATTGGCTATATGTGGTAATATCTATGGCATCTATCTTCTCCCCTTCCCAGCCAAGGTCATTGAGAAGGCCATCAATGCCCAACTCTGAGTTTATCGAAGCAAACCACATCCTGGACCTCTCCCAATCCGGATTCCGAAGCAACCACAGCACTGCGACTGTGTTCCTCGCCACAACAGATGTCTGCACCCTCCTCGACCAAGGCAAAACTGCAGCCCTTATCCTTCTGGACCTCTTGGCCCCATTTAATACTGTATCTTACCGCACCCTATGCACAAGACTCCATGACGCGGCATCCGCTACAAAGCCCTGGAATGGATCCACTCCTTCCTCACTGGCCTAGCACAGAGAGTTAGACTACCACCATTCCACTCTGAACCCACAGAGATCAGCTGTGGAGTCCCTCAGGGCTCCTCCCTGAGCCCATATCTCTTCAACATTGACATGCTTCGCTCACAGCCATCGCCAGGAACCACAGACACAACATAGTCTCCTATTCTGACGACACCCAGCTGATTCTCTCCCTCACCAACAAACTCACAGTCGCCAAGAGCAAATTCCATGATGGGATGAAGGCTGCCTCCACCTGGATGAAAAACAGCTGTCTCACGGTCAAATCAGAGAAGACTGAAGTCCTCCTCATGGGCTCCATCCCCTCCACCTGGGATTACTCCTGGTGGCCTGCAGCACTTGGAACCACTCCCCACTCCCCACTCCCACAGACCACGCACGAGGTTTCAGCATCATCCTGGACTCGTCACTCACCATGAGCCGCCAAATCAATGCCATCTCATCATCCTGTTTACACACAATATGCCTGCTCTGAAAGATCTTCAAGTGGATCCCCACCAAGCCCAGAAAGAAGGTCACCCACACACTCATCCGCATCAGAATCGACTATGGCAATGCACTCTACACCGGCATCAGCCAGAAACTCCTCAAAAAACTGCAGAACTTTCAGAACGCCTCCGCCAGACTTCTGTTCAACATCCCCCCGCCGCAGCCACATCACCGGCCACCTGAGAGAACTCCACTGGTTCCCAGTCAGCAAAAGAGTCCCTTTCAAGCCCCTCACACATGCATTCAAAGCCCTACATGATGCAGGACCTGCGTACCTTAACCACCGCCTCGCATTTCACGCACCCATCAGAGACCTAATTTCCACCCAACTGGCCCTGGCTACCGTCCCACATATCCTCAAGACCACGGCCAGAGAAAGATTCTTCTCCTACCTCACAGCAAAGACCTTGAACTCCCTCCCTCAGGCAATCACAGTCACTGCCTCATTTCAGGAAAGACCTCAAGACCTGGCTCTTTGACTGAACCTAAGCACCTTCGATTGACCAGCAGTTCTCTCACCCACCCCCCACACCCCATCCCCTCTCAGCACCTAGAGACCCTTACGGGTGAGTTGTTGCACTCTACAAGACAATTGATTGATTAAAGTGTTGATCCAAGTAAGTTTGAAGGACATTCTGTTTTGGAAGCAGTAGCCTCTGTAGCATTCATATTGGGAGGTAGTTTGTAGGACATCATGAAGTCAATGGATTGGTCACAATCTTAACTTTTGACATTTTTCTACTTAAGACCATCCTCAAGTGAAGTTTTGAAAAGTGTTACAAGCGTTGCTTTTATTTTGCATAATGTTCGCATCCGGACCTTGATATAAAATACAGATGTATCCCTTTATGGATAGGAAATCTATATTATATGAAATGCACAGAGGCTAACATAATCTTGTCTTCTCTTCGCCCTCTTATATTGTTTTGTCTCAAGAATTTTAATCTGCTGTGGCTATCTGAGTGGTGATCCAGCGAAAGCGTGTGTAAAATTTGTGGGCTCAGACATGAGCAACCCACCACACTATGAACACAATTATTAGCCACAAAATTCACAATTACACAAAGTTTGGCCCATAGAAACTCTACAATAAAACATAATCAATAAAGGCCCTCTGATAGATCTTTGTAAGAGGTAATAGGGATTCAGATAACAAGAGACAGTAAGCCTCTCCTTCATGAGGACCTGTAATAAAGAAGTGTCTATCTAATAACAATATTCACACAATATCAATAATAAGTAAGGACAAACACTTAGAATAGTCTTTAAAAACCTTTATCTAAACTTCAAGAATGGTCAGAGCACAATAATACATTAGAATCATTTGATATCGGTAATTCATTTGTATACAGGTAAAATCACAATATAACACAGCTTAGAGCAAAATATATCATCAAATAGCATCATGTGTGAGGGGAGAGAGTGAGAGAGAAAAAACACTAGCAAACACAATATGCAATTCAGAATCATACAAACTAAAATCTGTTGTGGATTATTCAGAACCAGGTCACAAGATGAACCCGAAAGAATGCTAGAGTACAGCGTACAATAGCCGGAGTCATTAGTTCGTCAGCTGAAAGATTCTACCTGCTCAACTTCACAAGCCGGTAAAGTACGGAGGTAATGAGGAGAGTTCAGTTCAGGGAAATCAGAGTTCAAACTGACACCATGTCAAGCTCAGGATTTGCAAGGAAAATAGCCGCACACATCCTTTTCCCACGGAGCATTTAGACTTTCCGACATTATCAGTTCCTGTCCCCAACATAACTTTTTTGCAGCTAGCATGATTTCCATTGGTCAAAATCCATGGTGCCACCGTGGCGTGATTGTTTTCTAACCCAAATTGTCCGGAACCCATACATAATCCCTTTGTACAGTGTTCACTCTTCTCTAAGAATGTTCAATATCACTTCCCTTCAGAAATAGAAAAATGCATTTTCAACCTATTCATGTCCGCTTCGCACGCTTTCCTCTAAGCTTGCAACAAAGTTGTTACAGTTTTCTTGTCACAGAGAAAATTTCCATTATTCAAACTACAGGAAAGAAACTCCAGCGATAATACTCATAGCTACAATTTAATCAGGTCAGCATTTGTAATCTGTGTGAAGGAAATAATGAAAACTAAATACATTTTGAATTTCGAGGCATACATGGAAAACTACTAAATCATAATTTTCTAATGAATAATCACGCTAATATCGAAAACATTTAGAGACATAAAGATGCATAAGATAGAATATAAGAAACATAATTTCCATTAAACTTTAAGCATTATCTAATAACTATTCATAAAAATGCAAGCAACCACTTTCCCTTAAAATTACATGTCAGAGAAAACATGAGCAAAAATAATTTTACGTAAACGTTTTCATAATCATAGTTTGCTAAACTACGAATTGCATTATTCCTTTTTGCATTATTATCAGAGGACATTAGTACGTTTTCTCTCTCTGTTGTGAATAAATCAATTCAAACCAGTTCGTGACACCTCTGCATGCTTTTACGATGCAGTTTTAAATGTTCACATGTTTTCGCAAGACACTCTGTTAGTCATGTACTCTGTTAGTCATGTTTCTTAAGAAAGGTATTAGTATCACACCCAATGAGAAGATTTGATTGAGCAATTCATTTAAAAACAATTTCGTAAGTTCAGTGGCCAGTCATACAATTTCTTGTTGGCCCTGTTTCTTTCACAGCAGAGGAAGCTATTTGAGTTACGCTGACCTATACTTGATGTGTTTACTTTGTGACATCACAGTTTGTGAGCCCATGCTTCTGTCATACTGCAGAGTTGAGTGGCATTAAAAATACTTATACATTGCATTAGCCTATGCATCTTTAATGTAATTATATTTTCCTTGTCATAAAGTTTAAAGCTACATTTTCATTGACCCACTGTGTGAACCAGGTTCAGTGGCTATAATTTACAGAAGTAGGCTAGAGGAGCAGGAGGTGAGATTTTTAACTTGTTCCATTTTCCAAACTCCAAATATGTTAACATTAGGGGTTGAGCTTGAAAGCACTTCTGCACATTGTGTACAATTTCTGAGATGTTTTGGCATTGAGCCTTTTTTTGCATTTACTCCCTTGTGGGAAAAGAACGGGGTTAACAATCTATTTTTTAATAGATTAAATTGTACAGAATGAAAGGTAAAATATTCGAAACTATGGGGTATTTGAGAATGGGGATACATTTGGGCCTGTTTGAATTGAGAAAAATCATCATGACAACAAAGTATTTGTTTGCTCTTATCTTGTTTTCCCCCCTAAAGATTCCAGTCCAACTGAAGGATGTCAGAAGGACAATGACTCTCCCAAATACGAAATTTGCAGATTTACACATGCTTTGAAACCTGTTGTATTTCTATGAGCTATTGCATGTGATAGAGCAGGACACAGCTTAATTGGTTCATTAGACAGGGCAAGAATATCTAGGCATGGTAATGTGATGAAATTTAGGCACACATATCTTGCAAAAGTCATAAGATAATTTATTTGACAAATAAAGGCAAAGACGTTTTTGTTTATGCCACCTTTATTATACCCCGGATAAGTTGGGTAATTTTGGTTAAAAGGGAGGGTTTTGGGAGGATGGCAGGGGTAGAGGGCCAGCTATTCTAGTTCATATTATTTATTATTACAGGCTGCCCGGTATTGAATGAATGATGGCGTTAATGATTATTAGGATCTTGGCCATTTCTACTAATTTAATATCTTTGATACTGCTAAAGTTTTTCATATACCGAGCCTATATTATAAGCCCAAAGCTAGTATAATAATGAATGGTGACCTGTAAGAAGAGTTCAGTATCTCATGTGGACAAAGAAGATGTTTGCTTTCTCCAGGTTTGTTCGAAACATATTTGTATGTATTTGGCCTCTATCACAAAATATTAGACAAATAGACATTGCCACCTTTTCCTGTAATGAATGGAGTTTTACTTACTGTCTAGCTATCATAAAACGATAATAAGTCAGAGATAATGTATTGGAATATAGCGCACCAAACTGCCCTTATTAAACTTTCTCTAAAGTATTTAGGGGACGGGAAGAAGGGGTACATATCGTTGACCAAATAGTACAAAAATATTAATTATAAAATGACCCTTTTTAGGATAATTTAAAAGTTAATTTTGCTTGCTGGATATCTATCCCACAATCATGGAAATACTTAATGTAATTAAAATTTCTGTCTAAAACCGCAATGTTTAATACAGCTCTGCTTTTTTGACAAGGCCGTTCTTGGTATGTGTCTCTATCAGCTGCTTAGGTGTAAATGAGGAAACAAAGAAATTAAAGTTACCTGGAAGAAGCTTAGGAGAAAGATAATAAAGGGTCGCTGGACGTTTGCAGACCTACAGTTCAATCAACATGCTTTATCATGCCATGATTCAGTCTAGCGAATTTCCTGGCTTAGTATATATATTCCACCAAATCGTAATTAAAAGATGACATTTCTGACTAGGAGGTATTTTTGGTTGATTTAGAAGGATGTCTGTAAGAAATGCGGACTGCACTTTGACCAACAGGCATTTTTGGACTCGCCATGGGCACCACTAGTGAGGATGGGCAAACCACTCTCGGAAATAAAAGCGCTTGTGTTATAGGGACCTAGCTAATAGGCACCGGAGTAATCAATCATGGCAACCTTCGAACTGGAGTAACTTTCAGAGCACTACAAAAAGTAGATTGTCTTGAGTTAATTATGCTCAGTTTTCTTGGCCCACTAGAAACTCACTGGACATCTGGAGCTGAAAGGGAATTGGGAGGGAATCTGAGTCTCGTCATTAATGCAAGAGGTGAGATGTCGAGCATCCTCGGATTCTAGCTATATGCCCTTAATGGATGCCCAGGTGGCTGACATGTGCACACTGAATGTCCTGGACTTCTAACATTTTCGAAGGCTGCATTTGTAACCATAGAGAACTTTATTGTGAGTGAGTTCTAATGTAATAATGTACTAATTATCCATGGGGTCATACATACATATATATGAGGTCAATTATCCATGGGATCATATTGGGTTAATTTGAGATAATTATTGTTGGGTTTGCATGTTCATTGTCATATAATATTAGAGGCAAGCATACAGACTTCACCAAGTTGGCCAGTGTCCCCAAAGTATGAATGTTTGTTTTTGTGTGTATAGTGTTGCATGAGATTTGGAATGTTGGTTGGGGCCAGATATACACAACAATATGAGCTTCTCCCTAAAATTGGTAGTGGGATTAGCCGTTGCCCTTTCTATTTCTTTCCTTACATCCTTTCAGGTAAAGATATAGTACATCAGTTAACTAAGAAACATACCAGACCTATGAGATGAGATAGGATGAAGATTTAACTTATCTTTTTCTTTAAAGAAATGTGGGCTGTATTGATCTTTTCATTCCTTAAGAGTAATTGTAGCTTAAAGCTAGAAGTTCAGTGATCCTCCCTCCAAGAACAGATTTAAGTCTGCCCAACTAAACTTTATTTCAGTATCAGTCATTTGCACTTACTTGTTTTTCTGAAGTATCCCACAACATTAAGATCTGTATTTGTAGCATTAAGCTTAGAAAGGTTGTTTGGTTTCTTGTTGTTTGATGAAGTATATTTGGACAAAACATAATAAAAATGAATAAATCTGATTTTAAAGAGAAGAGGAAATCACAGTGACATAAGTTTGCCATTGACTGTTATTGCTTGGAAGTATACAGTTATTAAATGAAAGCATATGTCCACCAGAACTAACAGTGGTAGAAGTAGGTTGGAAGATTTTCCACATTGAATTAGTTATTGCTAGTGGGAGAGATGGATATAACAAAGTTGACAATGTTTGGACTTCAATTAAAAAAACTGTGTAGCTCCAAATGTAAGGCACCATTTAATATGATTTTAGAGATTACTGATAAATTCTAAAATTAATCTGTCAAATGAAATGGTGTGTGGAAAACAAAATAGATTTGGTGCAGTTCATAGTTTTACTCTGGCTTCTTGTGAAGCAGTAATGTGTATTGTACCTTTTATACACAGAAACCTAAGAATGGAAAGGGGCGACCGAATCGGTCCCCCCGAACTTATGGCCGAGTGCCTCGATCCCCCCGGGAAGCCGTTTTGGGCGGGAGGCGCGTCTCAGCTGGTATGCCCGAAGCGGCGTAGCTGGGGCGCGCTCGTTCCCGCCCTAGAATGGGCTGGCCTAGACACCGACGCAGCCAGCCACGCCCTCAGGGGCAGGCAGGGGCGGGTATACGCCCGCCCTGAAGACGGATAAAAAGGGACGCAAGACCAGAAGACATCCTCTTGTTCTTGTGCTCTGAAGCTGCACCTCCTCGCTGCACGTGAGCTCGGGACAGAGCGAAGAGCCAATTTTGAGCGTTTTAATCTCTCTCTTTGTCTTTTAGATACTTCGTCGAAAGGATGCCCAAGAAAGGAGCAAAGAGAATGTCGACTGACCAGTTGGTTCGGGCACTCATGAAGGACATGTCCGAAATTAAGAAGCGGTTGGCGGAGCGAGACGGCGAGGAGGGATCGGGGCGTCCACCGGCCGGAGGGAAGCCAAAGAGGCCGAGAAGGGGGCCGGTCGGGGGAGACGTCCCGGTTCCCTGTTCTCCGCTCGAGGCGCCAGCCCCGGTACCGGCCCCGGTACCGGATGAGGGGAATCCGATTCCCGTGATAGTCACCCCGACGTCTGCCGGAGATATGCCTCCCGAGTTGGCGGCGCAGTTAGCAGCATGGTTGGGGGACAGTAATGGGGGCGCCATGGCTACCGAAGCGCAAGCACTCATAAAGCAGTTGCGCGAGAAACGTGATACAGCCAAGGTGCCCGCGCCGGATGCGGCGATAGACAAGCCACGAGGGACGGAAGCAGCGTCCGGTGCAGGTAAGCGGCCATTGCCGATTGCAAGGGATGAGTCAACACCCTCTCGTAGAGAAAGATTGGGGCAACATGTTCCTTTGCAAATAAAGGAAAAGATTTGGGCGGGGGAATACGTTAACATTTTCTCCCTGCTCGTTGATCACTATGAGGTCGAAACTGTTAAGGGTCAAAAGGATCTGATGCATCCGAGTGTTTGGCGCGCAAAAATGGCCGCCTTTAAAGTGAATGAAAATATTGGTAACTGGGGTAATGCTTGGGGAATTTTCACGGCAATTTTGGGGGAACGTAGGCCTGATTTGCTCCCTGAATTTCCAGTATATCAGTCACGAATTATGGGGTACTCGACATCACACCAAGGTAACCAATGGTTCTGTTATGACAACCTTTTCAGGAAAGCGATGGAGCATAACAAAAGTTTAACCTGGGACTGTTACGATTCTTTAACATGGAATAAGATGAAAGAGTCGGGAATGTTGAAAGTGCCATTGGTGGGGAGTGCTGTTAGTGAGTCCTCCCGCCAAAATGGGGGGACACCCTTTCGGTCAGGTACGGGTACAGACGATTACCCGAGACCCGCCGGCAATACAGGGAAGAGGGGGTTCTGTTACAATTTCAACAGAAGCAAATGTACTAGGCCCCCGGGATCTTGTAAGTTCAAACACGAATGTAGTGGTTGTGGGGCACCCCATCCTGAGTCCTCGTGCAGAGCCAAATCGGGTGAGAATGGGAGTAGAGGAGGCGCTAAACAGGTCTAATATAGTCCGAGGGGCGCCTTTACCAACCCCGATTGATACCCTGGCGATGATTCCCTGGCTCAGCGAATACCCAGATCGTACTTCTGCTGGGGTGCTACGAAACGGTTTTTCATATGGTTTCCGCATCCCGGTGGGTAACTTTCAGGGTGTCGGGACGTGCAAAAATCAACTTTCCGTCTTGCAGCATACTACTGTAGTACAGGATAAGATCCGGAAAGAGGTTACCCGAGGTCGGGTTGCTGGCCCGTTTCCTGTCCCCCCGGTACCGAACTTTGTTTGTTCTCCTTTAGGGGTGGTCCCCAAGAAGGACCCGGGTGAGTTTCGATTGATTCACAATCTATCAGCCCCTCATGGCCTTTCTGTAAACGATGCAATTGATCCAGAAATGTGTTCGGTGCGGTACGCATCATTCGATGAGGCCGTAGCCATTTTGAATCGCCTGGGGCCCGGGACGCTGATGGCGAAATCAGATATCGAGTCAGCGTTCCGTTTGCTCCCGGTATACCCGGATGACCAACGTTTGTTGGGATTCATGTTTCAAGGTTTGTATTACATGGACAGGTGTATGCCAATGGGGTGCTCGATATCTTGTGCTTATTTCGAGAAATTCAGTAGTTTTCTGCAATGGGTTTACACGAAGAAAACAGGTTTTCGGAATGTGATGCATTACCTCGATGACTTTCTGTTCCTTGGGGCTGCTGGGGATGATGAATGTGCCCGGGCCTTGACTGAATTTTGTGTTTTAATGAATCAATTTGGCGTGCCGTTGGCACCAGGTAAAACTGTGGGTCCCACGACTTGCCTCGAGTTCCTCGGGATCGAGTTGGACTCTAGTGAGGGTTGTTTTCGTTTACCAGCTTCCAAAGTATCGAAATTCAAGACAGCCCTGCAAATGTGTATCACTGCATCTAAAGTTACGCTGCATCAACTGCAGCAATTGGTGGGGAAGTTGAATTTTGCCTTAAGGGTGATCCCGATGGCCCGCCCCTTCTCCCGTTCGATTGCACAGGCGATGGTCGGCCTAAAGGAGGGTCACCATCGCACGAGGTTATCGGCCGAGGTCCGCCAAGACATGCGTATTTGGTTAGCATTTTTGGCGGATTTCAATGGTCGAGTCGTCTGGAACAAACCGGCCTTGTCCTCTGAAGAGCTTGGTCTATGGACGGATTCAGCGGGAAGCATGGGTTTCGGCGCCATCTTCGGCACAAAATGGTCGGCACAAAAGTGGCCAACATGGTGGCACGATGAGGGGCTGACGAGTAATATTGCTTTCCTTGAGCTGTTTCCTATTTTGGTGGCCCTCAGATCCTGGCCCGATGGATTCAGAAATCATTCTGTCATATTTTGGTCTGACAATATGACCGTTGTAGAATGCATTAATAGTCAGGCAGCACGTTGTAAAATGATTTTGAGGCTGCTTAAAGAAATTGTCTTACTGTGTATGCAACTGAACGTGGTATTCAGAGCTAAACATGTCCCGGGGGTGATGAATCAGGCTGCTGATGCACTGTCTCGTTTTCAAATGCAGGCTTTCTCGGGTTTCCTTCCCTCGGCGGACCCCGAGCCAGCACCCTTTCCCGAAGCTCTCTGGTCTCTCGGTGCCCCGAACTTCGTTACCTCGTGGGAGAGAGTCTAGCACCAAGGACGAGGAAGGCATACGAAGGGGCGTTTCGGGCTTATTTGGCCTTTTTGGGGACTGAGAGAGGGGGACTTTGGGGGCATGAGGATTGGGTAGTACATTTTCTGATGTCCTTGCGTAAGGCTGGGAAGTCGGTGGCTACAGCCCAGAGGCATCGTGCTGCCATCTCCTTTGTTGCCAGGGCTCATAATATCCAGGACCCGACAGCGTCTTTTGCTGTACAGAAAGCGCTGCGTGGGTGGCAACGCCTTGAGGGTCGCAGAGTAGATGAGAGGCGCCCGATAGGTCTGGATAGGTTGTCCCAGTTGCTGGCCACACTCCCCGACATATGCTCGTCTCAGTTCGAGGCCTGTTTGTTCCGAGCCGCTTTTACGCTTGCATTTCACGGGGCTATGAGGATAAGTGAGCTGGTGGCAAGGAGCAAGCAGGATGTGGCGGGGGGTTTGTGCCGGCAACACGTTCAGATCAGGGGTGAGACTATGACGGTATCCTTTGTCAAGTCAAAAACCGATCAAAGTGGGGTGGGAGACTGCATAGTCATTCGCAGGATTCCAGGGTCCTCCATGTGTCCGGTGAGGTGTTTAGAGGATTACCTAGCACAAAGGGTGGCATCATGGGGGGGGACAATGTTGAGACACGCGGACGCCACCCCACTGACAAAGTTTCAGTTTCAGCGGGTGCTCGCGATGTCAATTACCGCAGCAGGCTTGAACCCGGGTGAGTTTGGGACCCACTCCTTTCGGATAGGGGCTGCCACTGAAGCTGCAGCCAGGGGTCTTAATGTGGAACAAGTAAAACGAGTGGGGCGTTGGTCCTCCAGTTGTTATAAGAGGTATGTGCGGTTGCACATGTTGTGAAGCTGTAATAATGTACTCACGCTTCTTGTCTTTTGTTTGGTTTTCAGTTACGCAAGCCTTCGAGGCGGGGCGGACTATGCAGTCGACCCAACACCGGGCCAGCGGTCAGACATCACCGGCTGTGAGAAAGGAGGTGTGGGTCGTGGGCCACTCATACGTGAGGCGTGCCGCAGACGTATTCAAAGCAGGTGACATGATTCACGTAGCTGGGGAATACGGGTACAGGATGTCCTTCTACGGAAGGGGCGGTCTCTGTATTGACCAGTTTCAAGCTTACTTTGAGGGTTTGTTAGGGCGGATGAGGTCACCGCCGTCTATAGTCATAGTACATTTAGGGGGCAATGATTTGGTCACCACCGGTAGACGACTTCTCCTGGAGGCAATGCTTTCCACCGTAAGTTGGTTGGCGAGGAAAGTTCCGGGGTGCATAATTGCGTGGTCTCATATGATCCCACGAAAAGTGTGGCGGGGGGCTGTTTCGATCCCTGCTTAGAACCATTCTGTTAGAAAACTTAATAACAAAGTGAGTAGGTTGTTTCGTTCCAGGACATTGCATTCTATCTCGCACGGTTGTATTAATGATGACAGTATGTATCTAGGGGATGGTGTGCATTTGTCTCGGGTGGGAAATGAGTTACTCATAGGAGACTTCTTAGCATGGTTAAAAACGTTGGTACATGACCTTTAGCTAGGAGTTTTGTGGGGGGCCCGGATAGCCGGTCAACTATCCGGGCCTGTGGCGGTAAGGTCATGATCGGTGAGCACTAATTAGTAGATCCCTATGAGTGGGCGTCACCCAACACGGATGGGAGCGCTCGGGAGAGGTGGCCATTGGCCCCTCAATGGGGAGGCGGTCCCTTCTAAGGATGGGTCGCCGGAAGTAAAGGAAAGGCGGTCAAGGCCCCTTCCTTTGTAGGAGGGGTTACAGCCCCCTCCTGGGGAATTTCCCGGGGCCAGTGACATCTGCGACGGCAGATGCGGTAAGTTGTGTGGGGTTGGGATAAGGGCCACGATACCTTATAGATACCTCACACGAGTATTCGAACGACCTTTAACTGGCGTCGAGTTTTAGGTGCCCCCGTCAAGTCAAGGGAAATTGGTAGTAGTTGCACTTGAGGTACGCCTCTGTGCTGTCGCCCATCCCAAGTGGGAGGGGTAAGTCCGGTTAGGGATCTTGACACCGGTTATGACCTTGCCGTTGGCCCTTAAACGTTAGGTTGTACAATTTCAATATGTCAAGAAATGTTTTGTAGGTTGCTAGTTCGGCTAGGAGAACCTCTGTATTAGAGAATCTGTTAAGGTTAGCCAAACATCGCAATATGGTAATGAAATTGTACATAACATGAAACGTTTAATGTTTTAATTTTGTTTTAATAAATACGGCCGGGATGGTCACTCCATCCCACTTCCAAAAACTTCAAGAACTGTTTCCGGTTTCACTCCTTTTGGGGATTGTGTTGAGAGGGGGTGGCGGGTATCTCGGCTATATGGAAAGGGGCGACCGAATCGGTCCCCCCGAACTTATGGCCGAGTGCCTCGATCCCCCCGGGAAGCCGTTTTGGGCGGGAGGCGCGTCTCAGCTGGTATGCCCGAAGCGGCGTAGCTGGGGCGCGCTCGTTCCCGCCCTAGAATGGGCTGGCCTAGACACCGACGCAGCCAGCCACGCCCTCAGGGGCAGGCAGGGGCGGGTATACGCCCGCCCTGAAGACGGATAAAAAGGGACGCAAGACCAGAAGACATCCTCTTGTTCTTGTGCTCTGAAGCTGCACCTCCTCGCTGCACGTGAGCTCGGGACAGAACGAAGAGCCAATTTTGACCCACCCACCAGCCCCTGAAGACAGCCAGTTGTGTGTAATAAAGTTGATTAATTTTGTTTCGTTTTCGTTTCCAGGTTGTAGTGCCATGTTGATTTTGAGTTAATAAAGAATGTTCGTTTTGAGTATGTTTGCCATTAAAGATATTCAGTTAAGTGTCGAATTTTGATGTATGCTCTTTCGGTCATAGTGGCCAATGTATTCTTAGGTTAATTTGCACTGTCGTATTTATTTTGGTAGGCGATAAGGTCATGATCGGTGAGCACTAATTAGTAGATCCCTATGAGTGGGCGTCACCCAACACGGATGGGAGCGCTCGGGAGAGGTGGCCATTGGCCCCTCAATGGGGAGGCGGTCCCTTCTAAGGATGGGTCGCCGGAAGTAAAGGAAAGGCGGTCAAGGCCCCTTCCTTTGTAGGAGGGGTTACAGCCCCCTCCTGGGGAATTTCCCGGGGCCAGTGACATCTGCGACGGCAGATGCG
Source organism: Lissotriton vulgaris (assembly GCF_964263255.1). Taxonomy (NCBI): domain Eukaryota; kingdom Metazoa; phylum Chordata; class Amphibia; order Caudata; family Salamandridae; genus Lissotriton; species Lissotriton vulgaris. The sequence goes on along the minus strand of NC_141699.1, from coordinate 408,532,311 downwards.
GTAAGTTGTGTGGGGTTGGGATAAGGGCCACGATACCTTATAGATACCTCACACGAGTATTCGAACGACCTTTAACTGGCGTCGAGTTTTAGGTGCCCCCGTCAAGTCAAGGGAAATTGGTAGTAGTTGCACTTGAGGTACGCCTCCGTGCTGTCGCCCATCCCAAGTGGGAGGGGTAAGTCCGGTTAGGGATCTTGACACCGGTTATGACCTTGCCGTTGGCCCTTAAACGTTAGGTTGTACAATTTCAATATGTCAAGAAATGTTTTGTAGGTTGCTAGTTCGGCTAGGAGAACCTCTGTATTAGAGAATCTGTTAAGGTTAGCCAAACATCGCAATATGGTAATGAAATTGTACATAACATGAAACGTTTAATGTTTTAATTTTGTTTTAATAAATACGGCCGGGATGGTCACTCCATCCCACTTCCAAAAACTTCAAGAACTGTTTCCGGTTTCACTCCTTTTGGGGATTGTGTTGAGAGGGGGTGGCGGGTATCTCGGCTATATGAAAGGTGGTGCTGCAGCCATTAGTCAATCGGGACCAACAATGCACATATGTTATATTTATTTTTCAAGTTGAGCAGTAACTTTATTTTTACAATTCCATGAGTCAGTAACTTGTCCTGAAAGGGCGCAGTAAGGAATAGGGACACAACCGAAGGTGAAGCAAGTAACCGGATCAACAATGAGTGAATTTGGTCAATGAAACCTGGAGGAATGTTGCATATCTGCTGACCATGGGTGGGAGTGTTGGTGCTTCCAGGAAAGCATTTTCAAAAAGAGCATTGTTGCACTTGAGCAGAGAGATAAAAGGAGAGTAGAAGAGTGATGAATGAGACGTTGACATTTCTTGTGATGCAGTGCGGCTCCAAAAATTATTCAGAAACCATCACCTTAACCCACGGAGCTATTCACTAATTTCTCACAAATGGGCCCATAACTTTTACCATTCATTCATTCACACATGTTTTCTGCTCTGAGGATTCAGTGAAGTCTAAAAGGAGAGCCGCGGGGCTATAGCGGAATGTCTAAACTTAAAATGTATACATTATTTACACCTGCAGTTTTAATTTTAATACCATGGTTTTCTCTAAAGGAAATAATTTAAAACACCCCACTATTCATTTTCGATGTATCAGCTAGTAAAAGTTAACTAAAGGACAAGAAGACCTGCTCAATTCTCCATTAATTTAATTTCTATTTAGAGAATACATTTCCTAGCATAATCTCTATGTTCTATTTGAAAGAATAATTCAATTATACATTCATAATCCTGAAAGAAAGGTTAAATTCAAAACATTAATTTATTAGCATTACAGTTTAGAAAATAAGTAAGGACTATATTACCAAGATGGAGAGACGCAGACATCCGCAATAAGACAGAATAGTTCCCAAAGAACACCTCTCTTTCTCTCTCTCGATGTTCCCCTCTCATTGGACTTCGCACCCATTCAAAAGTTAAAGTTCAGAAATGTTTTCCGGTTCGCCCTCAGTGTCTGAATCAGTGGTGCTTTCACTCTCCTCCTGCAGATTTTCAGGCTCTGGCACACGAATAGTGTGACTGGCGTGCACCCACCTCTTGATTCCAGAACACTTAACTGCAGTGGTACTAACCAGAATAACTTGTCAAGGTTTTTGCCAACGAGGCACTAGACAATTTCTTCTCCTGTGAACCTTTATTCGAACCCAATCTCCAGGGACTAGATCATGAGCTAGATGTTTCTCTTTTGTTTGTGATTCGGTTCCCACCTGATGGAACACAGAAGTTACTTTGTCAGACAGATTTTGCAGTAATCCAGTATGATATCATCATTTATGCTCAACTGTTTATCAACTGGTACAAATGCTTGTCTTATTACTCATCCCATCAAAATCTAATGGGGACTTAATCCTGTTCTTTTATCAGGAGAACTCCTTAGGGTCATTAGAACAAGTGGCAGTGCATCGGGCCATTTTTTTCTGGTGGCCAAACACATATTTGCAATTCTGTTTTTTATTGTTCCATTTACTTGTTCAACCACCCCTGAAGCTTCTGGTCTGGAAGCACAGTGCAACATTTGACGAATGTCCAGTGCTTCACAAATCATTTGCATTAGTTCATTGTGAAATTGAGATCCATGATCTGTTTCAATTGTTACTGGGAAACCGTAACATGGCATTATCTCTCGTAACAGGAGTTTGGTAACAGTCACTCCATCATTCTTCCTAGTGGGGAATGCTTCAACCCATCGTGAAAATAAACAAATGATCACAAGTACATACCTAAGTCTGTTACATGGTGGAAATTCAATGACATTTAACTGCATTCTTGTGAAAGGACCTCCCTCCCGTCCTATGGTTCCCAAACTCATAACAGTTTTTCTTCTTGGGTTAATTTGCTGACACAAAAGGCATCTCTGACAAAGGCTCTCAGCAATCACCCTAAACTTAGGATTGTACCATGTCTGTCTAAACATTCGAATCATGACGTCTCTTCCAATATGGGCTAGACCATGATACATTCGGGACATATTTGAGATCATGTTATCAGGCATTTCTGGTCTTTTATCTTTGTAAACCCAGATTTCATCCTCTTCTCTTTGTCTACATCCTGCCTTTAACCAGTTATCCTTTTCTTCTTCACTAGCCTCTTCCTGCATTTGTTTCACCTCCTGCCATGTCTCCACTACTGTGGTTAGTATCAAAGGACTTGAAACATGTTCAGTTTGCCTATCCCGATTAATAGATGCAAGATTTTTGTCACAGTATTTTGCAATTGAATCCACATATTTGTTACCACGAGTGATATAATCATCTTTTTTATGGGCTGCGCATTTTACCACCGCTATCTTATCTGGCAATTGAATGGCATCAATTAACATTTTCACAAATTCAGCATTTCTAATGGGGGATCCTGCCGTAGTCATATAACCTCTTTGGGACCACAGTTGTCCATAATCATTGACAACCCCAAATCCATACTGACTGTCAGTCACTATGGTAATCCTTATTTATTTTCCCAACTCACATGCTCGAATCAAAGCAATCAATTCTGCAATTTGAGCTGAACGGATTCCTTTCAGACAAGATGCTTCCAAGACATCTACTACTGTACAAACAGTATACGCAGCACTCAGTACACCTTCATCTGTCCTCAGACATGATCCATCAACAAACATCACATAATCATATTCAGGTAAAGGTATATCTTTGATATCAGGTCTTGGTTTAGTGCAGTATTCTAGAACATCCAAACATTTATGATCCACTTCATCTCTCACTTCCGCATTCATGACATCAGGTAATAATGTAGATGGATTCACATTTAAACATTTTGAAATTGTAACGTTGTCTATACCTAAAATTGTCTTCTCATATTTTGTCATTCTATTATTGGTAAGGTATTGTGTCTTGGTTCTTGTGAGGAGAATGTCCACTGAATAAGGTACATACACTCTCAAAGGAAATCCTATCACTATACCTTCACTTTGTTCAATATTCATACTTGTAGCAGTTGCTGCTTTTAAACATCCTGGCAACGCCCTTGCAACAGGATCTAAAACAGCAGAAAAGTATGCAATTGACTTTCGCAGTTTTCCATGCCTTTGTATTAAAACTGACAAACCACATCCTCCCCTCTCACTGCAGTATAGTTCAAACTCTTTTTCATATTGTGGCTTTCCCAATGTTGGTGCTTCACATAGACTTGTTTTTAGCTGCTCAAAAGCTTCCAGTTCTGCCTTATTCAGTGTTATTGGGTCTTTAACATCTGCTTTTGTCAATCTCTGTAAGGGTTTAGCTATTAGTGAAAATCCACTAATACATTGTCAACAGTATCCAACCATTCCAAGAAACATTCCCACCTGTCTCTGTGTTTTGGAGGTTTCATTCCTTGTATCATTTTTATTCTTTCTAAGGTGACTTGTCTGATTCCCTTAGCAATCTTGTGGCCCAAATATTGTACTTCTTTCTGACAAAATTGTAACTTTGATGGTGACATTTTGTCCTTCATCTGCCAGATGATTTAACAATGTAACAGTGTCTGAAACACATGCATCTTTTGTTTTTGACGCCAGTAATAAATCATCAATGTACTGCACTAAAACTGACTCTCCAGGTAGACTTACATTTTCTAATGATTTCTTTAACAATTGATTAAAGATTGAGGGACTTTCAGTATACCCCTGAGGAATTCGGCACCATGCCAAAATACGGTCTCTGAATTGGAACGCAAATATTGGTTGGCTTTCAGGGGGTAATGGAACCGTGAAGAACGCATTACATAGATCAATGACAGTATACCATTCTGCATCATGTGGAATTTGATATAAAATTACTGCTGGGTTTGGCACAATTGGACAACATGGAACAATTATCCTATTTACTTTTCTCAGGTCCTGCACTATTCTGAACGTTCCGATAGGCTTTTTCAATCCCATTATTGGCGAATTACAAGGACTGCTTTCTAATTCTCTCAAAATCCCTTGCTCAATCATCTTTTCTATTACTGGTGTTATTCCTTCAATTGTTTCAGCTGTCATTTTGTACTGAGGAATATTTGGATAACGTATTCCTTCTTTCACAGAAACTTTCACAGGATCTACGTTTTTCATCAATCCAATATCTTCTCCTGTGAAATCCCACACCTGCTCTCTGACTATCACTTTCAATTTGTCAGGTATTTTCTCTCGATCAAACACGGGAAACATACTATTCTTTTCTGCTTCAAGTGTCATTGTCATTTTATACAAACTATCTTCATATGGAGTTTGAAGCTCAATGCCATCTGGTGAGCAATAAATGGCACATTTCATTTTACATAGTATATCCCTTCCAAGAAGATTTACAGGACTACTGTCACACACTATAAATCTATGCATATCTTTGAAATTTCCAATTTCAATTGGTTTTGTTAAGGACGTTTTAATCTGCTGATTAGCTACACCTACAACTTGAATATGTTCAACCGAGAGAGGAAGAATTTGAATTTCCCCTGATCTAACAGTAGAACGGGTAGCACATGTGTCCACTAGGAAAGTCACATCTACATCATTCACCTTTCCATTCACAAAAGGACCAGATTGATCTACCTCTAGAGTAGTGCCAAGCACGCACTCTCCTCCCCCTCTCAGGCACCGTCAGAAAATGTCATCCCATTCATTTCTGTCTTCTTTCATCCAATATTGCGGACATGCGTTCTGTTATTTCTTGTTACCTGATCTCCTGCGTAGAATCCTGTCTCTGTATTGTATCTCTGTAGGTTTACATTGTGAGGAAGTGGAGGTTGTGGCGCCTGACAGTGTGGATAACTACCTGTTGCTGTGGCGATGGCTGCTGAATTATCTCATTCTGCACCTGCAAATTCAATGATATCTTTTCTGGATTAACTTTCGGTGGATACTTACACTCTTTCCTCCAATGTCCCATCCTACCGCAATCATGACATGGATATTTCTTTTTTAATTCTTCTATATTTCCAGTTAATTTTGGCTTACTAAAATTTCCTTATACTCTATTTTGATTCCCTTCTGTAATTTTATTTTCTAATTGAGCTACTTGATGCTCTGCAACCTGTACTTGTGCCCACATCGCTTTCTCTTTGAGTTTTCTTTGTTTTACTTCAATTTCATCACTACAGTATTTTGCATGTCTTAGGACTGGTCTGCTGGCAACTGTTCCTTAGCCACCAGCAATCAGATTCCCCAGAGCAATCCTAGTCCCATGCCATTATTGCGTAGTTGGACTGAGCTAGAGATGAGGTGTAGTTGCATGGAGCCCAGATCCACTTCCACCCTAAAAAGCAGTGTGTAGATGATGTATAGCATGTCACCACTTTTACTACTAGCAACCCTTTGAGTAAGTTAGGTTCTACCCCTGAACACAGAGATGGATCTTGCCTGTGTCCCTGTCACCCAAAGTGAGGTGTAAAGTTAAAAAAAAATTCAGACAGGGGCTTCATCATTAGATGTGCCTTAACAGGAGGCGAGAGGTAGGGGTGGGCGGCACACCGGCTTACAAGATCCTATCAATCCGCTCTCCACCACACTAGACGAGGAAATTAAGACCTAAAGAGGCTTCTTGGGAGGATGGAGAGAAATCAATCTCCAGCTGTCAGCAGCAGATGCCATTGCAATGTGAACCTCATTGCAAAATGTATTTTTCTGTAAATTGTATTCATGTATTCGGAAAAAGTATATTCGCCCATTACTGTTAAAATATAACTTTGTCCAGTGCAGTCCTGCCCTGTTTTTCCTCCAAATGATCCCTAATCCATATACTGAAGTAATCAGGGTTCCCAAGGCCTACATGCTCCGAAGATAACCCACTTACATTCAAGAACTGTTGGCACGGAAACTGTAAAAGTCAAAGAACAAGTTTATTAAGACCCCATGGGGTGGTGGTACACTCATACAGCACCCTTCGGTAATGCACGAGGTATCACACCGAACATCGGTGTGACCCTTTCTTTTATATGATTCTACAGGTAATAAAACGTACACGCGGCACAAAGTTGCAGAACATTATGTACATATAAGGGCATATTTTGGAATACTGCCAGCTCATTGGAGGGTTTCAAACCCACTGGTCAGTTTGCGGCACAATCCTAAGGAGTGACTGGTCAGTGTGAACTGCGCATGTGTGAGCTTGACCAATACTAAAAATAGCCTGTTGCTGGGCAGACTCGAGTGGTCAATGGAACGGACAAAGGACTAAAGGGCACGCCGGCCACGAGGCCGCTCATGATCTAAGATGGCCGCCAACACATACAAAATGGCGTTTCTACGTATAGCTAATTTAAGCGGGAAACGTGTAGCAAAGCTAAGCGCTAACCCAGCCATCGTCAAAATACGACAGACGACCCTTTTAGCGTTTAGCTGAAGCTACCTCATAGTGGACATAATCAGGATGTTCATCTTCTATATCAATTAGCATTATTTGTGTTACTTCTTTATGAAGCATCATTTTGTCATGAGCAAGAGCTCGTCTCGATGGTACACAGACTGACAAGCACATAGAACAAAAAACTGGGCCACATTGGATACACAAGCAAATGAAAAACAGAATTCCCACAATGACACATAGAATCGTTAACAGTTTCCATCCCCAGGTGGTGAGTGTTGACCAGAACCATCCTGACAGAGTCCAAGTACCATTATCTGGATGTATTTCAGCCGCTATCTTATGTAGTTTAGTGATAGCATCATATACAGATGGTGAATTATCAGGTATGTAGACGCAACAGCTACTTCCGATGATTCTACATGCCCCCCCACGGTCAGCTAACACTACATCCAAAACCATCCGATTCTGAAGCGCAACAATTCTAGAAATCTGTACTTCTTCAGTGATATTTCCAAGTGCAATTGCGGTATCATTAGCCACAGCCTCAACAACACGAGTTAGTCGTCGGATCTTTCGACTGTTCAAAGCTGCCCCAACGAAAGAGAACAAACCCAAATTAAAGTCCACATATTGTTGCAAGGTAGTGTCCGTTTGATCAACATCGTCCAAGACAAGGGAGCGTTTATCACGATTTAAAACAAAGTCGTGATAGAGGATGTAGTTGTTGTGATACATTGGTGGGGCAATGAATACGGGTGGCAATACAAAAGACACATAGCAAGTGCCTGACCATCCAAAAGGAAGCTGATGATAACCCTTCGTTCCACAGATGAAGTAGGTATTTCGGGAGGTAACAAACGATATACCAGTAGGACTATCAAACGTGAGTGTGGTGTTACATTCACTTTTCCCAACAGAAATTACACCTTTATTACGTATACATAGGTCTGCTTTGGTAGCGATAACGTTGATAACATGTGCATTCGATACATTGACATTTCGCTGGTTGCTATACATTCGTGAAGCAGACACATTGTCAGGGCGGTACTCCTCATATTCAAATCGAGTACCCTCAGCTTGTGGATACCCATCCCGATCATGATGACACAATTTATTTAAACGGAAAAGCACTCCCCCTTTTGTAGGCCATCTCAAAGTAAAGAGGAGAGTATAAAATGCATTACAGGATCCATTATGTGAAAACGGGAGAGGGATGAGTGGAGTACCCCCTTTCTTCTGATGCCCAGGCAACATCCCACACACCCAGCAATTTGAAGTATTTGTCATATTGTGTGTATGATGTAGGATCTGAATAAAACTATTGTTCAGATAAGTCTGTCGGTGCCGTTCTTCATGATAAGGCAGGGTGAAATGGAAATGTTCAGATGGAGCCGGGGTAGTCGGCAGCAAATGTTCACGTGCAGGTACCACAAGTTCGACTACCCAGGCTATTACCGCAATCACTACAATAGTCAGGACAAAGAGAATGGCACCCAAGAGTCTCTTATCTTGTGCTGCTGATAATGCCATAGTTCTGAAAACCTTTGCAGAGTCTCAAATAGTTCAAATTGGTCACAAAGTGTCACATACACATGCGTGTATACCTAAAAAAAAAGAAAAATGTGGTGCTGAACTCCGAGGTAGCCGTTGTTTTCTTCTCCGGGCCAAGACGGGTGTCGCTACACTGGCAGAACTGATCCCCCCCCCTTGGAATTCCCGGTTTCCGTTTCACAAACCTGGAGCGGTGACCAACCAGTCATTAAAAATACAAAAATCTTCTTATCGAGGACGAAAGTTGTAGCGCTCTCGTCCGGCAACAGCTTGGTCCGGGAAGGCTCCCTCAACTTCGGCCGACGTCACAGCTGGGCTCTTTTCCTTCTCCAAGATCTCTTTGTAGTCGGTCAGCACAGTAGGAGTCACCAGATCCGGAGAGACACGGCGGCAGTGTGTCGAATGCACCCACTGCTTCCTGTTGGTCACTCGTACAGCCGTTCGGGTTGCAAGAAGGACCTGTTCGGGACCCTTCCACCTGGGCTCCAAACTGCTTGCTCTCTCAAACGACCGAATCATAACGTGGTCCCCAGGACGGAGATCATGGCCTTCTCCAGTAGAGTTGTCAGGGAGCGCTTCTCGAACCTGTTGATGAATAGAGAGTAAATCATTTGTTAATCGTGCCAAATAATCATTCATCATAACACAAGGCACATCATGTATTAGTCGCGGCTTAGGCACCCCCCAAATGTTCATGGGGCGCCCAAACACCACCTCATAAGGCGTAAGGCCAGTTCGTGAATGGGGTACTGATCTAAGAGAGAGTAGCGCTAGCGGCAAAGCATCTGGCCACTTCAACGATGTAGACGCCACAATTTTGGCCAGCTTAAGTTTCAACGTAGCATTGTACCGCTCGACCAAACCTGCTGACTGAGGGTGGAATACAGCGTGGAACTTCTGCTGAATCCCTAACCCCTTCAGTACATATTCCACAATCTTCCCAACAAAATGAGGCCCATTATCGCTCCACAGAAATTTACAAACTCCAAAGCGAGGAAAGAATTCCTTAAGCAAATACCTTAGCTGTTGTCAAAGCCGTATTGTCTTTCGTGGGGAAGGCCTCAACCCATTTGCTAAAGGCACATACCACCACTAGGACGTACTTCAGGTTGTTGCAGCGCTCGAGTTGGATGTAATCCATCTGGAGTACCTCGAATGGCGCAGAAGGTGGAACGAACCCTCCTTTCGGAGTATGGGTCCCCTTTCCAGGATTGTGTTGTAAACAAACCAGGCAGGTCTGCACTACTCTCTTCGCAGTATTAGCAATCTCGGGATGTTCCCAAACTCGTGTTAAGAGCCGAGTGATTGCAAGAGCTCCGACATGCGCCAGTCCATGTGTCATCTGGACCATCGCCTGCAAGTAAGCCGCAGGCAATTTCCACTTCTCCATGTCTTTGCTTCTCCAACAACCCTCGTCATCTAGTACCCCATCTGCTGCCCATGCCGCAAGTTCAGATTCAGTAGCTGATTTTTGAATATCCAATATTTCTGCTCTAGCACCACTCCATCGCTCAGCCTGCGATTGTATCACGTACATGGGGGAGCTAGTTCGGGACATAGCCGTTTGTCTTGCTATACTGTCTGCAAAGGCATTTCCTTGACCCACTTTATCCGTGATCTTTTTGTGGGCACTGCATTTTACTATCGCTACTTTCTTTGGGCCTAGCAGCGCATTTAGGAGATCACGCACTAGTTCTCCGTGCATAATGTGCTCTCCATGAGATGTCAAAAACCCACGTTCTCTCCAGAGTAGCCCGAAGTCATGTGCCACTCCAAAGGCGTACCGGCGGTCTGTGTATATGTTCACACATAAACCAGCACTCAGTTCGCAGGCTCTTGTTAAGGCTATCAGCTCTGCTGCCTGAGCCGACTTTTGTGGTATCCTAGCTGTTTCTACCACTGTCTTAAGTGTCGTGATCGCATAGGCTGCGGAAGTCGTACCATCTGGCAGCCTTAAACACGATCCATCAACCCACAGTTCCCCATCCACATCTGGAAGGGGGACATCCTGTAAGTCGACACGACCCTTTGTCTGTTCCTCGGTCAGGAAAACACAATCATGATGTTTTTCTTCCTGACCCTCCTCGGCCGGATAGGGCAATAAAGTGGCAGGGTTCAAAGTAGCGCATCTTTTCAGTGTAATATGTGGCGCCAAAAGTGTCAGCTCATATCCTGTTAGCCGTGCACTCGTGAGGTATTGGGTCTTTGTTTGGTTTAGCAGGGCATCTACTGCGTGTGGAACTAACACCAACAGTTTGTGTGATAACACTATTCCCTCACTCTGTCGTATGGCCACTGCTGTTGCTGCTACCGCTCGAAAACACCCAGGCAACCCTCGTGCTACAGGATCCAAAATGGCAGAGAAGTATGCACATGGTCTCTGCTTATCCCCGTGTAATTGCACTAACACTGACAACGCGCACCCATCATTCTCATGCACGTACAATGTGAAAAGTTTTGTGTAGTCTGGTGTGCCTAACACGGGTGCGGAACAAAGGGCCTGCCTCAACTGTTCAAAAGCCTTCTGACATTCATCTGTCCACTCAAGGGGCATTGGTGTGGCTTTGGACAGTAACGCCAGCAACGGTTTTATGATATGTGAAAACCCCATAATCCATTGTCTGCAGAAGGACGTCAACCCTATGAAGGCACGCACATTTCTCTGCGTGCGGGGGACTGGTGTGTCTAAAATTGCTTGAATTCGATCAGATGTTAATGCACGCCCCTCCTTAGACAGACCCCCCAGGATATAGCGGCATGAATTGGCAAATTTAGCGGCACAAAAATGAAAATTTAGCGGCACAAAAATGAAAATTTAGCGGCATTTAGCGGCATTTTATTTGGGTTTTTTTTCGCCAACAAACACAGATATCTTACTGTTTGAGTTATTTGCCAACATGGAGCTATGTACATTCTGTTTATTTACAATTCAGCATGGGTTCTATTCTTTACCTTTCAAGTTTTCTGATAGCAAGGTCACAATATTTCACCCATCTGCAGAATTGCTGTACATCTTGACCCAGCACACACAATGCAGTCGCCTCATTAATAGTGTGTATCCCCAATTTTAAGAAACAGGGCTTTAATAAACTAATTCTGAGCCCTAATAAGAGGAGACACAGTTTAAGAGGGAAGGATTCACAAGTATAGTTACAATTTAGAGCCGTATGAAAAGAAGCAATATCGAATAGCTGTAAAGAATTTTGCTCTGAACAGTTCCAGGATAGAATCTACACATGGGCTACTTAATTAAAAAAACATCTGGCGTAGTTAGTACTGCACGTAGTATGCCCTGTTTATCTCTGCCTAATTGAATTGTGGCACGTTTTCCGGGGGCACACACACAGCCGCACCCAAGCGGTTCACAGGTCATTCAAAGACCATTATTCATATTATGGCCCCTGCAGCGCCACTCTGCCGAGGCAATCTTCCTTCCTTCAAACAAATGTGTGTCCGGGCTGAAACTTTCACACAATGGCGAAATCAGAGTCGGCTCTGATGTGATGCCTTATTTCGTTTACTTTCCTGTGACCCTTATCCCTGGCAGTGCCTTCGTGTTGATTTATTTAGAGATTTTGCCCAATGCTAATTTTCACAATACCAACATACCCGAAGCAAAGGTATTGCCGCTCCCGCTTCCGTGTTCCTGGGCTGGAGAAGAGTCGTCGTGCCTGGTCTCCTTCCTGCTCTCCGCTCATCTGCTGGCTGTGATTGGGCATTTAAGAAGCGGGAAACGGCGGATTTCGCGGCCGTTTATGTAAATATCGCGGCATTTGCAGGGATCTGCCGATTTCGCGATTTTTTTGCAAATCGCGAAATCGCGATAAGCTGGAGGGTCTGCTTAGACAACAGATGACCGAGGTAGGTCACCTGAGGTCTACAGTATTGAAGCTTTTTCTTCGAAACCTTATGATTGTTCTGTGCCAAAAAGGAAAGCAACGCAAGTGTACTCTGTTCACATTGTGCATAAGAGTCAGCAGCAAGCAGAAGGTCATCCACGTACTGGATGAGAGCAACGCCAGACTGCAATTTAAAGGAATCCAACTGCCTTTTCAAAGCCTGGCTATAGATGCTAGGGCTTTCAGTATATCCTTGGGGAACACGACAAAATCTATACGATTTATTATTTAGCGTAAAGCCAAACAGGTATCTGCTATCAGGATGAACAGGGATGGAAAAGAACGCATTCTTTAAATCAATGACACTAAACGTGGTGGCCTTTGGTGGAACCAAAGTAAGCAAGGTCGTAATATCGGACACCACCGGGTATTGGGGAATGACAATTTTGTTGATCTCCCGCAAATCAATAATAAAGCGATAGACTTTGCCGTCAGTATCTCTCTTAAGGATCGGAAGAATAGGGCTGTTGCAAACATTATAAGGGACCTCCTCCACCACCCCTACAGAAATCAAATCCTGAACAATATGTGTCAATGCAATTTCACCTTCTCTCGAAATCTTATATTGTGGCACTCGTGGTAGAGGGGCCCCCTCCTTAACAGTAATATGTATCGGTGGAATACGCATCTCTCCCACATCCGTATCTGAGGTCGCCCATAACGTATGCGGTAGAGAGGCCAAAGCTGAAATATCTGAGATGGCGTAAAACCTGTCAGGGTCAGGATAATTGTCATTCAGAATAACCCGCACTCCCTCAGGAGCGCAACGTATTGTTGCTCGAAAATATTTAAGCAAGTCAATACCCAGGATATTATCTGGGGTATGGGGTGATAACAAGAATTGACCAAAACTAAAATATTTGTCAAGACATAGTGCAAGGGGCTTGGACAATGGGCTGGGGGAGGGTGTGCCATCAAACCCTACACATGTAATCATTTCGCCAGACAGGGGAGCCCTCAGAACCAAGTTTTTCGACAAAGCGCTACGTGTAGCTCCTGTATCGACTAGAAATTGATCAGTAGAACCCAGAATACCCGATGTTATATATGGACCCTGCTGATCTACCGGCACTTCAACTGATTCCTTACCCCATCCTACGCAGTCCTATGCATGCACATAATCCTGGTGTTCCACATTCTCTCCCTCCAAAATCTGATATTGATTCCGCCTATCAAACATGTTTCGTTCATCCTGGCCACGGCCCCTCTCCTCAACCTTTCCACGATCACTTCCGCCACCTCTCGCTCCCGTATAACCTCCTCTTGACCTTCCGCCTCCTCGACCACGCTGACTACGCTGCTCACGAAGTACCGGACAATCTTCGGCCCAATGCCCAAACTCCTTACAATAAGCACACTGATCCTCCGCTATGTCCGTACGACCATACGACGTATTTCCTCCACCCCGTCTACCTCTATCATTCCCTCTACCCTGTGTTCCCCGAACCTGCGCCAACATCACCTTCGTTTTCAATTCCTTCACCTTTTTCTCTACACTTTCTTTAGCCTCCAATTCCTGCCGCTCATAGTACTGAGCCATAGTTAACAAAGACGCTGGGGTCGCCGTGGCCCAGGAACTTTCACTCGACTTCAATCTTTTTGCAATCTCCGGTAGGAGATTAGCCACATACTTATCTACAAACAAATGCCGACCCGTATCATCTGTCAAAGATTGACCACTGTAATCATGAAATGCCTCCTCAAAGCGTGTAAAGAAATCTGAGACCGTTTCATCGGGTTTCTGTTTGCACGACGTCAACATAGTCCAATCAATCTTTTTAGAGGGAACAAGCGTCTTTAATTTAGTCAGAATAGCTGCCGGGAGATCTAGAATTAACTGACAAGGCTTACATGCTGGTTCCCTGTCTAAATCTGCAGCATTAATTTCTTTCCAGGTGCCCCCCAATGTCGTTTCATCATTATTTTTACGAATTTGTCTCCACATATCAGGTGGTAGAATTAGCCCAAAAAACAAATCTATATCCACAAGAGTCATCACACAAGACGAAATAGCCCCTTCCACCCCTTCATAAAATGCCGCCGGGTTTTTTCGAAGGTCAGGTAAAGAGTTTTTCAAAGCCATAACATCTGCTCTATTCCAAGGCGTATATACCCAGTTATATACAAAATACCCTTTCGCATCCTTCGATGATTTATCATCATCTGTACCTTCCCCTTTAGGTGGAACATACAAAGGCGCGGCTTCACGCATAGGCATAACATGCAATGCAAAACTCTTATCTGGACCCCGAAGAGAACACTCCTTAATCTGCCCATTATTTTCCGATTCGGACTCCTTTTGCCTCCTTTTCCGCTCCTCCCGCAATCCAGTTGTCCCGTCTCGCAGCTGGATCAGTTGCTTGAATAGGTCGTCAACATCTGCAAGATCAAATACACCTTTAACCAAATTCTCACGATACACTGACAACGATTTAGGTTCTAACGTGTCTGAAAGTTCACGAAACGAGGCAACCACTTCATCCGCCAAACTAGACAGAAAATACATTAATTCAAGATCCGACCACGCCCTCTTCTCCACAAGCAACTGATCCTGAGAAACACATTTCTTATTCACTTTACGAGCCCAACTACGTAAATGCGCGGACCTCTCTGTGGTAAACCTGAGAGCAGTTATACCCTTCTTTTCCGTCTTATCCTGCCCATCATCACCCGAATCTTCAGCTGGAGCCGTTGGCGAAACATACGGAGGCGGTGACCGATCTAGCAATGAAAAATCATCAATTTCATTATTAAGGACAGGATAAAGCGGTCGACGAATAGGGAATTGACCCGTCGTTTGTAATTTATGTTCCCGTTCCTCCCTCTCTCTTTTCTCCTGAGCCTCTTTTTCCTCAAGCTGTAAAGCCTTATCCCGAGCAGCCTTGCGCTGCTCTTTGTCCGCCAAGGCAACTTCACGTTTCATTCGCTCACGCACCGCTTTCTCCCACATTCGCACACAATCAAACATGTTTTGTCTAGACCTGCGTTGAAACAAACATTGCTCTACAAACTGTACTTTACGTAAATCGAACGACCCATGTAGAGGCCATTGCAATTCAGGATCGGCCTTTGTGTACTTATGCCATAATTTACTGTACATAATAGGGGGAAGGCCATGTTTAATATACATTTCGCGATTTGGCGTTCCCTCTGGGGGAGCCGGCTGGGATTCCGCTAACCTAATTGTGGTACCATTTCCAAGACAACACATCCCTCGAAGCGTGCTAAAAACAGGCATGTTCAAAAGGTATCACGAAAGCGTGACACCGTATAAAAAGGCACTTACAGTACTTCACACAAATGTGCCGCTCAAAGGGAAAAACAAAGTTAGAGAAACATCTCTACATGCCTGCCTATGTGAAGTGCACTACACATATAAATTCAAAGTTCACAAATTCACAAATGTTAGCTAACTCAAATCAAAAGTCATAGGTCATAATTCGGCAAGCCTCCAAGGACTACCTTACCGATCACAAATCTTACCCAAATTCTCAAAGGTCCAGATTCCAACTGCCAAGGTCTTGTAAGCCAAATCAGCCAAACGGCACTTTCTCAGCAACGCAGACACTCGAAAACTCAGTCGGAGACCGGCGCCACCCGGAAGGTCAGATCGGAAGGGAAGGAAGAAACACCGTGGCAGCCAAGACTCGGGTCACTCGTGGCAGCGCGCGTCCATGGTGAGTTTCCAAGCCTTCGTCACGACCTCTCCTTCGGGCATCCGAGTCGCCGATGAGTCCCTTCATGGTCGCCAATTTGAAGTAATCAGGGTTCCCAAGGCCTACATGCTCCGAAGATAACCCACTTACATTCAAGAACTGTTGGCACGGAAACTGTAAAAGTCAAAGAACAAGTTTATTAAGACCCCATGGGGTGGTGGTACACTCATACAGCACCCTTCGGTAATGCACGAGGTATCACACCGAACATCGGTGTGACCCTTTCTTTTATATGATTCTACAGGTAATAAAACGTACACGCGGCACAAAGTTGCAGAACATTATGTACATATAAGGGCATATTTTGGAATACTGCCAGCTCATTGGAGGGTTTCAAACCCACTGGTCAGTTTGCGGCACATTCCTAAGGAGTGACTGGTCAGTGTGAACTGCGCATGTGTGACCTTGACCAATACTAAAAATAGCCTGTTGCTGGGCAGACTCGAGTGGTCAATGGAACGGACAAAGGACTAAAGGGCACGCCGGCCACGAGGCCGCTCATGATCTAAGATGGCCGCCAACACATACAAAATGGCGTTTCTACGTATAGCTAATTTAAGCGGGAAACGTGTAGCAAAGCTAAGCGCTAACCCAGCCATCGTCAAAATACGACAATACCAACTATTGTGTAGCATCGTACTTATGTTCGGCTCTATCAAAAAGGAGGTTAGTGAGGCATTAGATTGTTTAAAGGAAAAAGCATTAACTAATATTTAATAATAACTGATTGGCAAGAGACTAATTCGATAACTATTTTAAAATGTATTTTATAACTTATATATTCGCCATTACAATGTATTTTACTAATTTAATTGGTATTGTTTACAAAGGGCACGGTTAGCACTATAATTACTATGCACTTTATGAGCTACTAATAAGCAAGTCTGAATAACTTAATGAACGGTTTTACTATCCTAATTGGTTCTTGCCTGTACATTTCCGTGACGTTTTAATTATACTATTTATGATGTATCTTTCATATATATCTTGAATAATGTATGATCTGTATAGTTTTATGACCTTATCAATTAAGATCGAATACAGTTACTAACCAACCAACAAACCACTTCCACCCTAAGAAGCAGTGTGTAGATGATGTATAGCATGTCACCACTTTAACTTCTAGCAACTTTTTGAGTAAGTTAGGGTCTACCCCTGGACACATAGATGGATCTTGCCTGTGCCCCTGACCCCCAAATTTAGGTGTAAAGTTAAAAAAAAATTCAGACAGGGGCTTCATCATTAGATGTGCCTTAACAGGAGGCGAGAGTTAGGGGTGGGCGGCACAGAGGCTTACAAGATCCTATCAAGCCGCTCTCCACCACACTAGACAAGGAAATGAAGACCTAAAGAGGCTTCTTGGGAGGATGGAGAGAAATCAATCTCCAGCTGGCAGCAGCAGATGCCATTGCAATGTGAGCCTCATTGTAGGGGTACGTGTGGGGAACTAGGGCTAATGTACACAGGTTAGAGAAGACTTTCCCTAGATGAGTCAGACCTATCCAAGGGATTTGGCGGTGAGAATGGTGTTGGTCTCTTTCCTGAAACTTGTCTTTGATTATTCCCCTCAAACTAGCAAAAAAGCCTTGTGCAGGACCCTCTGTACATGGGAAGCCGCTAGCTATGATAAAGGGTGCACCACTCATCCTATTGAGATGTTTTATTCAGCTGGACCCAGTACAGACTCAGATGTATATACTCTGAAATGTGGGCACCACCTTCACCCAGACACATGTGAAAATTCTTCATATTACTACTTGTGTATCTTCCTTCTTTGGTAATGTCTCGCCGAAACACTCTCTGTATTAGATATCCAATACTGTTTTGGTTGATTTGGGATAAGGTCTTCGATGTACATTTAGGAGTTTCTTGCCTGTGATTTCCATCTGTTGCTCTGGCTACTATTGTGGTGCCTTTTTGAGCTTGCAAGCAGTATCATGCGGTTGAGTGCCTTCTGTGCATCTCTCACTTACCTCTTTTGAGCTTGCATGCAGTATCATGCGGTTGAGTGCCTTCTGTTCAGCTCTCACTTACCTCTTTTGAGCTTGCATGCAGTATCATGCGGTTGAGTGCCTTCTGTTCAGCTCTCACTTACCTCTTTAGAGCTTGCATGCAGTATCATGCGGTTGAGTGCCTTCTGTTCATCTCTCACTTACCTCTTTTGAGCTTGCATGCAACATCATGTGGTTGAGTGCCTTCTGTTCAGCTATCACTTACCTCTTTTGAGCTTGCATGCAGTATCATGCGGTTGAGTGCCTTCTGTTCAGCTCTCACTTACCTCTTTTGAGCTTGCATGCAACATCATGTGGTTGAGTGCCTTCTGTTCAGCTATCACTTACCTCTTTAGAGCTTGCATGCAGTATCATGCGGTTGAGTGCCTTCTGTTCAGCTCTCACTTACCTCTTTTGAGCTTGCATGCAACATCATGTGGTTGAGTGCCTTCTGTTCAGCTATCACTTACCTCTTTTGAGCTTGCATGCAGTATCATGCGGTTGAGTGCCTTCTGTTCATCTCTCACTTACCTCTTTATCTTTCCTTAGGATTTGAGAAGGAGAAAGTTCCACAGAACCTGGACGCTGTGGTGATCGGCAGCGGCATAGGTGGCCTGGCAGCCGCCGCCATGCTGGCCAAAGCTGGGAAGCGAGTCGTGGTGGTGGAGCAGCTGGCAAAGACTGGAGGCTGCTGCCACACCTTCAATGAACAGGGCTATGAGTTTGACGTGGGTGAGTATGACCACATCCCAAGAGTAGTTCTGACCAGTGGCATTCAGAGTCTTTAGTCACATGTAAACTTTCTAAACTCAGTGATTGGTGAAACTGGCAACCAATAGTCCCTAAACATGCTCCTTGTGCTTGCTGTGTAGTACTGTCTTAAAGCTAATTGACTATAATCTGCAAAGGTCTGTAGGCCTGATTTTTGTGCTGCAATACACGTGCATTTTAAGCAGAGATGTGGTTACAAGTACAGGATGCATATATTTATTTACACACCTAAGACAACAAACCTAAAATAAGATGAAGCACATGGTCCACAATTCCAGTTATTTACAACAGGTTCAAGGAGCAGCACAATGCCTTAGTTCAGTGAAACCAGAGCTCCTGCGCTCTGGGTCCGATTCACAAATACTTTTGCACACCGACCGACGTTTAACTTGGGGAAACTTAAAAATCGACCTGAGAGGTTAAAGCCATCAATTCGGATTCCCAGAATCTGGGCTGTAAAATTCACCCCTTGCAAACGTAATTTCCTCGTACCCAAACTCCTGCAGGACCGTGGACCGTTGCATTTGCAACATTTACGGCTAAAGGCCGATTTAAGAGCATTCCAGGGAATCTTACAGCCAAATCTGGCACAGTCCCACAGACTTGTAGGTTTGTGGAGATTCGCATATACTCAGCAGCATAGGAAGGGGGGTGCCCTGGGTGTCATCATTGAGGGGGGTGACAAAATGGCAAAAATGTGCCTTTTAAATAAAAAAATGACACTTGCAACTGTAAGTATATTATTTTTTCTAATTTCTTTAATAATTTCAATGTGGGGGGGGACAAGAAATTTTCTGCACCGGGTACCACCTGACCTTGCTACGCCCCTACATATACTTTGGAGTTAATCTCACACCATAAACACTCCCATATTTAATCCTTAATCCAGAGTAAGGATGAGAATGGGGAGGGAATATAGTCCACAAAATAGGCAGTGTAGTTCATCCGTGGTAACTGAGAAGTGCTAATGTACTTCTACTTTGCATTTCCATATGTGGATATTTTCACTTTATAGATGTTAACACCAACTGAAAACTTCTGGCGCATTCTTTAAAAATTACAACTAGCATTCCAAAGAAATAGGAAATTTGAATTCTTCCAAAAGTAGGTTTTCACTCCCTATCAGTAGGGTCAAACTACTCTGCTTAAGAGGCAAGAGGTCCTGCCTTCTACTTGCTGTTCTTCGTGTTGGCCAGGCCCTTCGCCCCAATTACAGAACCCTGAAAGTTACAACCCAGACAGGAAACTGATGATGAGTGGAACATACCTTTCACAGGTCCCCAGTATGTATTTCAAATCACTTGTCACTTACAGGTATAGACTTCCCTGATTGTGTAATCAAGGAACCACCCCAGCCTCCATATCAACCCTATGTTTACCCGGTAAACCCTTACCTTACCAGTTCCTAATAAGGGCAGGTAGAGGGGTCAGATTGACTTTGTCCAATAGTGCAGGGTTGTCAGAATTAAAGAGATGCAGCTATAAGTCAGAATTCCGACCGGCACCCTTACCATACAGGCAGATAATACGTTTTCTTGCAGGAGCACATAGTAAATGCTATCTTCGTCGAGTTGCTGCTCTGCTTGCTTTCTATAGAGTACAGATTCCCTCAGCAGCCTCTAACACAGCTCTGAACACAGACACGTTGGCAGGTCCTGAGTTAAGGGCTTCATAACCCTCTGATTCTGTCACTGCAGCCACTTTCAGAAAGGTGGGTATCTTTGCAGCCACTAATAGGAGGAGCTACTCGGACATTCTGAGTCTTACCCTGGGAAGGATAAGGAAGGGAAAGTTAGTTAAATATACATGCAGAAAGATCCATGGACACACATGTCGCTCTATCTCCTTCAGGGATGCTTCAGATAGATCTTTATACACAGACTTTGCCCCCAGGGTTGTCCGTGTTCATAACTGAGACCAGGTCCCATTTTGTGTTCACAAGCCAGTGAAACCAACCCCCTGCACCCCCCCCCCACCCCCCACAGCAACAGGTATATTCTACATCAGAGGGTGCTTCTATGAGCTGTTTAAATGTTGTTTACTAGGCCTATGCACTTAGTTTTTTGGCCAGCATAGGGAGTAAAGTGTTATTCAAACAGTATTGTTAGATTTCAAGTTAGTGAGGCCTTTACCTGCAGCAGTGGCGTAACGAAACTTGAGGGGGCCCCCCTGCAAAGCACATGGAGGAGGTCTCCCCAGCGGCCTGGCCCACCACCTACCACTTTGCCCCACCGAATAAGCAGTTATCTAAAGTTATATTTTCAGCACTTATCTGTGCATACTTGGAACAGCAAATACAAATAGAAAACACTTTTAATTGTGGTCTAGGGCTGCATGAATGATCCATGACTGATAATTAATGGGAACAAAGACAGAAAAGTCACATTACAAATGAATACATACATTTATATTTATAACCCTATTTAGTGCCATGACGAGGCCTTGCCAGGCTCTTTATCACATGGCTGGCATTTTTCTCTAGGCAAGCGTACTTTATATTCCCTTTCATGAAATGAATTCTCAAACTACTGCAGTAAATGTAAATTTCAAATGCAAGGAATAGGCACAGAGGGGGCCCAGGGGATACTGGAACCAGAAAAAACGAAGCCTCGGTAACCAGTTTACAAAGGTATGTTGACTGTGCACCTCAGATAGAGGGTACAGCTGACTGTTGTGGTGCACTGTACCACCCAACAACACTTTTCGCTAATATACATCACACTCTACAACACTACTCCACTCTATGCCATTTCATTCTACTATACTACTCCTCTCTATACCACTCCACTCTACACCAATCTACTCCTCTCTACACCACTCGATAACACTGTACTCCACTCTATGCAGCACACTGTATGCCATTCCACTCTGCTCTACACCACTCCACAACACTCAATGACACTCCACTCTATGGCACTCTGCTTCGCTCTACAATACTGAACTATATGACACTCTAATACACTCAACACCCTTCCAATCTACGACACTCTACTACCTCCATGACAATCCACAACACTATGCCAGTCCACCCTATGCAACTCCATGACACTCCACTCAACTCTACTCAACACCCCTACAGGACTCTACCCCACTCCATAACAGCCCACTCTACTCCACAACATTGAAGAAAAGCAACTTGCGCCTTGTCTGTCTAAATGCCCTCCCATGCTGTGTAGCAATAGAGCAAGGGTCAAATGTGAACATTAATTCTACTCAGATAATCTAATTAATTGAATCTTAGTGTTTGCTCATCAGCAAGAGCTGTCACCCCATTACCTTTGGTGTACTCAAAGGGTATGCTATGTGTCTAAATTATCCCTACTGAATAAATATAAGAAACTGATAATGAGCCCTTAAATGTCCATTCTCGAAATATCGAATCCAATGCTTAATTTGAGCCTGTGGTTTCCGGTGCTCAGCACCAGAACTAAATTGTCAGCACCTGTATGTATGACCGAGCAGAGCAGGTGGCTGAAATAGGGATGACCACAACAGCAGCCAGCCAATAATTCAATATACATTAACAATGTTTAATAACTGCCACAAAAGCCATTCTTGGAGCTTTGGGGGTCGGGTATAGTATTAATTCGAATACAAGCAAAAGTGTGAGGGTAAGTAGTTGTCTTGGTACTGGCATTGGCAGCAACAATGGATAGTTTACGTTGCAGTAGCCTTCTGGCAAGGGCCCTGGCACCTACTTGTTCACAAATTAAGCACTGCTTGTGAACCTTAACTATCCGGGGGCCAGATGAGACCAAGCAGTACAGGAAGGCATATGCCCAAAGAAACACACTACGCTGTACCCACATTTTGGGGAAAAAGGCCACCTCACACATTATAACTTCTTCATGATACTAAATAGTACCTGTAAACAAGTTCGTATTGCTTTATTCGTAGAATGGTTTCCTGTCCTTCGTGTCCTCCAATTACTAACCAGGGATAATTGACGCAGATGTACAAGCCCGGCAAAAATGATTTCCATTTGTATTTGTTGTTTGAAGTATGTGCCAATAATGCGGTTTTACTTCTGTAAGCGTTTAACTCTTTGTCGGGGGTGTAGTCGCATGGGCTCCCTCCAAGTCAGCTAGCAGCCACGGAAAAACGCCTCGTCAGCCACAGGAAAATGCCTCCTTCCTTATTTCCTCACCAAAACTATCTCTTGCTATGAAAAACATTTAAATCTTGTGAAAATTATTCCTTCACCAAACTACGAGCGCAGCTATGAGTTTCTATGAAGTGGCCGAGCTTCCATCTGTTGTAATCTGAGAACAGAAGACAATCTCATGGCACGCTAGTGGCGGTCAGCAGGTAATGATCATGCCCGAACACAAACAATAAAAATAAGTTAACATTGCATTATAGACAAAAGGGAAAACCTTTTAAACCAATGAAATTATGGGTTGGGCAATTACCCATGACCGGCACGGTCAGCATTGGCAATAATTAAATTAAGCCCACACCAGTCCTTTCTGGGCCGCAGGGTCCTTCTCAGCCGCCTCACACCTCAAGCGCATTTTAAATTGCACAAAGTGGCATGCACATGAGAATGACCAGCCCCACCATAGTATGCTCCACCCTAAGGGTGAAGACCACGCAGACGCGGCCACGCACCAGCCGCCCCAGTGGAAATCGCACATCTAATTGTCAATGTTTCCTGAATTATGCGCCATCCATTTTTGCAAAGTGTCCTTCTAAAATACAGTATAAACATAGTTGCCGAGTTTTCAGATTGCTTATGTATGACATTTTCATAATTTTTGTAAAATTATGAGTGACATTCAATGACTATGAGTGACACTTTCTCGCGAGCAAAATCAGGCAATGAAGACGAGGGAAACCTATAAGTATCAGCATTTACACCCATTTGAGCAGCGAGAAACTCTAAGATCTTACAATTGCGGCAAAGCCTTTCATGGCAATGAGGACACATTAGAAGAAAGTTTGCAGGGGGCTGTGAGCCACTAGCTTAGCCTGACAAGACATCAATAGTGGATCAACACTATGTAGCAGGTACCAAGTAGATTTTGGAGGCCAGTCCGTTTGAAAATATACTGAGATTAAGAAAAGCATACGTCGGGCTCTCAGTACAATATGGCTAACAAATGGAATGGTGGCGTAGTAGGGTAAAATAGGATGAAGAGCTGCAGACAGTCCAGTCCTGAGCTTTCAGAGAGCTCACCTGTGTCTGTCAGTCAGACTGGAAAAGAAACACCCCCCACTCCAGGGCGTCACTGGGACAAAAAATAAACCTGGGCAGCAGACTAAAAGTTCCCCCCCATTTAGCAAACTTGAAAATTAAAATTGGCTCACATTTGCAAATCAAAGCAGTTTTGAACACGCTCTATAGTTTTTTGCAATGTAGAAAAGACTGCATGCAATAAAGGCTTGCGCAAGTAATCTTTGTTACATCATAAGGGAAATCAACAGTAATACCTGATGCACTAGCCACAAACAGCCAAATGAAATTAGCCCACACACTGACTGGTCATATGATCTATCCTTCGGGGCCTGGCAGATGGTGCCTCAAGGAAAAGAAAGATGCTGTCGCTAACTCCACTGATTTCCAAGATAGAGACTCCCTCATTTAAGCTGCGGGCAAGGTTTGCTAATTGTATGAGGGAGATAAACAGTAAAACCTAACGCTGCACAGCAGACCTAATAGGCCCTTAAACAGTCAAAGAAAGTCAGCGCATATAAGGACCTGTGACAGTAACATGCATACTTTGGGAAAGCATTACACTTGCAACAGGCACACCCAAAAAAACCAAATGGTGCAGCCAAAAGCCAACACTATAAAATGTTCCTTCCAAGAAAACCTCCTCCCCTATTTTAATTGTGTGCAGCCTCTTGAGCGCATGTTAATCAGCGCACTGAATATAGACTTGGTTCCATGCACCCAAAAGACCGCCCAGTTAGTCCGAATCACTTTTGCAGATATGTGGCATATACAATTATGCATCCCTCAGAATCGGATGTTATTATTGGTGCAGAAAAAACTATGCTCCATTTCAACATCGCTTTTCTAAAGCACAGACTTATTTCCTCGCCAAGTGGATTCTTTACACACTACATGATTATTCCCTGCCCGTCACTTGGCAAGCAACGTAATTGTGCCTAACTAACATAAGGCTTAACTAAAAATGACATTGCCATGACGTGGTAAATGAGACATAATTCTTGCCGCCCTCTGGCACTACGATACAAGCCAGCAGGAGGTGTGATCAGCTTGGCTCATGCGTTCACACTAAACATAAAATACCATTAAATCTAAGATGACTGAAGCTCACCTGACCTTCATGGACCGAGTCTTCCGGAGACAGGCTTTGTTTGTGTGCCTGCTATTCCACATGAATGTGGCTGGAATCCTTCTCTGAGCACACCCCTTTGGTGGGTGGCTGACTGTCTTGCAGGGTGGTTGCTGGCCTTTGTATTTCACAAGCGCTGTGGCTGTGTTGGGATTAATTTGCCTTTGCAGCATAATAGTTTCCCTGCTGCCTCAACATGTGATCATTTATGTCCCCTATGCCAGTCAGTGCTTATGGATCTATATATTTATCACGTTCTTCTAATTTAGCATTTCAAATGTAAGTAAGGTAGTGCATTGGAAAGGCTAAATTAGAAGAAAGTGATAAATATATAGATCCATAAGTACATTGACAGTATATAGATACATAAAGGAGGTAAGTATATGTAGATTAAAGATATTGATAGAGGTACAGGATGAGAAATAGGGTAGTGCATTGGATATGCTTTTTCAGGAGAAAAGTAACAGACACACAGATCCAGTACATGGAAGGTACATAGATGCACAGTGGAATTAAGTACATGTAGACCAAAGATGATTTTTATTTATTTATTTTTCTCAACAACATAATTATTCTACATGTTTATACAAAGCAATAGACAAATGATAGGTATATATCTATAGTGAAAACAAATGCTTATATACAGAGGGATATGCTGTAAATTTCTGTTTGCGAATGGTGCTTATGTGGGGAAGAGCCAATTCTTGAGTAGTTTTCTGAAGATAAGGTGGTTGTCGGTGGATCATATGTTGGGGGTAAAGAGTTCCATAGTTTGGCTGCTTGAACAGAGAAGGATGTGCCACCCATGGTTTTTTTCTTGTATCTTGGGAGTTTGAGGCAAGATGCTATAGAGGTACATAATGGTCATAGTACCCCTTAATGTCATCTGAGTATTCATTTTAGTATTTTTGTAGCTACCCAGGGTACCGCTGAATAAAGGACTCTTTGTGGTTTACCCCAAGGTATAGCTGAATGAACGGGATCCTAGGTAATTATCCAGAGTAATTTTCTAAGAAATCCCTCAAGATAGTTCCACTTGTGGTCGAGTCTGCTCTGGTAGTACTACCTTACCAGTGTGGGGTGAGGTGGCCTATGATGATGCATGCCACATTACGTGGGTGAGACCACCTAAACCAATCTCTGAAAATTGCCCAGATCTAGAGCTGGAAAGTAGGACAGGTAGACAAATCTTTGAATAGGCATGAAAAACTATTGGGTGCTTATCTGATGGACTACCACATTAATTTTGTGATGTGATCTATTCCTGGAGGCAGACACAGCGTCTACTTAGCCTCTTTTTCTCTCTTTTGTGATAAGGACTTTCAAATTCAAGCCCAAATATTTGTGGACAAAGCAATGGCAATTGGACGTTCACTGGCATGTACTCTCCTTGAGTTGTTCAGTTCATTTTTTGTGTGGGTAGTAAAAGTGGGGTAGGGTGCTACAAAACCTTGATGATTCCTTTACTTGTGGGGAGAGCAGAAGTCTGCAATGAATGCAGGAGACCTGCATTGGAATGGAGGGTTCAGGAGTTTGGGTTAGCATTGGCTCTGGAAAACACTAAAAGGCCAACTATGGTGGTACATATTTTGGGCATCAATATGGATTAAATTGCCACTGGGTCTAATTTATCAGCAGAGCAATCCACTCTGAAGTTGATGCCACCAGACATTGTACACAGGAAGAAATGTGAGTAGAAGAAACTGCAGTTACTCATAGGATATCTGAATTCTCAGTGCAAAGTAGTGGCCCCCTCCAATGCATTCAGCAGGCAGATGGTGTTTGCCATGTCAGGTGTTACAAAACAGCATTGTAGGGTTAGAATTTGGGACAGAATGAGTCTGGACTTGTGGTATTTACTTTTAATTTCGAAGGTGTGTAATGGAGTAACTGTATGACTTCAAAATGAGTCATCCAACTTGCATATCTGGGATTTTTCCATTTTATCTGGATCTAGAGGTTTTGGCCTTAATTGAAAGACTGGTCCACAGAGCACTGGACAGTTGACATTATTGAGAGGCGACGCAATATTGCCTCCCCTGAGTTTTTCCCTGTGGTTCTGGCAGTGAGACATCGAGGGGGAAAGATTAGTAACAGGAAGATGATGATTCTAGTTGACAAGACAGTGGTTGGGGTGATCAACGGAATGGCTGCCACTGACTGGTGAGTGCTGATTTTGCTGAGATAATTGTAACTGTGCTGCCTACAGTGGTTCCAAGCACACCATAGTCCAGTCCTGAGTGTCTGGTGGACTTCTGGTTCGCAGTAGTCAATATTTTGTGGGTTAGCACAAATGTGGAATTCCAAGGGCCACCAGTGCGGGACGATGAGAGGGTCGTGAGAGGGTCGTGAGCCTTACTGAAGGCTCACTTGACCTGTTCACAAGAGTATCTTATCAGGTGTGGGAGGATTTTGGGAAGACTGGGGCTTTGAGAAGGTGCAGTACATTGTCCACTTTTAAGATGGGAGAAAAGATTTGGTTATTTTTACTATGGCATTGATTGAGAATGGACTGCCGATGGTAACGATTTCAGGAAAAATGACAATCCAAGCATTTTGTGAAAAGTGCTTTTAGGGATCTAACCCACGAGGAGGAGAGTTTGTGGTGCATATCCTGGAAGAGTGGGTAAGGGAGAAGGGTAGTAGTGCGACGGGTGAATTATTTTCACACTTGGTGCCATGCTACAAGCTTGCAGTGCTAATTGGCTTAATTGTTGGAAGGACAGCATCATCTGAAGATTTGTAGGAAGGAGGTTTGAGTATGTGGCCATCCTGTTGTGAAGTGGGTTTGTGAACATGAAGGTAGGCAAAACTTCAGGTACCGTTAGTACTGGTGAAGATGTACATTTATTGGCATTGGCAAGGGGCAGGTGTAACCAACACTGGGGGAAAGGAGGGGAAGAAGCCTGAAGCCAGGCATAGTCCTGATGCATGCAGGGAGAATGGGATAGTGCAGGTCTGGAGCTGATTAAGATGATCAAAGAGATCTGAAGGTGTCTTGGGACAAGTGGGAGGAGCAGAGATGTGTTGACATTGCGGCTGCCCAGAAGGATTTGATGCGGCAAAGAAGCCATCAACTTCGGTTTAACCAGGCGTGCAAAGAGGCAAATAGGAAAGTACTTTGTTTCATTATGGCACGGGCCTTAGGCATAATGAGACACGGGGACATTATTTACAAGGGTCCAGGACTAGATCAACACAAGGGTGTCCATTTATCACCTTTAGGGAACAGAACATCTAATGTGAGGGTCTGTGTGGGGGACATTGGGAGGAAACACAGGATAAAGCGCACAAAAAGGAGAGAGTGCAGTCAAGATTGAAATAGATGTCAGGTGCGAGCAGGCTGGCAGGATTTCAGGGATTTAATCTGGAATAAGGAAAGAAGGCGTTTTTGGGACTGGGATTAATTTAGAAAAATATGTGCAAGCTAGGTTTGACGTGTCCTCCCCCATTCCAGAAAAAAGAACCTCTCTGCCTGGACTCTTATAGCTTTCCAGAGTCTAGTCTCTTGTGTCTTACTTTTTTTTATCAACAGCTAGCTTTTGAGACATGCCAGGCCAGACATTTCTGAATCTGCCTGCGGCCATAATTTCTGCATAGCAAGCCCACCTCTCATTTTCATGCCGCCAACCCCTCCCTTTATCGCTTTGCTCCTGGTATCCAATTCCACCCTATTGTCATTGTGTTTTCTGCTACACTCCTTCACTCTGTCTGCAGGGCCTTTCATATCTATAGCCTACCCCACTGCCCTTTCTAGCTTCACTGTTGAACTATGTGCAGTAATCAATCCCGGTTGCGTTTCAGGAATCCATTACATCGGACATCTGTCGGAGGGTGACCCCTCAAGGGTGATCATGGACCAGCTTACGGAGGGGCAGTTGCAGTGGGCGCCAATTGAGAATCCCTTTGACGTGGTGATACTTGGGGGCACCGGAAAGCAGTATCCACTGTACCATGGCAAGAATGCCTATGCAGAAGGACTCAAAAAACTGTTCCCACAGGAGGCACATGCCATTGACAAATACATGGAGCTTGTTAAGGTAATACAGCGGTAGACCTTTGGAGTGGGGCAAAATTCATTTTTACCCTTCTGTCCACTTTAAGCCACCATAGCTAATTACACTTCTTTTAATAAAGGAACATGGCGAGGGCAGGGCTTGTATC
The DNA here is from genome assembly GCF_964263255.1 of Lissotriton vulgaris. Taxonomy (NCBI): domain Eukaryota; kingdom Metazoa; phylum Chordata; class Amphibia; order Caudata; family Salamandridae; genus Lissotriton; species Lissotriton vulgaris. The sequence goes on along the minus strand of NC_141699.1, from coordinate 408,503,090 downwards.
CCTTAAAGCAGCTCACCTCTTTGCTATTTTAAATCAGTAGCCCCCACTACATCACCCGAGTGCTCATCACATCTATTCCCTTGTCTTACATTACATCATCAAAGGTAAGTTATAAAACTAGATTAAGTGCAAGGGTGTAGGTATTATCAGTACAGCAGCAGTGGGGCCCTGATATATGAGGGACCCATTTCACCCAAGTTTTGGCTATCTATTATTACTTAATCCTCACTTGCATTAGAGCCTATGGTACCCTTGTTACAAATTCGGTTAATAGTAAGAGTGGCTCAGTAACAAGTGATCATCAACAAAATAATGCTAACTCCGCCAGCTGAAACACTTTCTTTTTAAGTTTTAAAAAGAGATTTTCTTTGCAATTAATTAAATACAGTATAATAGGAACAAGATAAAATCCTACATATACGGTTATCAGATCAATAAAATATGCAAGAAAAGGGGGAGGGGAGGGGAGAGAAGGACAATCATCAAGTTCTAAAGATGCTTATAATCACAGTACAGTAAATAACATCAAAGTCGAGAGTAAAAAAAAAGAATAGATCAATTAATTTATCACTATAGTTGTAATATATGAAAAACAATCATGGAGATTTAGGAACTTCTTCAAGTCGGGATTATGAGAACTAGCAGTCATGGTAGAAATGTCTAGAAAGGTAGTTATGGGTTGCCATAGGGTGTCACGCTTGATCGCAAGGGAAATGGGAGAGAGATATGCTCTATCTAATCTGTGATTGTAACAAACTGCATCCCACCAGGCTCGATAAGATATGTTTGTAGAATTCCCTGGTGAATTGTTGAAAAGCAACGGCAAGGAGAAGGTCAATTATGGAAAAATGGGTTACCTGGGAATCCCAATCTTCAGAGACACTCCCTAAGAAAATGATTACAAAAGTAAGGTGTACTTGTGTATAAAATATATAATTTATTTGTTGCCAAACCTGCGTCCAAAAAGTATAAATATGCTGGTATTGAAATAATGTGCTTTAAATCCGCTTTGTTAGAAGAACAAGAACAACAAGAAGGGGGAAGAGATTGATTTATCTTGTGTAATGAAACAGGAGTAAATATAAGTCTATTATATATATAAAATAATGTTTTAAGGATGTTGGCTGCTCTGGAAGATGGTCTTATTTTCAACCAAACCTTGTTCCAACTATGGATAGGGAAAATTAGTTGGAGATCTGCTTCCCAGAGTAATTCTAGTGGATAGCTGAGGGAGAAAATGTTTATACAATTGAGAAGCAGAAGGGGTAGATTCCAAAAGCGAAGTAAATTAGGTGAGGAAGCGGAAGATACAGAGGTAGGTACGAAATTATTGTAAGCATCTTGAATCTTTGTGATTAATGAATTGAATTTAGACTCCCAGGAAGAGGGCAACAAAAACTGCACTTGGGGGTTAGCAAACGAGATACAAAGAGCACCATGAAAAAGTTGAAAAACACAATGAAGCCCTTTAGCGTGCCAGTCTTTCCAAAAGATAGTTTTAATAATAATTTGAATGTGTTGGGTGTACCAAATGGAGGAATGCAAATTTGGTCCTTAGGGGAGTTGTGACAATGGAAAATAGATTGAAAGATTTTGAGATGTTGTTAAAGATAGGAAGGGACAGAGACAAAGGTCTACGTGAAAAGGATAAGAATTCTTTGGAGGAAAAAGGATGGAAAAAAGACTTTTCAATATTGACCCATAAAGGTAGACCTGAGGCATCATCCTCCTGTAATAGGAAGGCAGATTGCTTGAGGAAAAATTAGTATGATAAGAGTGAACGTCCGTGAACATCCGTCCGTCCGTTAACACCCCCCATAAACTTGGGTCTTTTAAGTTTCTGAAGAGACATACGTGGTTGTTTATTGTTCCATAAAAATTTAGATAAGATGGAATATATTAATTTATATTGGAAATGAGGTGTATTTATAGGAGGATTGAATATATAAAAGAGAACTATAAGGACCAGCATAATTTTGATCACAAACGGAGATATAATCAGCATGAAAACATAATTTATTTAGAGGAAGAATTTGACACTTGTCAGAATTAAATTTGGCCCGTGTAACTGAAGCAAAAAGCTGTACCTCCGATAGGAAGGCAGAAAGAGAAGACTATGGGAGTAAACAAAAATTAAGATATTGGCATCGGAGAGGAGAAAGGGGGCATCCTTGTCTAACACCCCGATATAAGGAAAATAAAGAAGAGATAAGACCATTTACTAGACTAGAGGACGTGGTGGACGAATATAGCAGAGAAATAACATCAATAAATGTTTTCCCACAACCAAACCAGGAAAAATTTGAGAAAATAAAAGGCCAACTGACTCGATCAAATGCTTTTTCAGCATCTAGGGAAATAGCAGCTAAAGAATGTTTGCAAGACTTGGATTTACTAAGGACATTGAAAAATAATCTAATAATATCTGCAATATGACGACACTTAATAAAACCACATTGTTCCACTCCAATTAGTTGAGGTAACAAGAATTCCAGATGCAGAGCTAATATTTTTGCAAACATTTTATAATCTAAATTGATCAAAGAAATGGGCCTATAAAGTTTACACAATAAGGGATCCTTATTTTCTTGGGTAAGGAGGCAAATTAGAGCATTCTGGAAAGAGCCACCAGAAGATTTAGAAGATATGAAGAAAAGGAAAAGCTGATGCAATTTAGGAAGAAGAAATTGAGAAAAGTGGGAGTAAAACTCAATGGTAAACCCATCAGGGCCTGGTGCCTTACCGTGTTTAATAGTACTGATTGCATTAAGGATATCCTGCATTTGAATTTCTTTATCTAATAAAGGAAAGTCTACATTAAGGTCTGAGGGAGGCTCAATGGAAGGGAAATACTGCTGGATATACGTAGGAGAATCGGGTGTATTGAGATCCTGATAAAAATGGGTACAATCAGCCTGAATTTTCTCATTCTTATAAAGCATACGATTAGATGAAGTAAGAATCAAATTGATTTTGGAGCGTTCCTTTTTTATTTTACGATAATTGGCTAAGAGCCTTCCTGATTTATTTTGACCTCCATAGTATTTCGCAAATGCCTTAAGTAAAAATGAATTTGCGTTATCTGTGGAAAATTTATCAAAAGTGAATTTTAGTGTAACGAGACCTTCCAGAGAGGATTTAGAATTTGTACGGTAATTGGAATGTTCTAATTGTTTAATACGTGTAGTGAGGGATTTCAAAGTACTTCAAGAGGATTTCGTTTTGCAGGATACATATGAAATAATGAAATCTCGAGACACAGCTTTAAAAGCATCCCAAATAATTTATGGGGAGATAAGTGTATCCATTTTCAAGAAAAAGGGTATTATCAAAGGATTCAAAACTTTGGGTAAAATTATGATCTAATAGGAGAGAATTGTTAAATCTCCATATTCTAGTACGATGTGTTGGAGGAAGGAGGTCAATGTTTAAAAGTACTGGAGCATGATCCAAAATAAGTATAAGAATAATATATGATTGAGTGATGTGTTGTGCAAGGGAGTGGGAGAGGAATAAATAGTCTAATCTGGATTGAGAACAGTGTACCGGGGAGAAGAAGGTATATTTTAAAAGGGTGGGGTTGCAAAGTCTCCACGCATCCACTACAGATTGTTGTGCAATGGTAGAAGTAAATTGAGTGTATATAAGAGAGGGAATAAATTTGGTTTTATAGTTACGATCAAGTATAGGATCAATTACCATTTTGCAATCGCCACCCACCAGTAGATAATCATCCTTATAAGTCATCAATTTGGACAGAATTGCGGGCCAAAAGGCATTATTGGGAGAACATAAAGATTGAAAACAGTAATAGGTATTTTGTTAACTTAAAGGGAAACAGACACCCATCTACCTAAATCATCAGAATCTTGTGATAGCAATTGAATATCTAAGCGTTTGTGACACGGAATGGCTACACCATTACGTTTTCCATTACTAGGTGAAGGAAAACATGGCTTACCCATTGTCGTTTAAGTTTAGAAATTTCTTTGTCTAAAATATGAATTTCCTGTAACAAGGCAATATCACATTTAGAATTGGAAAGATAAGTCAATACTCTCTGACGCTTTATAGGGTAACCTAAACCTTTAACATTCCAAGATGCAATTCGCAAAGCCATCTATATTAGAATAAACATATTAAACAATTTAAGTTAAAAAATAGAAAGAAAATGGAGCAATAATAAGATATAATAGATTAGATACATAATGCAAAATAACAAAAAAAATAGCAGGGAACTGGAATGTATATGAAATATAAGATACGATGTGATTATAAAGGAAGAAATTAGTCAAATGAAATGTGAAGGAAAAAGGAAGAAACAGGGCCTATTATATAAAAAAAATTAAAGGATTGTCGGAAAAAGAATAATTAAGAGAAAGAGAGAAAGAATGGAAGAAACAGAGAGAGAGAAGAAAGGAAACAAACACTAAATATACATAAGACAAAACAAATACATCAAAAAAGACATACCAAAAACGAGGGTGGTGATGCCACATAAGGAAGATGGCACAACTGATCAGATAGCTCAGGGCAAGGTCGGGGGGGGGGGGGAGAAACTACATCCAAACGAACCGGTGATCACAAGGGTAAAAAAACCAGGATACTACACCAAATATAGACAGAAGAAACGTGAAAACATGAAAACATGAAAAACAATTCGAAACTTGAACAATTAACGCCATTCAGAAGAGAGAAATCACACATCATAACATTAAATATTGAAAAATCTGGAAACGTCCATGTCCTCTTTTCTACAGTTGTCGATGAAGCGTTGCAGCAAAGCCTGATCTTCAAAATTCATTGTTTTGTTTTTATAAGTTACTTTGAACACACATGGATGAAACAGGCCAAATCTAGCATTAAGATTTCGCAGTGCTGGTCTCATATCTAAAAAAGTATTTCTCTCGTTTGCTGTTTCCTTTGCATAATCCGGGAAAAAGAAGAGATTAGAACCCTGCCAGGTTATCCGACGTTTAAATTTGGCTGCTTGTAATACTCTTGATAAGTCTGTGTATTCTAAGAGATACATAATGAGACCTCTTGGTTTTGTATGAGGAGTTGAAGAACGTGGGCTGTGTCCCAAGCGATGCCCTCTCTGAATATTGAGAATTGGAGAGTCAGGAATACCCAGGATTTTTGGAAGAAAAAACTTGAAAAAGTGATAGGATCTGAACCTTGCTGCCCCTCCATCAGACCATATAGACGCAGGTTGTTACGTCTGTTGTGGGTTTCAAGATTTTCAATTTGTGTTTTAAGAGATGTAATATCCGTTTGCATTGCGGGAATCCGGTTTACCACAACTTGAATAGAATCGGCACTTCGAAGTTGGAAGTGGAATATTAGAGGAAGATGATGAAGTAGTCACTGGGTGCGGCATGGTATTGCTAGAACCCTCTTCCATGCTGGATTAAAGAATATTGCAAGGATTATAATCTTTGAGAGGAGATGACGAAGCAGATACGTGTGTAGAACGCCTCACTCGCTATGTTCTCCCCATACCCCTTTGAAGGCCTGTCTAAGCTTATTTTGTTTTGTAGGTGCTTAGAACAGGAAGTTGACACTAGGATGAGAAACTTCTTTTCGGAGAGGCAAGATGGCGGTTTGTCAGTAACCGCTGTGCACACACAGCACCAGAGCTCCTGATTATGATCAGAAGACACTGATCCGGTATCGTCTGAACCGCTGGCTCAACCCCGAACAGCTCCTGAAGATAATGCAATGCTTAAGGAATGTCAGAGAATATACAATCTGGACCCTAAACGTTTATCATCTCTCTACGGCTGGGCTGTCCTCAAATTTCTATTAAACTCAATAACCAGCTCTCACAACGAGTCTGATGAGTCTGTTGCCCCCACCTACCGTGGAATTTCATCTCCAGCAATGACCCCGAACGTTGCCGCAGCATTGCTGTTCGCCGACGCTCGAGCAAGAGCGGCCAGATCGGCTTTGAGGAGAATGCGGAACGCCAGGCACAGAGGGATGCCGGAGACATCCAGGCGCTCGCAACGACGGAGAAAGTGCCCCTCGAGACGGCGGTGGTCATCAACTCATTGAGACAGAACACTGCTGCATCGGGCTGAAAAAAGGATCGGAAGAAAGATGCTCCTGGCTCCACTGTAATCGGCCTGTGGCGAAAGGCTCCGGGAGTGCTTCCGGAGCAAGAGAAGAAGCGCCTGACAGCGTCCACTAGCGATGCGGCTGTGATTGTCGTGGCCCCTGAAGGAGTTGCATTAGGCGCTGCGGATGAAAGCACCGAGGAGATGAATGCCCAGCGCGACCCCGTTAAAGCTCGATCAACCCCCAAAGAGAAGCCTGACCCAACTGCTCCGGAACAACTAGCACAATCTGCCACTAAAGAAGTAAGTGCTGTGGGGCTAAAACCATGAATGGAACGGTAACGCTGCTAACGCTAATACTAATACTGACATAACCTTTGAGGCTCCAGAAGATATTGACTCATTAGCAGAAGTTAATGTCTCTAACTTTGCTAATCTAACTTTGAGTAGCGCACAGGGGCGAGGGCAGGATGTACAGGGGGCTCAGGGGATACAGAAAATCGTATCAGACTTGTATACGTCTCTAGAGGGATCTTCAGGTTTGAATGAAGAACAGAGACTGGTTAGTGCAGCTAATGAGCAGGCACAGGCAATTATTGATTGCAATGTGGAGGGAGAAAAAAGACCAGAGTGATTTCTTCTCCTCCGACGAGGCAGAGAATGGAGGAGAGTGGACAGACGACTCTGTGTCATACCTTACTGATGAGAGTGGCAGTAGCGGCAGTAGGGGGGATAAAGTAGAGATCAATACCATAATATCTAAGCCAGCTTTGAAACGCAAAGAGAAGCAACATTGTGGAAGTGAGCTAGCCTGGGATTACACTCCCACTAACCAACTTATGCTCCCCTCGTGTAGTGCCAAACCAGCTCAGCAGCTCACTCACCTTTCGGTCTGTCGGGGGCCCCCATCAGCAACGCTAGATACAGTACTACAAGCTATAGCAGCACATCGCGAAAAAACAGCACAAGATGGACGCAAAGCACAAGCAGCATTGCGCAAGGTTCAAGGGGCTGTACGCAAGCTCACGAAGACTTGTAGCTCTTTTGGGGATAGAATGACAGAGATTGAGTTCAGGGTGCTCTCCAATGAAACCGAACTTGCCACGAACCAAGAAAGAATCGAATCCCATGAATCTGAGCTGGCGGACGTTAGGTGGAAATTAGAGGAATTTGAAAACCACGAACGAAGGAATAATCTTCGCGTGCTGGGGTTTCCCGTGGTGGCAGAAGGGGACGACATTCGCTCTTTTGTGATCAACTTATTCAAAGAATCTCTGTCGGAACTTTCAAATTGGGATTGGGATACAGAAATCCAGCGAGTACACCGTATGCCTTTCAAGCTCCCAGCAAAACCTGGGACATATCCCCGAGCTATTTTGGTGTACTCTGGCAATTTTCTGCTCCGACAGTCAATTTTCGAAAAAGCCAAACCTGAATCTAAGCGTTCTAGTAAAGGGGTCTCCTATTTTGTCCGCCCCAGCTTTTGCCACACCACAGTCGAAGGAAGGTGGAGGCTTCGCATGTTAATTAAGCCGTTTCAAGAGAAAAAAGCACAAGCATACCTAAACAACCCTGCACGGCTTAAAGTCATTTATGGAGGCCAAACAAAGTTTTTTCTCTCAGAGATCAAAGCTAAGGAATACTTGGACGAATTAAAATGAGCTAGCTAGACATTACTATGTGCTCTTAGAGTTTAAAGTGATGATTACCTGACTGCACTTGGTAAACTTGACATATATGCTTAGTTTGACACGATTTGGGCTGAGTCTCACACTTGCTGGAGGAGGGTTCACCACTGGGGTCTGCACAATATTTTCCTTTTATAAATGATTAAAGACCGGTGTCTTCTTCAAGCTATTAACAAAAGATTTACTGCTTAAAGCTCTGTGTCTGTGTTGCATATTCATCAACCCAGACTCTTATGGAGTCTGTATGCCTCATTCTGGGCTCGCATCGGGAGAGGGAGGGGGACGTGGCACGCGGGTGGATGGGTGGGGGGGGAGAAGCATCAAAAAAGAGGAAAAAAACATATCCAGGCACAAAACAGGAGTCACCAATAGTATAACTATATCCACACTAACTCTAGGAAGTACATTAACAAAACGTTTTACATCCCAGGGAAAAAAATCAAATATTGTTGGTACAGATAGTTAGAGAAATAAGGAATAGGTCCCTATGGAGAAACTAAAAGTGTGTACTTAGAACGTAGCTTCATGATAGAGGCAAGCGTCTGCGATTGAATAAAATAATCTACCAAAACTCTGCAGATATAGTATGTCTCCAAGAGACCACTTGCCATGGGACAAAAGTTTTTTTTTAAAGATTAGGGGGTATAATTTGCTCTCTTGTACTACCCAAACATCCACCACGCGTGGGGTAGCAATACTCGCTAAAACTTTCTTAGGCCCAGTTATCCGTAAGGTGGCAGATGCTCAGGGTAGTTGGGCCATCGTTGAGTTAACTCTGAGCATAACTATCTTGGCCAGGCCCACTTGTTTTTTGTGGCGATCTGAACATCTCGATGGGATCCTTATTTAATAATCAGGAGCAGCAAAAGTATTTGGGCCGCAAACCGCGAGTATTCAATGCAATTATTCGGCTCCGAGATAGTCTTGGTCTGGTCGATATATGGGATGCAAAAAACAAATCAGACCCGGGGTTCACATACTTCTCATGCCCTCACAACAAATACGTTAGAATCGACTACATACTTACAACAAGGAATATCTCTAGTCAAGCTACAATCATTAAATATCCCAAAACAATTTCGGACCATAATGCTTTAACCCTTACATTTAACTTAACTGCCTTTAGTAAACAATCTAGGAGCTGGACCTTTGATAGGAAGTTGTTGTTTAATAAGGAATACATCAAATACATTTCCAACTGGGAACAAGAATTCTTTGATATAAACCGCTTTAGTACCCCAAGATGTGTGATCTGGGATTGTTTTAAAGCAGCCCTTAGAGGTGAAACGGTTAGCTATGTAGCTATAACCAAAAAGCAACGTAATAGTGAGTATAACCAAAAGATATTCGAACTAGCCAGGGCGGAGGAAGCGCACACTACACAAATAGCTCGAGGGGAGGATGGGAAACCCACTATGTATCGTATGTTAGTATTAAAAACAGACTTAAACTCTGGGCTGACCCAGAAAGCCGTCGAAACCTTTAAAGCGCATCAGAGGAATGTATATGAAAATGGGGAAAGAGTAGGCAAGCAGTTAGCACTGCTTACTCGTCAGAAAACTTCCTTTAATGCAATCTCAGCTATACAATCGGGAGGACATACGTACACACAAACAGCCAACATAATCAATGCATTCCAACAATGCTATCAGAAGCTCTACCATAATGATAGCATAGCCAATAGGGTCGAGCGATTTCTTAACGATCCAGATATGAGCAGGAGCTTAGATGCCACAACCCAAGAGGACCTCGAGAAAGAAATCGTCCTCACAGAAGCGCATATAGCTCTCTCCGCTCTCGCCTCAGGGAAGGCCGCTGGCCCTGATAAAATCCCCCTTGAGTTATATAAAGCTCTGAGCAAATATCTATGTCCTCTTCTTCTCAATCTATTACTCGGTATACAATGGGGTGGGAAGCCCCCGGAGTCCTGGAAGGAAACAAATATAATCATCTTTCCAAAGAAAGGAAAAGCCCCAGACCAGCTGTCATCATACCGCCCAATTTCCCTAATTAACTCTGACTCAAAATTGTACGCCAAAATGATGGCTAATCGGCTTGGGAGGGTGGTCGAACATCTGGTCTCCCCGTGGCAGCATGGTTTCATCCCCGGAAAAGGTACCACCGACCATACTAAAAGGGCTATCTCCCTGTTTGACATCATGTCCGGGACGGGGGGGGCAGATGTCGATGATCCTCCTAGACGCCGAGAAGGCCTTCGACCTCATGTTGTGGGATTTCCTCTGGGCAATATTGGCGTATAATAACTTCGGCCCCAATCCTATTAAATCTATAATGGCAATGTATCAAGATCATAAATCTAAACTGCTGATAATGGGCTCCGAATCAAGCACAATCCAAATCTCAAGGAGTACAAGGCAAGGTTGCCCTTGCTACCCGATATTATTTGCACTCTACATGAACCCCCTGATTCTAAAACTCCTTGAAAACCAAACAATTAAACCTGTGGTAACGGGCCAATGTGAAACCAAAATATTGGCCTACGCCGATGACATTGCTGTTTTAATTTCTAACCCTGCTGAGGCTACATCTGAAATAGAGGCTGCCACACAAACTTATGGGCGCTACTCGGGATATTCCCTTAATAGGGATAAAACAATTATACTCTGTACTGATAACATCGAATTTACTGATCCCAGAAAATCTGAAAAAGCTACATATTTAGGTGTATGCATAAGCCCAGATGTTAAATCTATCCCCAAACACAATTACAAACTATTAATTGATACTATAAGAAAGGACTTAGAACGAGTTAATAGCCTGCACCTGTCAATTATTGTCAGAGGAAACTTTTTAAAAATGAATATACTCCCTAGGGCATTATACCTATTTTGCGCAATTCCGCTGATCTGTGAAGACAACATTTTAAAGTCTCTAGAATCTTTAATGTCTAAATTTGTGTTGCAGCACGGTAAAATTAGGAGATCTCTAAAACTCCTTTCCTTGCCACAGCACAGAGGTAGATTAGCAATCCCTAACATGCCTTTCTACTTCTGGGCTGCTTTTCTTCAACAAATGGCTCCACTCCTTAGCACCACCCCGTCTACTGGTAGTACTGGAGATACAGCAGCCCCCTCTATCTATGAGCTATCAATAGGTACTAAAGCTAAAGGTCTGTTTTTAAGGCAACTAGAACCAGGCTATTTAAAAAACAAAAAGAAATTTAAGGTCATCTCTAATGCTTGGAAAATCTGGTCAAGGACTGCTAAATACATGCAGATCTCGAAGATAAATCGATACACCCGCCTATGGCGCTCAACAGTGCTTCCCATGCTAGCCAACAATGATATTGCTAAGAAATGGGAAAACATAGGAATTATCACAGTTGGCGATTTCCTGGGTGAGGATATATGTATCACCTTCGTAGACCTACAGAGGAAATTCTATCTATCTATCTAACTGTGATTGCTTTAAGTTTAATCAGGTCTATACTATTCTAAAGCTTAAAGCACCCAACATTAATCTAGAAAGAAGTCAAATTATAGAAACCATTACTAAAATTGCCATTAAAATCGGCCCAATATATGGGCTTCTTTTAGAGAAGCTGCAGGATGACATGGAGCAAACAGAAGCAGCTTGGGCTGGCAAACTATCCAACCCAAATGTAGATATCGATATGAGTCTATCCTTATCATCACGTCTACTCATATCGTCTAGTTTAAAGGCCCAGATGTACAAAACGATTTACAATCTATATTTTACTCCTGCAAAACTACATGCATGGGGAAAAAGGATAAACGACGTATGCCCGAGATGTGCAGTAGGTCCAGCTAGGCTCATACACATGTTTTGTGAATGTAGTAAGTTAACATCGATCAAAACAATGATGCTGGACTTCTGGGAGGAGGTTTTTGGACATAAAGTAGGTGATTCCCCCACCCTCTATATGCTTTGGTATGATAGCACACTCAAATTCAATTTTGAGGAAGAAGCACTGTTATTTATTGGCACCGCTGTATATAGAATAATACTCGCAGCTCGTTGGAAAGACTCAGACTCGCCGAGCTTCCAAATGTGGCTGGCTCGCTTTCTGGGGATCTTCAACCAAGAAAGTGCTATCTATGCCACTAGGAAAAGACAAGCTAATAGGCGGGGCAATAAGATTTGGTCGCCCATATCAATTTGGAATACAGGGGTTAGGCCTCTCGTAACATAACTTGGACCTACCCTCTTACTTATGTATTATTTATAGCTATATATGCTATGTATAAAAGCTTGATGCAAAATGTAACTTATTCACTCCGTATGAGTTTATGAATTCCTGATATCCTTATTTTTTTCTGTATATAAGTACTTCATTTGCTACTGTACAATTATGTATTCTCCTTCTTTGCTCTATGTGAATGACTTCTGTTTTACCTTGATTTTTTTTTTTTTTTTAATTTTTTGAAAACCTTTATTGTGCATGAATAAGTGGACAAATACGGGTCTACAACCACCAGGCCGACCACGATACGTACGTTAGCACAGGTGCAAGCATTACATCCCCCAGCAGCAACAGGTAAAAGCATTACATTCCCCATCAGCAACAGGTAAAATGTCAACAATCAACGTGCGCCACATTGGGAAAGGTCACATGGCCGGGGAAGAGGAGAAGTGAAGGTTAATTTTTAAGGTTTTTTTTTTATGCATGTTCATAATAAGATAAGTCAGTAAAGAAGAAGAATTAAGAAGATTCGAGTCCGCACTATGACTTTACGACATGGGCAAGCGACATTATAAAAATCAACAGTAAAAGTAAGCGATTAAGACAAAATGGCGGTGCAAAACATCAGCAAGTCTTCACCCAGTATGTACGCACCCCCTGCAGTGCCGCCCCCTCCCTGTCAATCCCAACCCGGACCCAGAACCGAACCAGCTTTAGAAAGCGCAGAAAACAGAAAAAATAAGGCCCATAGAACCAAAAAATATCAAATTACCCCCCCACCCTGCACCATTGTGGAGGCTACGGCCTGCCCCCCCCCCCCCAACAAAGTGCCTGTCGCCCTCTAAAGAACCCGAAATATAGACGAGAAAGGAAGAGGAAGGAAAGGAAAAAGAGAAATAACTCTGAATATAGGGAGCGAGAAAAGAGTAAACTAGTCTGCGACTCCCAGGGAAAGAAAGTGGGGGAGGAGCCCACCCAACCTCAGAGCTCCCGAACTTCCCAGCCGCCATTAGTTCCCACTCCGTGCATATCAAAAAATAGGGATGTATTAGAACCGAAGGACAGGATCAGTAAAACAGAACATCAGGTCAGCTGAAAACCACCCCACCACCGGCAAGAATAGACATAAAACAAATCAAGTTCAATGTAAAATAAGAGGAAACAGGATATGCCACATTACAATAACATTTCAATAGTGAGGATCAGTCCGGGTCGTCGCCTGCCAAACAGTCAGTATCCTCAAGGCGGTCACCTTCAACCCTGCCCCGAGCGCTGAAAACCCTCCAAATATGTCCACCACTGCAAGCCTCTCTCGATAGGGACAAAGGAGCAAGATGGCCGCCCCTGACAACAAGGAAGCAAAGGAGGAAGGGACGAAAGTCTCAAGTCTATAACCAATACAATGGCAATAGGGACGGACTGTACCTTCGTGGCCGAAAAAACACACTTCGCCAGGTCGGAAAGGAAGCACCGGGGGCAGAAGTGTCCAAAGGGGCCAACAAATGAGGGACAGAGAAACGAGCCTTCTCAGTGATCAAAGTGGGGGGCAACACTGTAGCAGGATCCACACCGAGGAGAAAACCAACAACAATGTTGCCAGGGGCGCTGCGCACCCCAGCCCTCTCATGCTGCAACTGTGTAACCCTGCCAGGATACGTTGGGGGCAGCAGGGGGCCGGGCGGCCCCGGTCTCGTTGCACCAGAGGAGGCTCCCTCGATTTTCTTCAGTAGTTCTTGAGTGTTCCGCCGCCATGTTGTGCCCATGTCCCCAAGGGCGTTAAGGATATCCCCATATGCCGGAGTGTTCCGAGCTAGCATCGGATCCGCTGCAAGCGGCGCTGCCATGGAGTCCGCCTCCAGTCCGGGCGCAGGCAAGGTGGCGCGCGACAGGAGTGGTGGAGCAGCCCTCTCTTCGTCCCTAGAGACGAGTGCCATTGTTGCCCCTGAGGAAGTCTGCAATAAGGAGAGGCGGGCAATCTCGCTATAGAGAGAGCAAGCGGTTAGATCTCCCGTGAGATGTAAGTCACAGCACGAAGTTTGCCCAGATTAGGAATCGCCTCACCGCCTTCCTCAATGCGGGCGTGAAGCAGTCGGGAATCGCCCTAAAATGGCGATCGTCCAGGCAGTGGGTAGCGGAGCGGGGGGAAGCGCTGCGTGGAAGGCTATAACTGCACACAAACACGCACCTCAGCAAAGGGGAGTCACTCTGCAACGGGAGAAATATGTGCTAATCATTGCAGAGGTCGCCATGCTCCCGTAGTCAATTGCACCTCCCCCGCTCCTCTGCCGGCCAGGTCCTGCGTTGTCCTGCAGTGGCGATCGGCACAGCTACCCGGGCAGCTCCGGAGGTCAGCGAACTCAGCAAGTTCCGTTCCAAATTCGACGGCGGAGGTCGCAATGGAAAGCAGTCCACTTCTGGGCATTCTTTCCTTCGATTCCAGCCCGGTGGGAGATCGGATGAAGGACAGGATAGTGCTACAAAGCAGACGGCTTGCGGAGCCAAGAGCTCAGACGTCCGTCCCGTCCGCCATCTTGGCTCCTCCCCTGTTTTACCTTGATTTTGATAATAAATATTTAAAAAAAAGGATGAGAAACTTCAACTAAACTTCCCCACCTTGAAGAGTTTAATGATTCCAAAGATGGCTTGATACCTTACTTACCCCTATTCAAGTCAATTGCTATTTGCGCACCCCACACACCTTGTCTAGCTCAGGCAGAAACATGCTCTCTAGTGGGCTGCAAGAGGAAGGGGGGTGAGCTGTCTACTGAAACCAACCTCTCATGGCCGACAACAGCAATCAACCCATTTGGACTCAAATGTCTCTGGGTTGTTTTTTTGTTGCAGATTTTAATAGCGCGAACTCGACCCGAAGGTATTGGAACGCTTTACATGTGCACCGGTTGCATTACAAGGACACACGCACTTTTCTTTTGGTGGGCCACATCCTCTCCCCAACAGGGGATTTCTGCAGTGACAGAAATCTGTGTGGCCACAGGGGAAAAAAGAGCCCCTTAACCCCTTCGCTGCTGGCAGAGCGCCCCGGTGCTCATGATGAGCTCAGCTCCTCATGAGCCACAGCGCTCCGGTGCTCATGACGAGCTGAGCTCGTCATGATCACACCCGTTCCAATGGAACGCTCAGCACAGCAGGGGAATCAGCCCAGCATGCGAACGTTCCATTTAACGGGCGCGGTCATGACGAGCTCAGCTCGCCATGAGCACCGGAGTGCCGTGGCTCATGACGAGCTCAGCTCGTCATGAGCACAGGAGGGATTAGGAAACCTATCATAAAACCAACAGTTCACTGAGGAAGCTTCTTGAACACTTTCCTGTATGGTTTCAGGCGCCTGCAGGTACAAAAAGCACGCAAGGGGCTCTCTTACAGTAGTCCATGGAGACAAGTGGAAAGCTCTGCACAGTGTATATTGCGGTTGATCGGCAGCGGAAGCAGCAATCTGATCTCTGGTTCCTCACACAAGATAGCACCATGCTCTCTGGACAAGCACACGCAGTTGGGCATGGTGGGTCTTTCCGCTGAGTTCAGGTCAGCCCTCTGGACATGGTGGCAAGTTTGCCTCCTTCTCTTCATGTACAGTAATGACAGATTTTACTGCAAACTTTAAGCCTACCCCGACTCTCGAACAGGATGGGAACAGTGCACTTGTTCACTTGTCTAATCATTTCTACACATAAGTGCATACAACTTTGCAGAATGCACAAAGGTGAACTGAGGAACTGGTGGGAGACCACCAAAGTATTTTCTGATGTCAGTCCTGTGGCTGACAAATCAACAAAATCACTAAGATGCTGAGCTGCACACAAATATTTAGACGGAGCCAATCCAATTTGATGTTTGTTGTCCAGAGTGATGGTAATGAGACATCTCATAATATCTGCAGATCCTGCTGAAATCTCTGGACCCATTGAGGTGTCGGGCATCTCGTAATAACAGCACTTTATTGTAGCTTTCGGTAGACATTCTTAAAGACCCTCAAGAGTGTCTTTCTATCAGAGAAAGAGATTTAGAGGAACCAAGATTTTCTCCAGTAGCCATTCCAACCCATTCCATTTGTCCTGCTCAATTGAAAGCTGGTCTTTTCCAGAATTTGAGAATGGATTACTGCATTGATATGTTATTTTTTTGGAGTAGACATTAGACTCCTTTTCATCGTGTTCTGATTATTGAAAACACGAAGTCGTTTGATGCCTGGGTTCTAATAAAATGTAGACATTTAACCTGGAGCAGGTTTGCAATTGCAGTGCAAAGTGGTATCTTGAAGCAAAAGTATTTTTGGTTTTACTCCGGGGCCCCTCTGGAACCCTCCGAGGCTTCCAGGTAGTGGAGATTAAACATTCTTTCCCTTGATGGCTTTAGTCTGCCTTTTTCATGTACTGTACATTTGGTGTGAATCTAACCTGGCATGTTAAAAGAAAAACACACAAAAACGATCAAGATGATGGAATTGTTTTGTGTTTTTTTTAACTCTGAAACATGTGACTGCCCCACTCTGACAAAGCCTCGGTTTGAAGCAAAAGTGATTGGTGTACTAATCTGCTGTTGAGAAATGTACAAAAAAAAGTTCCACCAGCAAATGATTTCTGTTCATGTTTCAGTTTGTGTTTGGGCATCCATGGGCTAGTGCTGGGGATTAAATCGAGTGAATGCGAATAACAGTATTGTTTCCACACCTTTGCAGACTTGCTAAAATACTTTCAAAATATGTTTTGAGAGATCCCAGTAGAAAACATGCCTGTAACAAAGAACGTGGCCCAAACCCATTTACGTGCAAATTAAATTAGCATTCTTTTTTCAGCACATTACTTGTATTTCACTTTGAAGATGGCTACTGCAGACCTTTCCTTTCTCAAGTTCCGCGTGCTTGGCATTTGCAGACCTCTTTATAAGGATAGACCAGCACATATGCTGTTCTGTGGGTGATCTTGGAAGCCATCATGTTTGTGGGTTTTGTAGTAGATGTGCTTGCCGTACAGATCCTTGGAGAACAGACGTTTTAGGCTGTAGGAAAAGGTAAGCTATAGTCATGCCAACGACCACTACTATACTTGTCAAATCACCACCTGCTCTATTCTGCAAACCTCTTCCTCAAAGTGAGTAGCTCTAGGTTTCTAAAGAGCAGAAGTGGACATTTCACTAGTCGGATTATTAATTGTTTATTATTATCCTCCACAAGGACACTTATCTGTTATGCCCACAGTTTTGAGCGTGTATCTTCACTGGGCCATTTTCTTTGATTGAAAGTTGCAGTGGAATGTTTATTGTGGAATTGTTTATGTGTAATGTAGCAGACCACACTTACTGGTTTGCTCATGCTGACTTCCCGCCAGATGCAGTGCTCAAGGATGTTTCTACTCAAATGCATTTATGATGAGTGCCAATTAGCATGACACACATCTTCCACTGTTTAAGTTTCCTAAAGGATGTTGAGTTGACGGACCCGGTGGATACACCTGTGGCTCACAGTGGTACAGAAACTGATGAACTTAAAAGACACTTATTGATAGTGTGCTCAAAACGTGCAGATCGCTGCCCCCTCACCAAACTGACTCCCAAGGAGATAAACAGCTGCAGTTAGTGTGGTATAACCAAGGGTGTAGCCTTTTATTCACATAGTCACATAGCATTAGTGAGGAATGATATCCATAGTTAAGCAGACATTATTGTGATGAGAATACATGATTTAAGATAAGCCAAAGACATTGTTGTAATGAAAATACAGGACGTAAGATCAGCAAAACAGTTCAAAGATTGTGCAAGCAATTAAAACCTTTGTCTCCATCCATTACAGCTCCCCACTTCAGAATGCACTTGTAAGATCAGCCAAAGACATTGTTATGAGAATAAAAGACACAATATCATCAGAACAGTTCAAAGAGTGTGCAATCAATAAAAACGGTCGCCTCCACCCCTTACAGCTGAACATTTCGAAATGCAAAAAGGCCCCTTTTTAATCTCCATCGCCCACGCCCTCAACCAAGGGCATCCAGGGCATAACTTAATGAGAACTTCCCCTCCATCTGACAGAGGGATGGGCAATACCCACAGTTTCACATACACCTGGGCATTGCATAGGGCTCAGTACTTAATGGGGAGCCTATCACCAGGCAAAACCCCACAGAATGTACAACTCCAGGCATCCTAGGTTAGGGCAGAAAGGTCCAGGACTACCAGCACAAATCAGCACCCCTCCAAAGGGGTAAGTTCAGTAAATCAATTCAAACTTTGGGTAGCTCCCTATTTCTGCTTCAAGAAATTCTGCCACAGGGCAAAGACGTCAATGGCAATCTCGGCCTCCCCCCAGCCACCTCCGGATGGCCATCGTAACCATCCTTAAGATTGTGCGACTGCGGGTGCCTGGCTTCTGGCCCATAGTTTTTCCATCCCCTGGACCCCCTTATATGGGTTCCCGAAGATATATCTCAGTCTCATTTGGTACATGCCCACCGGCTGACCACCAGCACCTTAAAACCTAGGCCATACCACAACTTTACTGTTTGGCACAGACCACCCTAGATACATGGATCGCCCAATGCATTCTCACCCATCTCTGTTTTCTCCCAAGCCGGAGGCTGACGTGTCCTCACCCAAAACCTGCCATCCAGGGATGGATGTAATCTCCGTATCCCTTTGGCATCTCCCGACCTTAGCTAGGACTCGCTTTCCGAAGGATGGATTCTGCCACTCGTGAATTGTTCTCCCTTCCTGAATCCATCTGTACATTCCTTGACCGCCGTATATAAGATTACCTACGGTTTCTCAGAAGGTAATTCTCGGATCTTCGAACCCCCAAAGAAGCGCAAAATGAGGGAAACTATTCTACACATTATCTTGGTGCCACACGATTGAGTCCTTTTCTCTCAAGTGGATGATTGTGTACTAGCATGGTCAAAGAGGATGACGTAAAACTTTCGCCTCCATTTCTTGAAGGCGACGGCTCTGGGTGAAGATCATCGATTTCTCCTTGTGGATGAGTCCCAACAAATACCAAACACGTGTAGAAGAATTTTCAGCACTTGCTGTTTAATTTCTGGTTGGCAAACACTTGATTGACCATCAGTAGAAATATTTTGGAGGGGTGCATCTACCAGAATGTACTGGAATGACTAATCTACATAAAGTGAAAAAGAAAAGTTGGAACCATATAAAATGCCAAGCGATCTTCAAACCTGCATTCTATGTAACTGTCTCTTGGTGGATGTGTAGATTTTATTGTCAAGCGCTTCCAACCGTACAAAGTGTTAATGATAGCATAGAGGAACTAAACTCGGATTTAATGGCTGACCACTCTGTTAATGAGGGTGAGAAAACTTCCATATCCATGGTAGAACAAGAAGGGGAGAGGGAAGAGTTCTTAAAACTGGTATGGGAGACGTTTAAGAAACTACTCAGGCCGTTAGAAGTCAGGTTAACTGGCATCGAGAACCAGCTGCTCGAGGTAGAGAAAAGTGTTATAACGTTATCTAGTTTAAGTCTTAACTGCACTGACATACCTCCAATGTCTATGCAAGCACCAGCTACTGCCCCTGTGGTACCCCTGAACACAAATCCAACTAGTGCACAGCAGCGAAAAGAAGGAGCAGTAAAAAACACAAATACAAAATTGATAACAAATACCACAGTAAAACCAAATCCTATACCTTTGAACTCGTCATCTGTAAACACCACTAGTAAACCCTCGTCGAAGGGTCCTGTTCAAAGCAAAAAGTTGCAGTTGGCAAATGTTGCCACTACCCACTCTTCTATCCCCAATACTCCTGTTCCGCAGAAATCCTCATCCAATTTACCTGCCAATACTCACACTACTCTTGGCAGTAACAAACCTCTGGCTGATAGATCCTTTGCCAACAGACCAAACAGATCTAACTATCAATCTGGCCATGCTTATAACAACTTTAAAGGAGGGTACATAGATCTGCCCCCTGACGCTAGCCCTTTTGTAATTGTTCTCACCGGGGTACCTGAACTGGAAAACCAATACGAAGAGAACTTTCAATCCCTAAAAAACAAGGTGATCTATTGGTTAAATTCAAATAAGTGAGAATTAAAAAAGTTCATATAGTGGTAACAATATATATGAAAATTGAGTTAAAAAACAGAAAGTGGCAGATAGGATCTCTACGCGCGTTTCGGCGAACCAGCGCCTTCTTCTGGAGTAGCCACACAAAGCTCTAAAACAAAATATATTTAAAAAAACATTGCATTAGTTATACATCCTTGAAGAAATATGTACACAACATATATCAGTCTATGTCTTAACATTGTAGCCAGTATGTCTTATATAAAGATAATGTTTATATATCTTTTCATTTCCCTGTGTATTTCACAAATCCATTCAGACACAGATATTTATTGAGAGCAATACTCATTGGAGCAAACTGATAATAAGTTCAAAGTTTGACCAGGTATTTAGACACTGAGATATTTATGGAGAGCAATACTTCATGGCCGCTTTTGAAGATGAATTCATCCATAATGAGATTGCCCCCTTTTTTGAATCTGTCTCCCATTGGTCCAGATACATTGACGACATCTTTTTTATCTGGACCGATGGGAGGCAATCTCTGGATGAGTTTATCAAATGGATCAATGAAGCCAATACGAATTTACACTTCACTTCTAAAATTAGCAGTGAAAGCGTAGAGTTCCTTGACATTGAAATAAGGAATGATACGGGCATCCTGAAAGTAGATCTTCACGTAAAACCCACCGCAACGAATACCCTTTTACATTATCATAGCTTCCACCCAACTACACAAAAGGATAGTATTCCTTTTTCTCAATTCTTAAGAGTAAGAAGAAACTGCACAGATTTAGCAGACTTTGATAAACAGGCCCTAATAATGAGAAGCAAATTCATTGAAAGAGGCTACCCTCATAGATTAATCAGAAGCTCTTATAAACGAGCAAGATATTATGATCGTGACAGCTTACTAAAAACAAAACCTCCCAAGACTAATAATCAATTAGTATGCATTACAAAACATTCGACATTAAACACTAAAGTTAAACAAATCATTAACTCTAATTGGCATATCTTAAACAGTAACTGTACCACTGAACAAAAACTCATTAAACCCCTATTTGCCCATAAACGAAACAAAAACATTAAGGAGTATATAGTTCATTCCAGATTTAATAACAACATGAATTCAGAACGTTTATCACAGAGATCTATCCTGACAAATAAGCCACTTAAAGGTACATTTCCCTGCTCATCTTGCTCCTCTTGTAATAACATCATAGTAGGAGAAGAATTTACTCACAATGAGCATAAAACGAGGGCCAAAGAGATGTGGAATTGTCGATCATCTAATGTGATCTACTATATACAATGCCCATGCCTGCTAGGCTATGTGGGAGAAACATCCCGCATGATACAGACGCGTCTCAGTGAACATCGCTCAGCAATCAGGACAAAGAAGTCAGCCTCGCCTATGGTGAAGCATTTCATAGAGAAAGGTCACAGTGAGAATGAATTCAAATGGAGAATCTTAGAGAAAATCCATACCCCTGAATCAAAAGGAGGAACAGCAATTCGTAAAAAAAGAGAAGTCTTTTGGATTTTCGTTTTTAATACATTCAACCAAGGCTTGAACAGCGAAATTCCCTGGGAACATGCAATTTTATAAAATTCCTGTTCACTCTGGTACAAAGATTTTTTCACAAAATTCAGTAATAAATAACGAATACAATATGGGAGACATTACACTGTAACCGGGAATGAATCCAACAATAACCCTAACTTACTTATAAAAAATTATGGAATTATAATTAAACACGTTAATCTTGATGTATTTTACTGAATTATTAAAATACACCGCCACAAAAAACATCAGTCCTTATAGGATCTGTTGTTTATGTCCATTCCTGATTGAATAGTCCTATCTCTATTGTAAATGAAGTCACCTGAATTCAAATTAAACCCTTATTAATATATCATTCTACTTCTAAACCTTGACAGACACATTTAAAGCGCTATAATAAATGTACCTTAATTTTCTCCAGTAAAGCGCAAATTTTAAATATATATCTAATGGCAGAAATTACAAAAATAGATGCCCTGTGTCAAATAGGTCTTCTATGTCTATTTTACGAAGAGTCCTATTTCTATTTCCTACAAAGAGGCCGCTCCCACAGGTCCTTAAAGGATCTGTCGTTTATGTCCATTCCTGATTGAATAGTCCTATCTCTATTGCAAATGAAGTCACCTAAATTCAAATTAAACCCTTATTAAATTATCATTCTACTTCTAAACCTTGGCAGACACATTTAAAGCGCTATAATAAATGTACCTTAATTTTTTCCAGTAAAGCGCAAATTTTAAATATATATCTAATGGCAGAAGTCACAAAAATGGATGCCCTGTGTCAAATAGGTCTTCTATGTCTATTTTACGAAGAGTCCTATTTCTATTTCTCACAAAGAGGCCACTCCCACAGGTGAGTCGGCTTTTATCCAATAAAATTCCCCTATATATACTAAGCGGAAACCAATCCGCTTCATCAAGCTATCCTGCGAAACTAAGACGCCACCCGTCGCTGCTGAATACACATCCTTCACGGCAATCCCGCCGCCGGACTTGTTGTGCCCTGCTGCTAACCACAGGTAAAGAATGCCCCTATCGGCAAAGCATTCAAAAAGGACCCGTCCGCGTCATTTTTAATTTTTAACAAACCCCAACTTATTCAACACTAATCTGTACCCATACGCTATTTTGTCTTATAGAAAGGGCGCTCCCCTTCACTATCTTCAAAGAGCCCTGCCGACTTACTCGGGTAAGATTTCCCGATCATTTCCTAACAGAGTTGTACTAAAAACGCTAACAAACAGGACATAAAACCAATACATTTTCTTTGAATTATTTCCTGTTTTAGGCAGGGAGATCTTTTAAAACGGAACCACCTTATATCCTGGGTGCTCCAAAAACTTCACCCCTTCTATGAATATTTCCTGCTAGATTACAAGGTAAGCTACTATAGGACCAAAATAATAGAATGCGCTAATCGGAAACATCAGTTAAATCACTCTAATATTTATATTAGCTAATGCTTTATATTGACAGGGAGATCCTCTTCCTCTTTCAAAAAAAACCTTCGATTTTAAAGAGCTCTGCCGAAATATTTCGGGTAAGATGCGATACCTTGTTTTTACATTTGAATTAGATAACTGAGATCAACCGCATGACCTGGCTAATATTCCTGATCTAATTTCTCTCTCCACAATATCGAACAGGCAGGGAGATCTTTTAAATAACTCGACAACTGAAGCTTACTTGAATTCAAATTTTTACCAAATTGATCAATATCGAACCACCAATACCCTTAAGACTTATCCGGCAGGCGGGATTTACAGAATCTGGTCAACTTATATGAGGTAATTTTAGAAATAGTTTCCTATCAGACTCAAGCTATTGATAATGGCCAAATCAAGTAAAAAAGAATGCTCACTCATATAGTTCCAACGTATATATGGCAAGCAACCCCAATCCTCAGGAGTCGGATCAAATAAATATAGTCTCCAAGGTCAATGCACAAAAGAGTCCACTTTCTGTATGTGAAGTCCTTGTAATTTATTTCAAAAGTTGATTACACCAGCCAACACGTGTTTCGTCGTGCATAAATTATACCTCGACTTCTTCAGGGCTGTAATCAAACAAAACATTTCCTACAGTCAGTATAAATATTTTTCCTGTAACTAAAATTAGATGTGGGATAGTACCAACCACCATCCAGTCAGATAAAGGCCTGCAGAGTGAAGAGTTTGAAGTGAGAAAATGAATCATCAAGAAACCATTCCAGTTCTAATAACCACCCAGTGTAAGATAAAAAGAAAAAGAACCCTACCACCAAGATATATAAGCAAGGTAGGGGTAACTTATCACCTCTGTATCTTTCCGTAATCTCTCATTCTTATATGGTCCTTATAACGTGAACAAATCAATCAATCTGAAAAAACAGAGGCGTATCAAATAATATATACCTTAAGTGCTGTCACTAATATCAAAAGGCAACTGTATATTCCACTAATGAATCCAAACAGAAATGATATGCCAACTAAAATTGAACGTTCACCCCCTATGTTGTTAATAAATTGGGTTTACCTTCAAAATCTCCTCACAATTCATCCAGCAATATGTCATCAGTGTCTATCTCTCCATTCACCTATAATTTCCACCGAAGTCAAAAGTAAATGTATTACAATCCAAGTTTTTATTGCTGGGTAGAATTGATACAAACGTGTATCCTACAACACTCACCCAGTAATTATCGTCTGGTGTGTTCTAATATGTTATCGTTTAGACTTCACTTGTCCACTGTATTCTAAACAATAGAATTAGCACATGT
This sequence comes from Lissotriton vulgaris, assembly GCF_964263255.1. NCBI lineage: Eukaryota > Metazoa > Chordata > Amphibia > Caudata > Salamandridae > Lissotriton > Lissotriton vulgaris. The sequence continues at coordinate 408,478,816 of NC_141699.1, read as the reverse complement.
CACTCCCCAATTTACGGTCCATGTACCATAAATAAAATATTAGACCATCCTGTGAGTAAAAGCATCTGACTCAGTGCATACTCCTAAACCAAATACAAAGTTTAAGTAGAATTATTATACAAAGTCATTTTATACACAAGGTTCCCCTTATCTTCTGCACTGCTAATATAAAGTTCACCTCTAATGTAAGCGAGAGAAATCAATTACTAGCAAGTCAGCAAACTGTAAAACGCTAATCTTATATCTACTCCCGCAATTAATAATATAAGATTACATGTACTCACCAACGGTAAGTATAAAATATAATATGCACAGGGTCGTCGTCTTCTCTTGGTCAATATACGGCTATCTGTGTCAAGATAATGACTATAGTAAGATAGCCCGTATAAAAACTGTAGTTACTTCAAGTCAATAAAGTTTTACCAACACTCACCTATCGTCGGTTTCTTCAAATATCTCGACTACCTAGAATATATATGAGAGGAAACGGCTTTTAATATCTCGTACCGTTCCATAATTTAGTGTCTCAATAAGACCCCAGCCAACTTTCCTAGAAATTACCTGTGTTCTGCTTATTAGCAACTCATCCTACATCGTCCGACCTCGTCCAAGTATTGGCGTCTAGCGTGGGTGCCATCTTAAAGTGTCCTTAAATATACTGATTGACGCGCGCCATGTTGTAATATGTTCGTATTCTTTCTACAAATCTAAACACGCTGTTGCCCATGTAAACGGGCAAAATAAATGCCTATACTCCAGTATCATGCACCTTCGTATAATTGGGATATAAAGTGTTTAAGCACGTTAACTGAACTAAGGTTCGAAATATCGGCGTCAAGCATGGGCGCCATCTTGGAATGGGCTGAAATGCGTTTATATATAAGCGCCATATTTCAATATGTTCGTACCGTTTCTAAGAGTAAAAACACGTTACTCTACATGTATATATGGGCCAAACTAGTATCACTAATCCAATAACAAGCATCCTAGTATAAGTAATGCATATGATATCCAAGCACGTTGGCATAAATCAAATTCCATGAAATTAAGTATCATATCTATTCAATTGTCCGATTTCGATCGGGTTTCCAGAATAATTCCTACTTACACATTAGACCCTGCGCTCAACCATAAATCCTGGGATAATGTACTAATCTATTAATGCATACCTAAATAAACAGATCACAAAATAAAACCATAATGTCTATCCATATTGTACCATAGGGATGGGTGAGTAGAGTTCGTGAAGGGTAAATGTTAGCCAGTTAGCCAAACGAAAGGCAACCGAGGGTGCACAATCATCTTAACTATTCAATCTCATTCCATCATCAAACATATAATATTTAGAAGGGAAGCGAAATCAAATCCTAGGGACTGAGTGTCCCTGTACAGTCTAGTGCCAGAAATCTGCTAGATGTCAACAACAGTCATTAATATATTTACAGTCAAAAATGCAAAAGTGAACATCATATAGGTCAAAGATCAGCCCAATTCTTACTCATTGCCCAAGAAGTACTGGTACTCATTATCAATGTTAAGCCCATGTTGGACCGATTTCAGTTTCATTATCCACAGTACTTCCCTACGTCTGAGTTTCAGAGTTCTGTTACCTCCCCTGGGATCCTGAGGTACATGTTCTATTGCATGATAACAAAATTGGTGACCTCCCTGATTATCAATGTTCTGAACAAAATGAGCAGCTATTGGGTATCTGGTGTCCCCACTCTTCCAAGCCCTAATATGCTCCATCATTCTGTCTCTTAGTCTTCTTATCGTGCTGCCCACGTAAATCTGTCCACATGAACAAGCTATGATATACACAACAAAGGAGGTTTCACAGTTCATGAAAGTGTCAATTTCATACATTACTGAATTATTGTAGCTGAAACTCACAATCTTTTTACAAGCCCATCTACAGCAATTACAACGCCCACATTTGTAGAATCCCTTAGTCAAGCTCCTGGGCCAGATTTCTCTATTTCTGATTGGATAGCTTGGGCTCAAGTCACTCGCCAAAGTTCTCCCTTTCCTGAAGGTCACAGCCGGTCTCTGTCCAATGTGTTCTGATAAATCCTTATCAGCTGACAACAAGTGCCAGTGTCGATTTAGAATAGAGTACAATTTATTAGACTCTGTATTGTAATTAGTCACTAAACATACCTCTCGTTCTTTTTTCTCTGTAGTCTCCTTATCTTTTAATGTATGAGATCGTTCAAGTCTATGGACACGTGTTTTCGCCTTCTCAATAACTGCCCTACTTTACATAGTCAATTGAGTGACCTGACTATAGAAGGGGCTAATGCTACAAAATTGTTACTTTCATTGACAGAGAATGAGGAAGACCCTATCACACTGTCTAGAGTCCTGGAGGACTTAGAGATTAACAGATATCTCAGTCAAAGCAGCGGTCTAAAATTAAAATCTAAGTGGACTCCTCAATTGGGCACAGGCAATACTATAGATGCTTTCCATAAGTCTGTGGAATTTGAAATTGATAAACTCATTGATAAACGGTCAAAGGGTGGCTTCTATAAAAAATCAGACAACCTCACACAGGGAGAAAGGAAAGCACTTGTGCTCCTCAAATCCAATAATGACATCACAATTCGAATGGCTGATAAGGGTGGCAACGTGGTTGTAATGGATACCACCAAATATAATGCAGAAATCATGTCACAGTTAGAGGATCATAAATATTATGAGTCCTTACCAAACAATCCACTGCCATCCCTAATGATATTGATCAATGAGAGACTTAGAAATTGGTATGATATGTCGCTATTGGATTTGGATGAGTATAACTATTTGACAATTTCAGTACCTAAAGCTCCTTGTTTATACACCTTACCTAAGGTACATAAGAATAGGGAGAACCCACCCGGACGGCCAATTATCTCTGGTATTGGGGGTCCGACTGAAAAGATATCTGAGTATATTGACATATTCATGAGACCGTTTGTCGAGAACTTACCCTCCTATATTCGGGACACTAAGCATGTCTTGAACATGATGTCAGATGTGACCTGGCAAAGTGATATGTTTCTTGTAACACTAGATGTGGTCTCATTATATTCAAATATAGACCACACATTGGGAATTCATGCAGTAGAGACCTTTTTCAACAGGAGACCAGCTGAGTACTTTGAGCACACAAAGATGATACTAGACATGACACAGATAGTACTCAGTAACAATGTATTTGTGTTTAATCGTAATTGGTATAGACAGCGCCTTGGGACCGCGATGGGCTCCAGATTTGCTCCGTCTTTTGCCAACCTGTTCATGGGATGGTTCGAGGCGGAGTGGATCTGGGGTCGTCGTGGGGTCAGGTGGATTGAATATATTCAATATTGGGGTCGTTTCATAGACGACTGTCTCATGATCTGGACCGGCAGTCTGGAGGACCTTCTGTGTTTTTTCGAATACCTTAACAGTAATGATGTTAACCTGAAGTTCACAACTCAATATGATAAGGAGAAGATTTATTTTCTCGATGTTGAGCTATACACAAAGGGAAATAAGTTGTGTTCCAAGATGTACAGGAAGGAGACTAGTTGTAACTCACTATTACATGCTAAGAGTTGCCACCCCAATTCTCAGATAAAATCCATCCCGTATGGAGAGATGGTCCGAGCTAGGAGGAACTGTTCGGAGGACGATGAATTTAAGGATACAGTACAGGATATGTCTTCCAGATTTCATGCTAGGGGTTACCAACGGGCAGTTATTGAGAAGGCGAAAACACGTGTCCATAGACTTGAACGATCTCATACATTAAAAGATAAGGAGACTACAGAGAAAAAAGAACGAGAGGTACGTTTAGTGACTAATTACAATACAGAGTCTAATAAATTGTACTCTATTCTAAATCGACACTGGCACTTGTTGTCAGCTGATAAGGATTTATCAGAACACATTGGACAGAGACCGGCTGTGACCTTCAGGAAAGGGAGAACTTTGGCGAGTGACTTGAGCCCAAGCTATCCAATCAGAAATAGAGAAATCTGGCCCAGGAGCTTGACTAAGGGATTCTACAAATGTGGGCGTTGTAATTGCTGTAGATGGGCTTGTAAAAAGATTGTGAGTTTCAGCTACAATAATTCAGTAATGTATGAAATTGACACTTTCATGAACTGTGAAACCTCCTTTGTTGTGTATATCATAGCTTGTTCATGTGGACAGATTTACGTGGGCAGCACGATAAGAAGACTAAGAGACAGAATGATGGAGCATATTAGAGCCTGGAAGAGTGGGGACACCAGATACCCAATAGCTGCTCATTTTGTTCAGAACATTGATAATCAGGGAGGTCACCAATTTTGTTATCATGCAATAGAACATGTACCTCAGGATCCCAGGGGAGGTAACAGAACTCTGAAACTCAGACGTAGGGAAGTACTGTGGATAATGAAACTGAAATCGGTCCAACATGGGCTTAACATTGATAATGAGTACCAGTACTTCTTGGGCAATGAGTAAGAATTGGGCTGATCTTTGACCTATATGATGTTCACTTTTGCATTTTTGACTGTAAATATATTAATGACTGTTGTTGACATCTAGCAGATTTCTGGCACTAGACTGTACAGGGACACTCAGTCCCTAGGATTTGATTTCGCTTCCCTTCTAAATATTATATGTTTGATGATGGAATGAGATTGAATAGTTAAGATGATTGTGCACCCTCGGTTGCCTTTCGTTTGGCTAACTGGCTAACATTTACCCTTCACGAACTCTACTCACCCATCCCTATGGTACAATATGGATAGACATTATGGTTTTATTTTGTGATCTGTTTATTTAGGTCTGCATTAATAGATTAGTACATTATCCCAGGATTTATGGTTGAGCGCAGGGTCTAATGTGTAAGTAGGAATTATTCTGGAAACCCGATCGAAATCGGACAATTGAATAGATATGATACTTAATTTCATGGAATTTGATTTATGCCAACGTGCTTGGATATCATATGCATTACTTATACTAGGATGCTTGTTATTGGATTAGTGATACTAGTTTGGCCCATATATACATGTAGAGTAACGTGTTTTTACTCTTAGAAACGGTACGAACATATTGAAATATGGCGCTTATATATAAACGCATTTCAGCCCATTCCAAGATGGCGCCCATGCTTGACGCCGATATTTCGAACCTTAGTTCAGTTAACGTGCTTAAACACTTTATATCCCAATTATACGAAGGTGCATGATACTGGAGTATAGGCATTTATTTTGCCCGTTTACATGGGCAACAGCGTGTTTAGATTTGTAGAAAGAATACGAACATATTACAAGATGGCGCGCGTCAATCAGTATATTTAAGGACACTTTAAGATGGCGCCCACGCTAGACGCCAATACTTGGACGAGGTCGGACGATGTAGGATGAGTTGCTAATAAGCAGAACACAGGTAATTTCTAGGAAAGTTGGCTGGGGTCTTATTGAGACACTAAATTATGGAACGGTACGAGATATTAAAAGCCGTTTCCTCTCATATATATTCTAGGTAGTCGAGATATTTGAAGAAACCGACGATAGGTGAGTGTTGGTAAAACTTTATTGACTTGAAGTAACTACAGTTTTTATACGGGCTATCTTACTATAGTCATTATCTTGACACAGATAGCCGTATATTGACCAAGAGAAGACGACGACCCTGTGCATATTATATTTTATACTTACCGTTGGTGAGTACATGTAATCTTATATTATTAATTGCGGGAGTAGATATAAGATTAGCGTTTTACAGTTTGCTGACTTGCTAGTAATTGATTTCTCTCGCTTACATTAGAGGTGAACTTTATATTAGCAGTGCAGAAGATAAGGGGAACCTTGTGTATAAAATGACTTTGTATAATAATTCTACTTAAACTTTGTATTTGGTTTAGGAGTATGCACTGAGTCAGATGCTTTTACTCACAGGATGGTCTAATATTTTATTTATGGTACATGGACCGTAAATTGGGGAGTGACGTGCTAATTCTATTGTTTAGAATACAGTGGACAAGTGAAGTCTAAACGATAACATATTAGAACACACCAGACGATAATTACTGGGTGAGTGTTGTAGGATACACGTTTGTATCAATTCTACCCAGCAATAAAAACTTGGATTGTAATACATTTACTTTTGACTTCGGTGGAAATTATAGGTGAATGGAGAGATAGACACTGATGACATATTGCTGGATGAATTGTGAGGAGATTTTGAAGGTAAACCCAATTTATTAACAACATAGGGGGTGAACGTTCAATTTTAGTTGGCATATCATTTCTGTTTGGATTCATTAGTGGAATATACAGTTGCCTTTTGATATTAGTGACAGCACTTAAGGTATATATTATTTGATACGCCTCTGTTTTTTCAGATTGATTGATTTGTTCACGTTATAAGGACCATATAAGAATGAGAGATTACGGAAAGATACAGAGGTGATAAGTTACCCCTACCTTGCTTATATATCTTGGTGGTAGGGTTCTTTTTCTTTTTATCTTACACTGGGTGGTTATTAGAACTGGAATGGTTTCTTGATGATTCATTTTCTCACTTCAAACTCTTCACTCTGCAGGCCTTTATCTGACTGGATGGTGGTTGGTACTATCCCACATCTAATTTTAGTTACAGGAAAAATATTTATACTGACTGTAGGAAATGTTTTGTTTGATTACAGCCCTGAAGAAGTCGAGGTATAATTTATGCACGACGAAACACGTGTTGGCTGGTGTAATCAACTTTTGAAATAAATTACAAGGACTTCACATACAGAAAGTGGACTCTTTTGTGCATTGACCTTGGAGACTATATTTATTTGATCCGACTCCTGAGGATTGGGGTTGCTTGCCATATATACGTTGGAACTATGTGAGTGAACTGTGGGTGTGCTCAGAGGATATTGTTCTCAGTGTTGCTTCACATGAAGCCAGTTGATGTTGGATACGCATCATTCCTCTTGAAGCACCTTTTGATTATTGTCAATAACTATATTTTAGTACCCTGAAGTTAAGGTAGTGCGCCCATAATAGGTTGGTATCCCCCACTAAACTAAAAAAGAATGCTATCTTTGTTTTTCTCTTTATAAATAAAAGCATCGAAAATACATCAACTAGCCAGAAAATATTTAAACATCATCTGAACGCCCTATCGACCATTGACGCAAACCCTGATTATTGCATGTGAGTACCACTTATCTATGGCAAACCTACTGAATACCTAGTACCTAACATCTTCCGACAATGAGGTAGAGATGAAATATGGTCAACTATGAACTAATATATGTGTTCACTAATAAAATTGCTTTCCTATGACAAATAAATATTTATGACAAACAGGAAGCTTTATATCCTAATATATAAAAATACCATGATAACCAGATAGTTATAGATCAGGATTATGCTGGTTTTATCTAAAATTGATCACGAATAGTATGAATCCTCATAAATATGTGCCCTCCGTTAAATAAGTTGATCTATTGAGATACAAAAATATTCAAGAGAAAATAAGAAGTGCATACACCTAGCCAACTCTGAACTTTTTATCAGTTGGTCTTATGAAGTATTGCTCTCCATAAATATCTCAGTGTCTAAATACCTGGTCAAACTTTGAACTTATTATCAGTTTGCTCCAATGAGTATTGCTCTCAATAAATATCTGTGTCTGAATGGATTTGTGAAATACACAGGGAAATGAAAAGATATATAAACATTATCTTTATATAAGACATACTGGCTACAATGTTAAGACATAGACTGATATATGTTGTGTACATATTTCTTCAAGGATGTATAACTAATGCAATGTTTTTTTAAATATATTTTGTTTTAGAGCTTTGTGTGGCTACTCCAGAAGAAGGCGCTGGTTCGCCGAAACGCGCGTAGAGATCCTATCTGCCACTTTCTGTTTTTTAACTCAATTTTCATATATATTGTTACCACTATATGAACTTTTTTAATTCTCACTTGTGTGATATATGATTTTATTGATGTCAAATGTTAATTGTGCTATATGTTGTATTTTTTTAAAAAATAACCTCAGAATAAAAAACATATATTTTCTTAACCTTTTGTAGCCAATTGTCTTTGAATACATTGTATAGGTCAGTATAGGTTGCCTAGGTTGTTTTTTGTCACATGGTTCATTTTCCCTGGCCTAGGAACTTTTGTATCCGAATCCTCAGGGGGTCCTTGTTAAATACACGCGTAAATTCAAATAAGCCCATTCCAAACCATATGAAAAGTAAAATCCTTATGGTTCGCAGGGTACCATGGGTAGGACCTATAGCTAAATCAATTGCGGGTGATTGTATAGTTATTTCATTTGAGGAACCCCATAGTGCCGAACAGATTTGCACTTGGAAATCATATGGAGACACATCACCCATTGAAGCTAGGCCCCTATCGTTTTTTTATCCCCCACGTAGGCCTATACAATATGGGTCCAACTGGAATATTGTCAAACAGCACCACGGTTATGTACCAAATTTGGCGAGACAGGCTGATCGAAATATGTGGAATGGTATTCCCACCTTTAACAGGTACAGTTGCTTAGATGCTGTTGACTGACTTGAGACTATGCCAAACTGTATCCCCAAGCTATATGACACCTACTGTACACTTGGCGATGGGAATTCTTATCCCCGAGCTAATAAAAGCAAGATATCACATAGTAAGGGAGTGGGAGTCAAGATTAGTAGCAGAATGTGGGACCATCAGAATAAGGAAAGGTCTTCAGTAGCTAATAAATTATGCCATGACCTGGGTGAGGGTTGTCTTGATGTGGGAATTAATACTGTAGTAAGAGCTGTGATCACCAAGGCAGAGAACCAAACCGCCGGCTTACAGCTACATACATTTGTCATGGAACATTGCTGGTGTTGGTAAAAACCTGAAAGATCCAGAATGGGCTGATTATGTTGACTCTAGTGACTTTTGTTTATTGCCAGAAACATGGGCAATGGATGTTCCGCACAGGATCGGATACAAAACCTATGGCATTGAGGCAGTCCGGTCAGACAGGGGGAGACCGTCAGGGGGATTGATCATATGGCTCAAAGTCACCCTGACAATGAGGGTCAAAACTATAGACACAGGAACCCCTGATATCCTGGCCTTAAAAGTTGTAACCTCAAAGGGGAATGAATGTTACATTGTCAATGTCTATAATAGACCCCTTGGCCATTCCAAGGTCTCACCCACTCTGGAAACACTGGATCTCTTTTTGAAAAAGGTGGTTGGTGATGTTCCGGTAATCCTGGGAGGCGACTTAAACTGCAATTTTGAACCGGTTCTTGGGATCATTGATGTCTTTGAGGACGAAGATCAAGCGTATAAAATCCCCCAGCTTGAGACTTCAAACTGCGTTAAGTGCTCTACTCTGGCCGTCCAACTATTAAGGCTAACTGCAGATCATGGTCTCAGAGCATGCAATGGCCGCCTCCCTTCCGACTTGACAAAACAACCAACTTTTGCGAAATCCAATAGTAACCTAGACTTCATACTTGTTTCACTAAGCAATTGGCATTACTTGATTGACTTAAAAGTGGCAAGTAGGGAGGAAAGTGATCACTATCCCCTAGAACTTTATATCGATGCGCAAATGTTTAGTGATATTCCTGCCAATCCAGCCACTACATCAACTGAGATTGCTACTGGCAAAATGTGTGAGCAGGTACACATAAATAGCAATAGACGTGCACTAAAATGGCCCTATATTTTGTCTGATGGTAAGGCCTTAGCATCGGTATATTCTCTCTTTGGGAAAATGTTTGGACCTATAGCTGGACAATCTTTTTTACCTGACCACTTTGATCACTTCGTCAAACTACATAATGTTTTTTTCAATGAACTAAAAACTTGTTTGTCAAAAATGCCTAGGAAAAAGCAACAAAATGTACGAGTAGGATGCCACGGAAAACTATGGTATGATCAATCATGTACGTTGGCCAAGAGACACCTTTTGCTTGCTATCAAAAGTAAATCAAAGGAAGGAGTCAAATCTGCAAGGGAGGCATATAAGCGCGCCCAAAAAACAGCAAAGAAACTATGGGAAGAATCGATCTGGGCTGAAATGTTAGCTGCTGCAAAATTAAATGACAATGTTGGCTTTTGGAGGTTGGTCGCAAACGAGGGGCATGCAGGCAGAGCCGTGAAGGACACGTTTCTAGATGAAATGACATGGGTGACTCATTTCACATCCCTCTATAAACAATACGATGGTGGTGCTGATGAGATACCATGGTTCCCTCCTCCTATTGAACCCCTTGACTTTACACTGGAGGAAACAAAAAGGGCGATTAATGAACTAAAAAACAGTAAAGCTCCTGGCCCTGATAAAATACCGGGCGATCTATATAAACATGACATTGAAGTATGGGCTCCTTATGTAAATCGCTTGTTTAATGTTTTGTCTAAAAGTTGTCACTTTCCAGACAGCTGGCGTGCAGCAGAAGTTGTTTTAATCTTCAAAAAGGGGAATAGATCTGTACCTTCAAACTACAGACCAATTAGTCTAATGGACACCCTGCAAAAACTCTATGCCAAACACTTATTATTTCGGATCAATGATTGGCTGGAGGATTCAAAAATAATCTCTAAATTCCAAGCAGGCTTTAGGAGCAAGACCAGTACCATAGATCAAATCTTCAGATTCTGTTGTATAATCTGGAAGTACGTGCACATTAGGAAAGGTCATCTGTATGTAGCTTTCGTAGATCTGAGAGCGGCATTTGACCCCCGAAACTTGCTCTGGAGGTCTTTAAGTGAAGCTGGTCTGCCAGGGTGTCTTTTGGCTCAAATAATCGAGTTGCATGCTAGAAACCATGCTAACATCAGGTGGGGTCCAAATGGTGAACTGACGCGTAACATTCCCATTGAGCGTGGGGTTCGGCAAGGATGCGTCTTGGCCCCCACCTTATTTTCCTTGTTTGTCAATGATGTTCCTGATTATTTGAATGGTTGCATTAATGATTCCCCACAGCTTAACGGAGAGAGGGTGCCTGCGTTGCTCTTCGCGGATGATACCATTCTAATATCCCAAACCAAGAAGGGCCTCCAGGCACTCTTAAACTCCTTTAGCTGCTACTGTGTGACCAAGGGATTAGAAATAAACGTTGATAAAACGAAATGTATGGCACTGAATCCCAGCAAACCGGACAGAGGGATCCTGACTTTGAATGGCCAGACATTAGGAACCGTGGAAAACTTTTCTTATCTGGGAGTAGTACTTGATTCAAAATTAAGTTGGAAGGCCCAAATTGAGAAAAGTAAGGTGTCATATGCTCACAACGTCAAACCAATCCTATGCAGACTGAATGCTAGTACAAGTAAGAGTGTAACTCCTGTTCTTGAACTTTTCAAATTTAAAATTCAATCTGCCGTCTTGTATGGGGCGGAGATATGGGGACCTTGGGCCAGGGATAGCCTCCAGGGCCTGGACAATAAATTTATGAGAGCTATTGTAGGGGTCCCGAACAGCACACCTTTAATTCCCCTCCAGCTTGACTTGAATTTTAAAAGAACAGATTACTTTGTTATTATAAGACCATTAATGTTTTGGATTAGGATATGGTCTACCCCAGAACTGCTTGAATATAGAAACGGCCTTCGAGAACTACTGAATCTCGACTCTTTTAATTCTATTCAGTGGCTTGTGCATATCAAAAAATGGTTCTCGCTTCTGGGCCTGTATTCGCTGTGGGAGAATCCTGATAATCTACCGGCTTTTGCTAAATCTATAGTTAAACGAGCCTTTTGGTCTTATATGACTGATAAGCTTGTACATGAAAGTAGAGCTGGGTCTTTAATTCAAGATTTTTTATCCTTTAAAGATGAACCCCGCTTTGAATCCTTTTTGGATGAAATAGAGCCACCTATTGCAAAGTCCCTTTATTTGAAATTCAGATATGGGATCCTTATGTTGAATTTTAATACAGAACGCTGGTCAAAGAAAAAGCTGGGATGCCTGTATGGCAAAAGTGGGATATGTTCTATGTGCTCAAATTCCTGTACGGAGAATGAGGTTCACATGTTGTTTATATGTAAAGCTTACTCGAAGGCTCGAAAGAAATGGTTAAAACCCATGTGCACTCTCCTAGGAACTAGATCTTGTTCTGCAGCATACAGGATTATAAAAAGTAATACAACCCAGTTTATCGTATTCAGTATAAGTAGGTTCCTCTATTCTGTGTATATTGTTCGCAGGAAATTTGGTCAGATACTCTGAGTAGGACCTCTGTATATGCTCATAAAATCCAGCTGTTAAAATGAAATGTGTTTAAATGAGGAGGCTGAAAATTAATTTTTGTACTGTATTTTTAAACTCATTGTTTTAAAGTGTTGGTGTATGTATTTTGCTATGATCCTCTGTTTTTATTATGTATATATGTGTCTTTTATGGCCAAACTGGCCGAAATAAAGAAATAAATTATTGTCAAAAACTTCAATTTTCAGCTTCATTGGTCAAGACACGCCTATAGTTTTAAGAAACACAATATAGACGCTTTTTCTTTGTGGTTGGAAGTTTGCATTAAAAGCAGAAGAATAAATGCTGGTTTGCACTGAGTTGGGGAAGATTTTGATAGCTAGCGTGGCTTCTACCGCCTTCCACAACCATGTTCAGGATGGGGGTCTGTTATGACCAGATTCTCAGACTAGATAGAACCAGCTCACAAGAGCAACACCAACCTGGCCAAAACGTAACCACCTCCCTCCTCAGGACCCATCTATCCAGGCACCTGGGTACCTACCTGAGGATGGGGAACTCGCAATATACAAGCTCATATCATTAGAAACACCACTAAATCTATAGGGATTACTAGGAATACCCACTGATTACTAAGGACGTCCATGCCCTACACCACACTCATACCTCATAGTCTCGCGACCACATGGGTCCAGACTAATCTACCCTGGGGCAGTTCCGATTATTTACCCTTACACACTGATTACCATCAGTGCTCACTCAACACGCAATCCGGCGTGCCATACACACTGAGCTGCAGCCCCAGTGCTCTCTTTTTATCCGGTCCACAATCCGGCGGACCTACACATCAGGCTTCCACCTGATGCTCTCACTAACGCCACTTTCCCTAGAGACGATCTCATTACACACCGTATCCCCCCGGTGCTCTCTCAAGCCACAATCTTGCGGGTATACACACTGACCACAATCAGTGCTCTCACTAACGCTTCTACACAACGACGACCACTTTCCTATGAATACCTTCAGCTCTCTGGAAGTCTCTCTCACTATTCACTAAAGGTTCGCTACTACAATAATATTATGGGATGGCCGAATCACTTAGTGTCAATAATTCCCTAGCTCAAGGGCTCCTCTCTCTCCCTAATTATTCAGTGGCTACTTACCGGATCAGGGGCAGCATCTGTTCTGGCTGTAACACCTGACTAGAAGGAAAGGTTACCTGTGCTTTTAAGAACAATAGACACACACTGTATGCAAGAGTTATTACCTGATTAAAATGCTCTCTATCATAAGAACAACACATGCACACTAGTTCACTAAGAACTGGGGTATCTTTATTACAATAACAATAGAATACACATACACAAATCTGCGGGGTCTCTATACCTAGCAGGAACTGTAACACACCGCTGAAAGAAAAGGATTAGACATACAATATAAGGACAAGGTTAATATTTGAAAAGTAAGGAACAAAGTCACCTTGGGAGTATGAAGTCTTGCTCTAGCTGTCCTCTGGGCTTCTCTCTCGTCTGTGCCTTAGCTCGTCTTAGATTCTCTCCTGCACTCTTGGACACACATCTGCGCTGATCACTTTGCACTGGACTCCTTTCCCCCACGGACTCTCTCCACCTTCCAACTTCAGTTTAATGGTTTCTGCCGCTCTGATAATCGTTCGCTCCACTAACTTCTTCACTCTATCTGATTGTCTCCATGCCAATGTCCAATTCACTCCAGCTGCTCCCACAGATTAATCCACGATATAACTTCAGTCTCTTCTAAAAGGCATTACTTCAGACTCCAGCTATTCACAACTCCTCCTGATAAGTAACTGCTTCTGACTGCTTCCTTCAGTTCCAGCTCACTGACTGTCTGTCTGTCTTCTCTCTGTTCCAAGCATCTTCTGTCTCTTCTCCTCCTGCAACTCCACTCCTCTCCTCTGCTTCAATCCAACTCAACTGCTTTCAGCTCAAACTCGTTCCGCTCCTCCAACTTAACTGACTCCGCTCCTCCAACTCAACTAACTGACTCCGCCTCTGCACTTCACTAATATAGAATGCTCTTCCCTCATGGAAATTTCCAACAGAGGGCTGCCTCCCACCGAATTCCTGTGCCAGCTCCAGGGCCCCTTGCGCAGCCGCAGTGACCATCTGCATGTTACGTCTGAACCCAAGAGACAAACACATTCCTCGGATAAGAACCAGCCCTGGCTGGTTTTCCTCTAGCAGACAACAGGCTTAACTATAAACATTACCTTTCCCCTTCAAGCATCTCAGCTCTGCAGGGATAGGAAACAAAATGGAGTCTCTCTAGTTCTAGGCCTTGTAGGCCTGAGAAGGATGAAATAATCCTTAGCTCTGTCAGAGTACCTACACAAACCATACCAATGTGTAATATAAAGTCAGGACCACAGGATCCACCCTCTACTATAGGCAGGATAATGAAATGACACATAAATATGTCAAAGCCAATAGGCAATAGATGGATTAGAGTCAAGAATAAGGGATCTATCATCATATAAAGCAGCTATCCTCTTCTAGGTCTGGAAAAAGGGCTTAAAAGGGCCAACACATGGTAAGAATACAGATGATGGATGTGAGCAAGTTTAAAGTCTTCATCACTCCGAAATAGAGCCAAAAAAACGGTCAAGACAAGGTCAACTGGATCATCTAGTGTACCTGGTTTAATCTCACGCTGGCACGTGGACTTGGATGGCTTTCATGTCCCTCATAAACAGAGCTGGTAAAAGGGATGGTTTGGAGGGGACTTTATGACAAAGGCACACACTTTTTGGTCTGTTGTGCACCTGCAACCACCTTAAGGAATCAATAGAATTTTAACAACTGTATTTTCCAACTTTTCAGCAAAGAAAACAAACATATTACATAAATAAAAAGTAAATATGTTCTAACCAGGAGTGAGCAGTACATAAATCATTAAAAAAAACAGTAGTACACGAATTCGTATGTGAGACGAGCCCCGGGCAAGTCGTTTCGGAAGAAAAAAAGAGCATAGCACCCGTACAAGACCATCTCCGTCTATGACCACACACACCCATGCTGTCTTGATTAATGAGGCAGCTTTCATGACCGTAGCACTTGGTGGTGCTGGATGTTGTATTTGATGTGTTTTCTCTTTCCTTGGAGGACTTCTGGCAAAAGAGGAAGAAGCGTCCATTGCCCCACATCAAGTTTTTGGCCAAGGCCAAGCAAAAACGTCTGGCAAGCCTATTATTAGGTTGAGGAGTGGTGAGCAGCACAGACCACTGACACCAGATTTCTGTGAAAAAGGCCGCTTTATTGAAACAGATGCACAAAACAACCTTGGCCTTTGCCTTACAAAACTACAGCCTCACTATACAAAGTTAATCACCTGAGTTAGGCTACCCTCACCCCAAAAATGCCCCCCTCCCCCACAACTTAATTCAGCAATATCATACATGCTCCAGAGCTGGTCAACTGCAACTGAGACCTCTAAACACCCTTCCCTCTTTACTACATCTATTAACCTCTTAACCAATTAAACTTCTTAAAGGACCTTAAACTTACTGGCTCCTCCAAGCGTGAACTTGCCCACCCATTTCGTTTCAGCCTGAATTGCCGCTGACAACAACAATAAACTACGTTAAACCATGGCAACTTCTCTGCCAACCATCGAAGCAATTGCTTCAAGCGCTAACCTTAACAACATACCCCTTTTGCACACCAATATGCAACCAAACTTGCCCAATGAGGATGATGGACGAGAAAAGGGTGATCCCCACCCAAAAAAGTAAGTATAGGGACAGGAGGGGGAGGACAAATATATTAATAACAGGTACCAGCCGCTATGTCACCAAGATAAAATGGTGGCTAGTACCGTAAAATGGCAGCATATATATACCCTTGGGCTACACAAGTAGCCTAAAAAATGCCCAAATCCCGAGCAGTCATCTGACAGCTCCCCTGCCTCTAAATCCCTGGGGGGGCAGACCTCCCAGTGGCCAGCTGCCCCCCAAATCCCCTTTTGACTTTCACGGTCTTCAAAAGGCCTATTTTAGCTGTCATCAGACATGCTTCAGAGATAGGATGTGAAAAAGCATGCATAGTCGGATACTGTGTAACGGATACAGTGTTCACGTATGCAAAAATGTGGAGCAGCAAACTGAGCATTTCAAATATCCTTTAAGTGATAATGACACTGGCACTGTAGTAACCATATTACTACGTGCAACTTGGCACATCATGTCTCCAGAACTGCTCTATTCATTTATGTGCACTTGTACTCTGCTAATCAAGTGCAGCAGGTACAATGAAATGAGCCAAGACTGCAAGCTCCAGAATACTCTAGTTTCACATGTGAGGAGTAGAGTGCACCAACGAGGTTATGAACAACATTTTAATACACAGTTTTCTGAAAGAATTTCTCTCCTGGCCCCTGATGTACAACTTTTTCTTTTCAGTTAGTAAGCATATGTTATTAATAGTAGTTCAGAAGTAAATCTCTCGTTGAGTAAGACACAGCTCAGAATCACTCTTCAGACCTAAATGCCTCACAGCCTGAGCATGTTGGGGGCAGGTTCCAAGAGCAGAAGACCAAAAAGTAGCATCCCAGAGGCTAAGATACTTTTTGTACGCATAATTCTGATGCATAGAAATGTCAGAATGTTAAATTAACCCTCCCCGGAACTGCCTCTAAAGTGGGAGGAATGTGTTTTGACAGCTCAGAATCCTCTCCTTGTAAACTGAAGATTGCATGCGCGCCTGTTAAAATCATGGCAAAATGGGGCTGATGTATCAATCAATCAATCATGGAATTTTAAGTGTGCTACTCACCTGTGAGGGTCTCAAGGCGCTGGGAGTGGGGGAACAGCTCCGGTCAGTCGAAGAGCCACGTCTTGAGGGTCTTCCTGAAGATGTGCAGAGTAGGGGCGCATCTGATGTCGATCGGGAGCTCGTTCCAGCTCTTGGCCACGACATAGGAGAAGGTTCTTCAACCCGTTCTTGCTCTGCGGATGCCCGGGCGTTTGACTAGGGCAAGGTCGGTGGATCAGAGGTTCCTCTTGGGTACATGGAAGGACATTCTGTCGTTTAGGTATTAGGGTCCGATGTTGTGGAGGCATTCAGGGGCACCAGATTGATTCCTGCCAGTAAGTTATGGTTAAAGTTGTTAACTCATGCTAGTCATATGGGTACTGTTAAGACGAAGGAAAGATTGAGGGAATCCTACTGGTGGCCGGTCATGGAGTTTGGATCTAAAAAGAAGTTCGGAGTTGCCCGGAATGCAGAACACAACCTATGGTAGTAAGAGAACGATCTGAGGGTCCATGGTCAGATGTTGCCATCAACATTTTGGGTCCCATTAAGTTAAGATTTAGGGACTCTTATGTCCTAATGTGTATGGACATGTTTTCCTGTTGGCCTGAGATTACGGTAGTAAATTCTGTCGTGTCCTCAGTGATTATTGAGTTTTTGGACTCTCTCTTTGAAAGAGAAAGTTTTCCCAAGTCTGTATTATTGGATAACGGGGTACAATTTACCTCCTCTGTTGTGGAAGAGTTCTTGTCTTTGAGAGGCATCAAACACAAGAAGGCAGCTCTCTATCATCCAGAGAGTAATGGGGTTGTTGAGAGGTTTGTAAAGGTCTTGAAAGAGGCCTTACAGCAGGCTGTTGCAACAGGTGCTGATTGGGAAACCGCAATGAGGAAGAAATTTAGAGTACAGGTTTACTCCACACTCGTCTATGGGTGTGTCGCCCTTCCAATTTTCAAGAAGAGCATTCCTTGTATAGAGGTGTGTCCCTCTTGGGTCAGTGCAAATAGAATATCTGTTGACAAAAATGTTATGGGTACTGAAGGTTGGAAAGAAAGAGACAGCATGGTCAAGGAGAAGAGAAAGCGTTGGTTTGATGGGAGGAAAGCTGTTAAAAACACAAAGGTTTCAGTAAGTGATTGGGTAAAAATAAAATCTCCTCGCTAAAGCAAAGCTGGTTCGAGGTTCAGTATACCCTTTCAATGCCATTCGCACCAATGATCATAAGCTATGGAACCTGAATAGGGTAGCTAAGTGCCAGGTAGCGGGTTCTCAACCTTGTGTTGCATCAAAGGATTCTGGTGCCATGTCACCTGCTAGGCCGCGCAGGTTCATTCAACGACCTGCAAGATATCAAGATTATGTTTAGTTCTGTTGTCATTATATTATTTTGTTTTTTTTTGTTCTCTCCTCTGTTGTGTTATCAAGTGGGAGGTGATGTAGTGTTCTCAATTCTCTGAATAAGAATGTTATTTCTGTTACTAGGCGACGCTGTCTAGAATGTAGAATCAGCATCTTATGAATAGATTGTAAGCAGCTGTTCAGTTGGCAGCTGCAGGGTTTGATGCTGGATGAAGTTTTCTGTACTTCCTTGTACATAATAAACCTTCAAGTTATATCATCTTTTACATGCTGCCGTCCTACTTCATTACAACATCCTCACCGCTAGATGTCCCTCCACAAAATCCATTTATGCCATCCTCTGGGATAAATTTGTGACCTTGTGCGGTGGCCAGCACAGAGATTCCTTCCCGGCGAAGCTGTTGGATGTCCTTTTGTTTTCCTTTTAGCTCATCAAGACCTTGCAGTGGGCGCTATTCAAGGTTATTTGTTGCCCCATTCTGCCTGTCTGCATTTCCTGGACCAACTCTTCTTGTGAAAATCACCTGTTGTAATGAGGTTCATTAAAGGTTTGACATACATGTTTTTCCCCGTGCCCTGTGTCTCGTGACCTTGAACACTGTCAGCCTCATTGCAAATATTTGCTTGTCACATGAATGAACTACCAGAACTTTCAGTGTAACAACCATACACCACCTTTGTCCTGAACACATTTTTACAGAGGTCTTGGGCAACCTTCTGACCTAAATTCATGATTCCAGATTGGGCGAATCATCACACTTTGGCATTGTTTGATCTCCCTCACTCCTTTAAAGAGGAGAGACTCTATCAGGTAGATGGCAAAAGACCTTTAAGTTATACACAGATCGTACTAAGGATCATCGAGTGATAAATCCTTTTTTTGTTGGCGTTCCCTGAAGCGAAGAAGGGGAAGGCTGTGAAGAGGAGGACCTTGTCAAGGTGGATAGTCCTCCACATTAAAATCTGGTACGCACTGTGTAAAAGTAGCCCCCGGGAGGTCTGAGAGCCCTTTCTACTGGGTCTAAGGCTTCTACCACTGGGATGCAGTGAGGAGTGCACGTCCTTGATATCTGCCAGGCTGTGACCTAGGTTCCAGCGTAAACATTTACAAAGCACTGCTGCTTTGACAGCCAGTTCCGAGGGGAAGGGCACTTTACCTGCTCGATTCTTCAAGATTTTCAGTCAGAGCCACTCTACAGACCCTTCTTGTGGAGGGTTCTGCTTTGTTATCTATTCTAAGATGAATAATCTGTAGTTAGATACGTCCATAAAAAAAAAATACCTTACCTTTGGTATCACTGTTTTTGGTGGATGC
Source organism: Lissotriton vulgaris (assembly GCF_964263255.1). Lineage (NCBI taxonomy): Eukaryota > Metazoa > Chordata > Amphibia > Caudata > Salamandridae > Lissotriton > Lissotriton vulgaris. The sequence continues at coordinate 408,459,154 of NC_141699.1, read as the reverse complement.
TCCATCTAGCAGCAGATACCTCACTGCCCTCCCATCTCCTTGTTCTGTTGAGTGGCCTCTTTTTAATATCTAAAAATGTCCCAAGATAATATACAGCACACTCTTATCAACAAATTGTTCACAATTGGTCTTCTAGCTTGAATCCCCGAGAGTCTGGGTCCGAACTCCCTTGATACAGCGTGGTCGCTTGCGTACTCGGCGGTCAACCTGGTTGACTGTCGAGCACGCAAGCGACCACGCTGTGTTCTTCCGTATCAAGGGAGCTCGGACCCAGACTTGATGGGGGGTTGAATCGCCAACTCTCGGGGATTCAAGCTAAAAGACCAATTGGAATATTAGCATACCCATTATGAACCACCGGTTATACTAACAGCTCATTTCTCAATGGTTGTTCTGTGTGAATTTTGACTTGATATCAGCATAAGTGTTTTACTACCTGTGATACTTCTTGGATTTCATCTTTTGGTATGATATAGACCTTGCCTGTTTGCTACCTATTGACGTGGCTGAAGTACTTTTCGTCTTCTTCTATCTTGAAGATCTGAATTCGCACAAGTGGGCTCATCGATTGATATAACCCATTTAGACATTGTGTTCCGCAACTGGCTTTTATTGACATCTTATTGAACTGCTCATTTTTTTGGTTATGACCCCCTGATGATACTATAAGCCCTGACGAAGTTCCCGTGGCACTGGGGAACGAAACACGTTGGCTGTGTGCCAGTTCACCTCTTGAAGAAACTCAATAAAAGAAGAATTTTAAAAGAATAAACTTGTTGTCTTGACTTCGCTGTAGTGCACCTTCCTTTGGTTTTTTGTGAATTGTAAATAGGCATCTTTCAGCAGCTGTTGCCGGAAGAGGTTGCACACATTATTAACTTTTTGAAACTAAGAGAGTGTAGGTGCTTGCCCGTGGTTAGCTGCTGTGTTCATATGTTTCACTGCCGCACAGTTTTACAAAGCACCTACATTTCTCCTTCCTTAAGAATCGGGTCCACAGCCCTTAAGGTTCCAGGCTAACAAGGTGTGTTATTGCGTGCCTTCTTTTAAGCAGATACACACAACAGCAGCACTAATCTGTTTCAGTCCTTCTGGTGTGGGTGAATCGTTCTCTTCGCTTGCCTAAAAAAGTCATGTTCCTTAACCTGCTGAGAACCTGGCCTGTGGCTGACTCTTCTACAGACCTACTTGCTATGTTCAGCACACAACTGACCGTCTCACTGTGGAATTTTTAGACTCCTATGTAGAAGACATACCCCGAAGGGTTGACGGAGAAGAAGTAGAAGGGTATTAAGCAGTGCATTACATTCAATTGACTTTTCCTTGGCCCTGCTACCCATTTAAAATGTGGCATGTGATTCATATTTTAATGTCCCTTTAGGATTACAGCTACGGTTATGCAAAAGTCCCCCCTCCCCCCCCCCCCCCCTCCCCACCCATGACACCCTTATTTCACATTTTGAACATATTTTAGATCCATAGAAATTGTATAAACGGCAGACTGGAAATTGAATTATTGTAGATGGCTGGTACCTAAACCAACTTGTTGGCTTTCTTGCAGGGGGTATCCCGATGTGCACCCCACCTGGCTATCCTGAAGCTCATCCCCCTTCCTCTAGCTCTCTTCCTGTGTCGCACAGGCCTCGTTGCATGGCTGTCGTCTTTCTTCAAGATGGCATCCAAGAGTGTTGCCAAGGTAGTTGAGGAGCTAACAACCAACAAGGAGCTCCAAACTGTGCTGTCCTACCTATACCTTGATTACGGTAAGCCAGAGAAGTTGGAGAAAACAATGCGAGTAATGTAACAAGTAAGCCAAAACTAACAAAATGTCAAAGAAAAGTAATTTCTGCATAAGGGGGGTATAGGATCAATTCACAAACTCAAGGAATGTTTTAACAAAATGTTATGGATATATAGAACACATACCATGAGTTAGTGTATGAAATGGCTTCTATTGGTAGTAGATGTGTGGGATCCAAGCTGTGAGGATCAAAGCTGTGAGGATCAAATCTGCAGGTACTCGAATCACTCCCTTATATATATATATTTTTTTTTAAAAGACACTTTTAATCAGCTCGTCTGGTCAGTGCACGATTATTTCCCACAGTGAGCTTCCCTTGAGAGAAACAAGAGGAGTTCCTCTTTTTGTTGAAGCCTCTGGGGCAGAGTCAATCAAATATATGCCTCTTTTGTGACCGGCAGGCATGGCTGGAGAAGGGTTAGTGATATTTCATTGGCTGACATGACGGAGTCTTCCCCTTATCCTGCTGACATTCCGGCTGAAGCATCTTGCTGGAGAACGCTTGTTGGGTCTTCATCAGCCAATAAGTCAACTTCTTGTGACTGATATTTCTACCTCTTGTGACGGTTACTCTACACAAGGCCCTGCAAAAGGAATTTTATTAAGGTGGGCGGTTAACTCTGCTCCGCCAGCAGAGTTTATGAAGTTTTAGAACTCCACACTTTGGAGTGTGACGTTTTTAAAATTCCGCACTTGCAGCAGAGCGGATTTTACCAGTGCAGAGGACATGAGTCTAGGACTTACCTACTTCCCAAATGATGTCCTGCTCCTGCTGATGGCTGCAGTCTGCTTCCACTGCTCTGATTCGGAGAATTAAATCAACAGGAAGCACTGCAGTGCGCATGGCGTATTGCGTGAAGGCATGCATGACCCTATGAAATCCCATGATAGGGTCAGGCAGGCCTTCAAGCACTACTCCATGTGCACTGCCATTTTTCCTGTTAATTGAATTCTCTGAGCCAGGAAAGCAGAAGCCAAGTGCAGTTAGCAGCAGGAGCAGGCAGGAAACAGGAAGGGACTTGGGACGGCAGTGACAGCTAAGAGACTGGCGGCTGGGCTGCACTGCCGTGGACAGCCGGCGCCGCCATACCCACCTACCAAGGAGGAAGCTCAGGACAGGTAAGGTCAGGCCTTACTACGCCAGGCAGGGGTAAGCGGGGGTGCATTTAATTGTGCAGGTAACTCCGCCAGGCCACGGAACTCTTCGGAATTTCACAGAGTTTTCCAGTATCTCTGTGAAATTCCACAGAGTCAACTCCGCCCAGGGGTTAGAATTTTACCACCATCTTAGATAAGCATCGATCTGCAACATTACTTAAAACAATGTTTTCTTTTTCTTCTTCACAGCATAGTTAAGTAGTGTATAACTTGGTGATATAACCTCTTCCCATTCCACAGGTGTTTTACCGCGGAACGCCAGCTTTTCCCTGCATGCCTTGGTGGTTGAAGACTTCCTTTACGGAGCCTGGTACCCGAGCGGCGGGGCAAGTGAGATAGCTTTCCACCTCATCCCAGTGATTGAAAAGGCTGGGGGTGCTGTGTTTGCCAGAGCGCCGGTTAAAAGGATTCTGGTTGATGAGGCTGGAAGAGCCTGTGGTGAGTGTTACAGGAAAAAGTGGGAGTATGTTGTGGGGGGCGGTGGGTGCATGGTGAGTAGGAAGGATACTTGAATTGGATGTTTGCATTCTTCTATAACCTACTTGGGTACTAGGTAATTGGGTCAGGGAATGAGAGAGTTGCTGCTGTGAAGGTTTGGGGAAGGAGTGGCTATTAGTCCTACATTAGCTTTGGAGGGCACTCGAGTAAAGAGTCCGGAACCTGGCTTCAGGTTAGGAGTATGGGCTGTTCTAGGTGATTTGGGGTAGTTTCCGGAGTTTATTATTAAGTGATCAATTTACTTAGAATGAGGTGTGGGGATTACCCCTATGCCACAGCTGTTGCCATGGGCTTCTAGGCAATACAGACTAAAGCCCTCAGGAAAAAACCTATGACAATGCTCCTTGCTTTAATGTTTCAGGTTTACCAAGTAAAAATGTTAAATATAAAACTATGACCGCCACTTTAGAGTTCTTCATTCATCTTCGAAAGTCCAATGACAGACACAGTATTTTAGATAACTGTATAGTTTTGTGGATATTAACAAATGTTAATGTTGTATTGATATCCATATGCATTTTAGGGCTAGATGTATGACCGTTTTTAGTGGTTGCAAACAGAAATCGGTCTGTGCAATGTACAAACCCTATTTTGCGAGCTGGTAACCTGTCACTGACACGCAAAATAGGGTTTGCGACGTGCTATTAGGAAGGGGCGTGCCTAGGGCGTCCCTTCCTAATTACGATCCACGGTTCTATGTACGATTATTTTGCAACCAATATTAAGGTCGCAAAACACTTGCAGTTTACCAAATACATCAAGTAGGTGGTAAGCCACTCGCAAACTGCCGGGGTGTCTCAAAGGGACCCCTTCCCTTTTATGACTGGCAGGGAAAATATTTTTTAAGAGCAGGCAGGAGTCCCACGGACCACTGCCTACTCTTAGAAAATAAAACAGTCATTTAATTTTTCTTTTTTAAATGTATTCCGTTTTCCTTTAAGGAGAACGTGCTACCTTAAAAAACAAACAAAAAAAACGCTTTATAAAACAGACAAAGCAAAACCAAAGGGGATGGTGGACTGAGAGTTGAACATTGCAAGCACTCATCCCCAGTCAACTGATCTGGGTTTAATCCATCATCATTCTTTAGCTCACTCCGCCACCCAAGTTCAGACATGGCTATTTGCAAATCAGTCTGACCCTGTGCTTCTTGGGAACAGTCCAGCCTCAACTGCCAAGCCATGTCTTCCCTGGACCGGAAACAAGCATCCTGGAACCGGTTTTGGGCTCACAGCCCATATCAGCCAGGCTATCTTGAATCCAGTGGCAAAATGAGCAAGGGACCCACGTCAGGGCATACCCTGCCAACTTAGGGCGAACAAAGCAAAACCAAAGGGGATGGGGGATGGTGGAGGGAGTGTTGAACATTGCAAGCACTCACCCCCAGTCAACTGATCTGGGTCTAATCCATCATCATTCTTTAGCTCACTCCGCCACCCTAGTTCAGACATGGCTATATGCAAATTAGTCTGACCCTGTGCCTCATGGGAACAGTCCAGTCCGAGCTGCCAAGCCAAGTTTTTTGGTTTTTGTTATAAAAAAGACAGTCATAGACATGGTGGTCTGCTGACCCCAGCAGGCCACTATCCCTGTGAGTGCTGGCCAATGCCAATGGGGTCACAAATTGCGACCATCCTCATGAATATTAACGAGGCAGGTCGTTATGGACCTCATTGGGAATAGCAAACAGTGTCTGAGACACTGTTGTACGGTGCATTTTGTGAGTATCAAAACGTCGTAATTTGCGACCCGCAAAATGGAAGGGTCATACATCTGGCCCTAAATCAAATCTGGCAAATCTAATCCAAAACTCTAATTTGTGTAGTATGTTATTATTTTACACCACCAACTGAATTGTCTTTTGGCTCTTTCAATGACAGCGCTCATCACTGCCCACCTCAATGGTGTTCATTTTGTTGATTTTGAAAGAAAGTAAGCATTAGTTGGACCTCAGTCACCATCTTCATTTAATAACTCACCCTACCTGCTTTATTTCAAGGCGTAAATGTTCAAAGGAAGGGGCGGGATCCAGTGAATATCTTTGCCCCGGTGGTGATTTCCGATGCTGGAATATTCAACACCTACGAAAATCTCCTCCCCCCGGAGCAGCAGGCATTGCCAGGTAAGACAAACGAGCCACTTGTAAAATGACTCCTGCCTGCCACTGGGCATTCTCTAATGACGTAACCAAGCGCTGCATCTGTGTATTTCCGCAATATTGGTGATTTGTTTAGGAATGCTTACTTGAGATGTATTTTTGAAGACCACAAAGATGCTTGAATTATTTTTCTGCAGGTGAATTGTACATCACTGAATACTCCTCAATGCTAGGACTGAATAGTAACGTTTTCAAAATAGGTGCTTCTTGCACCGTTGGAGAAATATTTCAATAGCAAAATCTCTCCAACTGTAATTGATAGTTTATTTTCACAAAAGGTTTTTAAACAAACACGAGAATTTAGCTTAAACAATTGTTTTTTAAAAATAATGCACAAATGTGTAGAAAGAAATATTTCATTTTTAAGCCCTATATTTCCTCCGCTTAGCTACTTACGTGGTTGAAAAATGTTGGTGTTTTTAAAAAACTGAAATGTAAAATGTTCCTAAATTCATATCTGCATGATAAAGGACGGACCGTTCTAAGCAAACTTTCAGAAATAAAAAGCATGCAGTTAGGGAGTGCATTCCTTTCTTGTGGGAGACCAGACAAGGTACGTTTTATTATGTAGCTCAATTCTGGTTTTGAGTCACCGTTAAAGATGGTGAGCTGCTTTTGCTAGTGGAGTTGATTTAGCAGGGATTACCCAGTAGCTCCTGCTGGCCATCAGGAACACTGGCAATCAGCGACAGATGGGAAAAGCTGGTTATCTGTGAAGGAACGATGGAGAAGGCGCGCATGCTGATTTTTGCATTGGTTGAGATGATTTGTATTTTGATTTAATGTAACTCTGTGCCAGGTAGATAGCGAGGGGGTGAGAAGCTTGAAAATAATTCCTAAATGTTCTGGGAACTAATGCTGTCACTTCAGAATAAATCAAACATGGAGTGCACAAAACTTGGATAAACTTCTACTGGTCTTCCATTTCCTCCCCTAGGGATCCAGTCTCAGCTGAGCAGTGTGCAACATGGGCTGGCCGGTTTTAGCCTTTTTGTTGGCCTGGATGGAACCAAAGAAAGCCTGGGGCTCCCCGCATCAAACTTCTTCATATTTCCTGACCCAAATCTTAACAATGCGTGAGTTGGGTTCTAATATTGATAGTCTGAAGGGGGAGGGGAGGGCAGGGGCGGCTCTAGGCTCATGGTGGCCCTGGGCAGGGAGAGTAGGTAGCGGGCCCCGGAAGAGGGGGGTCTGGGCGGGGCGGAGCGCCAAGGCCAGTGAAGAGGGGGGGTCCAGGGTGTTTGGAAGTGGAACAGAGCCGAAGGCCGCCAAATCCCTGCCAGGGGCTGCCACGCAAATATGTATGCATCCTCAGAGGATTATTATATTAAAGATATATTTTGGCATGGTGGCCCCTGGGGTTTGGTGGCCTTGTGCAGGTGCACAGCTTGCACATGCCTATGGCCGCCCCTGGGGAGGGCCGCATCATGCTACTGTTGAATGGGCCACCACTGTAAGATGTGTTTCATCTCCTATAGTCCCCACCCACAAGGTCACAGCATGGATGCTTCGCTTGATATTAGAGAGACTTAATGACAAAGTGGGAAGTGTGTAAGAGTGACATATTACGGTGGTTTCCTTTTGGAGATTACGGTTACAGCTTCTCAAGGTAAATTACGTTTTTATTTTATACAGGCTGCAGGCATAACGTTGCCTCATTAAACTAATAGGTTTTAACACTCTGCAGAAGACGTGTTCCAAGATTGAGGGTTACATCTTACAAAGGTTAAATGAGTGTTCAGGGGACTGAACATCTACCAGATCGAGCCTGTCACCCTTGGCTCTACTCCAGCAACTGAACCCCGTGGCAGTCTGACATAAAGCCAGCATGTTCGATACAGCTTATATGACCTGATCTCTGTTATCCCTGTACTTACCTCCAAAACCAGAGCCAAGCTGATCTTTAATAGTATTTTCCTGTTATACAAAGTTATTCTAACTAAAACACCAGCCATCCCTGCTAACACCCTCCCTCTCGAATAGTAAAGTACACCTGGGACTGCCGCACATCATCGACCAGGCTCTGGCAGTCTTGCAAACCAAGTCTGGATTTCGCTTCTGCCCAGAATTTGTTTCCTTCAGAAGGAAATAAATACTGACTGGTTAAGCAAAGCACATAACAGACTAAATGAACCAGCTCTTCCACACCCTTCTATACCCTACGATAACACTAAAATGCTTTGAGGATGTTGTTTCAGTGATACCGGCATCCAGCAGTCAACGTGAAATAAGCGTGGAAATATTGTAGCTCTGACAACTGAATCTGCCTAGGACTGGCTCAATGATCTTAACTGTTAACAGACACATTTGTTATTGAGACTTCTATAAAGTGGCCTCTCTGTCAAGGTAATTCTTTGTAATAACATTTTCTGTAATGGTTCCTCTGTAAAGGAAATGGTCCGTAAATGTACTCCGTCGTCATCAAGACCCCTTCATCACCATTTGTCCCAAATGATGTGCTCAAATGAAGACATGCAGAGGCAGATGTGCAAACTGACCATCTCAAACAGAGATCTTAATGTGGCATATACAACAGAAAAGTTGATGATTTGTAAGTCATGAGTGTCCATTTTAGGCTTAGGCTTGGCTACAGACGGCTTCCTTTATGGTTTACCTAAAGTCCTCAATTCTTCAAAAAAGGTACCAAAAAGACACAGAGAGCGCATGTTGTGAGTCAGTCCTTCTCCGCCATCGCGGTCACGTGTTTTTATGGTTTGTCATTGCTTCGATGTGCTTTCTATCAAGGACATGGCATTTCGTGATTGGTTATATTATCCCATTTGTATTCCCCATAGGTTTTCGTGATGGGGCTTCAGGAAGTGCTTTTGATAGACTGTAGATGTGACATGACATGTAGAATATAATTGAGAGTCTGTGTGTGTTCTTTGATGTATTTACTTTGCTGAGACAAGCACATTTTAATTGCTAATTAATGTTTTATTTATTTAGGAAGTGAGTGCTGTTCGGATACTATTCATTACCTGCCCTTTGGCGTTCATTTGTTTAACTTTGCTGCCATGATAAACACGTTGTTGAATTTGTATTTTGTTTTCACAAGAGTGCACATACGCTTTCTTAACCCCTTCTCTGCAACGGCTATTCCGCCGCAGTGCTAAGGGGGTGGGGGGGCTGCGCGGTGGTCCCGTGCTCGTGACGGAACTGCTCCGTCACGGCACGTGGGTGAGCTGTGCTTGTGACAGAACGGTTCCGTCACGGCCCCGCCAGCTCAATAGAACGCGCCGCGCAGGCGCGGAATTCGCGCCGCGCATACGCAGTGAGCGTGCCGTGACGGAACCGTTCCGTCACCAGCACAGCCCACCAGAGGCATGGGAGGGGTTAAAGATTCAACTAAAAACTCAGGCTCTTTTTAGATTGAGCCAGGGCAGCACATGCACTGCTCTGCAGGGCATGCTGTACTCTAGTATGGGCTTGAAGCTCTGGCCACTCTCCGCCCATCTTTTCAATTAGCTCCTGTTGCTGTCATTTCCAAATGGTTGCTTCTGATTCCTTAATAGGCTTGTTAGTCCCTCCTTACTAACGCCTTGTCTGCATTTGTAACCTCTCATGAGGACTGAACTTTGTACTTGTGTGGTTACACGGTATGTTTATTTAGTCAATGAACTCTATTTTCTTTAATTATTTTGTCCTACTGACTTTCCTGCAACGGCTGTTAAGACGTGCCTGAGACAACCGCTTAATTCTTTTGTTATGCGTGGCTGCCGAAATTAACACATACTCACTCGTAGCCCCTCATCACGGTCCCGCCCCCAGGCGCCCCCTTTTGGTTTCAGCACGGCACCCGCTTTAAGATTAACAACATGGGCGCCCACTTTCTTTGCCACCAATACACATGAAAATGTAGTGCACGCACAATTGCATTTCCACTGCCCAGTGCTACAGCAGGGACACAAGTTAAATGCTTTGTAACACCCTGTTGTGTTGCTAAATCTTTCCGTTCTTGATAGGTCTTGCATTTGCGAGAGTTTAAGCTATTGCAATTTTAAATAACAATGCCTTTAATGTATCTGTTTGGAAACCAACACTTTACAATGCCAAGAGCTGAAGCCCTCGCAAATGCGAAACCTATTGCATTGCAAATGCTTGTTCAAAGCTGTCCTTTATGCAAACTTTCACTGTGTATGTCTTTCAACCTCATCAGTTAAAATGTAAACCTAATCTTCTTTTCAGAGCACCTTTTTTGAGGGTATATCTTACCTTTGTTAGGCAGTCTTATATGCAGAGGGGCTATATTCCAAGCTTTAATATTGTTGTAGTACATGATTCTACTTTGCCATGCATTTTCGTTTCAGGACAGCTGGAGATAAGACACACAAAGTCACCCAAACACTTTCCCTATCAAAAGCCAGACTTATTGGATCAACAAAGCATGCTTGCTGAGCTGATAATTTCTCATCTTTCCTGCCCATCACAGTCCGAACTGAGAGTGTCACAGGGGCTCCCACACATAGCCTTGCAGTGGGTATTCTACCAGAATGAGGACTACAAAATGCAATGGGCCAAAACAAAATGGTCTTATTATCGAGGACTTAAATATTGTGAAGATCAATATATATATAGTTCAGTATAGGTTTACATTACTTAACTTTGCCTGTGTGTATCTTGGTGATATATGTATCTTCGAGGTATGTAGATGTGGAGTTAATAATAGTAAATATTCCTACATTCACAATATTTTAGACCTCTATATTTTGGCTGCACTATATTTTTGTCCTCTGTGTTCTGACATAACAAGTCCTGCAGTTCAGATGAGTGAGGAAAGTCATCAATGAGTTGTGTAAGAAGTATGGCAGTCCCCCCAGCTGCCGGCATACCAGCTGTTTTGTGTGTGCAAAGGCCAAGGTACAGACCTCTCATAGAAACCTATTGAAAAAGTCTGTGAGTAATAAAGAGTTCTCCAAAAAGGTGAGGAAAATCAAGAAAACCTACTAAGATTGTAGAAATAGATGCTAGATGCGTTCCGTCTTTCCATCAGGTCAGACAGAACATACAATTTCCATGTGTCATGTATTAAACCTATCAGCACTGGTAGAACTGATAATGCCAACAAAGGTAATCTGAAGTAACATGGGCAGGACAGGTGAGACAGCATTGCCCAAGTTAATATTACAGCCTCTACATCAGTGATCAATGCGTATTTCTAGCGCATTATGAAGGAAATCACGGGGGCGTGGCCACGAGCCGAACATGGCGGACGTGCTCTAGAGAGGCTCCGTACATGACCTACAACACCAGCTAAATATCCTTATTTCCCCTGCACCCCCGATCGCCACGATATCCCCCCTGGTCCCTGGGAAGCAGTGCGAACCTCCGGCAGCAATCTGCGGTCCCCGACGACTGCCGGTGACCGGACGCGGACCGCGGCTTGAACGCGGCCTGAACCCCGTGGTGCAGCCGCGGACTGGAGTGAAGGGACGGCCCGTGACTACCGGGTCTGACTGCGGGCGTGACCCGGGCCGCTGAATGAAGGTGAGCCGGCGTACACCAGCAGCGGGCTTTTGAGGAAGCAGCAGCGAGGACTACAGAGCCCACGAGCCGTCGGAGAACAGCGAGGACGCTGCTTGCATGGACTGCCCGTGAGACCTTCCCGTTCGAAGCGGAGACGGCACCGGCCATATTGGATCCCCATCTGGGCGCACCTCCCCCCGACACGCTGAGCTGACACCTCGAAGGCGCTGCCCCCCGCTGCCCTGCCCCGTGCGACAGTGATCGGGAGGGCTGGGAAACGGGCACCGACTGCATCGCGTCAAACAAGAGGCCTCCATTGCTCGAAGGGACACTGCCTGCCTAGCCCCTCGTGCTTTCTGGTGGACCGTACGGTGTGGGGGGAAGGAGCGGCGGTACTCAGCATAACGCCACACTGCAGTACTCCAGGTGTTGCGTTTGGGTTCCGACACCCCCCCTATATGCTGACGTCCTAGCGGTGAGGTGTAACGGACGCTAGAGCGCCTACAGGGCCGCCATTTTCCATTTGCCCGCCTTTGATGCCCTGGCGTACTGCGCCCTGGGGGTGCTGGTGAGGCCTCCTATCTGAAAAACTCACTGTGGGCCATCGGACAGCGACCTACTACCAGCAGCTGCTCCAAGGAGGCGCTTGTGGCATACTACTTGTATGCGAAACACCCTTAACTGCCCCAACCCAGTGGCACTGGAGACACTCTACGACTGCCACCCTGCAAACAAGAGCTATGGGCAGGAACAGGGCCAAGGTGCAGGAACACGGAGCCAGCGCCGATATGCAATCTACGGGCTCGGAGGACCCGCTAGCTTCATCAAACGTGGAGATGATTCCCCCAACAGGCAAGACCTCGCAGGAGGCAAAACTCGACCTCATACTAGCTGAAATCAAGGCGTCCAGAGAGGCACTGGAATCCCGAATGGACAACATGGCGACGGGCCTATCGCTACTCAGGGCGGACCATACAAAGCTGGCGGAGAAAGTCACAGAGCACAAGATAGCGCTGGACGACCTAATCCCGCAACAAACAGCCCACTCCGCGAAACTTGAAAATATGGACAAACAGATTAAAATGATATGGGACAAACTGGACGATGCGGAAGGGCGGGCACGCTGAAACAACGTGCGCATACTGGGTATTCCGGAGAGAAGCGAGGGGAAGGACCCTACTCAATTTGTGGAGGACTGGCTAAAAAAGATAGTAGACCCTCAGGACCTCACGCCATTGTATAGTGTGGAGAGAGCACACCGGATGCCGGCAATACCACCGAAACCAGGGGCATCGCCGCACCCTTTAATTGCACTCCTCCTACACTACAAAGATCGAGATTCTGTCCTGAGGGCGGCGAGAGAGAAAGCCCCATTGCGCTATGAAGATAAGAGCATTTTGGTGTACCCAGATTTCACCCCGGCGGTACAAAGAGCTAGATCATCGTTCCTGGGAGTAAAACGCAAACTACGAGACAGGAACCTGAAATACGCACTGCTATTTCCGGCCCGGCTAAAAATACTTTACAACAAGTCCTACTTCTTCGAATCACCGGAGGAAGCAGCGGAGTGGATGGAGGTAACACTGACGCCCCCGAACACGCAGGACCCCTTTGAGGAGGATCAGGGGGAGGGAACATCGCACCGGGAAGAACGGAGCCAGACTGGAGCGACCATGGGACGTGCGAACCGACACACGGCCTCAGGAGGGTCGTCATCGACCAGGTCTAAGGGGATTGGTCAACTAACGAAGGCCGCCTTGGCTGAGCACGACGCTCAAGATCCTGCCGCCTCAGCTAGCCGCTCCGCCACGCACACAGAGGTGTCGGGTTTGGCTGACAGTCTACAACTGTTCCCCAAGATCACAGCACAAGAAGCGAATGACCTATGACTGTAGCTTGGGAAGACATCGGAAGGTAACGTATGAACTGAATGCAAGGCGATTGGGGGAGGGGGGCCTCATTTGCTATAGGCACAACGGAGTACTACCAACAGACTCTGGACTGGTGTAAGTGGCCCCAGCTCCCCACCATATAGACATGTTTCAATGTAATGCATGCCCACGTTGGGCAGTACTGTTTGGATCCCGGAGGGTTTTATTCTGGGACCTAGTAGTTGTGGGGTTGTTTTTTGTACAGGCAAGGGACTTATGGCTGACTATGTGCACCCGCTTCATGGTGCGGTTCTCACTGACTTTACCTGCTACTAATCGGAATGGGGACCCTTAATGATTACAAGTTGTGCACCTGGAACGTTCGTGGCATGGGGTCAGTCCACAAAAGACACAGTATTCTAGCTCAACTAAACCGCAGGAATGTCAAAATTGCCTGCCTTCAGGAAACCCATTTAACGAACTCAGAAAGTGGGAAATTGCTTAAAAAAGTGGAAGGGACAATTGTTTGCTACCTCTTACTCAGCCTTCTCGAGAGGGGCGGCTGTGTGGCTGAGGAACTCAGTCCCCTTTAAACTAGTGGAACTAAGGAAAGATACTGAAGACAGATACGTATTCGTCCGAGGGTTGTTGGACGGTTCCCCTGTTGTGTTGGGTAGTGTATATGCGCCGAACTCGAGCCAATCGGCCTTCCTAGTAAAACTTAACGGAGTGCTAGCTGACTGGGCAGATTTTCCTTGGTTGATGGGCGGGGATTTTAAAGCTGTCCTGGATGTCTCCCTAGATAGGTCCCACCCGCCATTGCAAGCTACGGAAAGTAGAAAACAATCTGAGGCGCTAGCGCAGTGGGCAGAGGGATGGCACCTAGTGGATACATGGCGTGGTAAACACCATCTAGACAGGGAGTACACATTCTATTCACCACCCCACAAATTACACACCAGAATTGACCATGTTTTCTGCACTACATCACTACTGGGGTCGGTCACGACAGCAGAACACATGGGTAAAACTCTCTCGGACCACAACCCGGTGGAAGTCAGCTTCTAGTGGGGCAGGATCCCAACACCCATACCAACATGGCACCTTACACCAGATCTCTTAGAGGACACGACCCTCCGCACAAAACTTGAGATAGCCATTGCATCTTACTTTGCCACAAATAGTGGGTCCGCGAGTTCCCACCAAGTAGAGTGGAACGCTTTCAAAGTCTCGATCCGGAGAAAAGCGATGAGCACACGGGTGGGCAAGAGACACAATGTGATGGATAGACTCCGGGAAGTAGAGGGGCGCCTAGCCATGGTAGAAAGTGAAGCTGCCGGCACGAACATGCCCTTCACGCCACTACAGGAAGCACACATCCAACACGCAGAACTGCTAGAAGAGCTACGCATCCTAGACTACAGGGAGTACACGAGCCGACAACATGCTCAGGCGGATAAGGCAGGACCTTTATTGGCCCGACTGCTAAAAGATGAACCGATACACCTGCCCATACTGGAGGTACTCGAACAAGGGGGGTCGATGGCAACAACGCAGATGAGTGTTAACACAGCATTCAGAGATTATTATGGGACACTATACGGCCCACACACACCTATGTTAGATGGGACTCTTGGGGACTTCATGGAGGGGTTGGAAATACCGAAGCTTGAGGAACGACAGAAGAAAGAGCTAGCACGGCCTATCATGGTAGCAGAAATACGCCAAGCTATCCGCGCACGCCCACGGAACAAGGCCCCGGGCACAGACGGCCTTCCAGTGGAATTCTACGGAGCCTTCATAGATCTTCTGGCGCCACGGCTCCTCGAGGTGTATAAGGAGGCACTTAAAGCTCGGGGCCTCCCGCAGACCACACTGCAGGCCCTAATAGTGTCACTTCTGAAGCCGGGCAGGGATGGCTTAAATATGTCAAATTACAGGCCTCTATCACTACTAAACATGGACTACAAAATATTAAGTAAAATACTAGCAACGAGACTGGCCCAATATATTCCATCGCTCATACACCCAGACCAATGCGGCTTTGTGCCGGGCAGGAGCACTGCTATGAACCTGCGGCGACTCAGCCAAATTATGCTAGATGCACCGGGACGGACGGACGCGGAGGGATGCATATCACTAGACCTGAAACAGGCGTTTGACTCAATCAAATGGGACTACATGTTTGCGGCGCTCGACTACTTCGGGATACCAATAGAGTACATTAGCTGGGTAAAGCTGCTCTACACACGTCCGACGGCGCGGATCCGCACAAACAGATGCATATCAACACAATTGGAAATAGCAAAGGGTACTAGACAGGGATGCCCATTATCCCCGCTCTTATTTATACTGGCACTAGAGCCTTTACTATGCAGACTCCGCGAGTCTGCACAACACAGGGGCATACAGAGAGACGGGGTGACGCATGTGGTATCAGCATATGCGGATGACATTATCCTCTACTTCGGAGACTTGGGAGGGGATCTGGGACCTGTGCCTGAAATATTTGATAGCTTCAGCACCATGTCGGGCCTTACGATTAGTGAACTCAAATCATATGGATTTTTCTTCTCTGCAACCAGAGTGGAAACCCGCCTCCCCTTTGCACCTTACTCTTTCCAGGTGGAGGAACACACCTTTCATTACCTGGGGATACAAATCTATAGAGAGACAAGGGATCTGCTAGATGGCAACATAGGAAGGGCGATAACAAAGTTACGGTTGCAAGTGCAATTCTGGGCGGAGGTCCCGCGGTCAACACCCCCCCTGCTCCGCATAGCGATTGAACACTGGAGGCGAGCGGAGAAGTACACGTCCTCCACGTCAACTTATGCCCCCACGATACCACTACTAGGACTACCAGCCGGACTGAGAACACTTTCGAATCAAATGCTTACAGACTGGCATGACTCGGGAGTGACACAAGTAGGGGATTTCTTTAGTGATGGCAGGATGATGACATTCGAAGACTTTCGCACTACACACCTCACACCCGGAGGGTCGTTCCTGCTACACGCAGGAGTAAAATGCTACATAGCACAGGTATTGGGCCTCGGATGGGTTGGAGCCACCCACAAACTCACTGCTCACGATGCAGTATCTGATGGGATCGGGTAGCCATCTGACCAGATGGATAACACACGGTATAAGAGAGGGCAGGGTTATTTCACTGCAACCCATACGGGATAAGTGGGAACATGACATTGGGAGACCACTCAGGGATAAGGAATGGGACCGGATTTTGAAATATCCTAAAAAGGTATCGAGAAACCAGAATTTCAAATTCATACAGCTTATGCTTTTGCACAGAGCATATCTGACACCCCACCGCTTACACACTATGTTCCCTGATACATGCCCAAGATGCGGGGCGGAGGATGCCCGACTAGTACACATGTTATGGACCTGCCCCAAACTAGGGTATTACTGGACTACGATACAGAATGACCTGGCTAGGCTAGTCCCCGCCAAACCATACACCGCATTGGAATACACCCTTCTGGGATTGGGCCCCGTGGAGCGGAAAAAGAGTGTAGGCACACGATTCACAGATCTGGCCATGATCTTAGCGAAGCGTACCATAACCATGGAGTGGAAGTCGCCCAGGCCACCAGACCCTGAGATATGGAGGGCGAAGTTGGTGAGATGAGGGAAGGCTGAGAGCGTGACATTGCAACGCGAAGAACGTAGAGGGCTCAGGAAGCACCCCATTTCCCTGGAATGGAATACGTTGCTGGGGTCATTTGAGACAGGGAGTGACACAGACTCAGATCACACCATAGATATGGGGCAACAGGAATGATGACAAATACATATACTACAACGCCTCTCATAAGGCTTATACCACATAGGATGGGTCTGGTGCACGCAACTCTAGGTGCTCGAATAGTGTCTAATAAACGTGAAACATCCTATATACCTTCAGTACGGTTATGGCAGGGTCTCCACACACGATGTCCATGTGTAAGAGTGATCAGCACCATGAGAGAATGTAATTATGAGTAGGTTAGTGCCATGGGGGGGGGCGGGGAGGGAGGGGGGAGTTCAGGTTGGGAGATTTTTCAAATATAACGAGAAAATGAAAATGTATATACCCTGTCAGTGCGACAATATCATACAAATGTGAATAACTTGCACTGTTGACTACAAATACATCTATCTTGTTAATAAAGAATTTTCAAAAAAAATAAAAATGAAGGAAATCACTTCTGGAGGGTCTTGTCGTCAATGAGTCTCTTAAAGACAATGAAGGCCAAATGTTCAAGACTATAAGGATTGTTGATAGTTAAACATCAGTTTATATGTCCATAGTGCACTAGTGATTAGCGAATACTACAAAGAAAGTGAAACATTCCTAGTGCAAATAGTGATTCTGAAACCATACTCCTAAAATACACATTACAGGGAATAGCAAATGTTACTAGAGGGCTTGGGTCATGGACAAAAAACAACTAAGAGCCTCCCTGGGGTTTTCATATTAATTTTGAAACTTGCAGCCCATCAAACAAACTCAAAGACAATTATTACTACTTTGGGGGCTATCAAAAAATAGATCAGATTTATAGCACTTTATTACAAAGGTGCTAAGGAGAAGGATCCTGCTGAAGAAAGAACCTATTAATTGCGGCCAGATTACTTTTCCTGGCAGTTTAGTACAGTAAGCTGGTTGGCGAGGCTGGGAAGGAGCCAGGATGGTTTTTACAGAGCCTGATATATGGCTAACTCCTTCTGCAGCTCTATTGGCTTTTAGCAGCAAGGCCCAAGGGAAACTCCATCTTTTTTCCTATGGTTAACTCCTTTCTCCCAAACTCGGACAGTAGATAAAAAAATTGGGGGTAATGAGGATAATCCTCTCCGTTCTCAATATTTGTTATCTGTAGTTTGTCTTTAATGTGAAGGCCCGAAATTCCCAGATTAACAATTTTTTTGTTCTCTATTTCAGAGAAGATCTTTACTTCTCATCCTCCAGGGAGGAGGCACCACAGCACATCCCTGTGCTCTTTGTGTCCTTCCCCTCTGCCAAAGATCCAACACATGAACAGAGATGTCCAGGTACTCTCTAACCACTGCTTTTAATGCATATTCAGTAGTTTAACTTTGTGTAACCTGTGGTGTGAGTGACTGAATGAATGATTGAGCGAAATACCTATAGACAACCAAAGTAGTAATGCAGTCGCCAGTAGACCTTTGACAGGGATCCCTCACTTCCCCACAGTTCTATGTTTTGGATTGTCCTATGTGGCTTGTGATTGTTTTTCTGAGTTACTTGTTTGGAGTTTGTGTGTGTGCTGAATGAATGGTGTCCTCTGTGAGGACTAATTACAACTTCTCTGTTTGTTGGATATACAGATTTCACATTTGCTTCACACTGGTGTCTCCACTCTTCTATAAATACCTAGTGGCCCTGCATGACCATTATGTCGATTTAATGTTGACTTACGAATAAGATATACAGTCTCATTCGAGAGAGTCGGCTGACCAGTTGGCTATGATGCTACAAAGCAAGGTCACAGGAGAAGCCCTGTTGCTGTGCCTTGCCTGTAAGACTTACATCGGAGTGGTCTAAATTAGAAAACAAGGTGTCCCTGTGGGGAGGACAAGCACAAGGCCCAGCTGAATTAGAGTTGGGTTGGCAATTAACGGAAGTTCAGGAGATACAAATGTCTTGAGTCCAGGTTGTGGTGACCAAACATCTGCATGACCAAAAGGTCCAGGTCTTGTTAGAATTTTAAAGCACAGGTTGAGCCTGCACAGCCCTTGGTCACACCATGGTGCAGTGGTGCTTGCACTGGCGCTGGCAGCATTCAAAGCACCAGTGCAGGAATGCATCAAATCTTAGGGAGAGCGCACAAATGTGCAATATCTACTGTCACGCTAAGCAGCAAGTTGTCTTGTTGTGTGACTTTTTAGTAAATATGAACTTTAGTGGGTAAGTGCCACCAAAGATGAGTACCACTGGGAATCTTCTATTGCAAACTAAGTCCACTTGACATCACCAGTAGCTGTAATAATGACTTTTGGGACCATGGAGAACTCGAATAGGTCTTCCTGAATTATGTCCAGTGCCCTTAAAATTCTGTCTGTTTATCAACAGGAAGCTAATGTGGCTGGCACAGGTCTGGGAATTGTGTTTGTCATACACAAGAGGCTGCATTCTGAATCCTGTATCAATCCTTTTCTAGCCAGCCACTCCCTCTATTATTGAAATATATGCCACTGTACAGCAGTTCAGATGACCTCCTTCCCTGTTGCTAACTATTGCAAAGTCCAAGAGGAAGCGCACCAGAGGTATGAATTCTCTGTGCGGACAATAATAAAAAGGAATACATTCTCAGCCAGGTTTATAGGCCATCATCGTTGGCCTCCAGTTAAGAGGGGTACTGAAAGCGTTCCTTTCCATCTATAACATGCTGCCATGGCTGGCTCGTCAACTTATGCCCCCACGATACCACTACTAGGACTACCAGCCGGACTGAGAACACTTTCGAATCAAATGCTTACAGACTGGCATGACTCGGGAGTGACACAAGTAGGGGATTTCTTTAGTGATGGCAGGATGATGACATTCAAAGACTTTCGCACTACACACCTCACACCCGGAGGGTCGTTCCTGCTACACGCAGGAGTAAAACGCTACATAGCACAGGTATGGGCCCCGGATGGGTTGGAGCCACCCACAAACTCACTGCTCACCATGCAGTATCTGATGGGATCGGGTAGCCATCTGACCAGATGGATAACACACGGTATAAGAGAGGGCAGGGCTATTTCACTGCAACCCATATGGGATAAGTGGGAACATGACATTGGGAGACCACTCAGGGATAAGGAATGGGACCGGATTTTGAAATATCCTAAAAAGGTATCGAGAAACCAGAAGTTCAAATTCATACAGCTTATGCTCTTGCACAGAGCATATCTGACACCCCACCGCTTACACACTATGTTCCCTGATACAAGCCCAAGATGCGGGGCGGAGGATGCCCGACTAGTACACATGTTATGGACCTGCCCCAAACTAGGGTATTACTGGACTACGATACAGAATGACCTGGCTAGGCTAGTCCCCGCCAAACCATACACCGCATTGGAATACACCCTTCTGGGAAGTGGTCAAAGCAAGGCTCCAATCACATAACAAATGGGGAGTCTTCGAGATATGGACACCATTTCCCTGAAAAAGTTCAACCTCCATGCAGGTTTCTTCTCCCAGAAAGGGATGTTTGGAGTTGAGGTTGGGGTGTGGCCGGTGCTAAGTCAAATTGTCTTCTTTGGGATTCCCCAAACAGCTAGTGACTGAGAGGCTAATGCAGCTAGGGTAGACCCCTTTTCGTGGTGAGTCGGGGCACTCGGAGAAGGGGTGCGGTAGGAGGTCCAGCACCTCTAAATCACATGGAGAGGTTCCAGCAGCAGAATGAGTACTGATGAAGCCCCTTAAACTGTGTTTTGTGTATCTTACAGTCTTTCATGTGTGTTTAGCATCAAATATTACCTGTAATCAAGCTAGGCAGATACTGATTTGTTCCAAACAAACACTTATTGCGTTTTCATGAAAATTTATGCTTACAACTGCGTGTCTGCAAAGTGGAGGATTTTAATACTCAAACTTAAGCGACACCTTCTGGATTTAGGTGCAAGAAACAAGCATATGGCAAATGTGTCCTCAAATCCTCAGTTGTAATAACCATTTGCTAGTTTCCTTTTGATAGGTTTTTGCATATTTCAAAATACCAACACCGAAGGTACAACTAAGTGCATATTGCTTTTTAATGCAAGTTGTAGGACAAAATGTGGTTTGCTGTATCTCACACTACTTTTTTTTTAAGCAAGTACCTACCTCGCTTAAAAAAAAGCCTCCCAAAATACTGGCAGCAGGCTGGTGGGTCAGAAAATATTTATCAGCTAAACATTTTCCTTGTGAACCAATCTCCAGCTCGGACCGTGTAGGACTTTGTTTTGTACGTTGCGTTTGTACTCGCTTAAAGTTAAGCAAAATCACATGATCTGAACCCCCACAATAATTGGACATTGCTTCATTTTTTAAATACCTACTTTTTAGATGAAGTTGACACAGTTTCAAACCCACACACCAATGTATTCGTTAAAATCCTAGCCAGGACAATTGCTATGTTTTCAGACGTTTTATCTAGAGTACTGAACTTTTGCTCTGTTTAAGAAATTCCTGGGCCTTGCGACAGGCACACGACCCCACTAGCCTACTGAACCATTAACTGCCATTGAACTGATAATTCGCTGTCTCTTCCTGGTATTCCTTTATAGACTGTGTGATTGGAATGCACATGTAAGAAGCCGCTTCGGTGAAAGAAAGATGTTGGAGAGGGTGGGGGGGAGGGGGGGAACTAATTTTCCGTGAAAAGAAGCCGGGAACAAATATATATTTTATACTTTTCTCTAATAATTTCTCTTTATAGTTTAGGATACTGGATGGGAAATGATAGTCCATAAAAAGCCTGCCCTTCCCAAATGCCCTTTTAAAATCATGGGATTTGTACGCACTTTGTGACACTTGAAGCAATTTTTAAGAAATTGAATCTTAATATGCAATAATGTGAGGGAAAATCGCGGACAAAGATTTGTGAATTCCATTAATACACAAACGCTTCATAAATACATTTTTCACCATCTGAACTGTCCGCAGTAATAGGGCAAGATGACAGTGACACAGGCATACCCCAATAGAGTAATACAATTGTAACTGCAGGTGAAGCATGCTTGAGGCATTTGCATATCAAGTTAGGGTGTGCAGTTATGAGCATACGTATCTGGGCTTACAATAAACTGTAATAAATCACTAATCTTCCCGTTCATGAAAGACATCCCCGACTCTCTGCTGGAATACCCTCTTCGCTGGTGCAGAACCTCTGCTACACGTCCAAGCATCTGAGCCAGTCATGATGCGTCATCAGTTCTTTGTGAAAACCATGGGGTCGGTATAACTCAAATAAAGGAGAAGATTAATTGCTGGATGGTGCTACCCCTGTCATTCGGGCACTTAACACACTTGTGAATATGGTCCTTGTGCCGAATCTATTGTATCTGTTCTTTAAAATACCACTGGTCCTACTTCAACAATTCTCCAGACAGTAAGGTCTTTCATGAAAAAGATATTACAGGCTAGCAAGCAACCTAGGATTAAAGCACAAGTTACTTACCTTCGGTAACAATATATCTGTAAGAAACATTAGTAGTGATTGATGCCTGGGGGTAATTCGAAGGTAAGGAATCTGACTGGATTCGGAACGTTTTTCGTCAGCAGTATCCCTGCACGTCGGTAGGCGGCGTCGTGCGGCTCCGCTTGCGTCGTTGGCGTAGTTGGTCCCGGGATGACGTCACTGGAGCTACTTAGACGTGCCCATGCGCGCTGACGTCAGTTCTGTACACGACTTTCCGCGACAGGAACTCAGAGCCATGCAAGAAACTGACCACTGGTGCCATGAAACTAGGGCCCTGAAAGGGATGACCTTAACCCTAGAAATCAGTTCGTAGAACGGGTAGGATGGGTGGGGTGTTAAGGAATCTATCACTACTAATGTTTCTTACAGATATATAGTTAACGAAGGTAAGTAACTTGTGCACCTGAAAGAAACACGTAGTGATAGATTCCTTACCTTGGAATAGATACCCTAGCAATACCAACCCTGGTGGTGGCTCTGCGAACCAAGATCACATCAGAAAGTCCCGGAGAACAGAACGGTCAAAGAAGCCGTCTCTCCGGACTTGGCTGTCCAGTAGGTAATGCTTGGTAAACGTGTGCAGCGAAGCCCACGTAGCTGCCTGAGAGATGTCATGCAAGGGAACGCCCCATCCCAAAACAGTAGAGGCTGCCGTCGCCCTAGTAGAATGGGCACGTAGCCCCACCCGAGGCTCCTTTTTAGCCAAAGAATAACAAACCTTAATGCACAGAACGACCCACCGAGAGATGGTTCGCTTGTGCACGGCCCGACCTTTCTTGGCGCCCACATAGCCATCAAAGATCTGGTCATCCACCCGGATTGTGTGCGGTTCAGATATAAAAAGAGCACACGTTTTGGGTCCAGACGGTGGAGCCTCTTTTCCTCTTTTGAGGGATGCGGAGACGGAAAGAAGGTGGGCAAAGTGATGGTCTGCCGGATGTGAAAGGCAGTGACAACCTTTGGCAAAACAGATAGACGAGTCCGCAGTACAACTTTGTCCGGATGGACTCAGAGAAATGGAGGCTTTGAAGAAACAGCCTGGAGTTCACTCACTCTTCTGGTAGAGGTGATGACCACCAGGAAAGCAGTCTTTAAAGTGAGAAGACGAAGAGGACAGTTGTGAAGTGGTTCAAAGGGAGCACACATCAGATAAGTTAGAACGAGGGTCAAGTTCCACTGAAGAATTATGAAAGGAACAGGAGGGAAAAGATGAGTAATGCCTTTTAGGAATCTATTTACAACAGGGGACTTGAAATGGGAAGGCTGATTTGGAAATGTTAACACCTTAGCTGCGTGTAAACATTTCTCCCCAGTGCTGCGCTGTCCATTAGAACTAGTGCTGAATGGACGTTCAATGGTCGTGCGCAGCACTGGGGAGGTAGCGCTGCTGACGACCATTGGCCGTCAGCAGCACTTAAGGGGTTAAAAAGGCTGAAATGGCCGAGAGATAGCCCTTGATAGTGCCCAGAGCAGAGCCCTCGGGGCCAAAGAAAGTAGAAAGAGGAGTACCTCGGAAAGAGGGGCAGAAAGGGGATACCCAGCCTTTGCTGTGCACCATGCCACAAATGTATTCCACATGCAGACGTATACCGTTTAGCCCTTGTCCTTCTTGGGGACCAGAAAGTAGTGGGAATAGCAACCAAGACCTACTTCTGACCCAGAAATGCGCTTGATGGCCCCCTTGGCCATGAGGTCTGTGGTTTCCTGCTGAAGAAGCGCAAAATGGTCCCCCGACATGCAGTGGTACCGAGGTGGAATGGCTGGAGGGGTAGTCTCGAAGGGGAGTGAGTAGTCCCTTCGGACTATCTGCAGCATCCACTTGTCCGAAAGGATGTTGCACCAGTGGGGGAGATGATGTCGTATTCTGCCGCCCACTGGCGTTTTTGGGCCTGAAAGGATGGACTAAGAAGGCTTTGAAGTGGATGCTGCAGAGGTGGAGATGGACTGACCTGCCCGCTAGCCCCCAGAACCGTCTCAGGGGTTCCCACGGCTCTGGACACGCTGAGGTTGTTGCTGCGCCTGCCTGTGGCTCTGGAATTAACGTGTTGGGGCACCGCTTCTGTGGCAACGAAATGAACGAAAAGCAGAAGGTGGAGGAGGCCGAGTGGCCGAGAGGCCCAAGGACGTCGCCGTAGTTAAGTGTGCTGGTGTAAAGAGATGGGTGTACGCTAGCCACACAATCCGTGTGCCTGAGCCGGAGAATCCACAGGACGAAGCAAAGAGCACAACTGACTCAGATTCTCAAGGTGAACAAGATAAAAGTCCAGATACTGAAGCTTGACCTGTTCGTTGACATCTGGAAATATCAGATGCAAGCTCTGCATCTGAAGGAGAAAGTGAAGTTATTAAAGTACCAAATTCTGAAGATTGACCTGAAAGGCGAGATTTGGTTAGGTCTGATACCAGTGTGAACACTGATCAAAATAAAGACAAAACTGGTAGTCAGACAAGTACTGAAGGACAGTCTGAAAGCAGGAACAGAAATCTTGAAACTGGTGAAAAGGAAATAACTCCTGATAAGGATGAGCTTCCAAGGACCAGCTATGGAGAGGTTCCTAACGGAGTGAAATAACTGACCAAAGAAAGAACAGATTCAGTGGAGAAAAACAGACATTATAAAGTTCACCATAAAGGAAACTGATGAGAAATCTGAAACTGAGTTTGATGACAGTGAGGATGAAACTCAATTAAGGAGAAGCTCAAGAAAAAGAGCTTGGAGAGTGGAACGTAACACTGTCGAACCTGTAAACAAAAAAACACGTAAAGGAGATAATTGGCCTGAGGGAAATGATGGACTAAAATTCAAACTGGTTAACAACGCTGAAGTCCAAAAAGATCAAGTAAATTAAATAACCAGTCAAAAGGAGTTGTTGGGAGAAAAGATAGAGATTGTGCAAAGGCCAAAACAGTAAGAAGTCCAAATCAAAAATACAAATCACCAGCATGGTCATACATTGCTTTGCCTCCAATAAGGGAAGTAAATAGCAGTCAAGAAAATTTGAATTATCAAAGTGAAGCAAAAGAAAGTGAGTGGACTGAAAACTCAAAAAGAAAGAAAAGAGTACCTAAAATTGGGAAACCAAAGAAAGAAAGGTGAAGGAACAGGATTTTTGATTTTATTGATGATATGGACACTTTTTTTAGTTCAAAAGGATTTGAAAGAGACAATACAAGATAAGAAAGAAAAAAATAATGGCTACTAATGATGTAACAAGATCAAAAAGTACTATTTTTAGAAAATGGTGTAGAATGTGGTTAATATGCACAGGGTATTAATGTTGGTATGGTTGATATTTGCCATTGTGATTTCTTTTAGGCCTGATTTTGAAAAAGCAAGGGCAAATGACAGTATAAGAGAAAAGGCCTATAAATCAAAGGGTGAAATAAAACACATGTATAGACCTGAAGTACATCAAGATAATTCCATCAGCGATTATTCTAAGAATACATTTTCGAAGGTATTGTCTGAATATGTGAGAACTATGGATGCCAGAAACTGTTATGTTTGTGTGAAATTTCCCACTTCTGTATCCAAGGGTGTGACATACCACCACCTTCCATTAACGTATGGGGTTACATGTAGTGTGTTAACTGGTTTGTTGTATAAAACAGGTAAATTGGAGTACTATTATTCAAATTCTGATGATGTTTTTGAAAAATTGAAAATCGTAGCTGAATTGAATCAAAACAAGCTTGCGAAAGTTTTGGGAGAATATTTTTTGGAAACAAAAGAATTGACCCATGATTATGCGTTCAAACATAATTTGACTTGTAAAATGAGAAATGAAGAGAAAGCCTTTTTGGACATGGTAGAAGAAAGGAGAAACCAATATATAAGAAAAGAAAAAGCAAAGAAATCTAAATCTACAATGTGGACATTTGAAGATGATAATATAGAAGGGCATAATGTGAATGTGGCTATAAATATATATACACCACTATTAGGGAAGCTATGTATTCGAAGAGACAACACTGTGCATGATAATTATTTTGTGCGAGCCAGTCAATGTGAAGATACATATATTATAAAAGGGGCTTGGGGATTTAAAGGAGGTAATGATCAAGTTTTTCCCTGCATATACTTTTTGTGCTGGAGCAAAGCTTATTATACATTGCCTAATCACTGGTATGGGTCATGTTATATAGGCCTGGTCTTTCCTAAAATTTTCCATGTAGATAGAGTAACTAATGGAATTCATGAGATAGGTAAACCTTTAAGTCGTAGAAGAAGGGAGAGTGTGATAGAAATAATAGGTGATGTTTTTGGAGCATTGATACCAGCAATGGGTATATCTTTTAATGCAAACAGAATTCGGAAGTTGTCAACGATAGTAGATCGTTTATCAACAGATACTGCAGGGGGATTTTTAATGGTAAACACGGAAATGGTGGCTATGAGAGCTATGGTGATGTAAAATCGACTTGCTCTTGATATCATTTTGGCAAAAGAAGGAGGAGTCTGTGGAATTTTGAAGGTACAGCACTGTTGTACCTATATTCCTGATAAAAGTCAAAACATTGAAAGGTATATTACAAACCTTACAGAATTGCATAAAGAAATTATACCACTGGAGGTTGATGGTGTTCTTGAGAAACTCGGTAGGAGCTTTTCAGCTGTTAAGAATTGGTTTTATGAAATAGGTAGATCAATAATGGGGAAAGTATTAATTCCAATAACTATAATAATAGTGATAATCTTATTCTTAAGATTAGGTTGTACACTTAGAAAAAGAAGAAATCTTAA
This sequence comes from Lissotriton vulgaris, assembly GCF_964263255.1. Classification (NCBI taxonomy): domain Eukaryota; kingdom Metazoa; phylum Chordata; class Amphibia; order Caudata; family Salamandridae; genus Lissotriton; species Lissotriton vulgaris. Next base: position 408,432,261 of record NC_141699.1, on the reverse strand, counting down.
AAAGTCTATAAAAAAGGAATTTAAAGAAAGACAAGAAAGAGAACGTGAAAAGGGGGCATTGAAATGGAAGAAATTAAAGAGAAACTTTATCAAGACAGAAAGAAAATAGAAGATACTAGAGTATAAACCATACTAATTGAAAATAATTTGAAACATGTTTTTGGAATTTTTATAAAAATTTTGGGTGTTATTTGATGATAAATCACCAAAGGGGGAGTTGATGGAGCAAGGGTGAAAACAAACATTTTTGTATACCCCTCGTAAAGTCTCTTTCCCATAACTGCAATATGTATTAATCGTATGGGTTTAAAATTAACCAACATAGAATAGAAAACACACACACAAATACACGTGGGATACTGATATGATTGTGTTGCAAACCGTAATCCATTAATTATGCGAAACTGTCTTACTAATATAGTGCAGAAATGCTATAATCTAATGAAAGGCTATGCATGAATGCTTTCTAAATGTATAATTGTGGCAGAAATGATGGAGAATGGTAAGAAAACAACGCATATGTGTAGCCTGAAGCTAGGTAACTACTAACAGGGTAAACGTAGAATGGGGGGGGAGGTAAACAGAAGGGTTTTATTTTGAAATGTAACGTTTAATTGTGTTTGTTTCTATGATAGTTCCTGTCATGGCCCATGCGGCCTAGTAAAACATGGAGGGTTTGTCAGACTCCAAAAGAACATCTTTCTATGCATGCGCGACTGTGCTCGAGAGATGTGCAAGTAGCCTGTACCTGTGTGGCTGGTGTCAAGGTCAGCGTGACCTGAAGAGCAGAATGGTGCCAAGTTAAGATGTCGGTGTTGTGAGCCTGGGAAAGTGTATGAAAGTGACAGGTTAAAGGACAAGGGTGAAAGAATGTAATAATGAACAATCGGAACCTTATTGTGTTTGGAGCTATGACTAGGCGAAAATATGGACAATGAGGAGATGAGGTTATCCTCATCCACCCCTTGAATGGACCAATGAGAATTGAATGCAGGCCCCTAAAGTTTAAAATTTTAGTTAGATAGTTAGGGAAAAGGGTATAAAAGAGGTTGTTTGGAAGAAAGAAGGAGCTTGCTTTTGAATTATTTTTCGCACCACGACATGCTGTCGGACTGATCGATTTTCCTTGGTGCAAAGACTTTGAAATTTCCTGACTTTAACTTTTGATGGGGACGGAGTCCTGATGGGTGGTGAACATCGAGAAAGAGTAGAGAGGCTGTTTTTGGGAACTCTTTTGCTTTAACCCTGATTTCCATTGCCGAGGAAGATTGGTAATATGTTGTTAACTTATTTTTCTGAACTTTTCTGCTAAATAAATGTAAACTGTTTAAATTAAAAAAAATTCTTTTTTTAGGTGAATTGATAAAATGTTAGATTTAATTTGAACTAAGGGTTTAATAAGATAAGGTCATGCTAGGAGATCTAGTAAATTTTATTAAGAATTAAATAAATGGAGAATTAAGCTGGTCTTGTTTTCCATTAGTTAACTTTTACTAGCTGATCTATTGACCAAATAGTGGGGTGTCTTTAATGTTTTCATGAGAATTAAAACCATGGTAAGATCTTATAAACTGCAGATGTATATATATAATGTATAGAATTTAGACGAACTAGATGAAGTAGGACACTCCGCTATTCCAGCAGCTCGTCCTCTGGTTTTCACTGATCTTGGGAGAAGGGTTATTTGTGTGAATGAGTGACTCGCGGTATTATGGGCCCCACCGACGAGTAAAGCGTGATAGCTCCTAGGATATATAGTGATGGTTTGGAGGTTTGTTTAAAAGCAGCGCTGGATCAGTCCTGTAAGACTCTAAGGTGGCCCTCCAGTACTCGTTTGTGATTCATTAACACCCAAACACCATTTTGATGGAGATTGTTTTCACTATAAATTACCTAACACATTCATAACAGATGTTACCATTATAGTTTGGAAGCACGTGTCCGAACTGCACCACTGGAGCTCATTTGTACAAAATGTCCTTTGGGAAGCTCTGAAACTTTCAATTTGTAGTTGTTTTGCTCTTCAATTACACAGCTTGTTTAATAACGCAGGGTTATGTTCTTTAAACTTGTTACAGGTAAATCTACGCTGACTGTTTTGACACTTGTACGTTATGAGTGGTTTGAAGAATGGAAGGGCTTGAAAGTGCAGAAGCGAGGGGAGGAGTACGAAGGGCTGAAGAAGACTTTTGCCGACTCCATACTCGAGACAGTCCTGCAGCACTTCCCCAACCTCCGGGACAAGGTAAGTTGTGATGTGTGTTTGCCAAAGCAGTTCATGTGCAGGGTTTTAGAGCTGAAATAGCCAGTGCACCAGCACAAGCTTAAAGGTTTTCCTGAGAAGATTAGCAGGGATTAGAGCTGTTACCTTTGAAGGAGCTTCTGCATCACCAGCATGGACATTATTAAAACCAGGACCAACCTTTCTAGACATGATGATTCCTCTAAAACCGAGACAAAGGGTTGGCAAAGAAGAAGCCCTTCCACTGTGTCTTGACCTGTACATGCTATTGGATTTCCCTGTCAGGAGAGGACCTGCCTGATCTGTGTGCATTTTGTGTTTCTCAATTCTTTATTGAGTAATCAGAGCATGTGTTTTGAAGAAGCGAGTCATCCAAGGAGTTGCAAGAACCTGCAGCCAACTAGCCTTAACCAAATTCAATTTTCTTGTCCCACTGAAGACCTGCATGTTGTACCCCTTGGTTTACCAAGCAGTAGCCTGAAAGGGACACTAGCGTTGTTTGTGCCTCAGAGCCCGTCCTCTCCGCCCGACCCCGCCTCCCTGCTGACCCTCCCTCGCCCCTCCCCCGCCAACCATTTATGACAGGTGCTTTTGCGCGCAGCATTCACGCGCAGCGGCGCGTCCCATTCGCGCCGAAGGTGCGCCAAAGGTAAGCCCGTCTACGCCCGTCCGCGCCAAGCCCGCGCCCAGCGCCAGACCCCCTGTCCCCTGCCCCACCCACCCCACCCGCATCACATACGACGCCCCCACCCTCATAGCCCTAAACCCCGGCCTTCTCCCCAACTGCGCCCAAGCCGCTCCTGGACACACTCATGGACCCTTCACATGCAACTCCTGCAAGTTTGACGGCACCAAGACCAACTCCCCATCCACTAACACCAAACAGAGATCCGACACCAACCACCTAAAATGCATCCTGCTCAACACCCGCTCGGTCCACAGACACGCCATCGACCTTTGGAATCTACTAGACACCATCTCTCCGGACGTCGCCTTCCTAACAGAAACATGGATGATCGCCTCCTCAGCCCCAGACATCACCATTGCCATCCCGGAAGGCTACAAGATCATCCGTAAGGACCGCACCAAGCAAACAGGAGGAGGCATCGCCATCATCCATAAGAACTCCATCCGCATCTCAACCAGCTCAGACGTCAACCTCGCTAGCGCAGAACACCTTCACTTCCAGATCCACACCGACCCCAAGACCACACTCAGAGGCACCCTCCTCTACCGACCTCCAGGACCCCGTGCACAATTCAGTGAAGACATCACTGACTTTATCACCCCACACGCCCTCCCCTCCGAGGACTACATTCTATTGGGAGACCTCAACTTCCACCTGGAAAAGAGCAACGACAGCAACGCCACCACCCTTCTGGACAATCTTGCCAACCTCGGACTCAAACAACTTGCTAATACCCCCACTCACTACGCAGGTCACACACTCGACCCCATCTTCACCTCCAGCAAACATATCTCCTTTAGTCACACCACAGTTCTCCATTGGACGGACCACAGCTGCGTTCACTTTGTCTACAAAAAGACCACAACCCACAACCATCCTCAACCTACTCTGCAAAGAAACTGGAACAAAATCACCATCGACCAAATCTCCTCATCGCTTCTTCGAAACCCCCCTGCCCACTCCTCGAACCCCAACCAAGCAGCCATTAACCTCACTCAATGGCTAACCAACAGCGCCGACAACCTAGCACCTCTGAAAAAACGTCAAATCAAACTAGGCAGCAAAAACGCCCCCTGGTTCAACGATGATCTTAAGAAATCCAAGAAACTCTGTCGCTCCCTTGAGAAGGCCTGGAAAAAAGACCCAAACACGAGCACCAGGGACGCCTTCAAAAACGCACCCGCATACACCACCAACTAATCCGGACTGCCAAGAAAGCCGCATTCAAAGACCGACTAGACAACAACGCCCACAACAGCAAGGAATTATTCAACATCGTCAAAGAGTTTACCAACCCTACTGCCAACTCCAACGACATCACTCCCTCTCAAACCCTTTACGACTCCCTAGCTTCGTTCTTCCACGACAAAATCGCAGACATCCACAACAGCTTCGACAACCAACCCGGAGACCAACCCACCCAACCCTCTGCCGTACCTTCACCCCCCTTGAACATCCTTAATGACTGGAACCCAATCTCCACTGAGGACACCATCCGCCTGATGAACTCCATCCACTCAGGATCCCCAACAGACCCATGCCCTCACCACATCTTCAACAAAGCAGACTCCATCATAGCACCACACCTCCGAGACGTCATCAACTGCTCCCTCAACTCCGCCACCTTCCCGGAAAGCTGGAAACACGCCGAACTCAGCGCCCTTCTGAAAAAACCCACAGCTGACCCCACTGAACTCAAAAACTACCGCCCCATCTCGCTCCTTCCATTCCCGGCCAAAGTCATCGAGAAAGCTGTCAACAACCAACTCGCCGCCTTCCTTGAAACCAACAAATCCCTCGACTCCTCACAGTCCGGCTTCCGAGCAAAACACAGCACTGAGACCGCACTCATCGCAGCAACAGACGACATTCGAACTCTACTGGACAATGGAGACACAGTCGCCCTCATCCTCCTTGACCTCTCCGCAGCCTTCGACACAGTCTGCCATAGCACCCTGTTACAACACCTCAGAAACATCGGAATCCAAGGAAAAGTTCTGGAATGGATCACCTCGTTCCTCACCAGAAGAACTCAGAGAGTCCGCCTGCCACCATTCAAGTCAGAGGCTACTGAAGTCATTTGCGGCGTACCACAAGGATCTTCACTCAGCCCCACCCTCTTCAACGTATACATGAGCCCCCTCACGACCATCGCACGCCAACACAACCTCAACATCATCTCCTACGCTGATGACACTCAACTGATCCTCTCACTCACAAATGACCCGAACACCGCCAAAACCAACCTACATGAAGGAATGAAAGAAGTAGCCGAGTGGATGAAGCACAGTCGTCTGAAACTGAACTCAGAGAAAACAGAAGTCCTTATCTTAGGTACCTCCCCCTCAGCCTAGGATGACTCCTGGTGGCCAGAGGCCCTTGGAAAAGCGCCCATCCCGACGGACCACGCACGGAACCTGGGCGTCATCCTAGACTCCTCACTCTCGATGAACAGACAAGTCAACGCCGTTTCATCATCTTGCATCAACATTCTTCGCATGCTCAAAAAAACATTTCGCTGGATCCCCACCGAAACTAGAAAAACGGTCACCCACGCACTGGTCACGAGCCGCCTGGACTACGGTAACACCCTATACGCCGGTACCACCGCAAAACTTCAGAAAAAACTCCAACGCATCCAGAACGCATCAGCCAGACTCATACTAGACATCCAGCGTAAAGACCACATCTCTAGCCACCTGAAAAACCTCCACTGGCTCCCCGTCAATAAGAGGATAACATTCCGCCTCCTAACCCACGCACACAAAGCACTTTACGAACTTGGACCCGAAAGCCTCAACACACGACTTTCCTTCTACACCCCCTCCCGCCAGCTACGCTCCTCCAACCAAGCCCTGGCTGTTGTACCTCGCATCAACAAAACCACCATGGGAGGACGATCCTTCTCCTACCTGGCAGCCAAAACCTGGAATTCACTTCCCACTCACCTTCGCCTCACTCAGAACCACCTAGCATTCAGAAAGCAACTTAAAACTTGGATATTCGACAAGTAATTCCCCACCCTTCCTCAAGCGCCTTGAGACCCTCTGGGTATGTAGCGCGCTATATAAATTATTTGACTTGACTTGACTTGACTTGACTATGTGTGCCATGGGACTCTCCCAATAATTCTCACATTCTCACCGTTGTCAGAGGGTGAAACACATAGTGTTCAGTACTCCTGTATGCCTACATCTGATGTTAAATTCTTAGCACCTGTACTCTTCTGTTTGGGACAATGACTTGTACAAGACCCTCCCGAACCCTCCCGAACCGTGCATATGTAATGGACCACCAGTCACCGGGTGGCTGTGGTAACATACACTCTAAATTTAACACTGGGACTCAACTATTTTCCGAACAAATACAATCATTTACTTTTATGACCTAGCTATGCTCTGAGAGTAAAGTGTAATTAGTAACTTGGTTATCCAGTAGGAGGGCAATAGCACCCGGGTTCTGAGACATCAGTGCTAAACGACGGCACCGTGGCTGCTACTCAGGAACCACAGTTTTGGAAATGCCTATGAGTAGTTCTGTTAATCGAAGAAAAGGATAATTTGCTAAGCTGCCATGGTCAAATCTCACTCATATTGGTGCTATCTGAAAACATTTACCGAATTAGAATTTGAGTACTTACCAATAAAGACCACTGGATATGGATTTGGAAAATAAGAACTTATTTAAGTATGTAATTAATGCATATAACGTTATATACAGCTTAATTTGTCAAGTGGTTAGCCCTTCTGTAATAATGCATTGGGCAGGGTGACTGGTATGCCTTCTCATGCTAAAAAATGTGTCCTTTATAAAATTCAATAAATACAATATCTTTAAGATCCCCATTTTTGTACTTACTATAATAAAAAATAGATATTAAAAAATGGTACATCCACTCTTGTTTACTCAGTACTGCATTTACCCTCTAGACCGATATTTTTTTAAATCCATTAACCCTCTTATACTCAACTTTTGTTGACAGGCTATTCCATGCATTTCCTACTCTTGAAGTACATCTATTTATTCATGGGCAAATATCTGAATGACGCAATGTTTCATATAAAAAAAATTCCACTAATAGAAAATTTGGATCCAAGATAACTTTTATAGACCCTTTTCTCACCTCGTGCCAATCAGGTTGGTTTTGCACCCTAAGAATTTTGAATTTGAAATAATAGCCCACCCAAATATCTCCACCGCCAACAGTTTTTCACCCCTAACAAGCCTTGAGGATGTTGAATGACTATCTGTCCACCATACATAGCAGAAGAAGGCTCAAGCGCGGCTCGTAGCAACCCAGTAGATTATGTATGTGCTGGGTCTTCCCCCAAAGCTTGGTACATCATAGGGATACGCACCCATCTTATATGTTCTAACATTGCTGGTCTAAGTGCTAATTGGGGAGATTTGAGCTAGTGTAACTATATCTAAACATTTTATACATAATGCTACCTGATCTCTGGCATCAAGGTGATATTATCTGAGAAACCTTTGTCATACCTACTGTTCGTTCAGCTGGGGACAGAGCATGGAGTGGGCTCCCCTTAATTGTTAGAATCTCAAAACATTTTAAGGTTTTTCCTGATACATGAAGTCATCCTGGTATTCAGCTGCAATGGATAGTGTTATTGAATAGATACAAAAATTCTTCTTAATTTTTATAAGCCTGTTTTGAAGTTGGGTTGTGAAATTTTTTATCTATTTGAAGTTATGAAAATTTTATCAGCCAGGCCCAAACACATCGCAAGTTAATTTCATGTGATTGTTGGAGGGTACTTTAATACGCAAATAGACCATAACGTAACATATGATACCTTCTGGTCCCCAGACATTACTCCACCCAGGTGAAAGGCAAATCGGGCCAGCTTTTGTTGCGTAATTTAATGCGGCTTGATCTTTGCAACCTGACAGAAATTGCGCTGGGCCACAGGCACAAACAACAACCTTTTTTGGAAGGGGGCAAGGAACCATTATATACTATAATTTTATTTCTAAGGGTATCAAAGCTCATGTGGAGAAGGGGGCACAGCAGAAATTGGGATCAGTGATCATAACCCGAACAAATGAATCATATGCTTCCTGGTAGGCCCTCTATCAGAGGCCTGCAGAGGTATGTCTGATCTGATTTCCAAGATGATGGTCCTAGGCTAAGGTGGCAGGCGTTGAATGCCAATACCCTGCTGATTACAATAGTCAAGGCTAGCCTTAGTCTGGTTCAACGTTTAAGGACCTGTTTGTCCCGTGATTGATATGCTGGCGGCCTTCAAAAATGTTAATTACGCCATTACATTTTTATTATTGGTCCTAAAAGAAACAATAAATCCGAGAAGGCTGGCTGGTTTGATGGGGAATGCAGGATGGCTAATCAATGTTTAAATGTAAACCTAGGGATAGTGCTGCCATAGGCCCAGCAAGGCACGAGCATAAATTAGCCATTAAAATACAGAAAGCAAATCCTCAAGGAGGAAATATGGTAAAATCTGATTAAAACTTGTAAAGAGAGATACTAAGGTTTTTGGGGATATTGTGAATGAGAGGACGACTGTGGGTGTTATGACTAATGGACTGGGCACCCACATTTACGCAGATAGTTGGACTAATTATTTTAAACATATATATTACTTTCAGCATGATCAGTGCAAGCCTCAGGAAGTAAATCCACCCACATTCCCCATCAATACAAGTTTTACTGTCAAGAAGGTGTCCCTAGCTATCTCCTCCAGCCCCTCTAAAAGGGCACAGGGACCTGATGGGGCCCCAATGAATTTATACAAGGAAAACATCACTTTGTGGAACCCCATCTTCACCAGTGTTCTGAACCCTGCAGCTTTTCACAGGATTCTGACTTCCTGGCAGCTCGCTGTTACAGTTCCCATATTTAAGAAAAGCAACAGGCACGATACCCGTTGCCACCGGCCAATATCGCTGTTGGATTCTGTGGTGAAAGTTGGTGGCCAAATCATCCTATCTAGATTAGAGTCTTGGGTTCAGCAGTCTGGTGCCATCAATAGGGTGCAATGTAGATTAAGAGAAGGCTTAGGGACTCAAGAACACTGCCTCAATTTGCGCTTACTGATTGGAAAGTATGCAGTAGTAAAAAAGGGTTCTCTTTCTTGCATTTCTGGATCTAAGTAGTGCTTTTGATGGTGAAAGTTGATCTAAATTGAGGCACATATTACCTGAGATGGGCTTGCCCCAGATTTTGATCGATGTATTGTGTGCATTACATTGTGTGGGTATCGCTTAAGTCTTGGGTATAGTATCGAGGGAGAATGCATCAATACTTTTGGGCTGTCTTGGGGCGTCAGACACGGTTGGGTTTTGGTACCGATCTTGTTTCTTTTATACGTAAACAGTCTGACATCCTCTTTATCAGCTATGGGGATAAACTTCCCAAAGGAAAATGTGACCCCCTAATCCAGCACTGCATTGTGCAAATGATGTAGTACTATGTTCCGGCACGCCCAATGTTTTACAGGGGCTAATTAAGAAGTTTGACCTTTTTATGGACAACTTAGAATTTGAAACCAATATATGTAAAACTCACTATATGGTGTGTGGTCAATAACGTAAAGGCCAGACCTAAAGCCATCTAATTACAAGGGTGACTGACTTTCCCTAACGCGGAGTGATCTATGACTCTAAAAGTAGTTTTTTTTTTACTCTGCATTTCAAATCATTGCCTTTATTTTACAAGTGCACTTTGAGACACATCAAACAGAGACCAAAGTTGGTGGCAAAGTTGTTTTACCACTTTTAGAATGTATAAATTGAAATGTATTACTGTTCTCATTTATGGGGCAGGGATATGGGGCTTTTGGGAATACACCCGGTTCCAATATGAGTCATATCGATTTGCAGGCCATTACTGGGAGTAGGCCCGGGTAGCCCACATTTCCTACACGAGGAACTGGGCCTGCCCCATGTGGCGGACCTGGTGGGGCCTGTCCCACGTTTCCTTTGGACCTCGATATGGGGCAATGAGAAAGCCTTGCCCAACAGGGAAGATATTAGTGATTGTCTTGCTTGTGGCATTGGGATTAGAATCCCGTGTCTGAGCAAGTCAAGAAGACAGTGAAAGCCCTAGGCAGACCTGAAATGTTTGCATCAAAAAATCTCCATCATTCTCTCTCGTGTCCACCCCCAATCTTTGGTACACTTCTTCTTTTTCTGCAAATTTTTCAGACGGCCAGGTATAATACCTTGCGCCTGTTCTATAAAGTTATGGACTTCTCCATTGTAGACCTGCTTTTTATTTCCTCAGAATGTTGCCTGACCCATACGTGTTTTACACTTTTGGAGTTTTTTTTAATTACTCTGCTCAACAGAAAATGAGTGGACATTCAATGATGCTTCCTGATGTGTTTGTGCATTTAATTTTTTTCTCTTGCAATTTCCCGTCAAACACGTGATTTTATTGGTGGACATTTTTAACCTTTGAAAGCTGCTGCTTGATCTAATGGTTTGTAGTTGATGTATTTTTAATCAGCTCAAATCAAAACAACAAATCTTTATTCGATTTCTCTCTTAGACAATAATAAAAGCACATAAAATCACAATACATTACACAATGGAAATAAAATGTATTGTATGTAAAATGAATTCATATTATTCCACCACCTAATTCCACTGAAACATGAATTAATTGTTGTCATACTTTCCATGATGGGTCAGATATTCATATTTTAACCTCACCAGAGCTTCGAACGTTCAGCGCCCAGTGCTGAACGTTCGAAGAACGAATGCTGGCCCGACGGCCAACGGTCATGCGCAGCACTGGGGAGGTAGTGCTCGTGACGACCGTTGGCCGACGGCAGTAGTTAAGGGGTTAATGGTTTTCTTGCATTTGAGTACACTTTTTAGAAACATTGATAATCTTCACACTACATGTTCATTTTCCAAAAGCAGTAATAATATAAAAGCAGGGCGACATTGTCTAAGACCCAGTGACTTTAAAATTGGTATAATCCATATATTCCTTTGCTCGTTATAGAAACTTGCAGAATAAAACAATATGAAGCGTCGATTGTTCCGAGTGATCGTCACAGGGACACAGGTGCATAGCTCTTGACCAGTCATTCATTTTTAGGAAATTTAATAATCTATGTAGAATCCCTAATCTGAATCTGGTCAGTAAAAATCTGTCCTGACCACCAGGATCTATATTTAAATAAAGTTAAATGCTAAAAGTTGTTAAAATCAATTGATTTGACAATACAGTTGGTTTTGTTATTTCTATTTCTGTTGATAGCCTTAGTGATTCAAGAAAAGTTAGGCCCTCTTTTATAAATCTTTTCTTGTGATGGTAGTCTTAGTACTGGGTTTAGTGGAAAACTGAGGATGACCCAAATCGCACATGAAGTCCCAGACATACCTTAGCCATGGGATAGTTAAAACCCTTTTCAATTTAAAACTATCATTTAAAATATCCTGGTTAAGCGTGGTTATTGTTGAGGACCAGATCCTATGCCATGAAAGGATGAGCTCCAGTTTTATAAGATCCATGATATATGGCACACCCAATTCAGAATTGCACACATATGAAGATGTGCTATTTGGAACTGTAGTGAGGTTATGGGATTAACTGCAGACATTGCTAAATTAGCATTAGTTAGTATATGCTTGGCAGCCATTTTGCCGCTTTTGCACGCGTTACTACATGACTTCATTTTCGTGGATAGACTGCTGGTGCATTTTCGCAGGAGATCTGTCTGCCTTTCAAACATTTAGCTGTACACTGTGCTCCTCATCTGCACAGCGTGTTCAAGGTCGAAAAACAATGTATGCTGTTGATTCACTTTGGTCAGTCCCATGCCCATAGACACAACATAGAACACAGCTGCACTACTGAAAGTCAGGAGCTTTTAATAAGGCATTACATGCATGAAAAGGCACTTGGAGAGATGTATTCCAACGAAGAAGAGCTGTGCTTGTCCCAAGATGTAATACCTTGCATCTAAACTTGGAGGTAGGGGTCCCCATGACAAAGCCTAGAGGTTTTCTATAATTATAATAAACTAGCTTATATAGCAAGGGGAGGGTGGTAAGGCGCTGTAGTCCTGTTTCCACTATTATTATAATATGATTTCCCCTTTTATGTTTTATGGAATTGTAACCATGCTGATTATATTGTTCTTATGCCTTTTGCTGCTAGTATTGGCTCGTGTACTGCATTATAGAGCACGTTAGTTAAAATAAACATTTTAACCTATATTTTGTCTCTGTTTACTCGCGTTGTGGACAAGTATGAGTGCTTGTTGTGATTCCTGAGAGGTATGGAGTGACATCTTCTAGGATGTCTAATCATTGGTAGCTTCGCTGTAGTACAGAGAATGAATGAGACACTATAAGTCGGATTGGGGTTCTGGGCACCGAGGTGGCTTTTCTGGTACACCACTACACACCGAGGTCCTGGTTTCCTTCGCATGGTTCAGTGTATGTGCAGAATCCCTGCATCAGAACTGCCAATATATACCTTAAAAACATATTTCCCACCACTTGTAATGGGTGCGAATCAACATGGCCCGAGATCCCAGCGCCATACAAAGCCGTAGAGACACATTTAGCCTTATAGATCTTTAAAAGCTCCATTTGTGGCCACCTGTTCAGTTGCAATTAGCAAGTGCAGCTGTGGCCTTCATAAGTGACAATTTTCTCACTTGCACCGCCTGGGTCCAGGAGTCATTTTGTTCAAAGAGGATGCCTAGATAAGAGAATCTTTTGGAAAATTCTACCTTCTGCTTATCAATATACATATTTCTGCACTTTTGGCTACTGTTTCCACATCTCTTAATAAAGGTTGTTGCTGTATTAATCTTAAGCCCCAGCCTTTGCATATAGAGTGTAAAACTATTCATAACCCTTTGCAGTCCTACCTGAGTGCGGGACATCAAAACAGGGTCATCCGCATACAGAATAGCAGGTATTGGGTGTCCCTCTATTTGTTGGAGATCTTGACAATCGTTCTCCTGGGCTTTGCCCAGTCCATTTATATAGAGGTTAAAAAGAAAGGGGGCTAGCACGCATCCTTGACTTACCCCTCTCCTTATCTGGAAATTATTAGTGCATTCGCTATTATCACCAAACCACACTCTTGCCTTTGCATCCCTACATAATAGTCTTAAGAAGTGGATAATTGTATCTTCCACTCCTAAATCCTCAAGAATCTTCCAGAGCTTATCATGCCTTACACAGTCAAAGGCTGCAGTGAGATCTACGAATGCTAAAAACAGCCTGCCCTTTTGTGGCAGGGTATACTTCCCTATAATGATATTCAGATTTAGGCTTTGTTCTACAGTGCTTAGACCCTTGCGAAAACTGAACTGTATGTTGGAGATAACCTTGTTATCCTCGGCCCAGTCCCGTTATCCATCCAAAATAATTCAACCTACTACTTTTACCAGCGAGTCTAGTAGGGATATTGGCCTGTAACAGCCGGGATCCTGACAATCCCCCCTTTTGAAAATAGGGACTAGGATGGATTCCGACCAGCTATTTATAAAATGAGAGGAGCAACTTGCGGTGATTACCTGTGTTAACAACAGGTCCCATAGCGCCACATTAGATTTAAATATGTCTAGAGGAGCCCCGTTAGGCTCTGGAGCCTTTCCTCCCATACTTTCCATAATGGCAGTATTGACTTCTTCCAGAGTAACTTGGAGATCATTTTGGTGAGACAGAGGTACCAAAGGAGCATATCCCAGTGACAGCCAGACGTGGGAAGGTCCAGCACTTCAGAGGACCTTAATTGAAGTTCCTCCTTCGCCATACTGCGAGTACCTTGGACGCCACTGCTGGGGCTAGAAGACCCCCCCACCCCTTTCTAGGTGTTTTCCAGAAGGTATACATCGACTTGCCTCTTCTTAGCTATTTCACTTCCACACAGGACTACCATACGAGTCCAGACTGTAGGGGACGGGACCTTCTATACATATACCCACACCTTCCCCACTAGAGTAGATGAGGATCTCCCGGTCCTGATAAAATGCCAAGATCCTATGGATGATACAGGGCATAAAACATGTTGAGCACCTTCACACCACACACATCACCCTGAGCTCAAGTGGGTATAATTTCCCCTCTTCAGCCACAACTCTCTAGTTGTTTGCTTTTACTTATAGCATTGGAACCAAGCTAGTAAAAACATTTTGTGGGATTACAATAGCTATTTCTAACCCACATGCAGTGTTTCCCATCTCTACTAACTACACATATGCCCCACTACTACTTTTTAGCTTCACATTGGCAAAAAGGGAAGATGTCTGGCAAAGAGCCTCCTTGCGGGGACCATTGGGCATTGCAGCGCCGGCCCAATGAGGAGCTGCCCGATGATGAAGAATGACACCCCTCAGGGTGTGTGAGAGTGCCTGCTCCTAATTGGAGCTATTCCATATTCACTTTCTCTTTCTCTTGTGAACACCTGGCATCAACAAACAATCCCCTCCTTTCTCTCCCTCACCCACCCTTAGGAACTCCATACTCTTGCCTTTGCCTCAAATACACATTGTTAACAGATTCCTGGTTACATTTTTCCAGTGATGATCATTGTACCCCTTCCTTAAGGGCAATAGTACTGCCTTTAATAATACTCTTAGTAGATTTAGGAGATTGTAAGCATAACTAAAGAGCAGCTCTATACAAATAACGTCAAATTATCCAGGATACACGTTCTTCTCTTTTTCATGCACAGTACCCGAAAAGGGCAAGCATTGTAAACTTAGAGAATGAATCAGAAGACATGTTGCCGCCAAAGTTAGTATGCTGCTGACATAATGTGTATTGTTCTGAGTAAGTAATAACTTCGTGTAGTCTTCACTGACCGAAGTTGTGATTACAAGAAAAACACGTTGAATAATGTATATGCTGCCTAAGATAAAACTGAAAAATATCAGTTCCAACCAAAGTGTAGTGTTCTGAGTATTGTGCCTTTCAGGCACTTGTAGAAAGAATCCTGTTGTGTGAGCATTCTATGCTCTGAGTTGGAATTTGGGCATTCTGGCAGTTGATTCCAGCTTCTGCCTGATGTCGCTGTTATTCTCTTGAGCAGAATAAATCTACTTTCAAGCTTCAAGTCTGCGTACTTAAATGAGCACTTACTACATTATTTTTGGCGACGAGTTGGATTTAGCTTCCGCTTACCATCAAGTGGTGTTGAGTCAATCTTCTAGACATTTGATGGCGTTTGTCTCTCCTTTCGGTAGTTGTCAGTACTGCAGGATGCCTTTCGGCCTCGCGTCGGTGGCAGCAGTTTTTCAGAGACTAATGAGTCAAATGTTTAAAGATACTCCTGGAGTAATTGTCTTCCAGGATGAGGTTTTGATTTTTGGCGAGAACAAAGGCGATCATGACAATTCTTTGAATCAGGTTTTAGAGATTATGCAGGACAAGGGGATTGTGCTTAAGAGTGAAAAATGTGTTTTTCTAAAAGAAAAAATGGAATTTCTTGGACATGTGGTTTCGCATGATGGTGTAGAACCTCGTCCTGGGTTGGTGAAAGCCATTGTAGATGCTTGTCCTCCTGTTGATAAATCTGGATTGAAGTCATTCATTGGTCTCAGTGAATTTTACTCAAGATTTATCAAGGATTATGCATCAAGAGTTCAACCATTAACAAACATGTTAAAGAAGAATGTGCCATTTGTTTGGGATAAAAACTGTCAAGAAATTTTCCAATGGATTAAGTTACAGTTAGTAAGTGACAGAATTCTTAAGCCTTTTGATCCAAATAAGAAATGTATTGTGACTGTGGATGCTAGTGGTTTTGGTCTTGGAGCCGTCCTTACTCAAGAAAATGGCCAAGTTGATAACACCGTAGCATATGCTTCAAGAGTATTACGAGGGGCTGAAATGAATTTCTCTGTCATAGAGAAAGAGCTATTGGCTTGTTGGTGGGTGGTTAGGAAATTCAATCCTTTTCTCTGGGGAAGTCATTTTGTGATTCGAACGGATCATAGTCCTTTAGTCTCTATTTTAACAGGTGAGAAGATTAAAGAGCATACACCAAGGATTGCTAGGTTATCAACAAAATTACTTCAGTATAATTTTGACATTGTCTATTTACCTGGAATGAAGAATGTCAGGGCAGATTATCTCTCACGTTTTCCTATTACTGGCAATTGTTCTGATTTTGAAAAGGAAGATGATCAGGAGGATTGTTTTGTTGCTGTTTTGGATGTTGAGGGAATGTGTGCTATTAATGAGGTTGAGTGGAAAAGGGAGTTGATGAAAGATGAGGTACTTGTTCAAGTCATCAAATATCTGAAATCAGGTTGGCCCAAGGAAAAGAATGTGTCTGGTCAGTTTCAGACTTATGTTAAAATTGCAGATGAGCGCACTGTAGAGGATGGTATCCTTTTGAGGTGTGGTAGACTTATACCTCCAGAGAGTTTGAGGAAACGTCTAATTGATGGTGCACATGAAGGACATTTAGGGAAAACTTTCACGAAACGTAGGTTGAGGGATGTGTTTTGGTGGCCGCAAATGGATGTTTGTGTTGACACACTGGTTGATAATTGTGTTATTTGTAAATCCTCTGACAAAAGTCACAAGGTAAGGACACCCCCTTTGGAACCTATTCAATTTCCGGAGAGAGCATGGGAGAGGATTGGAGTTGATTTGGTTGGCCCATTCAATCTTTTACCTTCTTCTTCACGTTTTGCTATTGTTGCCATTGATTATTACTCAAAATGGCCGGAGATTCGTTTTATCAATGAGCCTACCTCAGCTAATGTGATTCTCTTTTTAAAAGATATTTTCCTGAGGGAAGGGTTTCCTTCTTGTGTTATGACGGACAATGGTGTACAGTTCGTTAGTTCAGAATTTGAAGTTTTTTTTCAACAAGGTGGTGTTACACACAAGAAGAGTTCTTTCTATCATCCTCAGGCTAATGGCCTTGTTGAAAGGATGAATCGGGTGCTCAATAATTGTGTGCAGTGGGCTATTGCAAGCCAGTGTGTAGTGGAGAATGCGGTGCGTTCCATGTTATGGTTTTATCGCACTACTGCGCATTCGTCGACTGGAGTGTCTCCTTTTGAACTTCTAAGAGGGAGGAAACCTTCTACGAAAATTTGTCCTGGGTGGATGTCGAAATGGGTGAAAATGGATGTTATGGATGGTATTGATGGATTTGTGAGGGACAAAGTTATTGGAGCACAAGTAAGACAGAAGGTTTATTTTGATGAAAGAAAGAAGGTTGTTCCTCAAAACATTTGTGTTGGAGATGTTCGTATCAAGAGTCCTGTTCATGTTACCAAGGGAAGAAGTAAATTCTCTGAACCTTTAATTGTTGATAAAGTTTGCGGTAATGCTGTGCGGGTCAATAACAAGAATTGGTGGAACATTTATAAAATTGTTAAAGTTAAAAATGAGAACGTTGAGTGTAGTAACTATTTAACTAATTCTAATGTCAAGAATGTGAATGGAAAATCTAATGAGGTAAACTTTGTGCCAGAACCTTGCAGGAGTTTGAGAGTTTGTAAAATTCCTGTCAGGTTCAGGTAATCTTCTTTGTTCTTTTATCTGAAGTTTTCCTTTGTAGTGTTCCTTGTTCTTTTATTTGCTACTTTTCCCTTTTCTATTCTTCCATTGTTCTTTTTCTCTTTCTTTCTTATTTTTCTCTTTTTGTTTCCCTTCCTTTTGTTTTGGAAGAAATGGGGATAATGTAGTGTTCTGAGTATTGTGCCTTTCAGGCACTTGTAGAAAGAATCCTGTTGTGTGAGCATTCTATGCTCTGAGTTGGAATGTGGGCATTCTGGCAGTTGATTCCAGCTTCTGCCTGATGTCGCTGTTATTCTCTTGAGCAGAATAAATCTACTTTCAAGCTTCAAGTCTTTGTACTTAAATGAGCACTTACTACACAAAGCTTGCAAAATTTTCTTGACAATAATAAGTGTTTCTGGGCTGGTATTGGTTTTCTGTAAGGAAACTAAATCCGGCACACATATTAATGTTACTCTTCATTTTAATTTTCAGTTTTCAAATATTGCATGGCAGTACAGAATGTGGCATTTACCTTAGTAAATATAAATAGAACAACTAAAAAAAGATTGACGACTGAGATTAGTAGTATTGTAGCAAGACTCAAAGTAACTTTCAATTTTTATTCTCTCCTTATTAAATAGTTTTTCTTTGAAATACCGTTTTACAGTAAGCCAAACTATTTCTTTCATGGTTGACTGTACAGAATCTCCACTCATTCATTCTAGAACCTGTCAGGACGTTTTGTGACTTTAGAGATTAAGACATCACTTCATCATGACAAACGCATTATCCTCAGATCTAGTGTGACATGTTCTTTATTATATTCATGGATGTTCTCGAGTCAGTTGCCACTCTCATAGTTTCTCTTGTTTGCTAGGATCTAATCTTGTTGTGCTTTAACTTAAGACAAAACTTTAATAGTGTGTGGTGCAATTCAGTGTCTGTTAATTGAAATTCAAGCAATTATTCTAGTCCAAAATTACAGGATCAGTGTTTTGAGGCAGAAAGTGGAGCACTGCTTGTGAGTTTGGTGTGGTAGAGTATTATTGACAACATCCATGTTTTTAGTGGTGACAAGTGACATAAGGAAACTAAATGACTGTAAATTGAGAGTTGTACATTGCAACAGCTTTTACAGGCGTAAGCAGGACAGCACTGCTTTTCATAGATTCTGTGTTTACCATTTATTTACATGGAATGCCAAGTTAACTAGAGGTACTTAATCCAAATTGCAAGGCTTTTATACTATTTTCTTTACAAATTGCATTATAAAAGGTGGCTTTCATAGTGAGAATGTACATGCCAGGTGCTTTGTGCCTACATTCGTTAATAATGGCTTTCTGACAAATTGCTCTCTCTGGTTGCTGCAGATTGTCTGTGTCTCCAGCGGAACCCCCCTGACCAACCAGCATTACATTGCAGCCTCACTGGGGGAATTCTACGGAGCCGACCACAGTATGGAGCGATTGAGTGCTGAAAACACTGCGAAACTTCGTCCTCGCACCCCAATAAAGAACCTCTTCTTGACAGGTAAAGAAAAACATGACATTATCTTCCCAGGGTGAGAATCAGGATGAGAATCGAAAAAGTTTATCAATACAGAATTTAATATCAATATTTAACATGAACAGTTGATTATCTTACAGTGACAAAAGCTTCTAACCACCTGTCCCCCTGGCCTGAGCAGACAAAGTGTAATGAAACTGAAATAAATGAACCCAAATGCAGAAATTAATGAAAATCTTTATTCAGCTAATTTCTTTTAGCCATAAAAGTACAAGAAAGCTTGATCCCCAGGTATTCATATTGAAATGAAACTAGATAAAAGTATGAACAGATATTAAATTAACAAGTTAAAACCCCTTTAAAATTTAACTTCATTGCATACATCCTTCCCCACCCCACATTAAAAAGGCAATGTCTTCTGTAGCTGAGAGTGGACGATAAAAACGAATCAACTAAGCAACACACCTTGAGATTACTGAGGAACTGTAAAAAGTAAAATGTAGGTTTCCCTTTAAGAGAAAGCAAATAACTTGAGAATCAGCACAAGCATGGGCAAGTAAGTTGCCTGTAAAACTTACAGATGAAGACAAAGTGAGACAGTGTTTAAGCTGAATTTTCATCACACAGACATAGTTGGATTGAGGATGTATCATATTGGTCCAAGGGGAAAGACAAGTGACACCTTATACTACCTATATGGAATCGTGTCAATAATTGTCTTATTCATAGCATGTGTTGGCCACAGATACATATACTTCGCATCCTCCTGCATTCTAGTGTTGAGCTTGGACATTTGCAAGTTGTTTGTCTTCGATTAATTCTTTCGTGTCATTGGGCTCAGATGTCTACCCCGGAGATCTGTGACTGTAGCTTTGATTTTGACCACAATGCCTTACCAGCACCCTGGTTCATCACCCTTCAACTGAAGATTTGGCAACAACCAATACCTATTGGTTTTCCCTATGCGATTTCGATCTGCCCATCTGGGCTTGGGCCAAGTTCAGCTTCAGTTTTCTTTTCTACCACTGCCATGTTCCACTCAACTCAAAGGGACGGAAAAGCGCCTTTCAGCCACGCCAAGTACAACAAGCAGGATCAGCACTCGGTCTGCAATCTCTTTTTCACCTGAGCACGATGAAGAGCCGTGTGTGGTGTGCCTGTCCTTTCGATCCAAGACAATGCTTCTGCAATGGAGGGAAACGTTGTTAGACCCACTCCACTATGCAGGTGCGCCAAGTAGATGATATGCCCAACATCTTCAGGGAGAAGTTGATGGAGCCGGAGGAAGAACTCGAGGATGCTGAGGCACAGGTTGTACCTATGGGAATCTCCTTACTGCTTGGTGGCAGCGGCAACGGCGGCTCGAATGATGATCCTGATCCATCAGAAGCGCACGTGAGCACGCCGCCGGGAGCCATACATACCCCCACTAAAACATCCAAGATGGCTCATAGAATCCCACTGCCTTCGGGTCATGGCAATATTCGAAAGCAAGCAAAGGAGTAGACTTTGTGTTCCACTGACCTACAAAGCCTTTCACAGAGGTCGAAATGCAAAAGTCATAGAAAGTTGCCGGTGTCGAAAATGCCAGTGTTGGCGCCGGGAAAGCATCACAAGGCACCAGAACCACAAATATAATCTTTGTGTTTCGGCATCAAAGGAGTTTTCGGATCCACTCATCTGCAGAAAACATAATCGGCGTCCAAAATCCTGTTGGTGCCAAAAATACCCTTGGTGTAAAATATGTCAAAAACATAATCGGAGCCCAAAGAGTGGCTTATGGAGCCAGTTCTTGAACAACTTCAAGACAGACTTGATCAAAAAAACAAAAGACTTTTGTTTATTAACCCAGACACTGGCAGGGTAGTTTCAAAACCAGCACTCGCATTAACAGACACCCTTCCTAAAAGGAAGAAGACTTTTGAGATCATGGGGCTTGATCCACCCAAAGCTCCAAAGAAGAAATTTAAAGACAGGGGCACTAGCCCCATCTTTTTCCCTATAACTCCACCGCCTTCATTCGCTTCTATACCTACATCTTCTCCTCCTCCACCTCTTCCTCCTATGTTGCTACCACCTTCAATATCACCATTTCATATACAATGCAGATTTTCCACAGTTTTAAGTTGAAGTCTTTCTATTGATTTAACAACAAACAAGATGCAGTGAGAATGAAACCCAGATCATGGGTTGGCAACCATCCCAGTGCTTCGCAAAGAATCAAATTAAAACTAAAATAAACCTACCCGCAACCCACCCACCAGCCCCTCTCCCCACCCCCCTCCCGTCTCCTCCCCCTTACAAGCTGCTTATACATGAAAGTGGAAATTGGTCTCAGCACATTGTTGCTCAATGTGGTCATGTATGGGTTGCATCTGGGTTCAGTATGGGGAGGCACAAAAGCCACAGGTATCTAGGGCAGGATAGTTAGCGAAATTCAGAACATAATAAAGTGACAATGTGTTGCCACACGTCGGCGAAAGCAGTCCCATCCCCCTGGAGCGAGAAAGAGATCCCCTCCATATCTAGCATATACCAGAGGCGATGAAGCCATCCCTGGAAGGTCGGTGTCTTATCTGTGCCCCATAAGTAAAGTAAATGCCACCCCCAGAGCTATGCCTAGTTGCTTTCCTTTACAAGTCTTGAGGGGGTAGGTAAGCCTATCAGAAACTCCTAGGACCACATATTCAGTAAAACATAAGAGTGTGATATCAAAGTGATGAACAATGTCATCTGGTACCTGTGTCCAATAGGATGTGAGATTGGGGCTCTCCCATAATAGATGTAATAATGTGCCATCTGCCTTACAACCCCTCCAGCAAATGGGAGAGCGGTTAGGGTCACTTTTATGGAGTCGGGGTGGTGTGAGGTACCAATACATCATAATCTTAGTGGCTGTCTCTATACTTGAAGTGTTGCGTGCAGAGTGTTGGGTTCTATAGTGAATATCTGTCCACTCTTTGGGGGTCAGTCTCTGCCCAAGCTCAGCCTCCCATCGTCTTTGGCCCGCTGATTTGATTACCTGTTCAGGGGGGCACAGAATGTGAGAATCTGGGAAACCGAGTTAGAGTCTCGGCAACGATGCTGAACATCCTGTGCTTCTGCGTAAATCACTTAATCTCCTGTTGCCTAATGAAAACGAATGTGTCCTCATGTAACGCAACTGGTGCTATGTAAAGCGCTCTGATACCCGATACCTTCGGGTCGAGTTTGCACTATATACAACTCTGTAAACATTTTTTTTTAAAAAGGTTAAAAAAAGTTCTGTGATAAGTCTCCTTGTGATTGTTTGGGGAGCAACCAGCACTCGTACAGAGTAAGGAGCCACTCCGCTCCAGGGCCGATCTGTAGCTGCAGGACCCAGTGTTGTATTTGCAAGTGGTGATAACGCTCAGCTTCCGCCATACTAAAACCTGATTTAAAATCCTCAAAGGATCGAAGGCCCTCCGTATCAAAAAAGTGCACTATAGACCTATGTCCCACTTTGTCCCAATCACTGAATGGCATCCAATCAAGACCTGGGGAAATGTTTGTGTTTTCAGTAATAGGAGTGAGAGGTGAAGGAAAGGTTCTCAAATTATTGCGTATGGCTGTGGCATCCCAGGCTTTTAATGTAGCTCGTGCCACCGGGTAGCCATATAGCCCAGGGGGCCTAAAGGTCTTGCAAAGGAAGGGAACCTTCCAAAGATATTTTCCCACCAATGCACACTCCATGAAGAGCCAATTCTACTCGGACTCTGGTTGGGCCCATTCTAATAGAATTTGCGACTGCATTGCTTTGTAATAGCGGTCGAGGTCGGGATACCCAGACCACCCTCTTCATGTGGTCTGAAACTCAGGTCCCTATTTATTCGCGGCCTCTTATCCGCACAAACAAAAGCACCAAATTCGGACTGAAGTTGCTTCAAATCGCCCAGTGGTGATTCTACCGGGAGAGTTTGAAACAAATACAAGACTTTAGGGAGTATACTCATCTTAAGAGCTGCCACCCTACCTAACCAGGAGAGATTGAATGTCCACCATCGTTTAATCTCTTGTCTGGTCTCTCGCAGCAACCTAGCGTAATTCAGAGAAAGCGTCTTGGCGGTGGATACTGACAGTGATATGCCCATGTATGGAATGGCCTTCTGGTCCCAGTGAATTAGTGACACTAGGGCCAGGTTGTCGACAGTTGACTGCTGCAAAGAGAAGCCCAGCGCTTGGGACTTAGTCACATTGACTTTAAAGCCAGAAACTGCGAAAAATTCCTCTAGTTCGGCCAAAAAAAGCCGCAACCAAAATCTGGAGAGACTGGTATGCTGCTCTCCCCCAAAAAGGATTCCCTTAATCCGCTGATTTTCCCGGACCCTCGGGCAAACTGCTCCATATAGAGAACGAATAAGAGGGGAGAGAGCAGATAGCCCTGTCATGTGCC
Organism: Lissotriton vulgaris; assembly: GCF_964263255.1. Taxonomy (NCBI): domain Eukaryota; kingdom Metazoa; phylum Chordata; class Amphibia; order Caudata; family Salamandridae; genus Lissotriton; species Lissotriton vulgaris. The sequence goes on along the minus strand of NC_141699.1, from coordinate 408,408,933 downwards.
CCATGTGATATAGAAGGGGTCGGAGATGAAGCCATTCACCTGAACAGTGGCTGAGGGATGGCTATAACCGCTGAACACCCATTGGCGGAATCTGCGCCCAATTCCAAACTCCCCAAAAACGGTCTCTAAAAAAGGCCAGTGGACCCTGTCAAATGCCTAGTGAAGTAGTGTGGCTCACTGGTTAGAGGCGGCAGACCCGAGAGCAGAGGACGGCCCGGGACCAGGGTTCGATTCCGGGCGCGGCAGGTTTCTGGACCAGGGTCAGTGGACTCGATAATTCTCTCGCCTCGGTGCCCACTCTGATCAGCGATCACACTCGGCAACTCTGGGCATTAGCTTGCCTCATCTTCACTAACGGCCCCACTAGACCGCCGGGGATGCCTGGTCTCACCCTGGAGATACCCATTAAGGGACCATCTCTCAGGGAAGCCAGGAAGGGTTTCGCAGCGGTCGAAGCGCCTTGGGACCCTACGGGTAAGTAGTGCGCTATATAAATGCCAATACATTTACATTTACATTCTCGGCGTCTATCAACAGGAAGACATGCTCCTCGGACGGACAGTGGGACTAATCCAAAAGATGCAGTAGCCTTCTCGTATTATCACTACATTGCCTAGTCCCGACAAATCCAGCCTGGTCCGGCTCTATCAATCCCGGCATCAGAGGTCCCAGTCTGGACTCTAGAATCCCGGTGAAAATTAAAAAATCGATGTTTAAAAGGGACATCCGCCTGTAAGAGGCACAATATCTGCTGTCCTTCTCTGGTTTGGGCAATACTGCTATCGATGCCAAGAGCATCGTGGGCGGTAGCTCAGTGGTGTTGTCAACAGCATTAAAAGGTGGGGTCAGTATTGGGGCCAGAATGGAACAAAAGGTTTTTTATAAAAGATGTCAGTGAAGCCATCTGGACCAGGAGATTCAAGGTGTTTAAGACTAGCTATGGCTGAGATGACCTCATCGGTCCTAATGGAGCTATCAAGGGCAGCTGCCTGATCGGGTGTCAACCTAGCATGTGTTATGCCCTGAAGGGTTCTGATCAGGCAATGACTGAGCAGTGTATAGAGTCTCATAAAAGTCCCTAAATGCGCTAGCTATATCTTTTTCCTGTGTGATCTCCGTACCCCCATCATCCAGGAGGAGCGGGACCGCTGCCGCCTGCCACCGTGCACGTAATTTATGAGCTAGTAAACGGCCACATTTGTCCCCTCCAGTATAAAATGTATGTTTCAGGCGAACAACGGCATATTCCGCCCTATCAAGGTCTAGACTGGCCCGTTGAGCCCGCGCTGATTTTAGTTTCCTACAGATATGAGGGGCTCCTGTCCTTTTGTGAATACCTTCCAGTTCCAACACTTGTTTGGAACGTTCGTTCCTCTTCTCCCTTTGTGCACTATTATCTGCGGCTGATATAGCTATGAGGTCACCCCGAATTACCAATTTGAGGGTTTCCCAGAGGGAGATAATTGAGGTGTCCTTAGTAGCTAAGAAGTCTTCCAGTGTTTTGGTAAGGTGTGTCACAACTTTAGGACGATGGAGGAGCGCATCTCTGAGCCTCCAGCAATATTATGGGAGAGAAGTGGGGGGAAACAGCAAAGTGGCAGTGAGGGCCGCATGGTCTGAGAGGGCCTGGGGTTTGATTTCCAAGCTCTGTGCAGTCGGAAGGAGAGACCAAGTCGTTAAAAAGTAATCTAGTTGTGCATATGTCCCCTTGGCGTGTGAATAGAAAGTGTAGTCAAGTGTATGAGGGTGGAAACGCCGCCACAAGTCTACCAGCCCAAAGTCCAGCAAACACTGGCGAGAAGTATCAGAGAGAGCCCCTGTTTGACCCTGCCTCTACGCGGAGCGGTCCAGTTGACTATCAAACACGATGTTCAGGTCCCCCCACTATAAAAACTTGTCGATCAGGTGTGGATGTCAAGTCCCCTATTGCCTTATGTAAGAACCCCTCTTGGCCTTTGTTAGGGGCATAAATAGTGGCCAGTGTTAATGTGTGTCCCCTTACAGTCACAGAGAGTGCCAGGAGTCGCCTTTTAATCTCCGTTACCTTGACCCCACCTTCCCAGGGAATGTACCCCAGCCATCTTAGTGGAGAGAGAGGAAAAGTATTGCTGTGGAAAAGCCTTCGAATGCATCATATGTGTGTTGCTGGACAGCAAATGGGTCTCTTGTACTAAACATATGTGGGCGCCGGAATTTTCAAGATAAGACAGGTAGATGAGTGTCACAATCTTGACGTTAAATGTGAAAGGGCTTAATAACCCCATCAAACGCAGAGTTATCCTAAGTGTGGTGGGCATCTCGTTCTGTCAGTGCATTAGGGCCAATCTAACCCCAGCGGGTTGAATCCTCCAGTACCCCAGACATGATGCCCACAGCATGAAAAAGCTGCGCTGGCGCGCACAGGTCAGCAAGGGGGAGGAGACCCCAAATGTGCAAACAACAAAACCTCCATTGAAACAAAAACAAAAACATAAGCCAAAAGAACAAGTGTCAATGTCCAGAGCGTCCTGCTCTTAGAGAAGAAGGAAAAAAGGGGTACCTGTGGCCCATGGCTCCTTGCTCCCACCAGGCAGGGCCATGCAAGCATTTGCAACTTTGATCGACACCAATAGTATTGCTATGTCAAAGCAGAGACTGTGACTGGTGCAACTTCTGTTTCACTCCGAAGATGCCCCTGCGAGGGTCGACAGCACTGCTTGCCGTTCCTTGTCCATAGTGTCCGGGTCAGGACGTGCCGCCGGACTTGGAGACTTAATGGTGGTCCATCCATGGCCGCTCCGACGTCTTCGGGAGCGAGAGTCTGTTCTAGGCCTGTCTGTCGCGGGTTCTTCAATGCCTAAGAGCTTGTAGGCCACTGGAAGTGATCGGATTTGCCTTGATTCCCCTTTGTAGAGAAAGATCAACCTGAACGGGTGCCCCCAAGAGTAGTTTATGCCGGATTCCCGATGATGTAGTGTGATCGGCCGGAAGGATTTGCGTTTATGCAAAGTAGAGGTGGCCAGGTCTTGAAAAAGAGTGGGTTTTTGGCCCTGATATTGAAAGTCTAGGCGGTTACGAGCCTCGCAAAGAATCCTTTCTTTCAGCTGGTAGTCATGGACATAGGTCAGTATGTCCGCAACTAGCGCAGAGGCTGCCTTCCATGGGCCCACTTTATGAGTGCGATCCAGCTTAACCGGGAACTATGGGGATTCCCCGAGAATGGAGCGGAAGAGGCCTGCCACCAGCGCCTTGATGTCTCCATCGCCCTCTGCATGCGCCATGCCTCGGATGCGAATATTGATCCGCCAGGACCTATTTTCTAATTCTGCAGTGTGAGCCTGTAGCTCCTAGTTCTGTTCTTGCAGCTTTAGGACTTCTTGTTGGAGGTTTTCATTTTCCTCGTTGCGGCCGGTTCATGCTCTTCTAGTGTGTGAATTTGGTCGCCCAGGGAGTCCACATCGTGATGGACGTCTAGTAAATCGGCCTACAGCTCGTGTTTCATGGCGGACAGATCATCTCGAAGACAGGAAAAAAGCGACTCCAGGTAGGATCGGCTAATTGGGGCCTCCGAGCTCTCACTCCCTTCTGTCTGGTCTGCACGCACCACTCCTGGCTGGCTCTCAGACTGTTGCGTTGATTTAAATAAGAGGTCTTTCATCGACCTGTCCTTCCTGCCCTTAGAGGCTGCCATGACCCCGGTCATGTGGGATTCGCTGTTGTGATGACGGCCAGTACACTGATAGGCAGCAAGCGCAGGAGGCCAGGAGGGGGAGTGGAGAGGCAATATCACAGCTGGGAAGCCACTGTAGCACGCACTCTCCCACAAGACTCTCGCTCTCACCTCGGTCCCAACCCCGTGGGGTATAATCTCTGTTGATTCTGGTGGCCTATCGCCGCAGCTCTGGCTCCCCAGCATTGGCACAATATTGTCCTCCTCTTGGCAGGACCGTCCGATGATGCGTTGGCTTATCCCTTGGGCCCTCCGCATGTAAGGCATGTAAGCGTAAGGCGCAGTGGCCCTAGGTGTCGTCCTGACCAGGGCCGGCTGATTGAAGGTGATCCCAAGACTCCTCACCAGGGCGCCCCTGCCTGCAAGTGTCTCTATGTCAGGGGCAAGTCTCGAATGTGCTGTGCTTGCTCACCCCCACGCCAGTTGCTGTACCTGTGCCACTGTCCAGTCAGGCCTTCCTGCGCCTAGCTAGATGATTTATACACTCAGCCTGGGTACAGGACGTTAGAAACCACAGCAATGACCCCGTGCGGGCCCCAAACCAGGACAGCAGATGGATATATCCAGCTACGCACCTCTACCAACAGCGTGGCTGCACTTGTGGCCAAGGTGGCCTCTAGGTTCCTCCAGCCACACACGTGGTTGCGCTGATCACCCTCAAAAGCCGGTCCCAGGGTCCACTGCCCTGACCAGGGCTCAGCAGGATTGTTAGGCAGGCCAATGTGTGCTCCTTCTCCAGGCCTGCAGGTGGGGGGACGATGTGAAGGACGAAATGATGGCAGGATGCCCCAGGAACTGCTAGTGTGGTGGCCCCTCCCCCACTCCACCTCCAAAGCTGTGGCCATCTCGCAGCAGCAGAGCCGGGACCTCTCGTTGTGGACGCAGTCTAGAGCTCCGTTTGCCCAGCTCAGATGCGGACTAGTTTTCCGCCGCTCTGGAGGAGACTTGCCACTGGGTGCATGTTGCGGCGGTCCCCAGGTCTTGAAGGGACCGCCGAGTACTGCCAGAGCTGTGCTGCTTGCGCCGGAGGTATCGTTGACCCTCCCAGGCACCCAGCAGCTCCGTGCATCGTGGACTGTCGCGGCATTAAACCCGGCGACCGGGCTCAATAGCCCCCACCTCAGTGGCTCAGTGGTGCGGAGCTGCTCGCGGGCTGGTGTTGCATGGATTAGGACCATTTCGCTGCTGAAATCGCCATAAGTGGCCTGGTGAGAGCGGAGAGCTCCGAAGCTGCGTCTTACAGCGATGCCATCTTGGCCATGCCGCCCCTTTTCACAGTTTTAATTGGAAGAAAATCATGATTTTATTAGAGTCATGGAGGCTAATATTATGCATTAATCCTTTATTGCCCCTCATACACAGCAGCAACAAATAATTTAGAATTAGAATAGAATATCCTTAATATTCTAGAACATGCATAATAACATAGAGCATGCAGCCATCTTCCTTCTTTTCTTCCTGTGAAAACAATCAGAGTCCAAAACCCCCCAAAAAGTCAACTTCATCCATTGTAATCTACGTATATATCCAATTGCCAAGAATCTTCTCCACTGTTTTCTCCTCAGTTATGTCCTGGAAAAACAATATAAATGAAACTCGTCAAAAGGGTTGGTTACTCACAGGGAGGGATAATATTAGCCTCTGTGTCCTTAATAAAATCATGATTGTCTTTTCCATTAAAACTATAGAAAATCTTCATTTTATAGCAAGGCACAGAGGCCAAAATTATGCATATTCAAAGCTCATCCATAACTCTCTGTACAGCATTTCCACAGGTTTAAAGTACAAACTCTTAAACTTTGATTCACTTTACCAATCAGCTGCCATCATAATAGAACTTAGACCTCTGCTTATTACATAAGCTTTACTTGCCATTGCTCCCCTCGCCGAATGCACCCCAAACACACACACATCTACTCCTGTTAACTTCATTACCTCCTTCACCCACCCTGCCAATGTGGGTGCAGATACCACTCTGAAAGGTTGCCTATAAGAAATTAGCAACTGTAAAACACCTTGCTCTCTTAACCTCACCGTCCTTTCCTCATATTGTTTCAGACATTGTACCATACACAGCAAATCATGTCCCTCCATCCTTGGATAGAAATTTGTTCTAGACATAGTTTTTGTGCACTTTCGTAACTGAAAAAAACGCACCCTCTGGCTGAAAACTTCTAGCAGTCACCTCCAAAGCTCTTATTTATAAAACCCTCCTAAAAGACACCAAACACAACAATATCGCCATCTTCCATGACAACAATTTTAATGCCATCGCCTCATTACTCTCCTCCATCCTTGAACTTCCTTCAATACTTGCAACACATCCCATAAAGATGAATACTTTGCCTATGGAGGAAACTCCATTCGCACCCCTTTTAGCCAAAGCGTGCTGTCCAACGGCAATTCAATCCACCTACTCATGCCCTGCTGAAATGGCTGAACTGCTCAAGTTCACTGAATTATACACTAATCTCTTCTTATACAATTCTAATAATGATTCACCACTTCTGCCACGGGATCCAAAGACCTTGCTGAACACCAACCACACTATCTTCTCCATTCTGATCGGTACACCTTTTTATTTTCCTGGTGCCCATGATTTCGTAATAAGCTCTAAAGGTTCCTGTGATAACCCAGATCCTAGACATATTCTCCTGAAATCAAGCATCCCATCAGGACCAACTGGCCTCCTGTAACCAACTTGTGACAATTCTCCTGGGCATCCACCAGTAGCTGCAGAAAACAAGGTAATAACACCGACTGTCCATCAACAGACTCCTCACATCTAGGAACCATACCTGTGACTGCCAAAACTGAGTTTTTAACACTAACTCCAACCTCTCTCTCCTGACCTTCATGAGCAAACTCGTAATCAATGAGAAAGGTGGAAATGCATACAGCCTCAATTTCGCCCAATCCTGAAGGAAAGCATCCACTCTGAATGCCGCTGGGCCACTCTCCAACTGTAAAACTTCTGTAGTTGTGCATTCAACCTTTCTGCGAATAGATCCATCTCCAACAGACCCTATGTCTGGTCCAAACTCAAAAACCCCTCCCTGTTCAACTTCCAATTGCTTGCATCTTTTAGATTCCTTGAAAACCAATCTGCCTTTATATTGCTCTTCCCAGGAATGTGTTGTGCCTGAACATTAATCTCCCTGTCCAAGCAGTAACTCTAAAACTAATTTGCCAAGTTCGCTAATCCCCTAATCCTCCCAGTTTGTTGACATAGCGAACCACTGAAACATTGTCCATTTTCAGCAGCACACAACACCTCACCTGATTCCTCACAAAACTCTGCACTGCGAAGGATCCTGTCAGTAACTCCAAACAATTGATATGCATCCCCTTCTCTGACCAACAGCCTCCCGTTGTTGCCGTTCCACACCTTGCTCCCCAACCGTACAGACTTACATCTGACTCTATCACCACCTCTGGGACCTCTCCAAATATGTCCCTTCCATTCCAGGCCTCCATGTTCATTAACCACCAATTCACATCCTGCATTGCCTCCTGACTCAATTCTATTTTCTGTGAATACTTTGCTCCAAAACACGAATGATAACCTTTCAATCTTTGAAGAGCCAGATAATGCAGGGATAGCGGACAAATTGTCTGAATGGACGCTAACAAGAGACCCAACAGCCTTGCTATCTGACGTAAAGTTATTTGCACTGACCGCTTCACTCTCCTCAGGTCCTTGCATATCTTCTTCACTAATTTCATAGGTAACTACAACACACCCTCCAAGGACTGTATTTGGAAAACAAAAAATGTCAGCTTCTGCATTGGCCAGACAAGACTTCGCTTTGTTCACTACAAATCCTAGATTCTACAACATTCTCCCAGCTAACTACGTCTGATCTACTGCTAACGCTATTTTCTCTGCCATGATTAACACATTGTCCAAATATACTATCAACCATAACCCTCTTGATCTCAACCAAGTTATCACAGGTTTCATGAATTTTGTAAAACATCACAGAGATGACGTCCGTCCGAATGGCAGGCTCTTGAATCTCCATAGCTTCCCTTCCCACCTGAAACATTTGTTCGGACCACAAGTAGATGATATGTTGGAATACATTTTAAAAAAACACGGACACCACCAAAGCCATGGGAGCACTACAGTCTTTTCAACACCGGGGCTCCTTTCGGAGTATTCAAGGTATTTATGGAGGGATTAAAAAGAGTAATTCCACCCCACCAGCACGTGTCTGGAACCTCAATATTGTTCTCACTAGACTCATAGGACCACCTTTTAACCACTACATTCCTGTGATTTACAGTTCCTTGCATGGAAATTAGCTTTTTTGGTAGCTATCACACCTTTTAGGCAAATAATTGAACTTCCAGTGCTCGGCTTGGAAGAACATTTCTTCCAATTCTATCCAAATAAATTGGTACTTCAAACTAATCCAGAGTTCCTTCCTAAAGTTGTTTCCCCATTCCATGCAAACCAGACAGTAGAGCTACCAATAATCTTTGCTAAACTTAATTCAGTAGCAGAAAGAGCTCTACACACACTTGATGTTAAAAGAGCATTAATGTATCACATCGAGAGAGCTAAACCTTTGAGAAAAAACAACTTTTTGTTGCATTTTCAAACCCTCAAAAATATTCCCCTATATCAAAAGATGGAATAGCAAGAATGATAGTCAGTTGTATTCAAACTTGCTACCTTGAATCAATCACTACTTGTAACTCCACGAGCTCACTCCACACGGAAAAAAATTAGCCTTCATTGCTTTTTTAGGAAACATCCCATTAGCATATATCAGTAAAGCAGCCCACATACATTCACAAAAACTATTGTGCCGATGTCCTAGCTAATCAACAAGCTAGAGTGGGTCATGCTGTATTGTGAACACTTTTGGTGAGTACTGCTTTACTTTCTATGCTAAGCATATGTATCTACAGCCAGCACATGCTACAAATGGAATGTTACTTACCCTGTAAGCATCTGTTCGTAACTTGTAGTGCCATAGATTCATATGCACCCACCCTCCGCCCCGGATGCTACTGCCTAACTTCTTTACTAAAACACTCTATCTTATATTGCATGCTTATCTTTTCTGTCACTATCAGCTAAACAACACCTAGCAAAGGAGTAGATGATCATGCTCGATACAGTTTTTTTTGAGGAGTCACCATACCTCATGATTTGAAAGACTTTTTCGAAGAAAAACAACTTGCAAACGTCCAGCCCAACACTAAATGGCAAGAGTATGCTAAGCATATGAATCTACTGCACTACACGCTATGAATAGATGCTTACAGGGTAAGTAAAATATTCCTTTCCACACATTATGAATTCAGGCAAAGTAAGTTTCTGTATGTGGGGTAGACTGAATAACAACATACTTCCATAATGTGGGGTTAGCCATCTCAGCACTTTCTCGATTCATCTCCACTCTTTACCAGTAAAACTGCTTAATCCATACCTTTTCTTTCAGGTTTAATTTAGCGGGAACTAGATACAAATTAGGCCTCTCAAGGTCATTACATAATTGCCTCACATGCTTGAACCAAGGGATTCTATACCCATCCTCCTATAATATACCTGTTTAAAATGGCATGTCAATTAGCCCATACTAACAACCCCAATAGTAAGTGAACTAGTTTATCTTGGTCAGATACATGTTTAAGTCCAAGTTTTATAATGTTTCCGCGGACACCCCCTAGCCACGAAGATTGTCTGCTCCAACCCCATGCAATAATCTAACCCCTTTTTCCAAATGACCACCAACGGGGCTTGTGAATCCTTCCACCCTTTAGCGATGTCTCTTTTGGCCAGTGTAAGGGAAAGTAGCATCAGGTGTCTCTTGTAGAGGTTACCCCCCACCCCCTCCATAATATGCAGCAGGGCAAACTTCGGCGTACGGCAGAGCACCCATCCCAAAACCTCAGGCATGCAGGCCAGGACCCCCCTCCAGAACCGAGTCAGGGAGTCACAGCTCCATTCTATATGAAGAAATGTCCAGTCCTCCCTGTTACAACGGAGACAGACCGGTGAGGCAATCAGCCCAGCCCTCCACAGCCGAACCCTTGTACAGTACACTCTGTGTAGGTATTTAAACTGAATAAGGCGGAAATACATTGCTATGGCCGCACCCCTAGGGATGGCCAGCGCCTCCCTCCAATCCTCCTCCTTCAGCTCGCCTACATCCTCCTCCCATTGCTCCTGGAGTCTCTGCAGTGTAGGGGAACAGTGGGTGACTAACGCCTGATAAATGCAGGATATTTTCTTTGTGTCTAGGTCCCCCTGAATAATCTTGCTTCCAACGGACTAAACTCGGGGAGAGCCTCCAGCCCCTCCAGACTGGGTTTTAGTGCATGACGAAACTGGAGGTACCTAAAGAACTGGGAGCGAGGCATGTCAAATTCTTCCCGGAGATCCTGAAAGGACTTGAGAGTCGTACCCCTCAGCACATAACCTAATGTCGAGATCCCTATATTGCCCCATCCCCTAAAGCCCTGCAGCACCGCCAGACTAGGCAGCCGCCCATTGTGCCATAGAGGAGTTTCTCCTATCAGAGTATTCCACCACCCCACCCGGCACAGAGCCTGCTGCCAGATGCGAAACACCAGCTGAGTGGCTGCTGGTAACTCACTCTGTATCAACGTTGTATATAGAAGGGTATGAAGTGTACGAGAACCCATCAAGTAACGTTCCATAGCATATGCCGGATCCCCCCTATTGCCATACCACCACTCATTCAGGACCAAAAGATGGGAGGCCTGGTAAAAGAAAAGGATGTCCGAAGTCGCTAGCCCGCCACAATACGTGGAGAGGAAGCACGTGCGTATAGCTACACAAACCGCCCAAGCCCCCACAAGAATTGCCCTAAGACAGAGTTTACCTGCCGGAACCAACTGGGTGATATAGGATAAATGCACCAATTGTTTGATAAAACCTTCTAGTTCTGCTTACCCTTAATGCAGATTTTGGAAGACCTGCCCCCCATGGCCATATAATAAGTTTTAGTGAGGTTGGTCTCCAAGTCCAAGTTATCCATACCCTTAAGATCTGAGGATGTTTGGGAAAAAGGCACTGCGTCATGTGCAAACAATAAAACCATCATAGGGATTCTATCTGGAAGTCTTTATCCAACAATGTTAGATGTTTATGTAAACCATTTATATAAAGTGTGAGAAATAGGGTTGTTGGTTGACTGGGTGTGATCCCTCCTCAAGCAACAACGACATTCCTTGTCAAGGCGAACCACAAAAGTCTCTAAATTAACCTGTGCTTAACCCTCTGGTAGCTGGTACAAAAGTAGTCAGTCTTAACTTTGTGTGCAGCATAAATACTTTACATATGGCCTCTAACAGGAATAAGATGAAAACACAACACAAGAAAAATCCCACACCAATTTAGAAAAATAGAGTAAAATGTAATATATTATTTGACACCAAAACGACAAAAAGACAATCATTAGAACTGGAGATATGCAGTTTCAAAGAGTTAGGGTAATACGTTTAGCACCTACAAGCACAAAGCTCCATTCACAGTTATCTGGTCGTATGAGACCGGATGAAACTCACAAATTCTGGCCAACTGTGATAAAGAGTGGGCCAGGTAGAGGGGCCAGGTTAGTCCCACTGAAAAAGTAACCTTCTAAAATCCACTGCGAAGAAGTCAGTTTGCAGTGAAGGAGACTATGAGGAGCAGGGAGAGCATCACAGATTGTCGTCACTGTAACACAAAGAGTTGACCAGGTGTTGCGGATGGTCGTCGCTATATTGCCTGCCTGCACCTTCTTCAAACCAGCTACATCACCTACAAAGTCATCAAAACCAGCACCTCTGCCTATCTGGTTGACAAAGCCACTAGAAGTAGTGGGATTTGGCAAATATAGAGCCAGAAGACAATCTGATGCTGATGAAGAAATGCCAAATTGAAAAAACAAGGTGTTGAACCTGGGGATGCCTGGTCACCTAGGGTAGCCTGGCCTAGGGTAAGACTGTCTGTTATCAGAGGCACATGTGTAAAGGTTGCACACCACCCAGCAGTAACTCAATGCACTTCCACGCTAAAAATAACACTACACCAATAGATTGGAAAAATATGGACTGTTTTATAAAAATAGATTTGTTTCACTATATTTCTTTTACACCAGTATTTCTCCTTAAAAACTCTTTTTCACTTTGAATGATAAATAACACTTTACAAATCCATATTAGGCTTGACTTGTCAATTCCATCAATTTCAACACGCCTTCACCCACCAATTTTCTAACGATGCGATACAGTCAATGGAAAAGACAAGTGAGTAAAATGAATCAATATACACAGTTCCCACAGAAAAGCATTGACATTGTAAAGAATGATAAGTTCCCACTCTTTAACTCTGTTCCTAGCATTCACACTCAATGCTAACGTTTTAGGAATGACACCCGTAGGATTCTTACCAGGGATCTCCTCCGCCACCCCTAAAACAGGATCCTTTCCTATCCCAGTACCATGTCAGGAGAACCCTTACAGCATTACTGGATTAAGAGTCTTTGATGGAAGTCTTAAAGGCTTCTTGAGTCAATTACCCACACGTTCTGTTCTGTGCAGTAGGAAAGGGAAACACCTCTCAGGACTCTTGGTCAGTGGATCCCCGCTCTCCAGCTCCCCCAACACACACCCTCTTTACTTTCAAAGAAGGCCCTTCATTGGCCACAGTCTGGAATTGCCGGAAGAAAGGAGGACATCAATAGAGGCTTGACAAGAAGCTGTTCGCCTCTTAGCCTAACCCGCCAGACCAGCCACTCACTCTCCGGGCTGGCATCAGGCGTAAGGCTTCACTGGCTGTGGCAAGATGATGCGCACCTCCCGCCGGGCTCCTCGTCGTGGTACAATTCCGCCTCACTCTCGATCCAGCCGAGGGTTCCTTCAGCCCTTCTCTGGGCCTGTGCGGCGCACAGACGTTTCCGCACCTCCGGGGCCGCCCGCTTACCGAGCCTGCTCGTCTCAGGGACAGCGCTCCTCCTCCAAGGCACTGCCCCGCCTCGCACCTGGCCTGCGCAACACTCGGGCCGCTACTCTTCGGCAAAAGACGTGGCGCCTACCAACGCTGGATACCGCTCCGCACTTCTGGGCATGCGCGGGGATCAGCGTCTCCTCGATCACGCACCAGTCCAACAGCCCCACAGCAATCCCTTATCTCTGCTTCAAGGACTCCACAGCCGGCACAGGGCGTCTCAACTCCGCTCTTTGGGGAGACCGGTAAGCAGTTCAGAGGGAAGGGGTTTTACCCAGTCAGCGGCGAGGTTTTAGGTTAGCAGAGGCCGGAGGATCTCAAGGAGGGGCCAGCTGAAATCACTGAGCTGACTCCCTCAGATGACAAGGTCCCACCAGAGGGTTTGGTCAGAGGCTAAGGGGAAACGACTTCCAGAAGAGGCTGTCAAACTTTCTGTTAACTAACTTCTCTCTGTGCGTCCACCTCCGCTCGCCACTGCCTCACTCCTCACACTCTCTAGACTACACAAAATGGCTTCCTGACCTCTGCCCTTATATAGCCTGTCCACCCAGGGTCCAGTAGGGTCCAGAAGGTTCTAGAAGGCTCTATGTTAACCTATGGGGCTTTCCAGGGGATGGCAGTTGTGACAGTTGGAAACCACCATTTTGTAGATCTAAGTGAATTCCAGTCAGAAAAGGGCACCTAGGCCTGAGGTAAAAGACCATGGGGGCAAAAGAGCATCTATCCCCCAGGTCAACACCATAAAAATCTAGTGGACACAAAAAGATAAAAATGGTATGAGGGGCAAAAAGGGGACAAAATAAATAAATAATAGGAGGGGCTACGCAAAAGGCCAGACAGGTCTAACACCCGTCCCCCCCAGCTGAAAGTGGGGAGAACTACCCAACCCCTTGGGAGTCCTCATCACTAAGGCGGAAATACCTAGAGAGACCGTCTGCATTGGTGTGGTCCACTCCAGGCCGATGTTCCACCCGGAAGTCCATTCCCTGTAGGGAGATGGACCATCTCAACAACTTGAGATTTTCCCCCTTCATCTGCATCAGCCAACGAAGGGGACGGTGGTCAGTCTGAACTAGGGAGTGCGAGCCAAACAGGTATGGCCGCAACTTCTTCAGAGCCCACACCACCGCAAAAGCCTCCCTCTCAATTGCACTCCACTTCTGTTCCCGGGGAAGCAGTCTCCTGGATAGGAAAACCACAGGCTGATCCAGACCCTCTTTATTGAGTTGCGATAACACTGCCCCAATGCCATGTTCTGATGTGTCTGTCTGGACAATGAACTCCTTGGAGAAGTCTGGGGCCCTCAGGACCGGTGCTGCACACATTGCCTGCTTTAATTTTTCAAAGGCTTGATGGCAAGCCTCTGTCCAAACTACCCGTCAAGGTTGTTTCTTTGAGGTAAGCTCTGTGAGGGGCGCTACAATAGTGCCATACCCCTTCACAAAGCGACGGTAGTAGCCTGTGAGGCCCAAGAAAGCTCGGACCTCAGTCTGGGTCTTGGGGAGTTCCCAGGCCATGATTGCCTCAATCTTTGCCTGGAGGGGTTGCACTGTTCCCCTACCCACCAAGTGTCCAAGGTACACAACCGACCCCTGCCCAACCTGACATTTGCTGGACTTGATTGTCAAGCCAGCTTGTTTCAGGGCCTGGAGAACTGCTTGCAAATGTTGCAAATGGTCCTCCCAACTGCTGCTGAAGACAGCAATGTCATCCAGGTAGGCAGCGGAGAAACCCTCCATTCCGGAGAGGACCTGGTTCACCAGCTGCTGAAATGTGGCAGGAGCATTTTTGAGCCCAAACGGCATCACACAAAATTGGAAGTGTCCCTCAGGCGTGGAGAAGGCTGACCTTTCCTTTGCTCCATCTGTCAGGGAGATCTGCCAGTACCCCGAGGTGAGGTCAAAGGTACTTAGGTATTGGGCAGCTCCTAGCCGGTCAATTAATTCATCCGCCCTAGGGATCGGATGAGCATCAGTTTTGGTAACTGAGTTCAGTCCCCGATAATCCACACAGAACCTCCATTCTGGAGTGGTGCCTGGTGGAGCGGCTTTTGGCACTAGAACCACCGGACTGGACCAGGGGCTGGTGGAAGGTTCTATAACTCCTAGCTCCAGCATCTTGGTAACCTCACCATGGATGCTAGCCTTCACCTTGTCGGACAGCCGGTAGGTCTTTGACTTCACTGGTGGGCTGTCCCCTGTGTCCACATCATGGGTACACAGGTGAGTCCTTCCCGGGACAAGGGAGAACAACGTAGAGTACTGCTCCAGTATCTGGCGGCAGTCCTCCCGCTGTTCAGGAGTTAGGGATGGAGAGAGAATCACTCCCTCCACCGACCCATCCTTTTCCTGAGACAAACAAGTCTGGGAGAGGTTCGCTTTCCGCTTCCTCTCCCCCATCGGTCACCATCATTAAGATGACCTCGGGCCTCTCATGGTGGGGTTTGAGTCGGTTAGCATGTAGCACCCGTAGGGGCTGTCGAGGGGTCTTAAGGTCCACCAGGTATGTGGCCTTACCCTTCTTTTCTAACACCTCAAAGGGGCCTGTCCAGCGATCCTGGAGGGCACTTAGCTCTCCAGGCTCCATCACCAACACTTTCTGGCCAGGCTCCAACTCCACCAGGTGAGCGTTGTGGTCATACCACTCCTTCATTACTGCCTGGCTGGCCTCCAAGTTGTCAGAAGCTTGCTTCCACAACTTCGCCATTTGGCTCCTGAAGGCCAGCATGTAGCTCACCACATCCTGGGGGGGTTTCCTGGGAGACTTTTTCCATCCATCCTTCACCAGGCTGAGAGGACCGCGTACAGGGTGCCCATACAGAAGTTCAAAGGGGCTGAAGCCCACTCCCTTCTGTGGCACTTCCCTGTAGGAAAATAGCAAACAGGGTAGGAGGACGTCCCACTTCCTCCGCAGGCTTTCAGGCAGACTTCTGATCATGCCCTTCAAGGTCTTGTTGAACCTTTCTACCAGTCCATTTGACTGGGGGTGATAGGGAGTGGTGAACCGGTAGGTCACTCCACACTCCTTCCACATTGCCCGCATGTACGCTGACATAAAGTTGGTCCCCCTGTCGGACACATCTTCTTTGGGGAAACCCACTCGGGTAAAGATCTCCATTAGGGCCCTAGCCACCACAGGTGCAGTGACAGTCCTCAGAGGAATTGCCGCTGGGTACCGTGTGGCATGATCCACCAGAACTAGGATAAACCTGTGACCAGCTGTTGTTGGTGGATCCAATGGCCCTACAATGTCGATGCCCACCCTTTCAAAGGGGGTGCTAATGACAGGAAGTGGTTCCAGGGGAGCTTTCAGCTTCACCCCTGTTTTCCCACTGGCTTGGCAGGATACACATGTCCGACAGTAGGTGTTAGACGCCACTTTCATCTGAGGCCAGTAAAAGTGGGGGACAAGCCGAGCAAAGGTCTTGTCCTGACCTAAGTGACCTGCCATGGGTATTGCATGAGCCAATTCTAGCAGAAAGGCTTGGTACCGTTGCGGGACTACCAAGGCCCTTGATGAACCAGGTAAGGGTACCTTGGGTTCACTGTAGAGGAGTCCATCCTCCCAGTAAATGTGGTAGTGTCCTGCAACGTCCCCTGCTGCCTGGGCTTCAGCCATTCGCCTCTGTACCTCAAGGTTAGGGCACTCCTTCTGGCCCTTACAGAACTCTTCTCTGGTAGGCCCTCCCTCCACATGCCACTCAGCAGGGATGGGCAGGTCCTCCAGAGAAACTACTTCCCCCTCCACGGACTCCTGGTCCACCACCGCAGGTGGCCGATCTGTCACATGGGGTGTGGAAGCAGAAGAAGGCTTCTCCTGTCTTCGGGTCTGTCTCTTTTTGGCAGCGGGTTGGGCCATTGTTCCAGACTCCAACAAAGGCGAACTCCCTCTCCGGGCAGTCGCAGACCTTGTGCTTACACAGGCCCAGTCAGGTGTACCCAGCATCTCTGAATGCGTCCGGTATTCCACCTCTCTCCAAGCATTGTGCTCCATGTCATTCCCCAGCAGACAATCAACTGGCACGGCAGGGCTTACGGCAACTCGAAGTGAACCTGCAACCCCTTCCCACTCAAAGGGAACCTGGGCCACCGGGTAGTGGCCCATTCTACCGTCAGCCATCGCGGCAGGGTGGAGTACATTGGGAATCACCTGCTCTGGAGACACCAGTTGACTCCTTACCATAGTCATACTGGCTCCTGTATCTCTCAGAGCCTCCCCTCTCTGGCCATTGATGGTGATCCATTGCCCATACTTAGTAGTATTTGGGGGCACCTGGATCTTAGCAACCATCTCCCGTTCTCCCAGGGACACTAAGGTGACACCCGCCCACTCACCCCCCTTATCTAAGGGCAACTCCTCCCCGAGCGCTACACTAGCTACTCCCGGGGCTTTTCCTCCGGTGGGAGGGGGTGGTCTCTTTGGGCATCTGACATCTCCCTTATAATGTCCAACTCCACCACACTCGAAGCAGTGGACAACCCTTGGCTGCTGGCTTTGGCCAGGATGAGGGTTTCTGGGCAGGTTAGCCTTAGGGGTGAAACCTGTTCCCTTTCCCTGGAAACTGTTTTGGGGACCTTTAGAGAACTCCCGCTTTTTATCTCCCCCCTCCTTCTTCTGGGGGGCGCCCTGTCCGGCCTTTTGGGAATCCCCTCCAGTCCCCTTTGAGGACGCCCAGATGTCCGCCTCCTCTGCAAGCTTCCGGGGGTTGGTCAGCTTGCTGTCCACCAGGTGTTGGCGCAGCTCGGGAAAACATTTCTCGAGTAGATGCTCTTTAAGAAAAAGATCATACAACCCCTCATAATCCTTCACCTCACTGCCCTGTACCCAGCCCTCCAATGCCTTCCTCGCATAGTCCAGGAAATCCACCCAGTTCTGGGTGCTTAACTTGTGGCTCCCCTTGAACTTTTGGCGATACTTTTCCGGGGTTAGCCCAAACTTCCTGATCAATGCTAACTTCATGGTGGGGTAGTTGGTCTGCTCCTCCGGTTCTAAGGCTAACAAGGTGTCCCGACCAGTAGGAGGCATATATTTGTACAACCCATCCCCCCCCCCCCCCCCCCCCCCCCAGTGCTTCTCCTGGATCCCATGGGCTCTTAGGGAGACCTCCTAGGCAGCCAGCCATTTGGCTATGTCATCCCCCTGACAATAGCTGGCAACTATGTCCTTAGGCAGGTAGGGTCTGGACTCCCTGGTTGGTTCTCTGGTTTCGCTGCCACCATTCGGAGTAGGAGAGGGTCCTAGTTGCAGGGCCTGGAGTTCTAACTCTTTTAGTTTGAATTCATGAGCCATCCTCCGCTCTTCCCTCTCCTGTTCTAACCTGGCCAACTCCCATTTCAGTTGCCTTTTTTCCCTCCTGTCTGTGAGTTCCGCTTCGGTCAAGCTTCCTCCGGAGACACTACTGCCCCTCCTAGAGTAGGTCATTGGTCCTGGGAGTAGGTTTCCCACCTCAGGGTGGAATAATCCCTCTACCTCTATGACCGTGTCCCGGTCTGTCCCCTCATCCTCCTCCTTCCCTTCTCTATGTGCTTCCACCCAAGCCCTCAAACTGGTCTGGAGTTCGCCCTTCTTGGCACCACGCTTAAAGAACACTCCCATTTGTTGACAGAAGTCCTTTAGCTGGGCCACAGAATAAGTGTCCAGTTCTTCCAACGCAAATTCCATTTTGCTAAAGGCAATTTAGGGACAAGCACACAAAACGAATAGAGTTACAAGGGCAACCAGAAGCTACCTCCACCCCACCACCAGGAATAAATTTGGAAAAAGCAAAAGTAAAAATTAGGAAGTCCGCCAGGAGAAAACTCCAAAGCAAAAGTAAAAATTAGGAAGTCCGCCAGGAGAAAACTCCAGGTGTAGGTTAGTGGATTACACTTAGTTACTGCAGAGTAGTCGCAACCACAGTTTTCATCCCACTGCTAGACACCAATATGTTGAACCTGGGGATGCCTGGTCACCTAGGGTAGCCTGGCCTAGGGTAAGACTGTCTGTTATCAGAGGCACAAGTGTAAAGGTTGCACACCACCTAGCAGTAACTCAATGCACTTCCACGCTAAAAATAACACTACACCAATAGATTGGAAAAATATGGACTGTTTTATAAAAATAGATTTGTTTCACTATATTTCTTTTACACCAGTATTTCTCCTTAAAAACTCTTTTTCACTTTGAATGATAAATAACACTTTACAAATCCATATTAGGCTTGACTTGTCAATTCCATCAATTTCAACACCCCTTCACCCACCAATTTTCTAACGATGCGATACAGTCAATGGAAAAGAGAAGTGAGTAAAATGAAT